>NC_081262.1:1279152-1913728 GCF_030490865.1 Poecile atricapillus | reverse complement strand
CCTGTTTTAAGTGAAGTGTTACAGTTGGAATTGTCTCCTGCTTGAAGTGGGTTTGAAGCAGACAGGGTAGGAATAAGGAGTGAGTTAAGTGGGATCTTTGGTATAAGCATGAAACCTAAAGAGAAGGAATTTTGGCCAAGGCTTTAGACCTTTTGTCTCAGAACTCATTGTTTTGTAGCAACCAGCATCTTTTTGTTGGAAAAAAAAATCTCAGTGAATAATTTCAGAACCTTCCCTTGTCCTCTGTGGGCAATTGAGCCCATTCCTAATTAGAGAATTAGGTCACATTCTGTTGTTTCACAGTAATGTATGCTCTGATAGTCTCTGCTTCTGTTGATTCTGGGAAGCGACACACCTTTAGGATAATCAGCTGGAGTGGCTTTGGTATCCAAGTGAATTTGATCCTGCTGATGCTGCTGACAGCCTTGGCAGTAGAACTCCTTGTGTCTCTGGCACAGCTGGGATGTGCTGACAGGGCATGCTGCTCCCCTGCCCTGACAGATACCATCCCCTGAGAAAAGGCTCTTGGATTTTGGGAACAGCTCGAGCCTGGCATCCTCTTCAACATGTACTTAATGCCATTCCAAAACAGCAATGCCAGAATGTTATGTGGAGGTTCTGTTTGTAAATTACTTGTAAGCACGTTGTCCTCATCCTCATCCCCTCCCAGATCCCACATCCCAATTTTAAAATGAGTACTGTGTCATCTACCACTATTTTTCAGTCAGTGCAGAAAGCACAACTTGCCTGTGCTGTGCCTGCTTGGGGCTGCTCTTGTGGTGGGGACATCTCGTGTGGAGCTCAGGTCCCTGACCTTGGCAGGGAGGGGAGAGAACATTTGCCTTTTCTGTTTGATTGGGGTCTGCTGCTTTTGCTCTGTTGTGTGGAAACAGTTGTAAGCAGCCAGGTTTTGTGATGCAGCATGGAATGGATCATCTTTCCAGCTTGGGAAAGGGCACACCCTTGGAAGTGAAGCTCTGTAAATGTAGCTCTGTATTTTAGCTGCTCTTACCCAGCCTATTAGAAATGGGATTGAGGGATTCCTCTCTACTCTGTGGGTATCTGAGTGTTGGATCAGCACACACCTGAGAGATGAAAATCCTTTTTCCTGTTGGCTGTTAGGTGCTGTAAGCAGCCTCTGCCTGCCCATGTCCAGTATCTGAGAGTTTTGGATGCAGTGGCAGCTGTGTCTGTCATACAGCACCATAGGTGCTTCTGTCCATCCTTTTTCAGGATCCCTGAATAGAAGTGTCACTTCTCAGCACAGCCTTGGAGCTTGGCACCTCGTCCTAAATTGGGCACATCTTAAATTAGCCCCTGCAGTTTTTAAATGGCTGGCAAAATAAACCTGCTCTGTGGGAGCAGAGGTGGTTGTTACTCCTTGTGCAGGAGGACATGTGAGCCATGTCCTGACCATTGCTGCACCAAGCTGAGAGGGCACTGAGTATGGAACTTTTAGTGACATAAAGGTGGCATTTTCAGGAGGAATTTGAGGTCCAGTTGTCACTTGTGTGTTCCTTACTAGATTTATGCTGGAGCTATGGAGTGTATCAGTCTCCGGGAGCATCAGCCAAGCACATTCCCTGTGAAGAACAGGGAGTGTTATTTTTGTCCTGTGGCTGGATATCATAACTGGTTTGGACTTAGCTTTTGCTTTTTCTTGGCCATCCACAGAACACCCTGAATTAAGCCTTCCTACTCTTGTTTTGACAGGGAGAACTTTAATGCTTTCTGAGCTCCCAGTGTTGTCCTTCTTCCCAGCTTTCACCCTCCCTTTCCCATATCTGTAGTTGTGGAGGTAGGATGCTCTTAGAGCCTCACTGCTGCTCTGGACAGCTGGAGGATCTCACCTGGGAACCAAAAATCCTCCATTTTCCCTGAATGCCCTCTGTCAGCACTGCCTGAATTCCTTGCTGCCTTTGCTGGCAGACTTTGCTCCTTCTCCCCATGTGCAGGAAGGGGCTGCTCTGGCCCCTGTGCCATGAGCCACGGGCTTACACCAGACTCAAGTGAAATTGTGCTTTACTTGTGGATGTGAGTCTCCTACACAGATCACTTCAGTCCTTAAACAACTCACTTGGGGTCTGTCCTCATCCATCCCCAACTACTGAAGCAAGACAGAAACGTCTGTGCTCACAGGGTGGTTTGGGACATGAGATGTGGTGGAGCTGCATGTGGAAGTAGAGGTGGTGTGCATGCCATGCACTAGGGGCACAAGGCTGCTCCTCACCTGAGGGACCCGTGGCTTTGTCACCACTGTGTCACACATCCACTCTGGAATAGCTGGTTATTCTTGTGCTGCAATGATCTCACCCAGCTGGTTTGTTGGCTTGCTGGAGCAGCCAGCGCTGAGCTGAGCCCTGGCTGAGTCAGGGCAGCGCTCGGCAGGCACAAGGGCTCGTGCTGCCGTATGAGACAGTGCTGCTGCCCCAGGAACAGGGCCAGGGCTGGGCTCACCACGCAGACGTGAGGGTGATGTGTTCCCTCCTCACATGATAGAGGGCTTTTTCTGCGGCTGCCTTCCCCCTCACCTGCTGCTGTTCCCACAGGAAAGCAGAAATGTGTGTTAGGGAGAGAGTAGAGCGTGTTTTGGAGCAGATGGCTTTGACTGGAAAGGGGGTGGATTTTTATTTTTATTTTCCCTGTCCTCAGCTTGTATTAAGAAAGTGATGAGGATGCAGCCAATGTCCTCACTCTGATCTTGCAGTGAGCTCACAAAAGCTGAAAAGAGAGCCCTGCCCTGCACAGAGTTGGCGCTGACACCAGCCCTAATGCACTGAGCCCCAGCTTTCAGCCCTGTCCCTTGGCTGGATTTTAGTACCTTTATTCAAGCATCATCCTTAGGTGCTCTCTATCTCACTGCTATCCAAACCCAAGGCAGTGTCAGGGAAAAGGCACCTGAAGTGCTCAATGCAAAAGCTGCTGACAGGTTTTATGGTTCAGGTGAAAGCTGGATCTTTCCCAAGAGCTCTTCCCCTATAGCAGAAGTGCAGGAATTCAGCTCCTAAGCAGCAGCAGCAGCAAGTCCACTATGGGGCTCCATGGCAGGAGTAAGGGCAGGAGCAGTGCAGCATCCTGCCCTTTCCCTGGCCAGGAGGAACAGGAGAGGCAGCTAAAGACACTGCCCAGCCCTCAGAGGTGGTCAGTCTCCTCCAGCTGCCACTGTTTGCCTGGGGACTGCTAATTTCCAGATTGCTTATTTGAGTGATCCACAGATTTCGATGCCTTTTCCCTCTGGTTGTTTCTGTGCAGCTGTCTGAATCTGGAGATCCCTGAGATGTCTCTTCAAAGTCTTCCTTTACAGCCGTTCCTCTCCCAGTATGTCCTGTGACCCTTCAGGCACCAGTGTGCAACCAGAAACTCCCCTAGCAGGAGATAACCGGTCCCACTGCAGCCTGTGCAGGCAGGGAGTGAAGAGACACTTTGTGTCATCCTCTTTGCTGCCATGGAGGGCATGTGAAGGGATGTTTCCCAAGGCTTCTGCTCCTTTGCCTGCTGAGTTTCCAAGGCTGACCATGGAGATCTGATCCACAGCCTCTGTGGTGCTGCTGTGTTTGGCTGGAGGTCCTGTTGCACCAGTTCACTTTTCACAGCTTTAAAAAGTGTGTAGCTGAGTAGCTCTGCTCTGAACTTGAACTCATGTAAGCACAGGACCTCTCATGATACTGCCTCACCCTCCTGTGCAGACAAGAATTGTTGGGTGACCCCATGTGCAGTAAAACCTCAGACAGGGCCGGCACTGATGTAATGGCACCTTCTGGGCACAGACATGAGAGCTCCAGGTGTTGAGCCCTGGTTTCAGATGGCAGCCGAGTGCTCATCCTGGTGCTGCTGCACTGTCAGGGCTCTCTCTGGCATCAGCAGGGAGGGAAGCCTTGGTTCTGGTGCTGCTTTGCTGCCTCCTCCTCCTCACCTGGCCCAGTCCCACCCAGCAGGTCCTGCTCTGCCAGAGCAGCACTGTCCCTGTCGATGGCAGACACGAGCTGGGCTGGCCCACTGCTTCAGCTGCTGCACACTGCTGGAAACTGCTCTTTCTTTTCTGGCAGGACTGTCTTCTTTGGAATAATATTTGGAATAATGTTTCAGTTTGAGACTTTAGCACTCTGATGCAAGGAGGATTGAGGCAAAGTGTTCCAACTGCAGCCCAGTCATCACGTTCCTGTAGTGGCTGCACAACTGATGTGCAGGAAATGTTTGAGCTGGACTGTGCTGGTCGTGCTGCTGGAAACCTCTTTGGATGGCTTGCAGAGTGCAGAGTGGTTGTTGCAGCAATTCCTGCTGTCTGCCAGCACTTGCATCAGTGTCCTTCAGGGATGTTCACTTCCCTGTCATCAGAGATGCAAAGCTGATCTCATCAGAGCAGGCAACTCAGAAACAGCTCCAGCATCTCTTATTTCTCCATTGTTTACTACATAACCTTTGTGTGAAAAGTAGTTCCAAAGATACAGTGCTGAGCCTTCAGCTCTGCTTGCTGTGGGACTAACCAGGTGCAGTTTAAACTTAAATCCCAAAACAAAGCCAACAAACAAAAAAAATCCCCATCAAGCCAAAACCCAACCCCCAAAGCGAGTGCCTGGCAGGTTTGGTGTCTCTCTGTGGTCAGCATTAGGGTGCACAACAGCGTAGTTTGTTATGTGCGCAGAGCTTTTGAGGAGGGTTGTGTTTTTGTTGGGATTTTATAAAGCTGGGGACTCTGCAAAGTTCTGGATTGCACTGCAGAGTTCTCACCATCTCTAATCCCTCCATAAAAGCTGTGCTTTTATGGCTGTTAACGTGTTCCAGAGCCCCGAGTGCACAAAGGTGATGCAAGCCGAGCAGTACAAAGCTGAAATGGGTGGAATGTTCTTCTAATAACTGGGATTAAAAGTTTCTCTGTGTTTTTCATTTGTAAAAAGCAGGCAGGGTTTGCTCTCTCCAAATTCCACACCAACATTGTCCACACCTCTCCTGGTGTGGGGGTTTTTGGTTGGTTCAGTATTTAAGCTGCATAGGAAAGACCATGGAAATTAGTCTCCTCCTCCTCCTCCTCAGGTTTTGTTTCCAGCTGTTCCCTGGCATGTTTTCCTCTGCAGCCTCCCTCTCTTGAACAGCAGAGCATCTTTCCATTGCACTTGAGACTAGCTGCACTCTAAGCTGAGCCTTTGAGCTGTAGTTTTATAACCTCATTGGTTAAAATCTGGTTTTCTTTCCCTCTGCCCCTTGCTGTCCCCTGGCACTCCAGCTCGAGCTCTACAGGAGTGTTATGTCATATCAATTCCTGTATGATTGCAGTCACTGGAGGAGGAAGGAAGCTCCAATGTGAAAACCTTCAGCCTTGTTTTGCTAAAGGCCTTGCTGTAAAGTGAGACTCACCTGAAAGAAAATTACCCT
Source organism: Poecile atricapillus (assembly GCF_030490865.1). Lineage (NCBI taxonomy): Eukaryota > Metazoa > Chordata > Aves > Passeriformes > Paridae > Poecile > Poecile atricapillus. The sequence goes on along the minus strand of NC_081262.1, from coordinate 1,908,358 downwards.
GTGGCGCAGAGGGTGATGGCTCAAGGCAAGAAACCTCCATCAAAGAGTCTGTTTGCTTCTGTAAAAGTTGTAGTAAATAGTAAGGTTGCAACATAGCTAGAGATTGTTTGTTCCTCAGAGATTGTTTGTTCCTGTAGAGCTTCTATTTGCAGAAAGTATTTTTACATAGCCACAGCTTTTTAGATTTTCTTCCTCTTTTCTACTTCATCTTTGTTTTTTTTCCATCAGCCCATTCAAGATACTGTTAGATCACTTGAAAACTTTGACACCTGTTCTCCTATAGATGTAACACCTGAAATTGTTAATGTCCTGTATGTTCTGTGTGGTATTGGGCATTGCATTGGGACAAAAGTCCTTGTGCAATTCAAACATAATATTTGCTGCTTAAACCATCAGTGGTTAAGGAGGAGACAGGCAGAAAAGGGACACTGAAAAGCTGTACTTAAATGGCAGTTTAACGAAGGTTCTGAGCATCTTTGGGGTAACCTTTTAAATAAAATGCAGAGTTTTTAAAAAAAATTATTTTTTAGAGATTTTTACTTGTTTCCAGCCCAGCTGCTGAGTTCCTGGGCTCATTTCGGTGTTTTACTGTACCATTTGCCTCTGTGCAGGTGATTGCTCCTGCTCTCTGCTCAGTCCTGGACACAGAAATTACCCTGCCTTGTTTCCTTTGGTACCAGCTGTAACAGCACCTGTAACAGGCCCATGGTTCTGAAGTGGAGGCTGAGAAAACTGGAGACAGAGCTAAATGAAAAAAAACCCCAACCAAACAATGAACAAAGGAAACACAACAACCCACCCCCTCACCCCCTTTTTTCCCATCGTTTATTTAATCTTAAATCCTCTCTTATCTCAAGAGTTGCTATTTTTCTTACATTGTCAAACTGCTGGAGTAACTTGGTAAAATCTGCCCAGGAAACTGCAGGTCTGTACTGGAGATGAAACTCTGCAGGTTGGTTCTTACCTGAGGGCCTTACATGTGCTGCTCACCCTGCCAGCAAATGTGTTTTCTGTGGAACACCTCTTTGGGTTGAGACACACTTGTGTTCTTGTTGGGCTCATCTGTATTAAAAGACTGAAATTCAATGCTTTATTCTATTTTAAAGATATTGAATGCTGGCTTTTCCCTGGTGGCAGCAGAAGTGCTTCAGGGAGACTGCTGGGGTAGCTGGAGTGAGATCTTTATCCTGTAGGACAGGAGGGGACCTGAGAGGCTCCAATTTGGGCTTTGAAAAGCTGGTTTCAGGCTGGTGAGAGCTGCTGTGAAGCAGCAGAGTTTGTACAGGTGTGTAGTGAGGTGCTTGCTGTGCCAACAGGGCAAGTCCATCCTTCAAGGACAAGGAGGGAGAACTGAGCCCTCACAGCCATGCACTGTAAGTCAGGTCCCTGGAGATTTGTTGTCGTTGGAAACAGCACATGGAAAGGTGAAACCAGTGTTAGCAGCCATCCTGGTGCTTCCAGCGTGGAGCAGCCCTTTCCTGCCATAGGGCTGGGTTGGTGCAAGGAGACCAGACTTGGGAGCCAGAGAAATTCCTGGGAAGTGGAATCTCTGTAGCTGTTCTGAGAACTCTGCAAGGGTCTACTTAAGCTGTCTACCTCCAGGTGAAGAGCTGCAGCTCTCTTTGGGTGTTTGGGTGTGGAGTGTTGGTCTGGAGATGCTGTTTTGTTGCTGGCAAATCTGGAGATTCCAGCTGGGGTGTGGATGGGGACCCCAGGGTCAGAGCTAGCTTCTGCAGGATCCCTGAGCATGCACCATGCAGGCTGTGATGCTGCAGAGCAGCATTTCCCTGCACGGTGTCCACAGAAATGTAACTGTGGAGGGATAGGATATTTGGAGTATTTTGGACAAATACTTGGATTTTTTGAGTGTTGGGGATTTTTTTGTCTCCCAGCATATCTTGATGTTTGTACGGTCATCCAGCAACAATGCAGACTGTTATGGTGCCCTCTGATTTCCCTCACAGGCTGCCTTTGTTTCTGCATGCAGCTGTGTAGTTTTTATGGAGATCTGAACTGCAAGGCATGAAGAAACTCTTTTGTTTGTTGTCGCTTCTGTGCATAAAATCATTCTTGATTTTCTTCTAAAGCACAAATCCACTTCACATCCCTGATTCTGGACTGACTTTGGACTGTTTCTGGGATTTCCCGAGTGTCTGCTGAAATTGTTGGAGCTTTAGGAACAGATTTGCTCCTGGCTTCAAATGCCGTTTTTTGATGCAATTGTCCCCCTTAAGTGCTCCCAGAACAGAGTTTCTCTGTGTGAGGACCATATAGCTGCTGAAATGCTGCTGGGCTTGGAGCAGGCAGTGGACAAGTGAAACCTGCAAATCCGGGCTTCTTAAAGGTCTCCAAATCAGTGTTTTCCTTTGGCTGGTTACAAAAGCAGACAAGCAGTTATTTGCCAGAGATCCCCACCTACAAGCCCTCTCAGCTGGAGGTGAAGATAGCTGGGACCTGATGTGAGCAGACTTCCTGTGGAAGGCTTCCAGGCTAAATGGAAATCCCTCTCAGTTGAAATGAGGCATCTATGAATGGAAGATGGAGTATGTTTTTCAGGAGAAAATCTACAAATCTGGGTAACTAGAGATAATTGAAAGACATTTGTTCTCTCTCTGTTTAGTGTGTGTCAGTACGAGGTGCTTGGCAGCTCGATGGATTTCTCTCAGAGCTGCCAAGCGCTGCAGAAGCTCCCCAGGGCTGGCAGAGCTGGTGGAGCCCTGGGCTCTGCATGGGGCTCCCCTCCTGCCCAAAGCAGCTCCTGCTGATGTGCTGTACACCGAAATGATGGGGAGCTATTGTTGCCTCCTGGGCAGCAGCAGCGAGGCTGGATTGTGTGTGAGCTGCCAGGAGCAGGGTGTGGGCGGTAAAGGCAGGAGCAGGGGGCAGGAGTGGTGCTGTTCTCCTGCCTGCCCAGTGGTGATCAAGACTTCTTGATCCTATTCTCAAAGCTCAGCTACAGTGCAGGACAGGATCACAGAGGTAAAATCACATGCTTGCTGACCTTCAGTCCCAGCTTTGCAGGCAGGAACTGGGCTGTTTTGCAGTGATGCTGTTGGGGAACTTCTATCGTCCTGCTCAAAACAGTAGTGATGTTGTGAGGTAAACTGTGACACTGAAAGGTGCATACCTGGGATGAATCCACCTGTGTTTGGGATGACCCCTGTTGTTGGTGATGATAATTTGTTTCTCTCTCTAAAGAGTAGGTAATTGAACACATGACTCAAAGGGATGAGCTCATGTGTTGTTTGGAAGGGATTTTTCCCGTGGCTCACAGCTCTAAGCTGACTAGTTAAATTGCTGTTGTTAATGTGCTGCTGTACCCACTTTTTAAGGTTGGGTGACTTCATCAGTTGTTATTTGAATAGCTTGAATTCTCTTTTTTCATCTGTTATGTTGATGCCCTCATACCACATTTTTTTCTGAACAATTTAGTATCACTTACAGATGGCAGAGACAGTAACTACTCCTCTAAGTGCATAGTAGGAACTGGGGTGAAAGATAATGCACCTGTGGTATCTTCTTACAGATGTTGCTGCCTGTTTTTAAAGCACTCATGAAATGAGAGGATCTCAGACCTGTATCTGTGGGTGCATGCAGCACAGCAGCTGCCTTCTGCCTGGGAGTGGGTTTGGTGTTGGATTAGTACATTTGGTTAAACCTGTTTGCTCTGAACATACTTTCAGCAGCTCCTGGCCACCTGTGATTGCCATGCCCGTCTGCCTTGTTTGACTAGAGGTGGAGCAACAAGTCTTCTCTGGCAGCTTTTGCCCACAAACAACCAATTCTGATAGGTGAATTCTGCCCTTTTACTCACAGGCTGGTGAGGGATTGTAAAAAAAACTCAAAACAACAAAACCCCAAAATAAGGCATTTTAAACCACATTTACAATGTGTCCTGCCTTTGTATTCTTCTCTTGGAGCAGCATGGTCACTGGCCTCAGTGGCTGTAGGTGATATTTCATGACCATCACCACCATAAGCAGCTCAAAAAGGTACAGGATGTGGGGTGTGGTGAGAGGGAGCAGTGAACGTGGTGTTAGGGGTGTAGTCACTGCTGTCTTGTGGGGTATGGTTCTGCCAGAAAATGAGTCCCAGGAGGTGGGTGTCCACTCAGTGAGGGAGAGCCTGTGCAGAAGCTGGTGAGTTTGTATGGCCCTGGCTGTGTGGCAGGAATGTGCTGTGGAGCTGCTCTGGAGTAGCTCTGGAGCTCTGGGCCTCACCTTGTGGAATGCTCCCAGTTCACCCCCAGAGTTGGCCACAGGAGAGGCTCTGCTGGAAGCTGTGGGTAACATCCTGTGGCTGGGGGCTGCTTCACCCTGAAATAACCTCACCAGGAGGGTGTCAGTTCAGGGCTGCTGCACGTTCCTCTGCCAATGCTGTCCAGATCCCTGCTGTGAGCACTGTGTGTGAGTGTGATTTGCTTGTGAAAGTGGTCTGGGGGATTTGCCTGGGTTTTGGGCTGAGGTTTTTGTATGCTGAGGACTGGAAGTGGGAGTGATGTTTTTATTCCATAGCTGATCTGCCGGCAGACCTGGAGCTATTGTGCTCAGCTGTTGGTCTGGTTTTTGTGACCTCCCAGCACTTCTCCTTTCTCCTTTATTCTTGGGCTTGTTGAGGAGAGGATTTAGCTGCATGTTGCTGCTTCTGCCTTTTCTTCATACTCAGCAGGTGTGGGTGTGTCTGGCCACTGCCTGCGCTCCCCCCACACTGGTATCAGCTTTCAGGAGGATCTGGGCAACCCCAGGTGGTGCCTGCACACACAGGGGCAAGGGTTACCCTGCCCCAGCCACATCAGTCATGACTTAGAAAGGCATGGATTATCTTGGGAAAGGACTAGTAACATCCTGAAAAGGTCTGGTAACATCTGTGACACCCAGGGAATTGGTAGAATAAACAATTCACCTTTGAACACTGCTTGGGTATTGCTGGCATTTAGGATAAATGAATTTCTGCACTAGTGGCCTTAGGCTGGACTTAGCAGAGCACAGAAAGGCTCCAGTTCCAACACAGGCAGAGGGGCAGTCTCTGCACTGTGTGCAGCACAGATTGTTTTTTCCTTTTTTAATCCAGCAGGAAGGTTGGCACAGGCCCTTTGGAGGGAGAGACCGTTCAGCTGCTCGTGTCTTGCATACACACCAGTAAGATGACAGCTAGTTTATGTGACAGGAAACATGCTGGTGTGTCCCCAAAGGTGTGCCAGGGGACTGTGGCAGGGGGAGCCTGAGTGACACCCAGCCAGGCTCTGCTAGCCCTGCAGAGGGCTCAGAGGAGGGGACACCCTGCACAGAGGACCTGGCCAGAAGGGACAGGGTTCTCATGCATAGTTTATCTTCTCACAAAAAATCACAATTGCTGTGGTGTTCTTTGCATCCACAGCGTTGTCTAAACTGTTGATAAGGTTTAAAACTAATTTTACCCATATCTGCTTAGTCACAGCTCCTGGAGTCCTTGCTGCTGAGAGGCTTCACCACAAATTCATCCTTAATGTTTTCCTTTTGCAAACACACTATAAGGGATTTGCAGTCCATTGACCCACTCTAAAGCGTTCCTAGGTGCTTATCTACATTTGTGACAGTGAGAACATGCATTTAAGCCCAGCTGCACACTGGGTGATTGTGGCTTTGATCCTTCCCTGTGTAGTAAGGAAGGATTGTCACAACGGGTTACAAATTCCTGGCTGGATACTCTCGGTATTGGCCTGTTTTATAATCATGGCATGTCTTTGAACCTGTCAGCTCCTTGCTCTCAGAGCTCTGCATCCCTTTCTCCCAAAGCTCCTCTCTGGTGCCACGCAGCACAACAGCCCTTCACAGCTGGTTACTCAAGTTCACTGTAAAATCTCAGCAAGTTAAATATTTGATGTGTATTCTCTGTGTTTTCATTCCAACCATGTGCTCTCCCTTCTTCCCAGCAGCCAGTGGTCAGTGTGGCACTAAACCTACAAACCTTTAGGGTGACCTTTTAAGAGCCCAAGACTTTCCAGAGACCTTCTGCACTCGACAGACCTATGAACAAACAGAGGAGGCTGGGGGTGTTTGGGGGAAAATCCAGCATTTTCAGTTAGATATTTGTGGTGTGGTGGCTTCAGCTTCGCTAATGACAATCACAAATCAAAGTCCATCACCAGGCTGGCTGGGTGAGGCACTGTAGTGACACAGTGAGTCTTTCTGGTGACTTCTGAGCCAGTCTGAAATTTCCCAGTCAAGCAAGATCATTTCTGTAGGGCTGCAACAGACCAGTCACAGCTCACCCTCAACCCTCTTCTGAGTGCTCAGATGCTGTCAGAGTTGCAGAATGCAGCCACTCTGACTTAATTATGTTTGTAGATAAAGGAATAATCCACTGAATTGCAGCATTAGTCAGGTAACAAAAGTCCACTAGTTTATCTTATTTCTTGTTTATATGATGCATTGAGTAAAGGCTTGGCCTTGGTTCATCATCACTGTACACCTCCAATTTTGCCTGTTGACCTTATGTATCACTTTGCAAGCAGGTTGGTTATCTTCTTTTGAATTATAAATTAATGAAACCAAATTTAATTTTTAAAAGGAGGAAAAGAGCTGAGGTTGCATTATATAGCACATGTCTATAAGCTGGGGGAACTGAATTTTAATGAAGTTAAAATAATGTGCACTGGTTGTTTTTTTTGTGGGTGGACTAACAGTGAGGTGGATTCCGAGCTCCCACAAGCAGAAACGTTCATGTAAGAAATGAGGTAGCAAAAGCATCTTTGGCCAATCTGACTCATGCAAACTGGAAATGACTGCAAGTGACAAGGAGTCTTTCTCAGAAGGAAAGCAAGCTTGTCTTGAAACTATATCAATGTCTCACTTGAGTACATTGATTTATTTTTACTACTTTTTAATTTTTTTCCCTTTGGAAAGAGATTTTTACCTGGAACATCTTCTGCCCCAGATTTGTGAATAAATTATGTTCTTAGAGACACTGCAGATGCAAACTGGAGGTGATGCTGGCAGCTTTTGGGGAAGGTCTCAGGAAAAGCTGCTGCTGCCTTGGTTAATGTGGGATGAGCCCTTCATCCCTGTCATGGGGCGAGTCCTGGTTATACCTTTGTGATGTCTGTGGAGGTACAGGAATTGCTGGTTGGGCCTTGGATCATTAGAGCATCCCTGGAGGAGGACATTTGATTTGGACCAACAACCTAAAATGTGGTGTTGGCTCTGGCATGACCCCAGGAGCTGGAATCACCCTCCCCCCGGTGCACAGTGGGGATCACCTTGCAAAGCTGAAGGGGGAAAGAGGCACATGCTGCTCTTAGGTTTTGCTCAAACCTGCCTTTTTAAGGGAAGGTGCCCTTCTGGCCCCCACCCAGGCGTTAGGACAGAGTCACCTGGTGAGTCTGCACCTGCAAACTTCTCTCCTTGTCTCTGAAACAAAGATCCATACACAACCCAGTGGCCACTGTGTTTCAGTAGTAAATATTTATAGAGCTTTGTTCACTTGAGCTATTTAAAACCATTTTCCTGAGAGATCAACCTCTTTAAAGGGAGAGCATGAAATGCACATCTCCCTGGTGTTTCTCCCTTTTCCAGTGTGACTTCCAGATCCATGTACCTGCTTGTCTGTTGCCTCCTCCTTTGTGTTTTTGCTGCTCATGCAGGTGCAGGGCAGAGGTTTGGCAGAGAAGAGATACACCTGTGTCCAAGCCATGAATTCCCAGAGGGAAAGGGAACAGCCTCATACAAAGTACTATCAAGTGCTGGGAAAAAAATTACCAATTCTCTTGTAGGTGGTTTTACTTTTCCTATTCACATCAAGTATAATTTTTTGGGTGAAAGCTTTAAGTAAGCTCAGGTTGGGTGTGGAGTTTTCAGGTGATGCTGATGCGAAGTGTGTTGTGCTCGCATGGGTAATTTGGAAGAGAACAGAGTTTCCTATCACACATCCTGTGGATTCCCATGGGAAAATGACTTGCTTTCTTAGGTTGTCCTTATAGCAACTGGCAGATGAAAGAAAGAAAGGTTTGGGATTCCCTGGAGCCTTGGCCGGGAGCTCCAGCTCCATGGAGGAAAATTGGGTGTCTGACATCAGGCTTGGTACAGCAGATCCCTCTGCACAGTGCCCTGTGCCAGGTCAGCTCTCTGCTCCAGGAATGGGGCTGGGATGGCATCAGCATAAGCAGGAGTCTAAAGCAGGGCTGGAAAAATAACACAGGAGTCGGCCTGAATGCTAAATCCAAGAGAACAGCCCAGACTTGTTCTCTGAGCCTCATTCACTTTGTTGCATCATGGTAATATCAGCCCAGAAAGAGATCAGTTGATATAAAATAGGCTTTAAACAAGAGTGTTTTCTGTTCCCCCAGCACTGCTGCTGCAGGGCTGGGCAGGGCCGGTTCTCTGGGCTGTGTGTGCTGCAGGAGCATCTCGGTGGTGGCACTGGCCCCTCCCTGTCAGGGGAGTGGGATGGGAGCCACTCCTGCCGTGTCCTTCCCGAAATAAGCCACACTTGGCTGTAAGCAGAGGTGATGCTCAGGTAGGGAAAACCCTGTCACCTGCAGGAAGGAAGTTCTAAAAACTTCCCTTAACTTGTGTCTGAGCTGCCTGAAATGTAAAGGCAGAGGGGCAGCCCTGCTATGGCCATGGCCATGCACTGCCAGCAGCCTCAGTGCAGAGCTGGCATCTGGTGGCTGCTGTGACCCTCTGTCCCCAGGTCCCTGGGACAAGGGGGGAGTCAAGGCTGAGCTTGAGCTTTAGGCTGGGCCTAGGAAAGAGAGCTCAGCTGCTCAGCTTCCCTGTGAACTATAAATGATAGAGTGCCTTGGGCTGCAGCTCAGGACACGGTTGTGTGTTACTGGGACTGAAATACAAGGAGCTAATACTGCTGTTCACCACCGTGGCAAGTCCCATGATTTTGATGATTTCTGCATCTAATTGATGCAGATTTTGTGCCACCAGCAAGCCATGGGAGAGCTGTGCTTGTGAACTGCGTCCTACTCAGTGCTAACCAGCTAAAATAACAGACCAAAACCAGGGAGAGCATTTGAGCTGTCCCGATGCACTGAGTGTTTATGGAAAAGGGAAGCTGAAATTTTCTCCAAAACATTGCAGTTGTGCAGGTTTTTGTCCTTCATTAATGAGCTTGTAGGGTCCAAAACCTTTTGTAAATTCAGTCCTAGTCTTAGTTTGGGTGTTTGCAAGTTAAAAAAGTGCAGCACTTTCCTCAGCCCATCACCAGATAGCAGCTTGCTTTTAACTGGAGTGTGTGTGACCTCTTTGGGCCAGTGACACAAAGACTGGTGTCCCTCTGAATTAAAGTATGTAGTGTAGTTTCAGATGAACATGGATTATTTAAGGCATTTCTCTGGTGACCAAGTCATGAATTTTGAGGACAGGGAGCCCATGTTCCTCTGGATATGTAGGCTGGGCAGTTAGTGGGCGAGGAGCATAATGAAGACATCTACATATTTGACATTTCTATTAAGTTTCCTTCTCTTCCCAGTTAAGCTGAACCTCTCTCACTTTTAAAAGATGTAGTCAAGCAATTTGTTTCAGCTCAGCAGTGGCATTTTTGGAAGTATGTGGCCCTCATGCACTGAAAACTGTCCCTGTCCCCCCTCCGTGGTGCTTCCATGCAGCTGCTCCACCTGTGCACTGCTGGCACTGAGGGTGATTGGGATTCACTGCTGATGAGGAGCTCTTGTGCCTAAAGAGAGGGCAGAGTCTCTGGGGATTTTGCATCTGAAACAGAGCAATGGGCTTAATTAGCCCCTTCCCTAATAGCCCATCAGGTCCTTGTTCAGGAACTGGCAGGGGAAGATGTCTGGATGCTCCCTTTCTGGTATCAGAGCAGCCTTACTCCACTGCTCCTCACCTGGGGATGAGGGAGATTTATATCTGCCTGAAAATAAGTACAGATCATTCACTTGTCTCTGGAGGAAGATAAAATGTAAACTGCCTATTTTCTGTGATACAGCACTGGAAATAGTTGGAATTTAAGATAATTATCTTTATTGCTTTTTATAGCACCCTATGAAGGCTGAAATCTAATTTGTTTTTCCCTAACAGGGAACTCCTGTGGATGACTCAGAAAAATCCATTTGCTTTATTGACAAACTTGTCTGTTTGGTTGTCAGGGCAGTGTTCTCCTTGCAGGAAAAGGGAAATGCAGGTCATAACACAACAGTGTGGGGTTTTAATAGCGATTCAAAGTTTGATATCTCTTGGCAAGAAGGAAAACTAAAGTTGATGTAATTAGAGTGAAGTGACTCTGCTTTATTAAAAGGTTGTAAATTAGTTGATGCTTCAGTGGGTGTGCAGTAATGGTGCTCTGTGCTTTGTTTATGCAATTTCACTACACTTGAAGCTTATTAACAAGAGCTTGCTGAGAAGCTGCTTTTCCTGGGCACCTGGTGCCCCTTGCTTTGGGAAGGAGGTGCAGTTGTGCCTCTTGCCCTGTGCCTGGGGCTGCAGGGATTGCTGTGTTCAGGATGATTTGGGCCTATTGCTTGCAAGGGGGGTTGTTTTATTTTAAGGTTCTCAGTCTAACTGTGAGACAGGCTCCCAGTTCTAATAAATTTCTTGTACATCTGAAGCTAGTGGACACCCCTTGTGTGAGTGAATTGCCTGCCAGCACAGTTGGGTGGTGTGGTTTGGGGGGGTTTCTGCTGCTCCAGTGCTGTGGCTCTGTGAAAAGCAAAAGCAGATGTCTGTGCTGCTTCTCAGCCCTTCACAAGGGGCAAGTGTGTCCTGCCTTACGTTGGCCCTATGTGATCCACACCCCAGAGCTGCTCAGAAGAAGAGACAGCAATCTTTGGACAGCCTTCCTGTAACATCTCCCAAAATGCCCTATGGCTGCAGGCAGTGGTGTTTGAGAGATGCTGGGACTGCAGACTGCAGCAGAGATGTATCTAAATTGTTTGTCTCTGTGGCTCACCCCCCAAAAAGTCTAATTTGTCACTACCATATGGGATAATGCTACAAATCAATGAATCTCAGAAAATCATGGTGTGACATGGGTTACAAGGTACCCTAAAGCTCACCTTGTTCCATCCTCTGTGCCCTGGTCAGGGACACCTTCCAAGGTTGCTCCAAGCCCCATCCAACTTCTCCTACAGCTCAAGTTCTAAGAGGTTTAAAAGCACAATGAACAGGTCAGAAGCAGTAGGGATGAATGGTGTTTTCAGGGAGGAGGTGCAGAGCTGCACGAGAGCATTCTTTGCCACGGAGCAGGAGTCTGTTCCTGTCAGGTCTCTGCAGCCCTCCTCAAAGAGGCAGCAGAACAAGGAGGAGAAAACATCCCTTTAGGAAAAATGAAATGAGAGTTTGCTCAGCTTTTCATTGCTTTTCTTTCAGGAATTGACTACAAGACCACTACTATCTTGTTGGACGGCAGAAGGGTCAAGCTGGAACTCTGGTGAGTGTTTCTGAGCCTTTCTAACCCAGATCCTGGGAGCTCAGGCCAGGTGAGCAGGGTCACAGGGCTGGGGGATGCTGTATCAGTCTGTGGAGAGTGTGGACTATCCCTGGGTTGTGTGGTGGGACTTCCTGGCTCTTCTTACCAGAAAGTTACTCTGGCAAACAAGATTCCTTTCTGCCAGTCAAGTAGCACAAACACCATGTTGCTCTTTGCTGGAATAGTCTGAATTTAGTCATTGTCTGTAATAACTGACCATTTTCACTGTTACCCTGCACTTGAGACCCTGCCTGTAGTTCTGTTGTCCAGAGCTCCTAGGATAAGACATGGATGGTTCAGAGGAGGCCATGGAGATGCTCCAAGGGCTGGAGCCCCTCTGCTCTGGAGCCAGGCTGGGAGAGCTGGGGGTGTTCACCTGGAGAAGTGAAAGCTCTGGGGACACCTCAGAGCACTTCCAGGGCCTAAAGGGGCTCCAAAAGAACTGAAAAGGGACTTTGGATAAGGGCATGAAATGGCAGGACAAGGGGGAATGGCTTCCCAGTTCCAGAGGGCAGGGATGGATGGGATATTGGGATGGAATTGTTCCCTGGGAGGGTGGGCAGGCCCTGGCACAGGATGCCCAGAGAAGCTTTGGTTGGACAGGGCTTGGAGCAGCCTGGGATAGTGGAAGGTGTCAGGGGGTTGGAACTGGTTGGTGTATAATGTCCCTTCCAACCAATCTATAACATCGTTCTATGTTCCCATACTGCTCTTGATCACTGAGGGACTACATTGTTTTGGAAGCAATACTGGGTATTCCTGAAATCCAAGGATGAGAAATAGAAACAAGAGAAGGAAAGTAGAAGAATAAAACAGGTGAAGCCCCCTCAGCAGCTGGATATTTCTCAATGCCTCGAGTAGAAAACTAAAACAAGCTGTGAACAGATGCAAAGCGTCAGGGTAGGGTGAAGCCCTGGAGAGCAGGACTGACTGGAGTGACCAGACTGGGACAGAGATGGGAGAACATTGCTTGGGAGGAGCAACCCCTGCCTTATCTGTCAGCACTGGAGGGACAGCTGGAGTCCTTCTGGCTGGACTTTGTCTGTGGGCTAACTTGCTGAGGAGCTGACACAGCAGTCTGTGGAGATGAAAGAGGAAGGGCAGGACAGGATAGGTAAGGCTAGGTAATCTGTGTCATTCCCTACCTTGGTTTTCACACAGATCCGGTAGGAAATGACACAGATCCTGAAACATGGAGTTAAATATCCCCTTACAAATGCTTGGGTCAAGTAACAGGAATATTAGTAACATGTGTGAATTGTTAAATAGGAATGAACTCCATGTTCTCAGCCTCAGTGACTGACTCTAGCAGTGTGTAGTTTGGTGGTTTAATTACACCCCTGCTCTCTGAAGCTGAATGTACTCATTTTTCTTACAAAAAAGAACAGAAGCAGCTAATTTATCTCTTCTAGCTTCCATGTTTTTATGTGCCACTTGTATTCTTGTCTCTCTTGTAAGATGCCTCTTTTAACACTTCAGCCCCAAGTGTGTAGTAACTTAGTGCTTCCCTCTTGAAACCATCTTTTTGTACCGTAATTTTTGAGCTGGAGAAATGCACAGGAACTGATAAGGTGGTAACACTGATTGATGATGCCTTAGTGTAATCTTTAACCATTACTTACCCAGTATTTGATTGTCAGGGGAGAAGGACATGTAAGCACAGGTGTTAGATTGATGACCAGGATCCTACAAAGCTTTAGATCTGAAAAATTACTGTCCTATATGTGAGGTCAGTCTGTTTTTCCTAGAGCTGCAAATCTCAGTGGTCATTAAAGTGCCTTTTATCCTGGCCCAGGGAATAGATTTGAGAAACACCGTAATGTGTCTCATTAGCCTGACACATTTCAGTATATTCTGGTTAAATCAGAGTGCTGGGCTCTGGCATCTTGTTCCAGAAGGGCACTGAGAGGTGCTGGTAGTGTTGTCAAACTTAGTTACCCTGTGTCCAGACAGGACAAATGAGTGTGGCTGAAAAGCTCCTTATTGTCACAGTGGTCTAGAAACACTGTACCCCACTCCTGTTCCTCAGCTTTCTCTAAGGCATATAGACCAGGTCTGTCAGGGATCTGGGTATAAAGAGAATTCCCTTTATTTTTTATTAAAATGTATTTGAAAAATAAGCGAAGCCTAGTACAAGGCAATTTCTTCTTCTGTGAGTGGTCACATTTAGGTTGGCTGTTCTCCATGGCTGGGAGATCTCTGCAGACTCACTCTTTGGACTCCTGTGGACTGAAGGGAAGGATATTGAAAATCCTTTGCCCAGGGGAGTAAAATGACTTATATCCTCACACATCATCAGGCAGTGCTGCAGTTGAGTGGGTTGGGCTTGAAGCATGGTGACAGTGACAGCTGTACTCAAAGGTACCCACTGGTTCTTCCCCAGAAGAACCCACCATGCAGAGCACTTTGGGTACCATGCACATCCTAAAGATCTGACAAGATCAACACTGATTTTTGTTTTATTTCTTTATGGCCAGTAGTAGATGTGCAGTATGGGGGTCAGTTCTCCACATCTCACAGCTGTAACTTTTCTGTGTTTTAGGGACACCTCAGGACAAGGAAGATTTTGCACCATTTTCAGATCCTACTCCAGGGGAGCCCAGGTAAGTGCTTTGATGTGACACATTTGGTTTTCCTACAGGCTGTGTTAAGTCTTCCTGCCATAGTAAAGAGCTCTGAAGAGGAATGCACTGATCACCAAAAGGATCTCTGTAGATGACAAGAGACACTGAATGTTGGCTTGTTATCTACAGAGATCCTTTTGGTGGGATTCTGTTCTTATGAAGTGGTGGGAGAGAAGGGAGTGAATGGCAGATTTTGCTAAACTCCTACAGAAAAGGTCTGTGCAGACAATATTCAGTCAATTTCTAGAGGAGGACTGAGAGGTTTGGGTTAGAGAGGATGAGGCAATTCTCGCTCTAGATCTGCCTTAGCTTTAATGTGGGAGCTCCTACTTTCTGAGGCTTTTAAAATTTATTTAAATATGGCACTGGCTTTCCCAGTGGAGTTCTTCCAGTCTGTATTGCTTTCGAGTCAGTTCCAAAAATAGGGGTGGCTCCTACTTGCGTGTTTGAGGCGGACTTGAAACTAGAGCAGCTCAATTGTAAAGTATGTGTGTTCCTCAGAACATGAGGCACAGTGTTACATTTTGAATTTCTCCTTTGGGCCCTGCTCCAGAATAGCATCAAGATCCTCAACAGCACAAAGATCTTATGGTCCTCTGGAAAATTGCTGCTTAATAGTGCTTTCTCACAGTTCTGTTGTTGTCCTTTTAATAACATAGGGCAGGGTCCCTCCAGGATAAAGTTTATCCAAGTTAAATGAGTTACTTTATTTCCTTTATTGTTTTCAAGTTGGAAAACTTTGGAGAAAATTCCTCCCCTGTTAGACACTAGGAGTCAGAAGCTGTCTATCAGCCTCCTGAGTGTGCCAGTATCCTGGGAGATTCCCAGCCTTTGGGAAATGTACTTCTACTCAAGCTCTTGCCACTCTTGGCTTTTTGCTCTTTGTGTCTGTAGACCTTTGCTTTGCTAACTGGCAGAATCTGTGTTGTTCTCTTTCTCTGACTTCCTGCAAATTCACTTGTGCCATAGACATAGGAGCATCTCACCTGGGGAATGCTGTTGAGATCTCCCCCTGTGTCCTGTCTATTCATGTCAGTGCACACCTCTGGTGGTCTGGATGCTTTGAGACAGCTCCTTTGAAGCAGAGGCCAATTTCCTGGTGCTTGCAGAAAAGTGCAAGGGAAGGAGAGTTGGAGTTCTGCAGTGGGAGAGTGCAGGATCTCCTGTTCACATGCTCAGTCCTGTGTCTGAGTTTCTTTCAGCTTCTACATTTAATTTTCTTTCAGCCTTTACTACTTTTCAGAAAAATCTGGACCCCCAGTCACATAATCACAGTTTGCACTGAAGGGGACCTTAAGGCTCATCTCATTCCACCCCCCTTCCCATGTGCAGGGACACACTCCACTAGAGCAGTGTGCTCCAAACCCCATCCAGCCTGGCCTTGAACACTTCCAGGGATCAGGAATCCACAGCCTCCTCATGGAACCTGTGGGCTTGAGGCTGTGTTGCTTCCCTCACCAGTTAGAAGTGAACAACTGGTCAGTGTGGTTTCCTGCTGACCACAGAACTCAGCTTTGGTCAGGCTCTTTCTAAGGCCTTGCTGAGTCAGATACTCAGATCAAACTGGGAATAGAAAGCAGCAACTACTTTGTCCAGGAATGCCACGTGGGAGCTTTTAGCCCTGTGTGCAGCCACTGTGCTTGGTGGTTGCTCCCCTTGGTGTTACCTGGGGGCTCCTCAGAGCAAGTGCTGTGTCTTGGTAGGGCTGCACCCACACGTCAGAACTTGTACCTGCTGCTGCCACAGGGCAAACTGGGGCACAGGGCAAAGCTGAAATGAGCAGTGATGAGAACACTCAGATTGTTGGGGAAAGAGACACACACCTGTCTGGAACCCACATGGAGCTGTGAGGCATCGGTGCACTGCACCTCCATGGGATTCCTGCAGCCTGTTCTCCCTGGACACTACATTTGAGTGCCACAAGGTGTCATGTACCACAGGCTTGAAAGGGATTGATTTTCTCTTCCTTCCTCAAAGTGAAGCTCTGGACCTTCTTCAGCTGTATTTATCAGTATTGCTGGAGGAGTTCTCACCTGAATATCAGCTAGTTTTGCCTCATTCATCTCACTGTCTACTCCCCCAAGGAGTGAGTCTTAGAGACAGTGAACCTCATCAGCCAGGCAGGGGAACCTCTAATGGAAATGCTTTATAGAATCATGGAATCACTAAAATTGAAAAAGCCCTCTGACATCATCAAGTCAAACCAGTAACCCAGCACTGCCAAGACCCAGCTAAACCATGTCTCTCAGCACCACATTCTATGTGGAATATTTTAGCATCTCCAGGGATGATGACTCCACCAGTGCATTGGTCAGTCTGTGCCAATGCCTGACCACCCTTTCAGGGAAGAAGTTACCCCAAAATGCAATCTAAACCTCCCCTAGCACTACTCGAGGTTGATTCTTCTTACCCTGTCACTTGTTACCTGGGAGAAGAGACCAATCCCATCTCTTTTCAGGAAGTTGTAAAGAGCAATTCACTGCTGAATGCTGGGAAGTGGAGTTCACTGGCACAGCAAGGTGCAGCTTGCACCTTTGCCTCAAACCTGCCCTCAGCTCATGCAACAAATGCCTTTTCCAAAGTGCTGTTGTGATGCCTTAATCCTGGTCTGCCCAAACAGTCAATGCTTTAACCTGCCTACGAGAAGGAGAGGTAATTCCCAAGAGAAGTCTCTCCATGCTCTCTAAAAGTGCCAGGGGATGAACACAGGGAAAGTGTCTCTTGAAAATGACTGGAGTCCTTGTACAGTCTTCTTCAGGTGGCTTGGAGTAAAACTCAGATTTTCAGCAACAAATGGTTGGCTTCCATGTGGTGTTCCAGTGTTATTCCTGAATTAACAGGAATGCAGATACTGTGTCTCTTAAATAACTCACCACAACTTTCAATGAAGAAAGGATCAAAATTTATACTCTGAATGGTTAACCAAAGCAAGAGGACTGCTCATTTTGAATATCAAATGCCTGTGTGATTGCAAGGATGGACTTCGAACACCTCCAGTTATTTTCAGTATGCAGAAGCTGACTTCTGGCATGGCCTTAGTATAAATACAGCATAACCTGTGTGGTCTTGGCGGAGAAACACAGAAATGCTTCTGAGTTCTCTTAT
Source organism: Poecile atricapillus (assembly GCF_030490865.1). Taxonomy (NCBI): domain Eukaryota; kingdom Metazoa; phylum Chordata; class Aves; order Passeriformes; family Paridae; genus Poecile; species Poecile atricapillus. The sequence continues at coordinate 1,891,217 of NC_081262.1, read as the reverse complement.
TTAGAATTATGGAATGGTTTGGGTTGGAAGGGACTTTAAAGCCCATCCCATTGCAGCCCCTGCCATGTCCAGGGGCACCTTGCACTATCCCAGGTGGCTTCAAACCCTGTCCTTTCTGGCCTTGGGCACTTCCAGGGATCCAGGGGCAGCCACAGCTTCTCTGGGCACCCTGTGCCAGGGCCTGCCCACCCTCCCAGGGAACAATTCCTTCCCAATATCCCATCCATCCCTGCCCTCTGGCAGCGGGAGGCCATTCTCCCTTGTCCTATCATTTCATGCCCTTGTTCCAAATCCCTCTGCAGCTCTCCTGGAGCCCCTTTAGGCCCTGGAAGGGGCTCTGAGATATCCCTGGAGTCTTCCTTCCTCCAGGTGAGCTCTTCCAGCCTGGCTCCAGAGCAGAGGGGCTCCAGCCCTTAGAGCATCTCCATGGCCTCCTCTGGACTGTTACAAGATGTCCACATCCCCTCATGTTGGAGGCCCCAGAGCTGGGTGCAGTACTCCAGGTGTGGTCTCCAGGATGTATTCAGGGCTGTATGCTGTACTGGCTTCTTACCTACAGCTGTTTGCTTTCCTTTCTACTGTCTTGGAATCATCAGACTTCAAGACTTCTGTTGTAGGAAGGCTGACGCAAATCCCCTTGGAGGCAAGAGAAACAGCTTATTTAAACTAAAAGCCAAAAGCTCAGGAAGAACAAATCCAGCAGAGAAGAGAGGTGCCAGCATGGGAAAAGCTCTGTTTGAAGTTCAGTGTGATATTTGTACAAGAACAGATTGGTGTAAACTGGCCTTGAGCACCTTCACACTGAGAATTAGTGGAAGGTTCTTATTGAGTAGAGGTCTAAAGAGCACAAGGGGAGCTTGAAAAATGAGGTCTCAGAGAGGACTTGGACAGGTTGGCTGTGAGAGCAGGAGGCTGGCTTAGCAACCTGGCAGCCCTTACCCAGGTCTGAATGGCCAGTACTTAAGAGAATACTTGGTATGAAAAGTGCCTCCAAGCCAGGGAAGCATGCCTGACTTTCCCACACACTCATTATTGTTCCTCAAGTGTAGTGATAAGAATTGAATTTTCTGAAGTAGACCCTGGAGAAGTTGCAACGTGGAAAAACAGTCTCCAGACAGTGAACAGACCTTCTTGGGCATTCTTTTCCCCCATGGCACAGCCTGGTGCAGTGCTCAGGGTGAACTTCTGGCTGTCCCTCCTCAGGGAAAGGACTTGAGTACCTTGATGCATTTCCTAATTTCAACTCCACACCACTGGCCTGGGTCCAGAGCCACGTGAGTTTCATGTTCAGCAGGAACTTCTTCCTCTTGAAATTATCTGCAGTAAAACATCCTTGCTGCCCCTGATTAGCTGGCTCTGAGCAAGAACCAGCCCCTTCTTCCAGCATGATTGCCTCAGGGTTTGCTGTGAGGATCACAGCTCTCTTGCTTTCCTCAGGGACACAAAGAGCTCTTGGGCTCCAGGTGGAGGCTTGTGTTGCTGGTGTGCCTGGGACCCCTCTTTTTCTCTTACTTCCCTAGGTGTTGAGTTTCCACTTCATCCCCTTCTCTGTTGGGGTCTGATGGGCCAGCAGGTCCTGAGCACATCACTTCAGAGTCTCCTTTGGGGCAAAAGAGGAGCATTTGTGTCTGGGATAGCAGAGCACTGGCTTCCAGGCACTGATGGGGCAGGAGTGTGCAGCCAGTCATGGTGACTGCAGAGCCAGGGAGGAGGAAGAGATGGAAACCAAGTAGTGTTGCACCCTGCAGAACCAATTCAGGCAGTCAGCACAAGTCAGCTTGCTGTGTTGCAGAAGGATTTTTATGTTAATTGTCACAGTATGGGGTACAGTGAAAAGTATTTAGTGTGCTTAAAGGTGCTGCAGAAATCTTTTTTGCTCTTGGACTTCTGTTCCTTTTCTGCTTGGCTTTAAGGTCTCAGTCATCCCAGCAGAGCTGGCTTGCTGATCTCGGCTGTTGTGAGCAGCTGTGACTGTTCTGGCTGCTGGGAGCAAATGCAAACTATTCCAAGAGTGATCACAGAGGGGAGAAAGAGTTGTGGTGCTTCCTGATCTAGCCAGGAAGAAGCAGTGTTAGGATTGTTCCTGATGTCCTCATATGCCAGTGATTTAAACTGTTTCTGAAAATGTGGCTTGCCAAACTCTTCCCAGACAGTGTGATAAAATGCTCCCATCTTGCAGCAAAGCTGCAGCCCTAAAGAAATGATGAATATTGTTGACTTCTGCTTAGGCAGGTGGTTTGAGGAGCTGCTGTTTATCCTGTTCAGGGCTTCTCAGTGTGTGCAGGAAGGTGGTGGATTTTTGGCAGTTCAGCAGACTCGGGTGTAGATTCAGCCCTCCCTTATGGCTTTTCTGGTTGCTGCAAATCCCTCACCTGCCTTGGGTCATTTGGACAGGATTGTCCAGCTGCTGGAGGAGCCTGCCCTGCCAAAGTACTTATCAAAAGCTCGGTGACAAATACACCCCACAATGTGTTTTGCTGTTGGGAAGAGGTTTGGCAGCAGGATGTCATTGCCCATGAGCCAAGGTCCAAGGTGCCAGCTGGAAAGCCATGATCAAATGGAGCTGTGAAAGAGCAGGCAGGAGACAGTGTTCTGGTTCCTGTCAGCACTGGACCTTCTGTTTAAGGTTTATTTCATACTGTGGGACAGAAAAATCACTCTGAGGGGCTCTTCAGCCTTCTTCAGCAACAGTTTTTTTCCATCAGTGGAGAATATTAGCAAGTGACACTTTCCTGGCCACCCTGTCACCTGCCTGCATTGGGCTGAGGTCCTTGGCAGTTGTGCAAGTGTTCCTAGCAGCTTCTTGTGTGCTTGAAGCCCCTAAGGCATCTGGGAAGTCTTCTTGGACAAGCCTGCTTTGCACTGATAGTGTGCAAGCTGATTTTCTCTTATCTTTAAAAGATTTTTGCTTATAAACCTGGTCCAAATCTGCTGCAAGCTGGCAGAGATATTTCCCCACCACCACCACCTCAGTTATGTGGACAGATCTTTGTGTAAGCTCCTGCTGGAAGCAAATTTGGGTTTTGGCAGAGTAAGTGTCTGCATGTGCTGCTGGATACAATAACTTGTGGTCTGTCTCTGTTCCTTGTTCACTGTGCAAGGCACTCATGTGGAAATCTCTGTCACTGGTTGTGCCAATCCCAGTAGTGTGGAACAAAACCAGACTGGGAATGAACTCTGAAAATCCAACTGTGAAAAGACCCCAGATGGATCTGGGGTGAGTCCAGTCATCTTCTACCTACACAGAATTTGTAGGCAGACTGAGGAGGAAAAGAACGAAGGCTGTTGGAGGGTTGTGACGGGTCCAGGTCTCCTTGGTCTGAGAAGCTGAATGTGGAGCTTTTCACTCCATACTGTAGGAACCTGGGGTACATAATGGTACAAAAGGGCTTTGTGAAACTAAAAATTGAAAGCTGTGGAGATAATAGGGTGTTGACGACTGTCTAAGCACTTGGAGAACAAATTAGGCTGCAAATGGGAAGTTGTTCATTTGTTGAGTTGAGGAAATTAAAATCCTGTGCACGTTATTCCAAAGGAGACTTTAAAAAAGCCTGACAGATCTTACTTGGAACTGTCTGCAGAGATGGAGCCAGCTCCCTCCCTGTGCATGGCTGAGTGCTGTTCTCTCTGGGGCAAAAATGGCAATGACAGAATGGATTTGGGATGCATGCTCTGGAAACGTGGTGTCTGCAGCGTGCAGTGCTACTTGGAAGCAGTGTGAGGTTGTCTGGCAGCACCAGGAGCTGGCCAGGGGTTGAGCAGCCTTCTTCCTCCCCCTGCTGAGCTGGGGCACAGCTGGGCTTCATACCCAGCTGGGCAGGCAGGGGATGGAGCAAGGCACAGGCAGCTTGGCCTCGGTGCTTTCTGACCTTTGAGAACCTTTCCTGGACACTCTTCACTCTAAACGTGTGTGCTGGAGCCACAGTGTGGCTTGGAGGCTCAGCAGGCAGACAAGGTGTCATGTTTTACATTTAGAAATCATGTCTTGACCTTCCACCCTACTGAGAATGAAGGGGTGTGTTTTTGCTGAAGTTTTATCCTTAATCCTATTCAAAGAAGATCCAGACAGAAGCTGCCAGTAAGCTTAAAAACTCTCTCCTCCTCAAGCATATTCCTGGCAGAAATAATCATCACAAACTAGGTCTGGGTCTGTTTCTCTTGGCTGAAGGAACTTGTCAATCCAGAAATGAAGCAAGTAGACTTTATTTATCTTGCTGGCCATTTGTGTTGGAAGGGGCTCATCAAACCCTTTGCTTCGTTATTTCCTGACTCTCAATAATTCTCACACACAGCCTTGGAAGCTGGAAATCAAAATAAATAGAGGAAAAATTAAAAGAAAGCTCAGAGTCTTTTTTTTTTTTCCCCTCAATATGCAATTAAAATGTGATGTATCCTGCTAGTAGGTATTTCCGGATTGGGTCCTCAAGAAGCAGTATCTTTGGTTTTGTGGGATCTTTTAATTATGGAAAATCATTACTTCTTATTTTTCCTCTCTAAATCTTGGAGAAACTGATCCTTCTCCAAAACAAAAACAAGCTCCAATTCTTTTGATTATGAAGTTTTTGGACTGTCATAGAAATGAGACTACAAAAAATTATGGACTCTAGGTAGGAGCTCCAGACTTTCCTTGAAGGTAACTGAAGATGCTTCCCCCATCCCACAGATGCTTCTGCCATTGTGTAAACTCATCTTCAGGTCCTACAGAACAGCCTCAAACCCAGATTTGAAAGGCTTGCTCTTCATGTTGGGCTGTCAAACATGAAGCCAGCCCACTTGACTTGCCTTTTGTGCCCTCTGACTTTCTATTTTTGTGCATTTGAGCCTTTCTGTGGGTGTACAGATGCAGATGTGGAGATGTTGAAAGGCCAGCAAGGACAGAAAAAACAAAGTTCACCTGGAGAATGACTGTCTGGGGTGGAAGCAGTGGGCAGTGAGGCTGGGGGTACAGCTCAAGAATCAGAATTGTTCTACAAGGAAAAATCTGAATTGTTATAAAATTGGTCAGGCTTTGAGAGCTGCTTAGTCTAAAAGAGCTGAAAGGCAGACAAGGTCGAGGCACACCCAGTGCATTCCAGGAGCAGCTGCTGTTCCATGAGGGGGGCAGCAGTGCTAGTGCCAGCTCCAGATGGGACTTCATTATGAGGATTCAGGTGCCTTTGTGACCCAGATGCCAGTTTATCACTCCTCTGTGTTCCACATTTCATGTTAATGATTGCTTTTGTAAATTTGAGGTATATCATTCACAAAGCTTCTGCATAGGCTCCTTTCAGTTCACCACAGGGCTTGGCAGCAGCAAGGATTGTAAAGCTGGGGTTTGGGAGGACTGGGTGGCTTGTGTTTCCCATCTGTGTAGCACATCTTCCATTTCAGCAGGTGAAGGAGCAGCTCCACAGGTACCTGGGGGTGCTCCATGGTCCCTGACTTGTACCAGGACAGATGCTGGGAGTGTCTCAGCTCCCTCCTTCCCTCAGCTCCATCCAGGCCTTTCACAGGGAGGGCTGGGCTGAAAGCTGAGACCTTTCTTTGCCGATTTAAGATCTCTGCTTATGCTGGGGCTTTGCTATAGGGGATGACTGTTCCTGGAGGATAGCCCTGATTCAGGGAAGGCTGATTCTGCAGAACTTGGTGCTCAATGATCTGGTTTGGTTTACCCTTAGTCTTGCTGCTGCTGGGTTTCTTTTCATCCAGCACTGCCTTCCCAGCTGGATTCCTCCTCTTTTAGCACAGGATCATTTCTTCCTCCCTAGTTCCAATTCCAGGCATCTGTGATTCTGCCAAGTCAGCTTGGAGTGTCTGTTGTCACTTGGAATGTCCAAGATTGCCAAAAAGAGTGACAAGAAGTCAGAAAAATAATGGGAGGGTTGCAGAAAGGCTCTGCTGAGGACAATTCCATAAATGCTGTCTGTGCTCAACCAGTACCAAGCAGCAGCTCCTGACTTGTGTGCCTGCAGGGCCAGGCACAGCCTACTTTCCTTGTGTCTGTCCTCAGAAATACTCAGATTCAAGAGAAGCTCACTTGCTGGGAGATGCTGTGGACCTGAGTGGTGGCCAACAGTCTGGCCGTGCTCCTGGGTCCTGCCAGCCTGGCTTGGGGTGAGGTGCAGACTCTCAGAGCTGCTCCATGTCTTTCCTAACTTGGGTCCTGCCTGTGCTGCTGCCAGCACCAAGTGCTGCACCTCAGGAGGTGACTGGGAAGCGAGTCCTGGATGTGGGTGGTGTTCAGGGACAACGCCTGTGAACCTGAGGATGCTGTAGGTACTTCTGGCCTGAGGAAGGTTTTCTCTGCCAGTGTGGCAGTGACAGTGGAAAGCACCTTCAGCAAAGTCTGGATGGATCCTAGTCCTGAGAGCTCAGTCTGTCGGGATACTGTGGTGCTTATTGGTATAATTCATCTTCTTCCTTGTCAGCAAAGGGCTCACAGTGACACAGGTTCTGGAGAAGAGGGGTGTGCTTGAAAATTCCTTCCTGTCCTGCTGCCATTTCACCACTGACTGCAGCTGTTCTGTGTATGGGGATAGAAAAAAGGTGTGTTTCTGCCTCAGCAAGTTTGTAGCAGATTTGTGACAGGAGAAGAATGTGTTTTGCTCCTCCAGATACAGCCACCAAGGCAGTTTCTCCTCCTGTGTAGAGACTGCAGCTTTAGAAATTATTTGGGGGATACCAGAGCCAAAACAGGAGTAAAACCTTCCCTAATGACCTGGGACTGCATTAGCATAGCCCTGTTGTCTCAATTTTTGCCTTATCAGCACACAAATGGTGTGGCTGGAACAATGTTCTGTCCCTTTGTTTCTTGGTTTCTGCATGTGAGGTTTTGCCCATTTTATGTTGCCTGCTATGAAACTTCTGATTGCTTTTGATTGTCTTCCACCAGGGAATTCTCTTGGTGTATGACATCACTAATCGCTGGTCCTTTGATGGGATAGACCGATGGATAAAGGAAATAGATGAGGTAAGTGAATGGAAGAACATATGCAGTGATCTATAGCAGAGACGTGAGGAGGGATCACCCAAGGTGGGACCTGACACAGTGGCTCTGCTGTGGAGGGGATGTGATGGCAGTGCACTCATAACTGGAGCAAAGCAATAAGTGTCTGCCCTCTACCTCTGTGTAAATCTGGAGTGAAAAAGGGCTCAGGAATGGTCAAGAAAGACAGGGAAGTTCCCTCAGAAATGAATGGACTGGGAGGTGACAAATTAATCGTCCCCACCATACAGAGGTGCTGCTGGGCAGTCCCTCGGCCACAGAGCAGCTTCTGCTTCTTTCCCTTTGCTGCTATTGCAGAATGCCGGGTGTAGGCGTGATTTCTGCACTTCTTTCCTTGTTCCAGCATGCCCCAGGTGTCCCTCGGATCCTGGTGGGAAACAGGCTGCACCTGGCCTTCAAGCGGCAGGTGCCGACGGAGCAGGCGCGCGCCTACGCCGAGAAGAACTGCATGACCTTCTTCGAGGTGAGCCCCCTGTGCAACTTCAACGTCATCGAGTCCTTCACGGAGCTGTCCCGCATCGTCCTCATGAGGCACGGCATGGAGAAGATCTGGAGACCCAACCGAGGTCAGTGGGCACGAGGCTGCTCCGGGAGGGAGGTTTGGGCTCACGGGGGGCCGTGGGGCTGTGGCTGCCCCGGTGGGAGGTGTGCAGCTGTGGGAGCTGCATCCACCTGATGTGGAGAAATGCCTCGGGCCAGACAAGCTGAAGATGAGCCAGAAGCTGCCTGTGCTGGGATGTAGGGATGGGCAGCTCCAGAGGGCAGCTCAGCATGTCTGGGACCTGAAGTGCTCTGGGGCATCCTCCACCTTTCCACTTACTCTGGATGAGGCTGAGGGCAATTAAGCTCCCAGCTTGCAAGTGCTTCAGTCAGACGGCTGTGTGGGATAAATCCAAGTGTAAGCACCACACTCCTTGCCCTTGCCTGAGCCTGTCTTCCTCATTTTGGAGGGAAACTGAGTGTTCCCAAGGAGCTGAAAGGGACTAAATCTCATCCCTGCTGTCATCATGCAGCAGTGGGCTGGGTTATTCCATATATCCAGGCATGTGTGCCACAGGGAGGGAAACCACCATCAGATTCCATGTTACATCTCAGCCTGTTGAGTTTGAGGCAGAATAATCTCAGTTCCCACATTATTCTTGGCTGGAGGTAACAGTGTGTCCCACTGCAGTCTGAGCAGCAGCAGATCTGTGTTCCTGAGGTGACCTGCTCTCATATGGACCTTCAGCTCCTGCTCACCAGGGTGAGAAAATCCTGTTTGCCAGCCCCAGTCACCAGATTTTCTACCTGGGCTCCTGTCCCCAACCTGGCTGCTGTGCCATGATCTGCAGGTCACAGAGAGATGGTAGCCAGGGACTGGGCTGAATGCACAGACCTTTCCTGAATCTTTTCCAGAGGATTTGTAACTGCAGGCTGCCTGCTTGAGAATGGAAATGGAAAAAGGAAACTGCCTCAAATAGTGCCAGAGGAGGTTTAGATTAGACATTAGGGGAAATTTCCTCACAAAAAGGGTGGTCAGGCACTTAAACAGGCTGCGTGGGGCAGCAGTGGAGTCACCATCCCTGGAAGTGTTCAGAAAAGATGCAGATGTGGCACTTGGGGACAATCGTTTATGGAGGTATTGGCAGTGCTGGGGGAATGCTTGGACTCGATGGGTTTAGAAGGCCTTTCTAACCTAAATGATTCTGTGATTCCATGAACAGGGGGGCTCCCTATCAGGGAATGGGGATCTGCGTGCTCGGGAATGGCAGCGAGGCTTTGGCAGCAGGCAGGCAGGAGGATAACGAGTGCCCTCGTGTGGCCCCTGGCTGGGAATTCCTCGGCAAGGAGAGGGACTTCCCAAAGCCGGCTCACATGGTGCACGCTGAGCTGGGAGGATGCTGAGAAGCTGGAAAGGGCAGAGTGGTGTTCTGGGTGTTCTGGCTTCTTGGGGTCTCTCTGGCCTGGGGGTTCTGCAAATAGCTGCCCCCTGAGCAGGTCCCAGGTGACACTGTCCTGTTTCAGGATTTGTTGACCCTGTTGCCTCCTTCCCAGGCACATCCTGGTTGCCAGGGGATGGTTGAGAAGCCAAGTGTCTGTCAGGAATGTGAGCCAGGCCCTGCCAGCCCTGGGTGCTGAGCAGTGCTGGCATTGCCTAACCCTGCGTTCACACCAAAGCTGGTGTCTGGCAAAGCACAAACCTCCAACAGCAGAGCTCACCTTGATTTCCCAAATTTTTGTCCTAAATGTCCTGCTCCCTACTCTGGGCTCCTGCACAATCATTATTGACATATCTCCCTGAGGAGCTGGAGCTGTGCAGCGTGAGCAGTGGTTGTGGGGGAAGGGCAGCCCAGGAGATCTCCTGGCCCTTGACTGTGTGCTCCTTTCTCCCTCCAGTGTTCAGCTTACAGGACCTGTGCTGCCGAGCCATCGTGTCCTGCACCCCGGTGCACCTCATCGACAAACTCCCCTTGCCTGTCACCATCAAGAGCCACCTGAAATCCTTCTCCATGGCCAACGGGATGAACGCGGTGATGATGCACGGCCGCTCCTATTCCCTGGCCAGCAGCGGGGGCGGGAGCAGCAGCAAAGGGAACAGCTTGAAGAGATCCAAATCCATTCGGCCACCCCAGAGCCCCCCACAGAACTGCTCACGCAACAACTGCAAGATCTCTTAGCAGGATGGGCACCCTGAGCTTGTGTCGGATCCACAGCCACCCACCGATGTACAGCTGTTTGCACACCGAACCCTTTCCCGCTGGATCCTTTCGGATGGGCCACGGTTGCTTTTCCAATGGCACGCACAAGCGTTAGGAATGTGCTCACGTTTTGGCTTGGCATAGGAAGAAGCATGGTGCCGGCTGGATCCCGCAGCGCTGGCGGGGAGAGATCTGCCAAGTGACCCTCCAAGAATGCTTTGGGCTTTGCCTCTCGGCCTGGGGTGGAAAATTCAGCAGCTGCCGGGTTGGGGAGGGGGGAAGGGGAAAAAAAGCTCATCCAGTCTCAATGGAGCAATGGATTTAATGGAAGATTGAGAGGCTTAAGGGAGTAGGCAAGGAGAGTCTGTGCTGCAACTTTAACTCTTGGCCTCCTGAACAGATTGCTGGTGCAATAGTGATCTTTGGATGTAGACAAAAAGAAACAGGGACAGGGGACTAATGACAGTTTTCACCAGGATGTTAACCTGCTGTTGCCAAAAAAAAACAGAAAACAAGGCAAGAGTTGGCCAATTGGAAAGGAGAAGGCAGCTCTCCATTCGCTGCCTTCGCTTAATTATGTAAATATTATACATATATATAAATATCACTTGTTTTTTAAGGGTTTTTTTTAAGAAGCAGTCAGGGAAAATTTTATGCAGCCATGTAAATACAAGCACTGGATTGACTTTTCTCATTGTCAGCAAAGGGGACAAGTGGAGGATTTTCCAGTGAAAACACATAAATGCTTTAAGAGACTTGCCCTCACCTCTGGGCTCATGCTGGCATTTTTAAATACTACATGTGCAGAAGGAAAGGACAATTGGTGTGGAACATGCCCCAAGCTGCTCTATTCCTATCATTCCCTAGGCAGGCAGTGCATGGAGAAGCAGAGCAGCAAGGCCAGGGGTCCTGGTGGGTTGGAGTGTTTTGGCAGGCAGGAGGAAGAGACAGCTCTGGGGTCAGACTGATGCCTTGCTCACTTTGTGCTTTCTCATTGGGGATTTGGGAGCAGGGGGTGGAAGCATTGTGCCTAAACAGAGGAAAAATGCTGAATTTTGTCCCTTATTGCTGCAAAGCCTCAGCCATCACTTCTGGTGCACTCCATCCGTGACAGCACCCCATGTGACAGCCTCTGGATCCTGGCTGCTTCCAGCTTTGCTTTCCCAAAGATGCTGCCTGAGCCCATGCTGCTGTGGCTCCTCCTGGATGAAAGTGGGAAAGGGCAGAAGCGGCTTTTCCCACTGGAACATGAAGGAGCAGGGACTGGGAAGGTGGAAGGTTGGGGTGGGGCGGGGAAACAGCAATCTCCAGGTCCCTCAGTGGCAAAATCACCAGGCTCTTGGGGCAGTCCTAGGAGATTGGGAGAGCAAACTGCTTTGGTCCATGGGGTGGCTCCTGGATCTTGGAGGGGCAAGAGCTTGGGATGGATTTTCTGTCAAGCAAGTGCACCTGCCTCCCTGACTTTGTTCCACAGCTGACCTGTGCTGGAAATTCACCTGGAAACTGAGAAATAGCACCCAGCCCTTACCCCATCAACTAAGGGAGCCTGGCAGTGGGGCCAGGCTATGGTGGCAGGTTCTCTTAGGTGGCCAGAGTGTGCAGATTGTGAGTAGATGGTACCAAGTGAAGTGTAGAGTGCTGCCATGTCCTCCTGGGATCAGCTTGCTCTGCTGCCCCTTTCCAGGCAGCCTGGGGCACTGCATGGGCAGAATGAAGCCGCTGCAGCTCCCGCACGGCCGACAGACCCGCGGTGTCCAGGCAGCAGGGACAGGAGTGACACGTCCCCCTGTGGGGACATCGCTTCCCTTGCTCCCAAACCGACCTGGGAGGTGCCCCCAGCCCTCTCTGCAGAGCACAGCACGGGCAGGTCTCTTGGCTCAGCTCTTTCGTGCTTTATCACCCAGCTCAAGTGAGCGAGGACAGAATTAAACCCCAGGCAGGTGGAGGGGGAGAGGAATCCTTTGAAGGGATGCTTTGGCTCGAGAGCAAAGCCGCAGCCGGGCCGTCGCGGTGGCACGAAGGCCGGGGGATTTGGAGAACCTGTCTGGGATGGCTGGCACCTGTTTCCCATCACTTAACACACAGCAGAAGACAATCGCTGGCTCAGCAGCACAGGGATATACGGCCAACAGGTGACCGGCCCCGCTCCTCCCGGGAATCACCACGGGGCTCCGGCGCCGGTGCGTGGGACAAAGAGGGATAAAGGGATCCTTCCTGAAATCACCAAGCTGCTGCATGTCTCAAAACTCGCTGTACCTCTGCTTTGGTCTGGCTGTGCCACATGTGCCACCTCCCCGTGCTGTTTCCCTGTGGTTGGTTTAGGTTTTGTCACCCTGTAAAGTCTCACGGATCCTGTCTGGAGTGGAGATGGAAGATTTCCCTGGAGTGATTGCCCAGCAACAAACTATTTTTATTTTTTAATTTAAAAGGAAAAGATTCTTGCATCTGATGGTCAACACTAGTCTGTAGCTGCTCTCCAACACTTGTACCATTCCTGAGTTGGATTTTTTTGGACTATCCTTTTATTTTTTTATTCCTTTGTACAGTCAGTGTTGTTTAACTGATTCTACATGGTTTTGTTTTGTATAAATTAAAGTCTTTTTGTTTGTTTTGAACTGCCAGTTGAAAAGAGGAGAAGTTGTATCCATTTTTGTGTGGGCTGGGAAGAGGTTGAAGGGAAAAAGGTTTTGCCCATGCCTGGGCATTTGGGACTGTTTGTGGTACAAGTGTGTATTTCCATTTCCAGGTCATCCACAAAATAACTTGAATTACATTTTCTGGGGAGCCATGATTCCTTTTCTGTAGATGCAGAAGATAAAGCTGGTTTTGATTCTCATAGAACCACTGTAGGGTAGTGGAGCCCTAAGAAAACACAAACTCATCTCCAGCAGGGCTGGTGCTGTAGGTGGCTGGAGGAAGCCAGGCTCTCCAGCAGTTTGCCAGGAATCGTGCCCAGTCCCTGCTCCATGGGGACAGGACAAGTACAGTGAAACCCTAAATCCCTTCTTTGGGTCTGGCTGATCCTGGGGGAGCAGCGAGTGCTGTGGCAGCAGTCACCCATCCTGCCCAGACTGGGGCAAGCTGGCAGCTGTCCTGGGACAAATGGGAGAGGATGCTGCAGGGAGCTTGGAGCACCAGTGTCACACCAGGGTGGCCTTTGGAGGCACCAGGAGCCCCAGAGAAGGGGGATTTGATCTTGGGGTGGAGGGAGACTTCTTGTCTGATCCCCTTCTCCCAGCCTACCTCCCCTTGACCTCCCTTTTCCCCTGCCTTCTCACTTCCCTAGGATCAGATTTTCCACTTCGTACCAGACTGGCCACGCTTGTTTTAACAGCTTAAGCAGTAATTGCTGGGGCTGGGAGGGGGCAGGGGGAAATGAGATCGTGTCTGCAGCCTGGAAAACCCTGGAGCTAAGGTGAAAGCCTGGTCAGGGAAGAGTCACACAGCCCTTTTTTTCCCCTTTTTTCTTCAGGGGGTTCTGGAAGTGTCTGTTGCCTCTCCCAGGGCCGAAACAAAGGCTGTGTGTGGTTTCAGGTGGGGTCGGGACAGCCGGAGCCCATTACGGCGGAGCAGCGGGGGCTGCGGGGCCGCAGCTGTCTGCTTGGGAAGAGCAGGGCAGGAAAACACTGCACAGCCTGAGCGGGGTGGGAAAGCTGGGAGAGCTTCGAGGCTCTGGTCCCTGAAGAAAAGAGGAGAGAGCAGGTTGCTCTGGGATGATTCAGGTCTTTGGTCACTGTGTTTCTCTGCACACGCCTTTCTGATGTGAGGTTTCTTGGGTTGGTTCCACTGTCCCACGCAAGCTGGGAAGAGGTGATGCAACTCCCTGCATCATGCAACTGCAAGATGCTTGCAAATGAGGCTGCTGCTGCCCACGGGTGCGTTGGAGGGGCAGGAGCCTGCGGGGTGCAGCAGGTCCTGGGAGCAGGAACATGTGGCACAACACCCTTCCCTCCAGGACATGGTGCTGAGCCAATTCCTTGTCTTGGAGGAAGAAGATGAAGTGTAAAACCCTCATCTATGTCTGGGATCTTTGAAAGTGACTCCAAAAATCCCAGTTCTAGAGTGCAGTTGGTACCTGGACACATGGAGGTGAACAATTTGGAACTGTTGAGATGGTGGAATTGGTCAGGGTGGGAAGAGTTTCTTTGTCATTCACCTTCAGCTTGAGAAGCACTAGAAGAGGCTGGGTGGGGGTCCCAAGGTGTGTGTGAGGATTTCCAGTTGTTGGCAGCTGCTTTTCTACACACAGCAGCTGCCATTGCTCCATCCAGCCTTGCACCACTGAGGTGAAGGTTCCTGGCTTGTCCTGGCAGCTTCTGATCTTGAGAACAAGCATGAGGCACCTTGGGTCTGGTGTGAGACACATGTGAGTGACCCTCTGGGGCTGCTCCTCTGGCTCTGGAAAGGGGCAGTGGGGCAAGAGCCAACCCAGACCCTGGCACTGGCATCGTGCCAGCCATGGGTATGGGCAGAAGTTGGGCTCCAGCTCTTTTTCCCCCTCCCCTCCTGCACCAGCCCCCCTGGAAGGACCCTGAGACACCCCAAAGTGTCCCTGTGCCTCTGGGCTGCATTCCTGGGGACCAAGGTGCCATGCATGTGCCACGTTGCTTCCCAGCTGGAGTTTGTGGGTTTGTGGATCGGGGGTCTCCAGGCAGTGGGTGCCTGGGGCTGGCTGGGTGGGTCTGGGGGTTTCAGGCTGCCAGGGAATGCAGGGTAAAGGCCCCAGCAGCTCCTGGCTGGGCTATCCTGGTGTGCAATTCCCTGTTTGCAAAGCATGAGTGTCCCAGGGCAGTGTCACCTTCCCCCAGTATCCACAGCTGGATGGACCCTTGGGTGGCTGCTTGGCTGTGGAATGGGATTCAGGGCACAGCCATGGGACGTGCTCCAGCCCCCCATACATGCTCAAGGCCAGCTGGTGACAGACCTGACTTTGCTTTGGGGTTTTGTGCCCCGGGGAGCCCCAGAATCACCATGGGAGCCCAGAGCCAGCAGCAGTGCAGCTGCGTGGTGACCCAGGCAGGGAAATGGCAGCACCGTGTCCATGGTACTGGCTGGAGGTCACCGTGCCAGAGCGTTGTGGCTGCACCCTGCTCACACCAGCGTGGTGGTGTTGAGGGTCCCCCAAGTCATCTGGTCTGGGGCAAAAGGGTTTCCCCAAGGAGGCACAGACTGGGGGAGCACCAAACCATTACCTGCAAAAGCAGCTCTGGGGTGGGGGTAGGTTGGATCCCCACTCACACCCAAAAAAAATAAAAAAATAAAAAGGAAAGGGCTCACACCATTTTTTTTGTCCCCTCCACCACCTGCTCCCCAAGAGGGGAGACTGGAAGTGCTGAGCTGCTCCCCGGGGCAAAACGCCCTCGGGTTTGCTGTTTCACAGGGGCTGCAGACCCCCCTCAGGGCTGAGGCTCTCAGCAGAGCCGGAAGAGTTAATGCTCCCAAAATGCCATGAAATGTTCCTGTTGCAGGTCAGTCTCCATCGGGGATTAGGGGGATCTGGCCGGGGAGCCGGGGCCGGCTCCTGCAGCTCGAGGCTGGTTGAGCCTAAGCACAATGTGCCGGGGTCTGGTGTGGCTCAGGAGACATCCTGGCTGTAAATCACCGGGGAGGGAGGGCTGGGAGCCCCGGGGGGCTGGGGGAGCCCCTCCGGGGGGCTGGGTGGGCACCCACCCCGCCAGGCGAGACACGGTCCTGTGCCAGCAGCACGTGGGATGCGGGATGGAAAGCGAGGATGGATCCGTGCCTGTGGTGCCGGTGGGTGCCCGGAGGTGCGGGGCGAGGGACTCCCGGACCAGCCGGGTCCCGGCCGCCCCCAGCGTGGGCTCCCGGGACCTCCCGCCGGCCGCCCCGTCCGAGGGGACCGCAGGCTCCGGCTGTTCTCTCATCCTGCAGGAATTCGGCACCGTGGGCCGGGCGAGATTTTGTGTGCCCCCCCCTCCCCTTCACTCTCCCTCTTTGGAGACTTTCTGTATTCTGCCTTTGATCTCCCCCCGTGTTTGCCCAGGGATCGCCGGGCTCGCCGGGGTTAGAGGCTGAGGTCAGCGCCTTTCCCATTCCAAACACCCAGAAACATCAGTGGGAAGGGAGGGGATTCAGATTACAACCTTCCCGTCCTCCCCTTCCACCCCAGTCGCCCCGCTGGCCGTGCCGGGGATGGACTGAGCCCCGAGAGACACCGGCCGCTGCCGCCGCGTCCCCCCGAGAGCCGAGCGGCGGCGATGGATGGAGGCGGCGGGCGGCGTCGCCGGTGGTCCGGCGGGCTCCGGGTGTGCTGAAGGACAGAGGTTTGGTCCTCTCCTCCTCCTCCTCCTCCTCCTCTTTGTCCCCCCGCCCGCCCGCCCGCCTTCTCCCTCATCCCGTCCGTCCTGAATGTGATTTATCCCGAGCCCTGCCCAGCGAGCCAGGCCCGATGGCTCCGGGTGGGACCGGCGGGGCCCGGGGCCGGAGTGCGGGTGGGCGCCAGAGGCTCCCGGTGGGCGCCGCGCTGCTCCTGCCCGTGCTGGTGGCGGCGGCCGGGCTGAGCCTGCAGCCGGCCAGGATGCGGCACCTGGGAGTCTGCCCCAACCAGCTGAACCCCAACCTGTGGGTGGACGCCCAGAGCACCTGCGAGCGGGAGTGCCAGGCCGACCAGGTGAGCGAGGGGGCTGCGGGGGCGGTACCAGGGTTTGGGGGGCATCCCCAGGGCCCCGAAGGAGATGCTCTGGGGTGTGGGTCCCGTGCCGGGGTGGCACAGCCGGTTCAGTTGTTTCAGTGCAACGGGCTCAGCCCTGCTGCAGCTTTGTCCCCTAAGCCCCTCCTGTCTGCTGGGCTCCCCAGTCCCCCACAGACAGAGAAACTTCTCGTTGCTCCCTCATGTCACCCCTTCAGACCGTGTCCCATGGTCAGAACACCCTCCTCGTGCACCCCCGGGGGGGCTGGCTGGGATGAAGGGAGTGGGTGTGCTGGGATACGGACCCCATCAGGCCGAGGACAGAATCCTCTCCCAGCTTTTCCCTGAGGGCCAGAGCCCACCCACGAACCGGGCTGTCCATCCCAGAGAGCCCCGGCTCTGAGCTCCACCAGGCTGGGCAGAGGCAACCCCACCAGGTTAGGGCTGTCTGAACCCAGAGGGGAGACTCCTTCACAATTCATCTGTATGAGCTCTGCCTCCCCTCGGCCAGCAGAAGCTGAGAAGGGCAAGTTGCTCTTCTGTGGAGGAAAAGGGACCGTCTGCACTGCGGCGCACCCCCAAACATCCTGGGGGTGCTGAGGGTGGGCTGGGGCTGGTGCAGCCGTGCCGGGGACGTCTGGCTCTTACCGGAGCCCAGCGATGCTGAAGGTGCACAGAGCTGCTCGGGGACACCTGCCCACTCCAAAGTCCCACAGGGGTGGGAACAGCACCCTCAGCCCCAGCGCGGCGGTGATCTCCACGTCCCCCCCGCAATCTCTTCTCCCTCCCCTCCCAGGACTGCGAAGACTTTGAGAAATGCTGCACCAACGTGTGTGGGCTGCGGAGCTGCGTGGCCGCGCGTTTTGCCGACGGCAGCGTCCCTGCGCTGGCTCTGGCTCCCGCCGCCTCCTGCGAGAGCTTCGTGTGCGCTCAGCAAGGCTCGGACTGCGACATCTGGGACGGGCAGCCCGTGTGCAAGTGCAAGGACCGCTGCGAGAAGGAGCCCAACTTCACTTGCGCCTCCGACGGCCTCACCTATTACAACAAGTGCTACATGGACGCCGAGGCGTGTCTGCGCGGCACCCGCCTCACCACCGTGCCCTGCAAGCACATCTTCACCTGGCCCGACACCAGCCCCGTGCCGCAGGAGACCACGGCTCGCCCCACGCCGGGAGCCGGCCCCGAGGTGCCGGTGCCCCCCGCCCTCTACACCAACCCCTTCCACCAGTCCGTGCGAGCCGGGGGCACCGTCAGCTTCCGCTGCGACGTGAGCGGCCGCCCGCAGCCCGACATCACCTGGGAGAAACAGAGCGAGCGGGACGAGAACTTCATCATGCGGCCGGACCAGATGTACGGCAACGTGGTGGTCACCAACATCGGCCAGCTGGTCATCTACAACGCCCGCCACGAGGACGCCGGCATCTACACCTGCACGGCCCGGAACGCCGCCGGGCTGCTCCGCGCCGACTTCCCGCTGTCGGTGCTCAGGCGAGAGCCGGGGGGGACCCCGCGGGCCGGCAGCCCCCAGCCCTTCCCCAGCGCCGAGTGCCTGAAGGAGCCGGACCGGCGGCGCTGCGAGGCCACGGAGGTGCGCTGGCATTTTGACGCCAAGCAGGGCTCCTGCCTCACCTTCCGCTACGGCGGCTGCGGGTCCAACAGGAACCACTTTGAGACGTACGAGGAATGCCGAGCCGCCTGCCTGGGCAGCGCCCGCCCCACCTGCCTCCTGCCCATGGTGCAGGGACCCTGCCAGAACTGGGAGCCTCGCTGGGCGTACAACCACCTGCTGAAGCAGTGCCACTCCTTCGTCTACGGCGGCTGCGAGGGCAACACCAACAACTTCGAGAGCAAGGAAACCTGCGAGGACGTGTGCCCCTTCCCCAAGAGCCTGCAGTGCAAGGCCTGCCGCCTGAAGAGCAAGATGGTGCTGAGCCTCTGCCGCAGCGACTTCGCCATCGTGGGGCGGCTCATGGAGATCGTGGAGGACCAGGACTCCGGCATAGCCCGCTTCGCCCTCGAGGACGTCCTCAAGGATGAGAAGATGGGCCTCAAGTTCTTCAACATCAAGTACCTGGAGGTGACCTTGACCGACATGGACTGGAGCTGCCCCTGCCCCAACATGACGGCGGAGGACGGGCCCCTGATCATCATGGGCGAGGTGCACGACGGAATGGCCACGCTGGACCCCAGCAGCTACGTCCGGGCAGCCAACGACAAACGGGTGAAGAAGATCTATGAGCTGATGGAGAAGAAAACCTGCGACCTCCTGAACCGCTTCCAGGACTAGGGGAGAGCCAGGATGTGCCGACAGGGAGAGCTGCAGACACACCATGGAGGGGGCAGCCTGAGGGAGCCCCTGCACCAGTGCCTGTGTCTAGAGGTTACCACTGTCATGTAGTTCCCCCCACACCCATGCTGAGCCCCAGACCAGCTCCCACCTCCACTGTAATTTATCTGCCGCATGTTCCCCGCACCGTGTGACACCCCCAGCCTGTCCAGGAGCAATAGAGAATTGGGTTGGGTTGCAGAGGGGTGGGAGATCTGCCAGGACCACCCCACTCATAAAATCTTCCCACCTCACCAAAGCCTCTGGGGCCAGTGTAACCCCCCCCCGGTGCTGGACCTGACCCTTTCATTGGTGCTGGAGGTGGAACTGGGGACACCCCCACACCCCAGTATTTGTGCTGAAAACATCAGGGAGCTGCTGGGGTGTGGAGGGCAAAGCCACAGAGTTTATTGGGGGGCAGCAGCAGAGTCCTGGGGAGGGAGGGAAGGGGGACACCATCAGCACAGCATCCTCCGAGGAAATGGAGCAAGGAGTCTCCCCCATGCCCAGGGGTGTTGTGTCCCCTCCCCCATACCTGTGTCCCCCGTGGCAGCTGTGCTGGCTCCTGTGCTCCAGGCTGGGGCACCCCCCTGCAAAGACAGCCCCAAAGGCACCAGGGGAGATGGAACCCCCAGCCAAGTCAGCCCCAGCTGGGGTGCGTGGGGCTCTGTCCCATCACTGCTGTCCCCAGCCACGGTGGGACAGTGCCGCCCCTGCAGGAGGCATCAGTGGGGACAGCAGCGCCGGGAGGCGCTGGAAGCGCTGTCAGGGCAGTTACAGCTTGCGGAAGATCAGGCTCTTGTTGTTGGCCGGCATGTCCACCTGCAAGCACAGAGCCGGGGCTCGGGGGTGCCCAGCGGCACGGGGAGCACCCCGGGGCCCATCACCTACCATCCTCTCCAGGCACAGCCCGTTGGCCTCGGCCAGCTCCCGCAGCAGCGCCGTGTCCCGCAGCCCCCAGGCGGGGTTGCTGCGGGGAGGGAGGCGTGGGTCACACCAGGGACATCCCACCCCTCATCAGCCCCATCTCCCCGTGGGTGGGGGCTGCCCTCCGGCGTGGCTTATCTTGAAGGACCATGCCGGGAGGGAGCTTCCTGCAGGAGCAGGGGCGGGACAGAGAGGACAGGATGAGCCCCCAGCACCCTGAGCCCCCCCCAGCCCCCTCCTACCTCTGCCTCAGGCTGCGGTCGAAGTCCACGTTGCTCTGGGGGCTGATCTGTCCATCCACGGCGTAGGGCTGGTGGGACACGGCTGGAGCTGTGGACATGAGCCACCCCGTGTCCCCTCAGCCCCCCTCCCCGGGCTGCTGTCCCCACCAAGCACAGAAGCCAAGCGGGAAGAGACACGGCCCCCAAGGAGTCCCATCGGCCACTCTGAGTCCTGTCACCCTCTGCAGGCCCCCCAGACCCTGCCTTGGATAAGGTGAGGGAGGACAGGATCTCTCTCATCCAAAACTGCCCCCTTCAGGGCTCAGCATGTGCCCCAAAAGGCAGAGACCCTCCAAAACCCAAGCCTGCATTTCCCAGTTCCCTCCCTAAGCCACGACTGGAGCTGCCCACCCAGTTCCTCCCCGGTATCCGCTGTGACCCCCGGCTGCCCCAGGACAGTGACACACCCCATAGGTGAAGAGCAAACCTCCGGGCTTCAGCAGCACCCCGGCACCCCTGAACAGGCCCTGGGGAACGAGAGAGGTGGGGACGGGGTCAGGGGGCCGGGGACACCCCCCGGGAGCCCCCTCGGTCCTGGCAGGGCACAGGGGCTGTCCAGGGCCGCTCACCTCGGTGCACCGCAGCTCTGTGATGTGAATCATGTTGATGCTGACGAGGAGGTCGAGGCTGGCGGGCTGGGTGCCCCCCCAGGTCTCCCAGCCCTTTGACACGTCCAGCAGGATGGGGGGCAGCAGGTTGGGCAGCTGCGTGGCCTCCACATAGGAAGCGATGCTGTGGGCACCAAACCCCAGCTGAAGCCAAGCTGGGCCCCCTCCCCGCACCCCCAGCACCCTCTGCAGGCAGGAACAAACCCCTGGATGGGCGGAATAACTCGGATGTGGGTGCAGCCCAGCCTGGGGGCTCTTTGCCCAGCCCTTCCAGCTGGCAGATGGAGACCTGGAAGCCCCTGGACAACCACCAGGGCCTGAACTCCCCAATTTTGGAGCACCCTCCCCTTATGGGGCACCCCACTGGCACCACTGCATCAGCACCTCCTGATTTTGGTGTTACTTACACACTTTTTGGCACATTCACCACCCAGGTCTCAGCTTCTGCAGCCTCCCAGCTTGGGGATTATTTTTACCCTGGTGGGAGGTGCTGGGTGGGCAGCACAAAACTCCCCCTGGACAGAGCTCCAGCACCTCCTCACCAGGCTTGTTTTTTTTTTTTTTTTTTCTACGGTGGAAAGCTGGATTTGGGGAGTTTTCTGGGAAAAATAAAGTCCTGAGCTGGGGAACATGTGTTGTTTGGGAGCTAGATATTGGGGATTTATTGAAAAAAAAATATAGTGAGTATTAACTTGGGGAGCCTGAGCTGGGCAAGAGTTGAGTATTGTGGTTTGCCTGGAAAAAATAAAGCAGCAGGACAGAGAACCTGGGATGTCCAAGGGGTCTTTGCTGAGAAAAAAATACACATTAAACTCATCTGAGAGCAAGATATTGGGGTTTTCCTGTAAAGAATACAGCACCGAGTGGGGGAGCCTGGGCTTCTGGAGATCTGGCTATTGGGTTTTTCCTGAAAAAAGAAATTAAAGTGTAGAGCCTGGGCCCACTGTTGAGTGGGTCTTTTCTGGGAAAAAATACACATCCAGCTTATCCAAGAGTAGGATATTGGGATTTTCCTGGAAGAAACAAAGCAGGAGAGCCCGGGCTGCAGGAGATTTGGATACTGCGGTTTTCCCCAAAACCCCAAACGAAATAAAATAAATAAATTAAAAAAAAAAAAATAAATAAAACGGGGAGCAGGGAACCGGGGCCACGGGTTCGTGGGATGTCACCACCCCGGGACTCACCTGCGCAGACTGCGGGGGTCGATGTCCGAGGGCTGCCAGAGCGCCTGGGGCAGCGCCCGAGCGAAATGCGCGGCGTGGAGCCCCGAGCCCGCGGCCACCTCCAGCACCCGCAGCGCGCCCGCGCCGCGCCCCGCGCACTCCCGCAGCACCGCCAGGATCGGGGCCTTGTTCCGCTCCGCCGCCGCCGGCACCTGCATGGCCGGGCCGGGAACTCCAGCTCCCGGCACCGCCCCGCGCCGCGGGTGGAGCTTCCCACGGCGGGGAGCGGAAAAAGCGGTAGGAAGGAAGAAAAAGAGACGTGCGCCGCCCGGGAATCGAACCCGGGTCGCAAGAATGGGAATCTTGCATGATACCACTACACCAGCGGCGCGGGCGGGAGCGGCCGTGCCCGGGAGCGGCCCCGAGCTCGGGCCGGGAACCGCAAAGCGCGGCTGCCGCGGGCACCCCGGCAAAACGGGACCCACAGCCACCCTTTCCAGCTGGTGATGCACGTCTGGAGGCATCCATCTGGAGCACAAGGATTAGGGGTTCAGCCCTTCCAAACTCAGGGATGTGCCAACAGGCACTTAGAAACTCTGGGAGGTTCCCGGGGAAACTGAGGCACAGACCCCAGCAGGGGACAGGGCGGGTGACAGCCAGTGGTGACATCCCACGGGTCAGGGTTGTATTTAGGCACAGTAACAGGTTCGGGGTGCTGCTGGGCTTTTATGGGAGGTGAAACAGAGAAATTAAGAATTAGGAATTAAGCATAAAGAAATGCTTGACCAGAAGAGAGGGAGCTGACAAAAACCTATACTGCTCCCACAAGAGCAAGAAAAGTGTGAGACTGCAGGATAAGATAAGGAGCTAGAATACACAAACAGGATGCAAGGACAAAGCCACCACAGGATAAGTGGATTCTTTGGACCCCTAAGCCAGAAGGAATGGTATCAAAGTCCGAAAGGTGGCCAAAGGACTGAAAGGAGCATGTGCGAGAAGACAAGGTGAAAGTTCAGCCAAGGAGAAAATTGCTGACCTCATCCCAGAGACCCCCAGACGACCACTGAACTGACCAAAAACGAGCAGTGCGCAGCTGCAGAGGGGCGCGGAGTTATTTTAATATGAAGTGGCACAGGCGGGGTTAGGAAATGAATATGTATGAGGCGAATTGTGCAACCCTGGTTTGTAAAAGATAAAAAATAAAAGCCAAATCTCAAAAGCGTGCATGCTTTCGGAGGAGATATCCCCCATGCACCTCAGCGCTGAATAAATTCATACCTGCTCTTATAACTACTCTGAGAGTTATAGTTTTTCTATCTGCATTTCAGAGGTACCCTCCTGCACCCCTCCCTCCCTGGCCACTACCGTGGCAACGTGGCGGAAAGGCAAAGGTCACCCTCGTGGGGTGGCTCTGCAGCCCCTGGAGCCAGGCTGGAGCCTCGCAGAGACCCCAGTGTGTTTGTCACACCATCTCTCCCCAAAACTCTGGGTGCTGTCGCCAGCCACAGGGGTGCCCGGTGGACACGGTGGACTGTGGGGTGGCCGGGGACCCGCTGCTGGTCATGTCCTGCCACGTGGGGACACCTTGGAGGGACCTCCCCGCTCCAAAGGTCACTGTGCTGCCCACTCCGGCTTCCTGCGCTGCTCATGGGATGTGCACATCAGGACTATTCACAGAGCTGTCCGCGTTGGGGGTGGCACCTCAGACCCTGCCTCTGCAGCTCTTCACTGTTCCCTGTCTGGGTCCTTTGTGTCCCAGGAATGACCCCTGTCTGTCCCCTGCGTGTGCCGTGGCTCCAGTGTCCCGTTTCCTGAAGGTCCCGTCCGGGTTTCCCGTGACTCCCGTGTCCCGTGCCCGCCTGTGCCGCCTTGTTCCCACGTGCCTGCCGTGCCCTTTCCCCTACTTGAGCCCCGCATGTTCCAATGTCCCCTGTGTGCATTCTGTCTTGTTCGTGTCCCGTGTCTGTCCCCACGTCCCACATGTCCCCTCTGTATCCCACGCGAGTCCCCACGTGCTCCCAGCGCTCGTCTCCAGTGTGTCCCTGCATCCTCGGTGTCCCCATGAGCCCCCCGCGTGCAGCCCTGACATGTCCCGCGTGTGTCCAGCGTGTGTCCCCACCGTACCCCATCAGTGTCCGCTCTGTGTCCCCACACCCCCCCGTGTGTGCGTCCCCAGGTCTCACGGGTGTCCCTTATGTGTCCCCTGCACACCTGCGAGGTCCCGCCCGCCCCCGATGTGTCCCGTGAGCGTCCCCTACGTGTCCCTTACCCAGCGCTCGTGTGTCGCGTGTGTCGCATGTGTCGCATGTGTCCCCGCACGCCCCCCGCGTGTCCCCCCGACCCGTTCCGCGGCTGTCCCAGCCCCCACCGCGGGCCCAGCGCTGTTCCTTTAACCAAGCGTGGGGGCGTGTCGGTGCTGGAGGGGCACGGCCCGGCCCGGCCCACTAAAGGCTCCGGCGAGGGGCGCGGGCGGCACTGTGCCGGGGGTGGCGGGGCCGGGGGCCGGGCCCGCAGGATGTACACGCTGACTCGCGGCCCCAGCAAGCTCGCCACGCAGCGCCGCACAGGTACCGGGGGGCTGGGCCGGGGGCCGGGGGCTCCGGCCCGCCCTCGCCGCCCCCCCTGACGCCCCGCACGCCCCGCAGGTCCCACGCAGCAGGCGGTGGAGAGCAGCAAACTGGGCGAGCTGCGAGGGCGGCCGCAGCCCGGCCCGTGGCCCCCCGCCAGGTGAGCCCCGAGCCGCCGTGACCTTGGGAAGGGACCGGCGCTGGGGCGGCCGGGCCGTGACCTTGGGAAGGGGAGCGGGACGGCCGGGCCGCCCGGCGGGACGCGGGAGGGGGAGCCGGGGTCTCCGCTCGGTGCCGCTCGCCCCGGGGCTCTCGGCCGTGGCCGTGGCCGGACGAGTCCCGCGGGCCGCCCCTCGCCGGGGACGCGCCGGAGCCGCTGCCCCTCGTCCTCCCCACGGGCCGGCCCCGAAAATCGCGGGGAGAGGAGCGGTGGGGTCACGCCAGGGGGGCGCGGGGGGTCCCGGTGCGGGGCAGAGCCGAGGTCGGGCTCGTCCAACCCCCCCGCGGACGGCCCCGATTGCACAAAGCGGCGGCGGGGCCGGCGTGACCGCCAGCCTTGGCCGGGCACCCACGGGGGCCGCGGAGCCCACGCGGAGCTGGAGATCCCCTCTGTCCTGAAAGCCGAGGCGACGCTTTGTGGGTGAATTCCAGTGTTGAGCGGCAATGCCTGGAGCTGTTGGCTGGGTGCAGTTGGGTGTTCCAGTGGCTGGGAGATGGTGATGGGACCCCTAAGGAGACCCTTTTCCGGCTGGAGAGCTGGAGTCAAAGCACACCCAGACAGGGCAGTGGGACCCCGATGGTTCTGCACGTTCTTTCCAGCTCCAAGAAATGGATGAGCCTCTTCAGTTCCTCTCCTTCCCACGATCCCTGGAATTTACTGGATGCTTCTGCCACGCTTGCCCTCCTCCTACCTGTCCAGTGCCCCTGGCTGTGAGGGCTTGAGGGTCACTGCCCTCCCCAGACCCTGCCTGCAGATCTGCAGAAGCTGCCTGTTCCCAGTCTCTCCTGCCCTCCAAACTCACTCCTAGGGCCCCTTAGACTTTGTCCCATGAGGAACGTGGCTGTTGCAGAGGTGTCCTGCCATAGAGCTGGGCAGAAAAGTCAAACTGCTGGAGTTTTGCATTGAACATGCTGCCAAGTCTCATCCCAAGTTTTTCCTTTATCTCTGGTGGGTGTTCCTGCATCCAGGCAGGGGGTGGTTGAAGTGCCCCTCACCAGAATGGATCCCAGCTCTGAGGAAGCCTGACCTGCTCCCACTTTGCAGAGTTTTACATCCCAGTCCTGGAGCACCCTGGGGACATCCTGGGCCTAGAGCTGTTCCAGTGAACCTGTGTGCTTGATCTGCAGAGGATGGCATATCCCCTGTCCAGTACCTAACTGGATTTCACTTCCATTCCCTGATATTACTGCAATTTTGGTGGCAGATTCTTTATCTTAGGGACTGTACTTGGTGCTAGGTTGGAGGATGGGTGGGAGATGGGCAGCTGGTGCTTTTCCCCAGGGAGTTCCCCTTGCACCGTTCCTGTGTCAGAATCCCCTATCCCTGGGGACTGGGCCCCTTTCCATCCCAGTCCTTGGGGACAGGGCTGGGTGGCTGCAGCTGCGGGCGAGTGTGTGCCCTGCAGGGCAACCAGGACACCTGAACCACCCCAGTTCTTGCTGGGGTGGGCAGAGATGCCTGTGCCCTCACCCCCTCTTGCTTCCTTCCCTCCACAGCCCAGCACCGAAACTCGTCTTCAACAGAGTGAATGGCAAGAGGCCCCCACTGCTGCTGCAGCAGATCTCGGCCCCTGAGGAATGTTACACCCTGGCCCACGAAGAGAACGTTCGTTTTGTCTATGAAGGTGAGGGCAGAGGGTCCCTGGGGCAGCACCCAGGGGAGCTGGAGCAGATGGAGCCCCCTCCCCAGCACCTGCACTGTGCTGGGGATGTCAGTGGCAGGCATGGAGTCCCCAGCCTGGGGACTTGCCCTCCTTTGCTCTGCCTCCTGCTCCTGTCCCACAGCCCCCCACGCTGGGAACCCCTGTCCCAAACCCACCCCCTGCTTGTTCCCCCTCCCCAGCCTGGCAGCAGGTAGAGCAGCAGCTGGACGGCAGCCGGAGCGGGGAGAGCGCCTGCGGCCCCGTGCAGTACGTGGAGAAAACCCCCAACCCCGGACTCAAAGGTAAGTGGGCAGCGGTTGTGGCACTTTGGGGTCATCAGGCTCGGGGTGCAGGGAGTGGCTGTCAGCTCAGCCTGCATCTGAGCAGGGCTGTGGTAGGAGGAGGAGGAGGATTCCAGTGCTGGATGTGCCAGAGGGGCTGGCTGGGTCTGTCCTGCTGGTGCTGAGGTCACTCTGGGGGTGCTGGGGGGAGACAGCTGGCCCCAGGCGCTGTGGTGGGGATGTCCCTTTGTGTCCCTTGGATGTGCCACTGTGTTGCTGAGTCCTCTGGGATTCAGGGCTTCTCCTGCTACCAAGGGGTTCAGTATCATGCTGGAGAGAGAGGAGCTCCCCATGGGGACCTGCTTTTCCTGGGGCCAGCAGGACCAGTTGGGCATGGGGACAACACTTGTCTGGTGGCACCTGGAGTCAGGACAGTGACAGTAGCCTGCAGGCTCTCGCAGTAGCTGAGAGCTCCCCAAGGAAGAAAATGTCCCTGTAAGCCAGTGTGGCCTTTTGGGGACATGGCACAGGGGTGGAGGAGAGCTGGGGGTGTCTTTAGATTGGGTCTCAGGGAAAGGTTCTTTCCCCAGAGGTGCTGGCACTGCCCAGGCTCCCCAGGGAATGGGCACAGCCCCGAGGCTGCCAGAGCTCCAGGAGTGTTTGGACAGCGCTGCCAGGGATGGACAGGGTGGGATTGTTGGGGTGTCTGTGCAGGGCTGGAGCTGGACTGGATGATCCCTGTGGGTCCCTTTCAGCTCAGGATATTTTGTGCTCCTGCTCCAGCTGCTCCCTTCTCTCCCTCTTTTGCAGACTTTGTTCCCATCGACCTGGAGGAGTGGTGGGCCCAGCAATTTCTGGCCAAAATCGAGAACTGCTCATAAAAGGGAAGAAAAGGATGTGTTTGGTTTCTTTATAAGAGAAACGAAGCTGCGAGCACCTGGTCACAACCCAGAACCGGTGGCGTTTTTGAACCACGTTTTTAAAAGATGCCCGAAGTGGAGTGACCCAGCCCAGTGGGACCGGACCACAGCCATGCCCGGCCACACGCCCTCCCCGTGCCCGGCAGAGGAGCAGCGTGTGGCCCCAGCCAGGATTCCTTAAGTGCCAGTTCTCGGACTGCTGCAGCTCCTGCAGCCTCCAGCTCCCAGGGACACTGCGGTGCCACGCTGGGGACGAGGGGGTGGCTCCCCCCCTGCAGCCGTGGCCATGGGGAGGACAGCGGGGTGCTGTAGCAGGACCGCCAGACAATAAAGCGCTGAAACTGCCCGTGGAGACGTGCTTGTGGGACGGGGAACAGGGGCAAGCAGGGGGTGGCAGCATCAAGCCCTGCACAGGAGATGCTTCCAGCTGACTCGTGGCTCAGTGGGAACCTGGCTGCTGTGGATTCAAGTTACTGGAGCTCCTCTTGCAGCTGTATCCTTGCCCCAGTGGTGCCTCATGTCCCGGGGCTCAGCCAGGGGCTGGTGCTGTCTTGGGAGATGTTTGGGATTGAGGCGGGGGGTGCATGGGCATCTGCAGGGGGCTGAGTGCCCTGGTTGTGCTCCAGAGCTGGGCTGCAGCATGGAGGTGGGCAAAGCTGCAGGAATGGGAGTGCCAGAGGCAGCTGCCCACTGCCCTGGAGGCCAAAAGGCATTTTGAGCACCAGGCTTGAGGTCTCTTCCTGACCTGTGAGGATAGTTGTGGCTGCCTGAGGTAGAAAGCATGGGGACCTCAACTTCTGCTTCTGCAAAAAAACTCCTCAGCTTTTCCAAGCCAGACTGAGCCCTTCCAGTTCTGGTTCTGTAGGACACCACTCTACCCCCATGTCCTTCTCCCCAAGTAGAACTGGAGGCCAGCACAGGCTGAGTAGAGTCCGATTCCAAAGGAGGCCAGGAAACACCCACTGGAAAAAAAATCATCTTTATTATTCCTATGATGGGGATAACAAGCACACAGCAGCCAGGGGGGAGTAGGAGCTGCCCAGGGGCTGTGTTGCTTCTCCCACCTGGGAGACCAGAGCAGTGCCAGCAACAGCTGCCCCCAGCAGCACCTGCCCACAGAGCACTCCTGGTCCTGCTCCCTGCCCCAGGCTGGCACACCTTGCACTGTGGCTGTGACTGAAATCAGGAGCAGCACCATGCACAGCCTGCAGTGCCTGCCTCACTGACAGGCAGGGTGTTACAGCCCCCCAGGACAGGGAAATGCTGCTTCCATAACACTTCATTTAGGTGAGGGTGCCCCAGAGTGATGGAGGGCTGGGGCCAAGGGATGTCATCCTTGCCCTGGACTCTCCCAGCAGCTCTACCACGGCATCAGGGGCAGTGTGGGGGCTCCATGTCCCCACCCCAGCACCAAGCCTTGCAGGGGGCATCTGAACCAACAGGACATGGACTCTTGCTGCTGTGCTCAGGGCACTGCCAGCCTGTGGCAATTTTGCATCTCAGCCCTTGAAACCTCCACATTCCCCCTTTTCCCTATCCCAGGCAAAGCCTGGGGGGTTCTCCTACATCCTGCTGTACTTCCCTTTCCAGAAAATAGTTACTGGGAGTTTCAGCACTTCAGCCACCCTCCCAGAAAAAACATCCCCCCTCTTTCTCCTCTTGCTGGGAAAGTCACTGGTGCTGGGATTCCCCCCTGCATGGTGCCCTGGCAGTGGCTGGTTCTGCTGCCCCCCAGGATGCTCCCAGAGTGCAATCCCTCCCTGCCAGCAGCTCCAAAGGGCTCTGAGGTGCCCAGGGAGGCCATTCACCTGCTGGCTGCTAACTAATAAAAACACACATCTTCAAGCTCTGGGGAAATTCTTAGTAACATGATGCACCATCGTTCTGAACAACAACATTAGGCAAAGGGAAGAAATGGAACAGGAAAGAATTAGTCACAAGGGAAAAAATGAAAACCCAACCCAAAAATATAACCCAACCCCTGACAATGCAATCACTGGGAGGGAATCAGCCCCCCTTGCCATAAATATTAATTAGTTATGTGCAATTGTGTGTAGTACTATAGTGCAAATAGCTCTGCATTGATCATGGGGCAGCACCCAAGGGGCTGCCCCAGGTGACACAGGGACTAATTAAGGACAGACAAGAATCAACACAGATTTCCAACAAACAAAAAAACCCCAACCCAGCCACTGGGAAACTCCTAAAAGAAGTTGCCTCCTCCAACTGGACCCAGACAGGGGCCTTTGCTCCCTGCCTGCTGCTGGCACAGCCTGGTGAGGGGCAGAGGGGATGGGCATGAGGATGCAGGACAGATATGGTCTGGCTGGAGCTGTGTGGGGTGTAAGGGGTGAGCTCAGCATGGGCACAGTGAGTGCATTGCTGGCTTTAAACTGGTCCCGTGGCTGCACTGCACAGTGTGGGGTGGTGCTGCCGGTAGAAGCCCTGCATGGGCACAACACTGAGGCCAGCAGCGTCCCTGGGCACCCCACAACACTTCACACCCATCCCACAGAGCACAGCCAACACCCTGCAGCACCTCTCACCTGTCCCAGCAGTGTCCCTGGGCACCTCTCGCTGCCTCCAGCTCTGGCTCCCCAGCCGTGCCCATCATGTGCTGTTCCTGGGGCTGAGCTCTGGGCATCGCTCCAGCACCATGTCCTACCTCTCACCCAGTGCCAGTTTCTGGCACCACAGAGCTCCCCTTGCACAGCTGGGGCCAGTGCCAGCTCCTCGGGCCAGGCTGGGCAAGCAGGCAGGAGAAGTTTTCCCAAGCACTTAAAGGAGACAGAGCCTCCTCTTTCCTATTGCTCCCATGAGCAATCCCAGCTCTTCCTGCTGACCCCAGCTCATCCTGCTGACCCCAGGGACGGTTTGGATCTTGTGACAGCCTCTGGCTAAACCACGAGCAATCACCAAATAACACACGGACATGCGGGTGAGGACCACAGGCAGCCTCCCGCTGGGTGAGAGCGACAGGCAGGGAAGGGGGGAGCAGAGGGCATCCTGCTCCTCCTCTGCCAGCCCAAGTCCAACACCCCTCTCCACCCATCCAGGCTCCTCCCAGCCTTTTGGGCAGATTTTTTTGCTGGATGGATGGATGAAGGCTGGAGAGTGGCAGTGCCACACACGCACACCCACGCACGCCCAGAGCCGGGGACAGCAGCAGGAGCTGCCATCCTCTCACCCCTCCCCGGTGAAAAGTTTTACATTTATACAGTATTTAAGACACGCTGATATATAAATTACTGTCTCTATATATACTATGTATAGGCTGAGGGCCAGTCCGTGACGAAGGGCACCAGAAGGGCTCATTTCCCTCTGTCCTCTGTGTAGTGCTGGAAGCGAGTGAAGCTCATGAAGACCTGCTCCAGGGAGATCTGGCTCACTGAGTAGTCTTCCAAGCGATACTTCTCTTTGGCTTTCTCCAGGGCCCCAAAGACCTGCAAGGGAGGGCAGGGACATGAAGGCAGCGTGACTTGGTGTGGGGGGACACCCAGGACCCCTGGGGGAACCCCAGGCTGCGACAGAGGAACCCCCAGGCTGTGCTAGGGAACACCACGATGGGATAGGGAGCCTCCAGCAGGGAAAGCAGAGAAAGCTTTTTTCTCTTGGGAGACCCAGGAAAATTACACCTTCCCTGACAGGAGAGTGGGGGAAGCCAGGAGTATCTGACACCATTTAAAAATATATGCTGTGGCTATGATTGCTTTGCACATTTATATATGATAAATGCATAAATATATACATATATACAATTACAAAGATTTATATATATGTGTATATCTGTATTTATACATATACACACACATACCTGGGTTTGAATCCCTGCCCAAGGTTTCTGCTAACACATTATATATATATAAAATATGTATATAATATAGAAATAATTACATAGGTACTTACATGACACATAACTATCTGTATTTAGCACACACACATTTTATATTGAGCTACATATAATATACATATTTATAAACCCACTCTCTCTAGTTGTTATATAATCCTACACACAGTTTTTATACAATCTGTATACTACACACTCTGTATACTCTATAGACTACACTATATACTTGATATAGAGTATATACTCCACAGTACATAATCTGTAGAGTATTATCATATACCCTATAGAGGATATAATATAGTATATATTGTACATATACAACATACAGTGTATTATATACACTACATCCAGTGCATATAATATACAGATATATATCAAATATATATATAACCTTAGATACTGCATATGAAAACTATCTGTATGCTGTGACTATCTCTGTATAGCATACAGGTATTTACATATTATAGATAATGTACATATAGTCAGTATATACAGAGAATATACTGTGTATACTCCATACATAACTCTCTATCCTGTATGCAGAGGGTTACACACTGTATCTGTGCTGTGGGTTTTTATCAGTGTCCCTGGGCTGGGACCCCTCAGGATCAGCAGCTGGGGAAAGGCACCACCCACAGCCCCAGTGGGACCACACTGTGCCCACGTGGCACCACCTAAAGCCACTGCCAGGGGGCTCCTGGGGCCGAGGGGCAGGAGCAGGGAGATGCCAGCACAGGGAAGCTGTCCCCACCTGTGCCACGTTCCCACAGCAGAACATGGCATGGGGAGGATGCACCACAGAAAACGAAGCACTGAGAACACGGGAAGGGGCAGGTTAAAGGTGCCCAGTGCCCCCTTACCTGTGCCCAGCTGAGGTTCTTGTTGGTCAAGTGGTAATGCACCATTCCCTGGTGCTCGTGCTTCAGGACACTGCCTGGGGAATGGAGCAGGGAGAGGCTCTGTGTTAGGGAATGTGCTGAAGTTCACACCCTGCCCCTGCTCTGGGGGCAGCTGCTCCAGCAGCTCACAGTACCTGGGAAAGTCTTCTCCACGAAGGCCTTGAAGGCCTGCAGCTCACCCTCCTCCTCACTCCGGGTTTTGGCCAGCAAGGTGTATCCACTACCAAACTTGCTTTTGAGATGCTGGGGGCTGCCCAGGCACTTGAACTGCCCGTTCACCATGATGGCCAATCGTGTGCACAGCGCCTCACACTCCTCCATGCTGCAGGAAGGAGAGCACTCGTTCAGAGAATCCCAAGATGGTTTTGGTTGGAAGGAACCTTAAAGCTCATCTCATTCCACCTGCTGCCATGGGCAGGGACACCTTCCACTAGAACAGGCTGCTCCAAGCCCAGTCCAGCATGCCCTTGAACACTTCCATGGAGGGGGGCAGCCTCAGCTTCTCTGGGCATGTAAGCACCAGAACTCCAGCAGAAGCTTCTGGGAAGTGGCTGGAAGTCACTTCTCTCTGGATTCTTCAAGGAGGGAGATTTGGGTAAAGCCAGCCACTGGCTGCAGGCAGTGTACGCCCACCCACCAAGCCCTGGAGGTGTGTCCCATCCCTTGGATCCCACCACTCTCCCTGACCTCTCACGCCAAGCCCCACCCAGCCAAGTGTTACCTGTGGGAGGTGAAGATGATGGATTTGCCACACTCCCGTGTCCGTGTCACCGCGTCCCAGAGCAAGCGCCGGGCCACGGGGTCCATGCCAGTGGAGGGCTCATCCAGAAAGATCACAGGGGGGCCACCAATGAGGGCAATGCCAGCACTCAGCTTCCGCTTGTTCCCACCGCTGCAGAGGAATTACAGAACCATTAAGGTTGGAAATGACCTGCGAGATCATCGAGTCCAACCTTCAGCTGAAAATGGGAGCGAGGAATGGGGACAGAGACCCGCTGTGAGCACAGGGAGCACCAGGCAAGAGGAGGGACAGCAGTTTGTCCACGCCCGCTCTCACCTGTAGGTCCTGACCAGCTTGTCGGCGTGTGGCTCCAGGAGCAGCCCCCGCAGCATGTTCTCCACGCAGCTGCCGATGTAGCGCTCGGGGATGCCGCGCAGCCGCGCGTACATGCTCAGCGTCTCGCGCCCCGTCATGTGCTCCAGCAGGGCGTCGAACTGCGGGCAGTACCCGATCCGCTGCTGCACCTTGGGCCGAGAGGAGCACACGGCAATCAGCTCACGGGCAGCTCTCTGAGCTGGAGGTGCCTGCGCACCCACAGGCTTTGCTGCTCCTCTGTGAGGTTTTGCTCAGAGTGATGGGAACTGAGCTGCAGCTCTGAAACCGTGGGTGGAATGAGGGAAATGCCCCCTGGAGCAGCTGGGCTGACAGGGATGAACAGATGTGTCTCTGGACAGCAAATGGGTGGGCTCACAATGCACCTGCCAAGCTTGTTCTTCACTGTGAGGGACCATTTCGGGGTGCCCAGGCTCTCAGGAAAAGGAAAGTGCTGGAGGGCTGGTACCTCCCCCATGTCCCGGTCACTTCCAGGGACGAGAGCATGACAGAAGGCAGTTTCAGGGAAAGAAGCAATTTGGGGCATGCCCTCAAGGAGTGTTCTTCATGTCTGACCTTGTCTGGGATCCACATTCACTTAAGACTTGGACTCGATGGTACTTGTGGGTCCCTTCCAAATCAGAATATTCTGTGAAATCTGGGACAGTGGCAGAGGAGGGACTGGACCGAAAGCATAACCCCTGCTCATCTGTTCCTCTTCCAAAGAGAGTGGGCAAGGAGACCCCTAGCAGAGGTCTGGAAAGGTTTGATACCCTCATTTTAGAGACCACTCTCCAATATTTCCCACATTTCCTACTACGGAGGTAAACCCATTGATGAAGGGTCTCCTACCCTCACCAAGTTTGGCCTCCATTTGTATCACATCTGTAATCCCAGTGGAGAGGAGACTGCTACCACATGGCCAGATAATGGAGAGCTGAGCTAGCCAAGGACACAATGTCCCTGGGATATTGTCTCTGCCTCTGGAACTGCAACCGTGTCCTCTTGGAGGCATCTGCAGTGTGGCTCAGCCCAGCCAAACACAGGATGGTCTGCAACACCACCCTTGCCCCTGCAGCCTTGGGTACCTTCTTGATGTTGGCCAGAATGCTGTGGCCATCCACAAAGGCATCCCCCGATGTGATGCTCTCGTCACCCGTCAGCATCTTGAAGGTGGTGGTTTTGCCCGCTCCGTTGAAGCCAAGGAGACCAAAGCATTCCCCTTTGCTGACTGCCAAGGAGATCCTGTCCACTGCCAGCAGGGACTCCCGGCTGTCATAGACCTGGAGGAGAGCACACACAAGGCACGTGTCACCGCTCGATGGCACAGCAAGGCAGGCCCGAGAGGACACGGCTCACATGGCAGCAGGATGCTCAGGTCATCTCGCCTCACCTTGGTGAGCTCCTTGATGACCAGAGGACTGCTGAGAGATGACAGCAGTTCTGGTGGTGACTCCAAAACCTTCTTCCTCTCATCTGCCACGTCCCTGTCCTCTGGCAGCACAGACACCCTGTTCAGCAGGGCCACCTGAACACAGGGAGAAGACACACTCTGTGTCACCTGGCTGCTGGGTTCCTCCAGTGTCCCCAACCCTGGTAGGATACAGCCCTTCCATCAGCCACCTCTGGGGATGCCTCACTCCCTTTGCCAATCCACACACTTAACAGGATTGGCTCCTCCCAGCTCCGGGAATGTTCCCTGGGAAGATGATTTAGGTGATGAGGGCCCATCTCCAGCTCACAGGGACTCCTGGGCTGGCCTTAGAGGGCACAGCTCCCTCCCACGTGCTTCACTCACCCATTTCCGCCGCCTGCAGATGCCACAGGCCAGAGTTTTCAGTCTCCAGAGGAGGTTTGTCTCAATGAGGAAGAGGAGGAAGAGGAAGGAGAAACCCTGGACAGCCAAGGAGGTCAGATACCGCCCGATCCCAGGGGTCTCCCAGGAAAAGTAATTCATCTGATAACTGATATCTGAGGAAAGATGGAAAAAAATCAACTCCTGTATTAATCTACAATTTGGGGAGAGGCAGATAAACTCCAGAAGCTGTGAACCCAAAGCTTTGCCAGGTTCATCTCCCATCCCACTCTGGCTCCCTGCCCACAGCTCTTTCCAATGCTTCCCATGAGAGGATATGGGTCTGGAGGGGATCTGGCAGAAGATGCCCAGTGGAGGCAGGCAGAGGACACCAAACTTGGGATTGGGATTTCTTTACTCATCTGTGAAACTTCCCCTAGCCCACATTTTCCTCCAAATCATGAGTAAGGTGGTCCAGTTAAGGAACTTTTTCCTATGTATGTCCTAATACACTGCCCAGGTTTTGCTCTAAAATGGTACCTGCAGCTACTGCCCAGGCAGAGGCCCCATGATACTGCCCAGTTCCTCCATCCACCCCACACAAACCCCCAGTGATGCTGTGGGGGTTGGCCAGGTGAGGATGCAGAGACTCACTGAAGGCCTTGCAGATGAAGATAGCTTCAACAGAGGAGGTGCAGAACTGAATGAACTCGTAGTTCTGGTAGAAGTCACTGATGCACTGACCCAAGCAGTAATTGGGTAAGACAAGAAAAACCTTATCCAAGGTTTTGGAGAGGTCCACCAAGCCCAGCTCTGAGAGAAAACAGGCGGATCAATGGATTAGAGACTGCTGGTTTGGGAGAAAAAACCCTGATACGGCCAGGTTTAGAGGGAAAACAAACATATTTTGTCACATTTAATGGGTAGGAATGGACTGTTGTAGAGTTTTATGGCTGTTGTGGGAACAGCCCTGAGGTGAGAGAGCCCCCTTGGGGTCTGGACCTTGTTGGTGATGGCTGGGCAGGTACAGAGGGCAGTGACCCACCTGGGATGCTCATGATGGTGACGGCGAGGAAGGTGGCGGTGCCGGAGAGGATGTTGAAGATGGTGAGACGGGTGTAGGCTGTGGCTGCCACTGAGAAGAAGAAGCTGAG
Source organism: Poecile atricapillus (assembly GCF_030490865.1). Classification (NCBI taxonomy): domain Eukaryota; kingdom Metazoa; phylum Chordata; class Aves; order Passeriformes; family Paridae; genus Poecile; species Poecile atricapillus. Next base: position 1,855,182 of record NC_081262.1, on the reverse strand, counting down.
GAGGTACATGAGGGGGATGATGGCCCAGCCATAAAGGAGGAAGATCAGCATCACATCAACGAGGTGGCTGTCTTGGGTGAAGGCTTGCACATTGAAGGCTTGGAATATCACCTGGGGCAAAGCAATGTCGGGAAAAGGCACATTTGGCTTGACCTCAGGCGATGGCTCCTTGTCCCAGTGGCCCAGGGTAATATCAGCACTGCACTGACCCAGACAAACTCTCATGGATGGGTCTTACCAGTAGCCCACAGCTGTCCCCAGGGGAGGCCCTTTCTGCAGACTGGGATGCAGAAGGGCAGATCTGGGGAATTAATCTCCAAGATCCCACAGATTTAACATTTTCTAGTCCCAACAGCAAAGTGTTCAGCTGCCAGAGGAAACTGCACCATGCTGGGCACGGTCCAGCTCCCAGCAGGACCAAGGGACAACTTTCTTGCTGTCCTTTCTACAGAGACAATGACAGTGGCCTTGTCCTCCCTGCACTCACACACATCCCAGAGGAGCAGCACCCAGCGCTCTCACCAATGGGGAGGGCACTGGGGTGCCAGGGGTGACTCACCAACATCAGAGCACAAGGGATGAGGAAGTTGATGATGTCCCAGAGCAGGGCAGAAAGCCAGAAGTTGACCACATAAACACCACTGACGAACTGGACATGCTTGGCCTTGATGGCGCGTTCGCTGACCAGGAGCAGCGCAAAGGTGCTGGCGAGCGAGGCCATCCCGTACAGCAGGTTGATGGCAATTGCAAAGCCAGTCTGGCCTCTGTGGGGGCAGGGGGACATGTTAGGGCAGGGGCACCTCAGCAATCCACTGCCAAGGCTACACAGGGACAGCATAGAATCATAGAATGGTCTCAGATGAGATCCACAGGGATCATCCAGTCCGACCCCTGGCCCTGCACAGACACACCAACAATCCCTGAGAGTGGTGTCCAAACACTCCTGCAGCTCCGGCAGCCTCAGGGCTGTGCCCATTCCCTGGGGAGCCTGGGCAGTGCCCCACAACCCTCTGGGCAAAGAACCTTTTCTTGATTTCCAGCCTAACCCTCCCCTGACACAGCTTCAGCCATTCCTTTGGGTCCTGTGTCTGGTCACAGAGCAGAGATCAGCACCTGTCCCTCTGCTGCCCCTCTTGAGGAAGCTGTGGCCAGCACACCCACACTGGGCTTCTTAAAGAGGCTACACTGTGCCAACATGCTGAAGAAACACTGAAGGGAGACAAAAAGACACAGCCCACCCTGCACACCACAAACCTACACCCAGACCTGGTGAGGTCCCAGACATGGCCCCTCTGGTCTAGGTGAGGTTCAGAGGCCCTGGATGTGGGGTTTTGTGAAGAGCATGGCCACATGGCCTCCCCTGCTATGAGCACCCAGGAAAAACTAACCCCAGCCAGTATCTTGAGGGGAACAGCCAACCTCTGAGATGTGCATGGGGTGACATGACTTCCATGCTCAGCAGAAAAGTCATCTCCACAGCTTTGCTCCCCTGATCTCCTGAGCACAATCACAGCTACAATTGGGTCTGAAAAGCTCCAGCCTGGCTTCTCCACCTACCCCAGTACAACCAAGACAACTGGCACCCATGGGAGCTCTGAGCCTTAGCAGGGAAGTGAGCCCTGTGTCATCATCACACGTACTCCATGAGCTGGTCCTTGGCCTTCTCAGTGATGTTGCGGGGCTGGGGGTAGTTGGTGACGGTGATGGAGGCGTTGGGGCCTGCCAGCACCCTGAGGATGGCGCTGTCAGCCAGCATGAGGGCGGTGGCTGGGGAGTGGTAGGCCTGGTTGTTGAAGAGCGCCGTGACCAGCGTGCGGTTCCCCACGCCCTCGAAGGAGGCGGCTGCAATGTAGTGCTCGTTGAAGGCTCCTCCTTCCTCGGAGGCCCGGGAGATGAGGTACTCCTCCAGCCCACCTGCCAAACACCACCACTGTTACGGACAGCTCCATCACACCAGAGCTAACTGAGGCCAACTGGAAAACACCCCAGGCAGACTCAGCCCTGGTGGGCCCCTAGTCCTGATCACAGAAACACAGATCCATAGAATCCCCTGGGAAGGACCCACAAGGATCATGGTAGTCCAACTCCTGGCCCTGCATAGGACACCCCAACAACCTCACCCTGTGCCTGAGAGCATTGTCCAAAGCTCCTTGAGCTCTGGGAGCCTTGGGGCTGTGACCATTCCCTAGGGAGCCTGTTCCAGTTAATGGGACATAACTGGAACCAAATGGGGTTATGAAGGCAGCTCTGCTCAGGTGAAGAGAGGTCCTGCCAATGATGCTGCACTCCCATGCAGGAAAGAAAGCATCACCTATGCCACAGCTGGGACCTAAACCACCCACACCAGTGCTCCCTGGGCACCCTGCTGGGCACCACCTGCCCCAGGGGTGCTCCCTGAGCCTCACCCAGCACCTCCAGTGGCGACTGACGCTGGGCATCCAGCAGCTCCGTGTACTCCTCCGCCAGCCTCTGCGGCAGCCCCGCGGTGCCTGACACCGAGAAAGGCACGATGGTCTGGCCGTAGGGCTCCAGCGTCAGCCGCAGCGAGGATGAGTCCCGTGGGCCCGGGAAGGTCTTGGCCACCACGAGGGCAAAGGCAGTGAAGATCAGCGGCACAAGGAACTGTGCTGCCACCATCTTCCAGTTGCGCCAGCTGTACATGGCGCGCTTCATGAACATGGCGTAGAACTGCTGGCAGCACAGGTAGAACTGCGAGGGGAGAGGCCAGGTCACGGTCAGCCCTGCCAGCTGCAGACACATCTCCCCTTGCAGCTGATGTGGAAGATGACCCCAAACCACCCCCATCCTGTATGCACCTGCAGCCTGCAGCAGAGCCTGCTCTCCAGCTAAGCCTATAAAGGGATTAGCAGGGCAGCTGCCCAACTCCAGCACATCCAACTCCATGGCTTCTGAAGGAGTCACACTCACTTTGAGATCTCAGATGTTAAAAGCAGCTTTAGCCATGACCTTTACCTTCCTCCACCTCCCAAGCAGCTGAGGCTCTCAAACAGGATTACTGCAGGGCAGCTGTCAGCCAGAGCAACCAGCTGAGAAACCTGTGAGTGCCCAGCCCAGCCCCTGCAAACACCTTTTGTGCTTTTCAAACCCAGCAACATCCTTCTCCTCTACTGCCTGTGAAACATGCCCTTGAGGAGACAAGAGATATTGATCACAGGCACCGAAGCAGCGGAGCATGAAGGGCTGCCAGGGAACTGGAACATGAGCCAAGAGAGTGAAGGAAGATGGATTTTCTCACCTTCCTTCTGAAAAACCCCAATGATGGAACAACAGCAGGTAGAAAACCACATTAGATCACCTTGAAGAGCAACTCAGACTCCAAGATTAACATGAAGAGGGTGGAAGTGACCAACCCTACCACCCCTAAAAATCATTTGTCCTAATGATGCAGATTCCAACTCGATCTTTCAGTTTGATGTTCCAAACCACATGCAACAAGAGCAACCATGGGGGAGGCTCCACCTGGTAACCCTAATTCACCCCCCCTTCACATGATCCCTCCCCATTCCTGCTGCTCTGACCCCCCAGCACTCACCCCAGTGTTGAGCTTGATGCTGGAGCAGTCCTCGGTGATGAGCGCCCCGCTGTCATCCGTCATGTCCGTCATGCCACTCAGGCTGCTGGAGTCATCCATGGCCCAGTCATTGGAGCGTCTCTCATGCTGGTACTGCAGAGCAGGCAGCTGGATGGCCTGGATATCCATGCTGGAGTCCACGAGCTTCCCAACCCTGTGCCAGGAGGGAAAGCGGGTGATGAAACAGAGATCCAGGCTGGATAGAGCTGTTCTGAGCTGGGGAAGCCAAAGCCAAGAGACCAAAGCCAACAAGTGCCCCAGAGAGCTGTGCTGGACATCACCAAAGCACTCTGGTCACCTCTCCACCTACCTGAGGAACACCTCCTCCATGGTGGTGACCGAGGCTCCATAGCTGGCAATGCCCAGCTCCTCCCGCCGCTGCTCCAGCTCCGTGAACAGAGCCTCAAACCTGAGCAGAGAAGGGAGATGTCAGACACCAACACTCATGGGAGGGGGCACTCATGGGTAAAGACCCTCTGGGAATCAATCCTGCAGCTGCCTGGAGTCCTGCATCCAACCCCAGGGTGACCTGTGGCATTGAGCCCACCCCTGTCCCCAAGGGCAGATTTTGGGCTCCACTGGCTGTTTGTTCTTGCCTCAGCTACCACAGATCACAGAATCATGGAAACACAAAAGAATTTGAGTTTGGAATGGACCTTACTGACCATCTCATTCCACCTCCTGCCATGGCAAGGACACTTTCCACTATCCCAGGCTTCTCCAAACCACATCCTGGCCTTGGACATTTCCAGGGATCCAGGGACAGCCACAGCTTCTCTGGGCGGGCACCCTGTGCCAGGGCCTGCCCACCCTCACAGCCAACAATTCCTTCCCAATATCCCATCTATCCCTGCCCTCTGGCAGTGTAAGCCATTCCCTGTGTCCTGTCCCTCCATCCCTTGTCCCAAGTCCCTCTGCAACTCTCCTGGAGCCCCTTTAGGCCCTGGAAGGGGCTCTGAGGTCTCCATGGAGCCTTCTCCAGGTAAACACTTCCAGCTCCCCCAGCCTGGCTCCAGAGCAGAGAGGCTCCAGCCCTTGAAGCATCTCTGTGGCCCCCTGGAATTGCTCCAGGAGCTCCATGTCCTCCTGCTGGTGCCTCCAGAATGGGAAGGAGCACTGCAGGAGGGGTCTCACAAGAACAGAGCAGATGTAGACAATCAGCTCCCCTGACCTCCTGGGTCCATAGATCTGATTTCAGAGCCAGAACATCCTGTGCCACCCTCAGCACTACAGGAGGAACTGAATCCCATTTTCCGTGACCAGTGCTGATGCAGGGAGCAGCTCCCTTTTCCAGCAAGCCTGTGAGCCAGTGTGTGAAGACAAGGGGACCTCCCCAGGGAGGGGCAGCAGAGGGCAGTGCCATTACCTGTGTGTGCTCTCCTTGGGCAGGATGAAGGACAGCTCTGCCCCAGCATTGCTCTCCATGGTGGCGTTGGGCACGTACTGGCAGATGAGGCGGGAGATCTCCCCCAGGCTGCAGTAGGGCTCCTTCACCATCACCATGTGATATCCTGCCCCTGGGGGGAGCCACGAGAGAAAGGAGAGGAGGGTCAATCCCAGCCCAACCTGGGGAGGGGGCTGGAACAGAGAGGGATGCACAGGCACCGCTTTGCACCAGACATGATGCAAGATGTGGGGATGTGCCTCAGGAGAGGCTGAACAGCAGGATGGGGAGCAACCTGCCATCAGGCAAGGAGCAAGGTATCCCCTCCCTGCTCTCTATCCCCCTCCTGCTCCTCCCTGGCCAGGAGAAGACCCGGAGCACAGCCTGCTGCTGCTCCCGTACCGTATTTGCGCTTGAGGAAGAGCGAGGAGCCGCAGCACTGCAGCTCGCCCTTGGCCATGATGGCTATGCGGTCCCCCAGCAGGTCTGCCTCGTCCATGAAGTGAGTGGTCAGCAGGATGGTTCTGTTGCTCCTCTGCTGCTGCAGGAGGTCCCACGTGGCTCTGCGAGAGGCTGGGTCCATCCCTGACGTTGGCTCATCCAGCATCACCACCTACACACAGGAGACAGGTGCAGGTCAGAAAGGGCTGGGAGAGGCCCAGCAGCACAGAAGGAGACACCTCAGGGCCAAGGAGGAGCCTTGGCCTCACAGCAATGATCTTGGGGAGCAGCTACAGGACAGCAGAGCCTCAGGGCACAGCCCTCATAGTGGGGGTGCTCCTGCCTGTTCCCCGCTGTCCCTGCTTCTCCCACTGGCTCACCACAGATGAGGAACAGCCTCAGAGCCACCCCCAGGACCTGCACCGGCCCCAGGTGCGAGGTGAGCCCACCAAAGCCACCTACCTTGGAGTCCCCGATGAGGGCGATGCCGATGGACAGCTTGCGCTTCATGCCCCCAGAGAGAGCCTTGGTCAGGGAGCGACGCTTGTCCTCCAGGTTGAGGATCCTCAGGATGTGGTTGATCTCCTCAGGACACTTGGAAGGTGGGTATCCTTTCAGCTGCCAGACAGGGGAAGGGAGGGATGAGCACACCTGCAGGGCTGCCAAACCCCACCCCACTCCCTCCTCCACACAAACAGGAAAGTGGGGAAGCAGAGGTGGACTCCTGCCCACCCCTGCAGGAACTGGCACAGCTGGCCAGGGTGGTTCCATGGAGTTGTGCTGTCTGAGACTCTCCACTCCACCAGCCTGCAGATGAGGTGGGAGGAGGATGCAAGGGCTGTTCTGTTCATCATGGAATGGTTTGGGTTGGAAGGCTCCTTTAAGATCATCTAGGCCAACTGCCCTGCCATGGGCAGGGACACCTTCCACCATCCCTGGTTGCTCCAAGCCCTGTCCAACCTGGCCTTGGATACTTCCAGGGATCCAGGGGCAGCCACAGCTTCTCTGGGCAACCTGTGCCAGGGCCTCTCCACCTTCACAGGTAAGAATTTCTTTTGTATACCCCATTTAACCCTGCCCTCTCTCAGTGTGAAACCATTTGCTGTTGTCTTGTCATTCAAGGCCCTTGTCTAAAATCCCTCTCCTGGAAACCCTGTAGTCACTGCAAGGGGCTCCAAGGTCACCCTGGACTCCTCTTGTCTCCAGGTGAACACCTCCAACTCTCCCAGCCTGGCTCCAGAGCAGAGGTGTTCCACCCTCTGATCATTTTTGGACCCACTTGATAGATCTGACCACACTTCCCCACCTCCAGGAGCCCAGGTACCTCCCCCAGGGCTGCCCCCCTGCTCAGTGCCAGGCTCACCCCTGCATAGAAGTGGAGGTGCTCTTCCACTGTCATGTTGTCGAAGAGGACGTCGTGCTGGGGACACAGCCCCAGGCTGCGGCGGATCAGGACCATGTCCTGGGAGATCTCGTAGCCGTTGATGTAGGCCTGCCCGCCCGTCGGGGAGTGCAGACCTGTGGGGAGCAGCACACAGCAGCTCAGGGTGACCCCAGGGACAAAGAGCCAGTTGAAATGTGGAGAGTCCTGATGAGCATCCCCCCAAGCCAGCTTTCTGCCAAAAACCAGAGCAAGTCTGGCTCGTGCTCAGGCTGGGGTACAGCAGCTTCCAGGATGGGCTGCAGGGCACCCACAGGCGGGAACTGGGCCCGCCACTGCAAAAAGGAGAGCAACAGGCAGGTCAAACACGGTTCTGAGCTGTGCAGAGAGCCAGGAAGGGCCAGGGCAGAGCTCCAGGAAAGTCCCATGAGCCCCCTGAGTTGCCAGAAGCAGTTCAGAGCAACAGAGAACAGAAAAGGACCATCAAAGGTCACTGTCCATCGTGCCAAAATAGGTACCCTGGAGCCCAGCAGCTCAAGAATGAAAAACACCAGTTCTGCTTTATCATGGCAGAGATACAATCTACAGAGACCTCTACAGAGAGCAATCCTACAGCAGGTCCAGTCCCTTCTCACTGCTCTCCAGCACAAAACCTGGCTGTCATTTCACCCAGTGGCTGATCCCACTCTTGTGGAAGGCTGAGCTCCCCCATGCTCCTTCCACCTCCCTCTCACTACCCTGGCACTCCTGGCCAATAGCTCAGCAAACTGAAGATGCTCCAAGGAAGATCAAAAACCCCTCCCCACCCTCAGAGACAGGGTCTGGCTCTTCTCTGAGGGTCAAGCCATCGGTTCCTGTAGCAGAATGCTGCATACCTGTGAGCATGGACAGAGTGGTGGTCTTCCCAGCACCGTTGTGTCCCAAGAGGACAGTGATCTGCCCTTCGTACATGTTCACTGTCAGGTCCTTCACTGCCTCTTTTGTCTTGTTTCCCACTTTGAAGACCTGTGGAGATCACATCCATGAGCTGGTGCTGCACTTCAGGGAAGTGCTTCAGCTCCACACAGCAGGCAAAGCCCAGGATGCTCACAGGGTGTTAGCAGTAGGCAACAGGTCTAATTCAGGTTCAACTCAGATGTCAACAGGTTAAATACAGATGTCACTGCACCTCTACATACCCACCACTTCATCCCACCACAAAATGCAGCCAGGTCTGGGGAAGAGCCATACCCAGCCCTAGGGCAGCACAAGGATACAGAAGGCAACAGATTTACAAAACACCAACATTATTGTGTGTTTGTGCCCTGCTGGTCAGTCAGTACCTTGGATAGGTGCTTTATTTTGATGCCTGACACAAGGTCAGCTGGTTCCTCCTCAATGTACTGACTCTTCAAGGCTTTCTCAGGGTCCTCCTCCTCCTCTTTCTCCTTCCCCACAACAGTCCTGGGCCGCCCACACCAGTATGAGGGCTGATGGAGGAAGGGAGAGACAGAAATCAGGCAGAGCCCATCTTCTTCCCAGCTTTGGCCACCCTCCTCCTCACTCAGACACCTCCCAAAGATCTCCCAGACCGCTCTCCTTGGCCTGGGAATTACCAACCAGAACATCTTCAGCAGGCAGGGCTGACATGATGAACAGCTCCTCCTGCCTTCCCCCACCTCTCCCTTACAGCAGGACTGCCTGGGGTTACACACCAGCTTTTCCCCATCTTTATCTCCATGGAAAAAATGCCACTGAGAAGTAAAATCACTCAGGCAGAATCATCCTGCCCAGGGAGCCCATGGATGACAACCCCCTCCAAAACCCCTGAGAAACACTAAATACAACCTGGGGTCCAGCTGCTGCAGTGACAGCCTCTTTCTTTTTGACCTGGCCCTCTAGGAATTAAACTAAGGGTTTGGGACCTTAAATTCCCATGGGAATAACAATTCAGTAACTCCTGGATGCAAAATCAGCTTTTCTCAATGGCCACATCTCTGTTTCCCTGGTCTGACTGCAAGAGTGAGATGCTGGAGTGAATCCACTCTGGGATGAAGAATTTGGAAGGGAGAAGGAAAAGCCTCTCTGTCAAATAACAAAGGATCCATCTCCAGTATCCAAATAGAACATATCCTCTCTGCAGCCATGAAGCCACAGTGCCCACTGCAGCTGCAGCTGCTGAGGGTGATGCCAAGTGTTTGGCTTGGCAGAGTGAGGGAGGCTCAGCTGATGGGGTGACAGCTGTCACCCACCCCCTGGCACGTGGTGGCTGGCAGTGGGACACAGGTCACCCATGCCTGCCTGCATGGCAGTGCTCAGGGGTGTCAAATAGCTGGATCTACTTGCTCCCACCTGGGGTTTCTCTCCAGTGCCTTTGTTTGGGCCTGGAGACATTTAAGAACACCCTGCAGAATGTGCTGGGAGAGAAATTTAAAGCCAAGACAACCTTCATCCACAGTAAAAACCTACATCTGCATCAGCCTTTAGTAAGGACATGCTGCAGAGCCCGTGATTTTGGAGGCCAGATGGTGGCACCCTCACCCATCAGACTGGCCAGTTGCATGGCACAGAAGTGGGAACTGTCCCAAGTGATGCCCCTGAAGCCCAGGGAAGGGGTGTAAGCAGTGCTCACCGTGAGGAAGAAGTACCAGGGCTGTGGCACACCGTACTCCCCGGGGAACACGGCCTCCACGTACCAGGCCACCACGCCATAGAGCACCGAGTCCAGGAGCAGCATCCCCAGCACCTGGGCCAAGGTGAAGTTGTCATCCACACTGATGGGCTTCATGAGGTCCCTCCACTGGATGCCAGTCCCTGCAAGGCACACAGGACACTGCTACCCCTGCATCCCCAGGAAGACCATCTTCTCCAGCCCCTCTGCCAGCTCACTGCTCCGTAACCAGGAGCACCTGCACAGCTCTATAATCCTCTGCAGATGGAGGGGAAAGAGGCACTGACACCTTGAGGCTCCCCACCCCATCATGCTCCTTCCATGCCATTTTCTGCCACTGCCTGGGAAGAAACAATCCCTTCTCCAGCATCACCCCTCCATAACTACAGCCACCGAGCCACTGGCACATTTAGTAAATGCATGGCTCTGCTGGAACCAACAGCAGACTCTTTTAAATTAAAGAAATTAAAGATACATATTGTACAGGAGGAAATGCAATGATTCCCTTCCATTAGGACAGAATTCCCTTGGTAATTAAAGCAAGGATGGCATTTTGCCCAGGGGCACAGGCACAAGTTTGGAGATATGGGAGCAATCAGCTCTACTAAGAAGACGGAAAGTGCTTCTTCTCCCCGATGTCTTTCCACCAGGAAGGGGATGCTCCTCTCCCCAGGAACAGCCCTGCTCACCTTTCCCTTCAAACATGCCGATGAGCTGTGCCCCCATGGCCATGGCCACGTTGGAGATGAGGCAGGATGCCAGCTTCTGGCTGTGTGACATCAGGTCATAGCGGGGCGAGATGAAGAAGTAGGGGATGTAGGAGAAGAAGTAGAGGAAGCCACCAGCGGCAGCGGCGACGTTTGCTGCCAGCACAGGGAAAAGCGGGAGGGAAAACGTCAGGGTGATGCCAGCCAGCGCTCCTCACCCACCCAGGGACATTCCAGATTTGTGCACAAAGCATGGCTGTGTGGGGGCAGAACAAGGACATGCCCACATCCCACAGCAAGGCAGGAGCCTGTCCCCAACCCCAATGCCATGGTGGGCAGCTGCAGAAGCCCCCTGCCCATCCCAGAGCAGAGTCTGGGGCCAAGCCAGCCAGATGAGGCCCTAAGACAAGAGCTGGTGATAGTACCAGGGAATGGTCTGGGTTGGAAGGGACAGTCCCACCCCCTGCCATGGGAAGGACACCTTCCTCTAGATCAGGTTACTCCAAATCCCATCCAACCTGGTCTTGAACATTGCCAGGGATCCAGAGGCAGCCACAGCTTCTCTGGGCACCCTGTGCCAGGGCCTCCCCACCCTCCCAGGGAACAATTCCTTCCCAATATCCCATCTATCCCTGCCCTCTGGCAGTGGAAGCCATTCCCTGTGTCCTGTCCCTCCATCCCTTGTCCCAAGTCCCTCTGCAGCTCTCCTGGAGCCCATTTTTGGCCCTGGAAGGGGCTCTGAGGTGTCCCTGGAGCCTTCTCCTCTCCAGGTGAGCACCCCCAGCTCTCCCAGCCTGGCTCAGAGTAGAGGAGCTCCATCCCTTGGACCTGCTCTGGTTTGGGAAGCAACAGTACTCACATCCCTTTCCACACACTGTGTAGAAAATGCAGCTAAAAATGGGAAGAAATGCCCCCTCCACAAGTCAAAGTGGTCAGTAACAACAGGAGGCATTGTGAGGGGACTCACCTCGTGAGAAGAAGGTGCTCACCATGAAGTTGAAGGAGATGGAGGAGATGGAGAAGATGGCAAGGAAGGTGAACACCAGGGTGGGGTCACTGTTGGTGAGCACCGCTCCCTGTTCGCTCACCTGCCAAGAAAATCTTGTGAAGCCCAGAGCTGCTGGAGCCAGCCATGGCTGTAGCAGCACAGCCCTGATGTTCTCTGAGTGTTGGAGACAAACTGAGATGGGTGAGAACATCCAGAAACTCCCAGACTACTCCGGGGGGAGGAAACACAGATTGCCCCCATGTGATGCAGGGTCTAAGGGGCAGGGGACACCCTGGCCAGCACCCAGACAGCCCCTTCCTGCTTCCCCTTGTATGGGCACATGCAGAGGGGAGAGCTCAACACCCTCCAGAGGCTGTGGGAGCAGGGTGCTCCTCCTCTGCATGCAGTGTCCCTGGGGATCCATCCCCCACTTCCCTCCAGGGGGAGTCACCCCTGCTATGAATGCAACTGTGGGGCAGCACTGTCCATCTCAGGCTGGGAAACCCAAACTCCAGTCTTTGCAGGAGTCCTGGGACACCAGGACCATCCCATGGCACAGTGGCCCTGTCATTCCTGTGCCGTGTCAGCACAGAGCTCAGGGCCTGGGGACAGATGCTCACCTTGACACAGAAAAGCACAGTGACGAAGAACACGGACACCAGGAGGAAGAGGAAGAACATGAGGAACCAGGCGCTCCAGTGCAACCAGTTGCTGAGGCCCATCATGTGCATGTACTCCTGTGGGAGGTCACTGTGTCACCCAGGGCTGCACCCACAGTCCTCAGGCACGGCTGGGGCAAGGCAGAGGTGGCTTTTCCCCATAGCACAAGCAAAGAGGTGGCAGCCCCAGGTACCACCAGAGTGGTCCTGCACAGCCACCAGCATGGTGTGGTGTCCCCCACCTCCCCAAAGAAGGGCTGCCACCACTGCAGGATCCCCCAGAGAGCTGAGCTGAGCCGAGCCCAAACCCAGAGCAAGGAGCCAGTGGTGCCACCAGGGCCACCCAGCACAGGACAGGACACCCAACACCTGGGGGAAGCCAAGCCCTGCTGCTGCAACCACGCAGCCGAGCTCCAGCCATCCCACAGCACACACACAATGGGTCTCTACATGCAAAAGGCAAAAATCTTCCTTCCAGCAGGCTGAACTCTTGAGTCCACGAACTCTGGAACCCACACATGTTGCCCTATCTCCCAGCCCAGGAGAAACACCATCCCTGAGGTTCAGCACCCTCGGGTTGCACAGCAAGGAGAACGCAGCCTCCTCATGGCAGCAGGATTAGCAACATTCTTCCCTGGGGCTTGTTAATCCACTGCCATCCTCACCTCCTGCTCACTGGCTCTACACCCAGCAGGGATTTTGTTCCTACTCTAAAGCCATCATCCATTGGGAAAGACTGCAGAAGGAGGGGAGCACATCCCAGAGTTCACCTTCAGCTTCTTCTCCTTCTCGTGGACGACGGCGCGGACGATGTTGAGCGAGGTGTAGGTGAAGCTGAGCATGAGCAGCAGTGGCAGCTGGTTCTGGATGGCCAGCAGGAAGAGGTCATTGACATAGGCCGGGAAGGGGAAGCGCTGCACCACCACGGTGATGTTCTCCAGCAGGCTGGCAGAGCTGGCACTGGCGTGGTACTGCATGATGGCCCTGTCCACCGCGTGCTGCACCGCCAGGAACCCCTCCCGGAGATAACCTGCACGGCAAGAACCACACCGGGAATACAGATGGGTCTGGGGTTTGGAGGGACAGCCTTTGTGGGAAGGACTGCATGGGAAGAGGACAGGAACTAAAACTGGAGTGCAGAAGAAAAGCAATACAAGCATCACTGTAACACAGGGGACAGGAGAAGGATTGATCCCACAGCAAATTCACGGAATGGCTGCTTTGGGTTGGAAAGGACCCTAAAGCTTATCTTGTTCCACATCCTGCCATGGGCAGGGACACCTTCCACTACACCAAACCATAACCACCATTTAGAAGGAGCTGCCAGGAAAACTCTGCTCATGGTCACTGTCCTGCAGCATGGCTGTGACTTTGTAATGGGGAGATCCTCTGTCATCATCAACCACCACAAGTCACTAGGCTTGTGTTTCACCCCTTTTTTTTTGTAAACCAAAAGAATAAAAAATACTACACAGGTTGCAGTGAGAAAAAGTATATCCTGTGACTCATACGTGTGGCTTAAATTTTTGTGCATTAGAAAACACTGAAAATATTTTAATTTCCCAACAGCATCTCCCAAGTGGGAAGGGTCCCACAAGGATCATGAGTCCAATCCCTGTCCCTGCACAGACACCCCGACAATCCCACCCTGTCCATCCCTGGCAGCGCTGTCCAAACACTCCTGGAGCTCTGGCAGCCTCGGGGCTGTGCCCATTCCCTGGGGAGCCTGGGCTGTGCCAGCACCTCTGGGGGGAGAACCTTTCCCTGATCTCCAATCTAAACCTCTCTTGACACAGCTTTAGATAACAAAATAAACCCAACATAGTTTCTTTTTAAGTGGAATTTCTGCCAAGTGTTACCTGAACAGGAACTTCAATTCTCTTAACAAAACTTCAAATGAACATTTTGAAAGTCAGTAGGCTAAAATGACCCACAGACAGAGAAGATAAAAGTGGAATTATGAAATTGGGAACTTTGTTTGATATTAACTCATGTACTGAGCAAACACTCTGGGGCTCTGTTTTGTTTACACACTGTGAGCAAAACCCGTTCGACCACTTCCTCACCCTCACTCTCCCTGGACACTGCAATCGAATACAGAGGGAGAAATCCCACTGAGGGAAATATTCCCTTTGCCACCACAGGAGAAGTTCCCAAAAATCCAGTCCTAAGCCAGCACCAGCTCCAACAATGTCCCTGCTGGCTCCTGCTCTGCCAGTGGTTTGGCTGCCCTTAAACACCTCAAACCACAGAACTGATCTATTTACTTTTCAAGTACTTAAGCAGTACAGTAAACACTGGGCAGTTTGGATCGTGAAATAAAATTTCCATTAAAAATCGAAATAGGAAAAAAATTAAATTTTAAAGTGAATCATGCACATTAAAATTTATACCTATCTAGCCCTGCTCAGCAGAGGTGACCAGAGGCCAAGCAGTGCCCATGAAGTCACAGGATAAAATTTAAATAAAGGATAGCTTTAATAAATGTAACAAAATTGTAAATATAGTCCAATTATATCTAAGTAATAAATAATAATTCAACAAAATAAAGACATAAGAATTAATATAAAAATAAATATTAAGCCTACAATTAATAATTAAATATTTATTATAACATATTTAATATCTTAATATTTAATATTTAAAATTGTATCACTACTTGATGAATTGTATATATATGTATATATATAAATATGTATATATAAAACTGAATGTAAACATCTATAAAAACATATAACCACTTAACTATTTATCTATCCATAAATATATCCATATATATCCATATTTCCATATATGTAAATTCAAAAATTTTTATATCTATATTTATATTTATATATATATATTTATATATATATATAAATATTTAATCTCTTGCTTGTTTTTCTATAAAATAAATACATACTTATAAGAATTGTTTGTCTTATACAGATATAAATTTAATGCTGGTATAAATATAAATCGATACTTTATTATAATTAACTGAATTTAATAATTTCTTTTAAATGAACCTGTTTCTTGAAAAGCTCAGAGCCTGCCAGGTGCTGTAGAAGGTGACCCCACGTCCTTGGCCGTGCTCACCTGGTGTCCCCCCATCAGCAAACTTGGCCTCGCGGGGCCCGGGCAGCTGGAAGAGCGGGAAGAGGTAACTGGTGTGCCAGTCCCGGTCCAGGTTGGGGTTCAGCCCCGTCTGCTCGCTCCGCGGGGCGTTCCTCGGGCTGTACTTGAAGCGCAGCTCATACTCCACCTGCAAGGAGCATGCCGAGGGTCACAGGGGGGTGGGACAGACAGTAGTGACACCTGGGTGACACCTGGGTGACACCTGGGCAGGAGATGCTGTCCCCACCTCCCCTCCTCACCTGGAGGGGCAGCGGGGCCGAGCTGTGCGGGAAGCGGTGGCGGAACACGACGGCGGCCAGCACGCTGCCCGAGCGGTTGTCCAGCCTGACGTACTCCTCGAAGTCCCGCTCCGAGGGGAAGCCCTGAGCTGTGGAGGGGAGAGCAGGGAGATGCAGGGATGGGGGAAGGCAATGCACCATGCATTGGTGCTCAGCCATCAGCAGGAGCATTGCTGGGCCCAGGATGGGAGAGATGTGCCGTGCCTGCTGTCAGACATGGGGGAGTTACACAGGATGCTGCCCTGTATCCTGGGCATGCAGACATTTTTCCTCCTTGAGAGTAGGAGTCAGCTTTCCCACAGAAAATCCTAACAGTTTGGAACACCAAGAGCTAAAATTTTCTCTGCCAGAAGATTCCAAAAATACTATTTCACACGGAAGCGCTGCCACCTTCCGTAACTGTTTTAGGGTGATATTTTTCTAGATGGAAACTGCAATAAAATGAGACCAAAAGGCAACCCAAAATCCTGTCATTTTAGTGGGAAAAAAAATTAAAATCAAACCATAACCTTCAAGTTCAGAAAAAAATGGTACTCCGGGAGCAGGAGGATTTAGAATCAGTCATAGAATGGTTTGGGCTGGAAGGGACATGAAAGACCATCCAGTTCCAAGACCCTGCCATGGGCAGGGACACCTTCCACTGGAGCAGGCTGCTCAGAGGAAGGATTCACAGCAATTTCTGGGGCAGGAGGGGCAGCCCCAGCCCTGCTCACCTCTGATGTTGATGGGCAGAGCTTTCTCCACCGCCTCGGCGATGCTCCGGACGGCGCTGCTGTTGGAGGGGACATAGGCCAGCTCCCAGGGGTTGCTGGCATGCTGGGAGGAGAAGAAGCTGGGCAGGTCATCCACAGACTCAGGGGGGTAGAGGGTGGCGTTGGGGTGGCTGACGGAGTGCACGCGGTGCCGCAGCGCGATCAGGATGGCGGCAAACAGCAGCGGCAGGCAAACCTCGATCAGCGTCACCAGGATCTGCCGCTTCTGCAGGGCAGGGCAAACATACAAATATGATGGGGGTAAGCATATAGAATATATTATGTACTATATATACACAGACATCTAGATATCTACCTTAGGTATGTATCTATACACAGATACCAATCCATATATAGTACATTCACTCTCTCTCTCTCTCCCCCTCAAGAGATAAAAAAAGAAGATGCAAATACAGAAGGTAGATGAGCACAGTCACCAGGTTCAGGGCATGAGAACACCAAGGAGTGTTCTCAATACATTCTTGTATTCTACCAGGTTTCACAACCTGGGTTTTTCCAGAGGCCAGGAATGACACTCCACTGGTTCCCACACTCCTCAGGACTCTCCAGCCAAGGTGTCCCCTACCCTAAGCACTGCTCCAGCTCAAGCCAACTTCCATCAGAGCCTTCCTCACCACACTGCTGGGGTGAATACCCCAGGCTGGTCCTTTGCTCCCTCCTTGTGCCCTGGGGCTCTGCCACATGCAGCAACACTGCTGGAACCAATGCAACCTTTCCTGCTGGAGCTGAGTTGCTCCAGGCAGCTGGACATGGGATCTGCATCCCAGGATGGGGCCCAGCAGAGCCTCTGGCTACAGGACAGCTGCAGCATGGCAAGCACACCCATGGGCATACCCAAGCCACTGCTGCACTACACACAGTGGCTCATTTCCTTTTTTTTTAAATTGAGGTTCAAGCAACTGGAGAATGAACTCAAGCCCAGCACTCTAGAGCTTCATCCATCAATTCCCCAGGGCTACCTGTCCTGCACAATGCCCCCACCAACACAGGTTCATTAGCATCCAACCCAGGTCAATTAGCATTTCAAACTGGTGTCCCAGGGGAACTACGGTCATCTGTGCAACCTGGTCTGGTGGAAAGTATCCCTGCCTATGGCAGGGCAGTGGGATGGATGGTCCTTTCCAGCCCAAACAATTCTGAGATTCTGTCATTTCTTCCTGCAAACCAAGCTGCCTTCACCCTAGGCCAGGCTCAAGAGCAGCACAGCACACTCAGCCTCAGCCACAGCAGTGACAGCTCAGAGATGTCCCTGGCCACAGGGGTTCATGGCTGCTCACTCAGAGCACGTGCCTGAAGCAGCAGCAGCAGCATTAACCTTTTCTGAGGCCTCTGGCTGATTTGGCTTCACAAAACCTGGGGATTTTCCACCCTTCCCTTTGCCAGGCTGGAAAGAGGAGCACCACTAGGAAAGAGGAGAAGCAAGAGCTTTAGTCTCACAACTTTGCTGTCTCAGCAACTGGATTTTATCCAGCAGCCAGGGGGAAGGCTCAGGTAGGCAGAGTCTCTGGAGAAGGTAGAGAGCCCTGATATCCTGGGAAGGGAGACAGCCCTGCAGGAGCCAGGGTGAACGGGATCTTGGGCCGTATGTCAGGAGATGATACAGGGATTACCATTACCCTGGCTCTCAGCACCCACTGCCAAAGCCCAAAACACCTCTTGGGGCTTCCCTTGGGAGGAACAGTCTGCTCCAGCCACAGCCAGCCCCGGCAGCATAGGCAGGAAGCAGCAGCCTTGGGCAGGCAGGGAAAAAGGAGCTTTCCCAAAGCCACGCTCATAAAAGCCAACGTTGCAGATGTCTGATGAGTTTACAATGCAGCCCTGGCATCCCAGCTGCCTCCTGCTGATTTACTATCACACTAAACCTCTCCCTATCTCCTGGGCTGCCTCCAGAACAGCTCTCTGCCTCCCTGAACTTGCAGGCTCATACACATTCACCAGCCCTGCAGCAGAAGCTATTCAAGCGCTGTATTCCAGAGGTGACAGGGATACTCATCCATAATCACCACCTCTGCTGACTGGAGCAGCTCTGGAGTGCCACGTGTGCCAGCACCCATCCTCCAGCAGGGTGGGGCTGACTTGGGAGCTCTGTGTCTGTATCAGGAGCAGGACTTCTAGCTGTATCCCAGCACAGTAGACCTAAGTCACCTTGTGGCCTTAGAAAACATGCTGAGATGTGTGCCCACCCTGGAGCACACCCAGAAAACAACGCTTTTCCTCTGCAGAGGGGATGGAGGATGCTCCCAGCTGCAAATCAGCCCTGCTGCCAGTCCCTTTCATCCCTTCCAAGCCCTGCTCCCCGTTCTGTGCCTGCTGGAAGGCTGGGTGCAGCCAGCACTTCCCTCTTCCTTTGGTTTATTTTTACAGCAACGCTGTGCTGAGCTGCAGACGGGTAATTGAAAGGGTAAAGCCAGGCTGCAGCCACCCCTGCTCCCTCCTCTTCCCCTGCACTCTGCCAGGGCTGGCCCTGGGTCCCAGCGGAGCCACAGCATCCGCCCAGGAACACCCGCACGCTGCTTAAAGGGGCTGCAGCCTCGGCCAGCACCAGCCAGGACCTGCCAGCCCTGAGGTCCCCAAATCCCTCAGCACCACCCAGCTGCCACAGTGGGAGGTGGCAGTGGTTGCCAGGGGTCTAATATTTTAAAGACCCCTAAAAGCTGCTCCTGAGAGTGGTAGAAAACAACGGAGGAAAAAAACCCCAGGGCCCCAGTGGGTTTTGGAGGCACTGGCACTTCCAGAGGAGGCTGTGCAATGAGACAGCTCCAAAAACCCCACTGTCACACAAGTGGGGTGTGGGTTACCCTGCCCCAGGAGAACAGCAGCTGAGCTCATTGCCAGAGGGCAGGAGGGGGATGCTGGGGACTAGGAAACTGAGCAGCTGGCACAGCCCATAAGGTCACACAGCCCAGCACAAAAGACACCACGTGCACAAATAACCTGCTCTCCTCCTAGAGATGCCCTGTGTCCACAGAGGAGGTTTCCTGGAGAAGCCAGAGGCTGGGCAAGCTCTGATGTACCCCCATTTAGCAGTGTCAGAAGCAGCCCCCCGTGCACAGTGCCAGCCTACCTGCAGGATGTAGTTCTTCCAGAGCAGCAGCCTAAACTGCCTGAGCACAACCATCCTCCCATCAGAAGGGGCCCAGTGCTGCCACCACGCTCCACAGGACCCTGGAGGAGAGGAGAGAGACGTGTCAGGTGCTGGTGAAACTGCAGCAGGAGGGCAGCAGCCCACACCCCATCCAGGGGCTCTCTGCTTCCAGCCTGGTGCCACAGCAGCTGCCTTGACCCCAAACAGGGCAAAATAACCATAGTGTTCCTTCTCCTAAGAGCCCCTGGTTTCTGGCATTGCTGTTCCCAGAGATGGAAGCTGCTGTTTCGATATCCAACCTGGGTCCTTCCTAGCAGCAGACAGGAACAGCTTTCCTCAAGCTGCAGGAGCACAGGCTTACAGAACTGCAAACACCAGCCCCAGGAAGGCTGTCCAACCCCTGACAACCCATTATTCTGGGATGAGTGAAGATTCCAAGTTGTGCCTCCACCTCCTGCCCTGTGAAGGGCTGGTTCTGCAACACTGCCGGTGCTTTCCCAGCAGAAACTCTGCTCGGAGAGGCGAGGATGTGAAAAGGGCAGGGAAGCACAAGGGAAGGTCAGTGCTTGAGGACAATCCCCCTCTGCCTCCTCCCCGTCTTGGGAAGCATCCGCCATCGCTTCAAGTTGTTTGTGTCTCCATTTGCAGTGGCATTTCCTGACGGAGCACTGCTGTCCCACCAGGACACAGGCTGGGATTTTGGGCTTGCAGGGTGGCACGGAGAAGGAAAGAGCAGCCCTGGCACGAGCAGAGCCTCCTGCCCACGCTGCTGGACTCCCGGCAGCTCCCCCTGAGCAGTGCCAGCCTCTGAGCACGGCAAATCCCAACAGGATCACAGCGGGCAGCTGCCAGGGCCTGCTCCAAGCTCGTGCTCCAAAGCCTGGCAGCACTGAAAGCTCTCAAGGGGACATGGACGGGCACAAAACCCACGGCAGATGCTCCACAGCACGTTCTCCAGCCCTGGGTGGGATGGTATCGGTTCCTTGGGTGCAGCCAGCACCCAGCAACCTCAGCAGGGCTTTCAGGGTGCCACACCAAGGCAAGGGGAGGTTGCTGACCCAGCCTGCCGACCTTGGCTCCCGGGCTGGTGCCGGGGAACGCGCACAGCGAGCACGGCTCCGGTGGCAACAGAGCTGCAGCAAGAGCAACCTGACACTCATGCAGGGCTGCAGGCACCACAGCAATGCTCACCTGCCTCACCTGCTCTCTGCCACCAGCTCCTCGAGCCCTCCAGGAGTCTGCTCCAGCCTTGGGACACACCTTCCAGCCCCAACTCTAAACCCAGGAGCCTTCTCCTGCCCTGGCACACACCTTCCCAGGCTCAACCCTAAACACAGATGTGTCCTCAGAGCACAAAAAACCCCACAGTCTCTTTGCCACTCCGAGCACAGAAGACAGATTGCCACAACATCGGGGACATCTGTGTTCAAGGATCTGTCTCCAGGCAGGAAAAAGCAGAAGAGATCTTATGCTTCAGCCCAGAAAAGTCCATCAGAACCCCTGCCCAGAGCAAGCAGGAAAGGAATAGCAATGGGGACATGGCAAAGGCACCTTCAAGCGCCTCACAAAGTGCCATGTCTCCAGCTGACCTCTGGTCCACATGTGGCAAAGAAGAACAGTCCATGCTGTGCCACAGCATCCCTTAGCAGGTCCCCCAGGCCCACACACACGTACCCCATACAGCAGCATCTGAAACACCCCCAAATAAGCCCTCCACCCCGAAGCAGAAACCTTTGCCATGCACCCCCTTGAAGGAATCCAGAGCAAACCAAGGGAATCAAAGTTGTGGCTCACTTTAAAGAGGACAAATGCTGCAGGTCAGGCAGGAGCAGGCTGCTGCCCTCTCAGAAATCCCAAATCCTGCTAGCCCTGCCGCACCCTCAAACTCAAGCTGCCCCCCCGACCGCCCCCATGGGTCTTACAGTTGCTGCTGGGAAAATGTCAAGCAGCTCTTGGGTAACACAAACACTATGCAAAGACTGAAAACTCCATTATTGCCAATAAATGTTTTCCAAGTTTTTAAGTGTTCCAAGAAGACTCGTTCTGGACCTTTCGCTTGCTGGAGGATGAGAGGAGGAAGAAGCTAAGTTACAAAAGTTCTTACTGGATTTGAAAGCAAAAATGGTTTTCCAGGCTCTGTCATCCAAAATATTTTTTTTTCCAACCCGAAAGAGAAAACCTGTTTTGGGTGGTTCTGCCTGGATCAGCCCTGAGATGTCCATGACCAGAGGCAGCTCAGGCAGGGCCCAGCACCCATGTCTGGGCCAATCTTCAGCAGAAAGGGAGGACAGAGTGCCACAGGTTGATGATGATCTCAGAGGCACCAAGGTGCCTCACAGGAGGACATGGGCAGCATGTTGGGTTGTCCCCACCAGGGATGGATCTGGGAGAAGAGAGAGGCCACCACCACCAGCTTCTAGGAGAACAACCCAGTTCCCCTCCCTGCTCTCTGCACCTTACCACAGCAGGAGGAAGGGTCTCCTCAGTACGTGAGTGTGGACACACCCTGGCCATCCCCAGGGAAGTCAGTGAGGAAGGAAACACTCCTGCTCACCCACAGCCTGCATGAGTGAATAGGAGACTGGTCCTCACCACCTGGTCTCCAGCAGGCCCTACAGCAGTACCAAGCTGTGCTGGATAATGTGGTGGCACCAGCTGCCAGCCTGGACCAGAGCTGTTCTGCCAGTGGATTTACATGAGGACAGGCTGAGCATCGGCAGGGATCAAGGCCACAGCATCCCACCTCCTGACCCACTTCCATGCTGCCTCACTGCCGGGAGGTGGCTGTGCCCGGCCACCGCCTCAGCAGAAAGGGCCGAGCAAAGGCCACATGCTCCCGGGAGCTGGCAGTTATTTTAGAGCACACACCGCATTTCTGCTCTTCTGATGTCCTGTTCCCATAGAAACCAGCCTGGAAATGGCAGACGTTGCCTTTTTTAATATAAACCCTGCATGTCTTCCTGCCGGTTGACACAGACACCGTGTCATCCCTACAAGATGAGCTGCCAGGTGCCTGCACCTCCACAGCTGTGCTGAGGAGCACGTGGTGCCTGGGGTGGTGGCATCACACACCTGGTGAGGGCTCTCAGTTCCTGGGTACTTTCTCCACTGGTACTGGATCAGGAAATTCCTCTCTCCTCCCCACAGTGTCTGTGTTGGAAATTAAGCAGCCACAGCAGGGCAAGGACTTTTTACGGCCACTGTTTTCAGGAAGAGCGAGTGATTTCCGAGGTGGGTGCGTCCAGAAAGTTCCAGGTCCTGCAAAGAGCAACCAGGGCCAGCAGCCACCAGACCAGATATGAGTGTTCAGTGACACACAGCTCTCGCTGCTGAGATGTTTTCACCTTCTCAGTGTTCACAGAGACTTGGGAGTCATGAAACAGCCAGACCGTAAAAACCTCACCTTGGTTGTGCAAACAGTAATAAAACTTTCTAAGAGGCTGTAAAGGCTGGTGGGGTGCTACAGGGACCAGTGATCTCGCAGCCCTCTACAAACCAACAACCAGTGCCCGACAGATATGTGTGTCTGGGTTTGACCCAGACAGGAACTTCAGGCCTTGAAATAGAGAAGAGAGCTGGGCTGGATCCTGTTTGCAGAATGAGAGGTTGGCTCGTGCCCAGCTGCTGCCCTGCAGTGGGAGTGGGCTGGTGGGCATAGGGAGCCTGATGGGCTCCATGGTTGTGTCTGTAACTCCCTTTGTGCTGGGGGCAGCAGCACGAGAGGGGGGACAAAGCTGCTGCAAGAACTGCTCAACCCCTTTGCATTAAAACAGCATCGCTGGTTTGCCCAGCAAGTTTGCAATTGCCCAAAAAATGACAAACTGCAAACTCACTGGCCTCATGGATTTAGCAAGAACAAGGTCTGGAGCCCAACACATGGATTTCTCATGGAACAACCCTGTTTCTCCTTGTACAACGCTGCTCCTGCCCTGCAGTTGCTCAGCAGCGGGGCAGGACAGGCCACCCGGGCAGCTGTGAGCAGAGGACAGGGAGATCCTTTCTGCTTCTACCTGGTTTTGAACACTTCCAGGGATGGGGACTCCAGCACTGTCCTGGAAGTCTGTTCCAGTGTCTGACCATCCCTTCCATGAAGAAATTTTCCCAATATCCAACCTAAACCTGAAGCTGTTTTCACTTGTTTCCACGGAGCAGAGTCTCACCCCCACCTGGCTACACCCTTGTGTCAGGGAGTTGTGGACTGAGAAGGTCCCTCCTGTGCGTCCTTTTGCCCAGGCTGAGCCCCCCCAGCTCTTCCTCATTAGATTTGTGCTCCAGACCCTTCCCCAGCTCCGGTCCTTTCCCTGGACGCGCTCCAGCCCGTCAAGGTCTGTCTTGGCATGAGAGACTTTCTCCCACGAGCCAGGGCCCCAGGGCTCAGAGGGGCCGGCAGATGTCCCCTCAGTCCCCGCAGCCCCGTGTCCGTTCCCCGGCAGGGAGGGGTGGCCCGAGCTCCCCCGGGATGCCGGCGGCTCCCAGCCGGGCGCAGCCCCCGCGGCTGCCGGAGCGCGGCCGAGCATCCCCGGCGGAGCCGCCTCCACCCCGCGCCTCCATCCGCCGCAGCCTACGGGGGAAGCGACCCGCGCGGGCCCGCGCAGAGGCCGGCACCGAGCCCGAGCAGCGCCGGAGCGCGGAGGCGGCGGCGGGAGGAGCCGGCCAAGGGCCCCGGCGCTGCCGCAGCTCCGGGCGGGGCCGCCCCGCCGACCGGCCGAGAAACCGCGGCCCCACGCATCCCCCGCCCCGCCCGACCCCCCGTTCCTGCTGCCATCACCCCCGGCGCCCATCGCCCCCCGTGCCGGTGCCGCTGCCCCCCGCTCACTCACCGGGCCGGGCGGCTCCGGCTGCGGCTCCCGCTCCGTCCGGCCCCGCCCGCGCCCGCCGCGGGAGCGCGGCACTGCGCATGCGCCGGGCGGGGGCGGGACCGGGGCGGGACCGGGGCGGGACCGAGACAGGGTGAGAAAGTGTGTGAGTGTGAGTGTTCATCGGTGTGTGTGAGTGTGAGAAAGTGTGTGAGTGTGAGTGTTCATCGGTGTGTGTGAGTGTTTATCGGTGTGTGTGAGTGTGAGAAAGTGTGTGAGTGTTCATCGGTGTGTGTGAGTGTTCATCGGTGTGTGTGAGTGTTCATCGGTGTGTGAGTGTGAGAAAGTGTGTGAGTGTGAGAAAGTGTGTGAGTGTTCATCAGTGTGTGTGAGTGTGAGAAAGTGTGTGAGTGTTCATCGGTGTGTGTGAGTGTGAGTGTGTGAGTGTGAGTGTTCATCGGTGTGTGAGTGTTCATCGGTGTGTGAGTGTGAGAAAGTGTGTGAGTGTGAGAAAGTGTGTGAGTGTTCATCAGTGTGTGTGAGTGTGAGAAAGTGTGTGAGTGTTCATCGGTGTGTGTGAGTGTGAGAAAGTGTGTGAGTGTGAGTGTTCATCGGTGTGTGTGAGTGTGAGAAAGTGTGTGAGTGTTCATCGGTGTGTGAGTGTTCATCGGTGTGTGTGAGTGTGAGTGCTCATCGGTGTGTGTGAGTGTTCATCGGTGTGTGAGTGTTCATCGGTGTGTGTGAGTGTGAGAAAGTGTGTGAGTGTTCATCGGTGTGTGAGTGTGAGAAAGTGTGTGAGTGTGAGTGTTCATCGGTGTGTGTGAGTGTGTGAGTGTGAGTGTTCATCGGTGTGTGAGTGTTCATCGGTGTGTGAGTGTGAGTGTTCATCGGTGTGTGTGTGAGTGTGTGAGTGTGAGTGTTCATCGGTGTGTGTGAGTGTGAGAAAGTGTGTGAGTGTGAGTGTTCATCGGTGTGTGTGAGTGTGAGAAAGTGTGTGAGTGTGAATGTTCATCGGTGTGTGTGAGTGTGAGAAAGTGTGTGAGTGTTCATCGGTGTGTGAGTGTTTATCTGTGTGTGTGTGAGTGTGAGTGAGTGTTCATCGGTGTGTGAGTGTGTGAGTGTTCATCGGTGTGTGTGTGTGAGTGTGAGAAAGTGTGTGAGTGTGAGTGTTCATCGGTGTGTGTGAGTGTGTTTGTGTGAGTGTGAGTGTGTGAGTGTTTATCTGTGTGAGTGTGAGTGTTTATCTGTGTGTGTGTTCATCAGTGTGTATGTGTGTGTTTATCAGTGTGAGTGTGAGTGTTTATCTGTGTGTGAGTGTTTATCTGTGTGAGTGTGAGTGTGTGAGAGTGTGTTTATCTGTGTGTGTGTGCGTGTTCATCGGTGTGTGTGTGAGTGTATGAGTGTTCATCGGTGTGTTTATCTGCATCTGTGTGTGAGTGTGTGAGTGTTCATTGGTGTGAGTGTGTGTGTATGTGAGTGTTGATCTATGTGAGTGTGTGTGAGTGTTCATTGGTGTGTTTGTGTGTGTGTTCATGTGTGTGTGATCATCTGTGTGTGTGTGTTCATCTGTGTGTGTGAGTGTTCATCGATGTGTTCATCCGTGTCTGTGTGTGTTCATCCGTGTCTGTGTGTGTTCATCCGTGTGTGTGTGCACGTCTGTGTGTGTGGATACATACATACATACACATCTGTGTGTGTGTGTCTGTGTGTGTGTACACACGTCTGTGCACATGTGTGTGTCAGTGTGTGCCCCATCCATGTGTGCATGCCCTGTGTGTATTACTGTGAAGCTGGCTGTGAGGCTGTGTGTGTACACACCCCTCTGGGTGTGAATTCTCACTCTGTGCACACACACCCCTGGGCATTGTGTGCACCAGTGTGTGCACAGGGTATTGTGCACCTGTGTGTGCCCCAGGCATTGCACATGTGGCAGGTGCATGTGACTGTGTGGCTTGTGCACCTGTGCCACTGTGTGAGTGCACAGCTGGGTGTTGCACAGCTGTGTGCATGCATTGGGTGTTGCACATGTGCCAGGTGTGGGACACACACATTGACACGTGTCCACTTGGACACCTGAGTGTGTGTAACGGGCCTTGTGTGTGTAGGGCTCTGTGTGTGTGTGTGTAGGGCTCTGTGTGTGTGTGTGTAGGGCTCTGAGTGTGTGTGTGTGTGTGTGTGTAAGGCCCTGTGTGTGTGTGTGTGTGTAGGGCTCTGTGTGTGTGTGTAGGGCTGTGTGTGTGTGTGTGTGTGTGTGTGTAGGGCTGTTGTGTGTGTGTAGGGCTGTGTGTGTATGTGTGTAGGGCTCTGTGTATGTGTGTGTAGGGCTCTGTGTGTGTGTGTGTGTGTGTGTGTAGGGCTCTGTGTGTGTGTGTGTGTGTGTGTGTAGGGCTCTGTGTGTGTGTGTGTGTGTGTGTGTAGGGCTCTGTGTGTGTGTGTGTGTGTAGGGCTCTGTGTGTGTGAAAGGGGCTGTGTGTGTGTGTGTAGGGCTCTGTGTGTGTGTGTGTAGGGCTGTGTGTGTGTGAAAGGGGCTGTGTGTGTGTGTGTAGGGCTCTGTGTGTGTGTGTGTGTGTGTGTAGGGCTCTGTGTGTGTAGGGCTGTGTGTGTGTAGGGCTCTGTGTGTGTGTGTGTGTGTAGGGCTGTGTGTGTGTGTGTGTGTGTGTGTGTAGGGCTGTGTGTGTGTAGGGCTGTGTGTGTGTAGGGCTCTGTGTGTGTGTGTGTGTGTAGGGCTCTGTGTGTGTGTGTGTGTGTGTGTGTAGGGCTGTGTGTGTGTGTGTGTGTGTGTGTAGGGCTCTGTGTGTGTGTGTAGGGCTATGTGTGTAGGGCTGTGTGTGTGTGTAGGGCTGTGTGTGTGTGTGTAGGGCTGTGTGTGTGTGTGTAGGGCTGTGTGTGTGTGTGTGTGTGTGTGTGTGTGTGTGTGTGAAAGGGGCTGTGTGTGTACGTGACAGGAGCTCACACACACTCTGGGGGCAGTGCCTGGGAGCGGCTGTGGTGGTTCCCAGTGCAGGGGCAGTGCTGCCATGTCCGTCTGTCCATCCACCCCACTCCTGAACAGCAGCACTCCCCTCCTGGCCCTGCCCTGGTGCTCTGTTTTATGGAAGCAGGTGCCAGCTCCCGTGTGTGGGAATGCAGCACTCCCAGGCCACTCCAGGGGTCAGGTGGAATGTTCCAGATAAGGATGAAAGTGCCGGTGGAGTGGGATCGCTGTTGCTGGTGTTGCCCTGCCCACTGGCTGCCAAGCCGGCAGGAGAAGGTGCTGCTGGTGCTGAGAACACCAAAGTGGGGAAAGTTTGCACAGTGTGGGCAGAGGGAGGAGGAAGAGAAGGGTGGGGAAAGGGGACTGCAATGGGGACAAGGACAACCGTGGCTCGAGGGAGCTCTACTGAACAAGGGACATGGGGTACCCCTTGGGCAGCTGTCTGGTGCTGTGAGTGCTGGGGGGGCGGTTTGGGGTGTCCCAGTGAACCCAGCCCACCCAGGCCATGAGAGGCAGGAAGGAAGCAGGGCAGCCTCCAGCCACTGCCTTTTCCCACATAATAAATAGAAGGAATTCAGGCATCAAAACAGGCTGCTGAGAGAAGTGTGGAGTCCCTGAAAGTGTTCAAAAATCATATAGATGTGGAACTTGGGGAAATGTTTTAGTGGTGGCCTTGGCAGTGCTGGAGGAACAGCTGCACTTGATCTCAGAGAGCTTTTTCAATCTAAATTATTCTGTAATTCTACGATTCTATAATTTTTTGTGGTCTTCATGTAGCTGAATGCCACAGTGATGGCTTTGAAAGTATGACTGCTTTGGAAACTGTTTCTCTGTGAGCTTGGGGATTTGCTGCTTGCTGGACTCTGTCTGGCCCTGGGAGAGGAGGAAAAGAACTGAGAAGCAGGGCAGGGGTGAAGGTGTCTGGGTGTGGGAGCAGGAATCAGCAGTATTGGTGTTAAGATGAGGCTTGTACAAACAGAGTGGCACTCGTGACTGCACTGCTGGGATCCCCTGAGCTGGGAGACTCCACGCTCCACCTTTGTTCCTGGCCATGGCCAAAGCTGAATTTTGGCTCCCCGGGGCACCTGGAGCAAGTCACAGCTGTGGGTCTGGCCCCAGGTAGGGTGCTTGCATTTGAAGTTGTGACTGGCCTGTGCCCAGATCCCATCTCCCACTGTGCTGCACTGGGAGAGGCCTGGACCCAGCGCCCATCTTCAGAGCTGCAGCTGGGAGCCCTGATCCTGCCCTCCCCCAGCTGGTTCCAGACACCAGAGGAACTGAAGCTGTTTCCCATGGGTGACTGAGCAGCCACCAGACCACAGCAAAGCTTTCCTGCTCACACTCACGTCCTTAGCGGCACACAGCAAAGTTCATCACAGTGCTCAGAGGCAGGAAGGAGCTGCCTGGCTCAGAGTTGTTATCCCTCAGCAGAGCCACATGAGCATTTTGAGACGTGGGTGATGCAGGCTGGCCAGGCATGGGGACGGCACGTGCCTTCCCTCCAAACATGGCCTGGCTCATCCTGTCCCTGTTTGCCTTCCCCCATTGTGTGTCACCCTTCTGCAAGGCATCCTGCTGTGGCCACCTTGGGAATGGTGTGGTGTTGCCCAGCATCTGCGTCACCACGGGGCCCCTGGCCCTGTCTCAGGTGGTGCCAGCAGCCAGCTGAGTAGTCACAGGTAACTGTGGGCCCAGGGAGGATCTGGGACAGTCATTGCCTGCGGTGACACACGGGAGCCTCATGCCAGCCTGGGCTGAGGCACCTGTCCACACCCCTGCTCAAGCCTGGGTTTGATCCTCCCCAATTACAGCTGCCCCAGTTCTCCCCGTGACCTTTCCTGTTGCCTCACGCAGTGTCTCTCCGTGCCTGCCTTTGAAGGAAGCTGAGCCATTAGATCAAAACAAAAATCTTGCCAAAGAAAGTATTTACAGGCTCCTCATGGAGGAGAACAGAAGACAGGAGATGTTGCAATGAGGTGCAGTGGCATTGTGGTAACTCAGCTCACACCCAAGGCTGGGAGTGTGCAGGAGAGTCAGCAGGAACACGGAAGAAATGCAGAAAAAGGCAGGATCAGGCAGTAAGGAATCGAGCAGTGGGGATCAGGCATAGATAGAGGAGGCAGCAGGGACAGCAGGGATTAGGCAGTGGGGAAGCACTTGCCTGGGTGATGTTCCTCTCTGACCTCTCACATCAGCCCCTGGAAAGAAGAACCAGCCCTTGTACCAAACTTGTCAACCCTGCTCCTGCTGCCTGCTGATGGCACCTGTGTCCCTGAGATCATGGCTCAAACTGTTCTCCACCACCTTTCCTTGTTGGCTATTGTCACCCACATCTCCCATGGGGTTACTCCCAAGGGGCAGCTCCATCCTCTCAGCAGCAGTGGGGACATCCATCCTGCTGCTTCAGACCATCTGCCTTCAGAAACCCCAGCCCTGCTCACCCCATATGTGGTTTCAGGGTTTAACCTGTGTTGAAGGTGATGGCTGGCTCATTCAATCATCTTACCTCTGTCCATCAAGGACCTCCCCTTCCCCATCCAAACAACACCCAAAATGCAGGACAGGTTGTCAGGGGTGCTGGGTGGGGGGGATGTGTGCCACTTCCCATGGGTGTGCCAACACCCAAGACCTCTTAAAGCTGCTGGATTGGACCTGGCAATTTGGAGCTGAAAGGTTTCCAAGGCCTCTCCCAGGACTCTAGCACGGCTTCTCAAGAGGCATCACTTCAGGATCCAAGAGGTGTGTAAATGAAAAGGAACAGCCTCATTTCATTAAGAGGTTAACTGGCAGCTTTGGGCATCCTGTCAAGCTCAAAGATCTCTGCCAGCGCTGAAATCCAGTAAGTCATGTGTTTGGGCTGCTGGCAGTGTGCTGGGAAGCCAAGGGTGAGATAAAGAAGACATAACTAAGCTGGCACCAAGGAAGCTCCTGTGGGGGGGAAACAGGGATCTTTCTATTAGCACCCCAGCTGTCTGCACTTTCCCAGAGGGCACAGCAGCACATACTTGAGAGCTGGACTCAATCTTTGTGGGTCCCTTCTCAGGATATTCTGTGACTCTGTCAGAGCATCCTCAACACAAAAAGGCCACAGGGAGACAGGTCTACTCCTAAAAATAAATACTTTTCCCTCTTCTGAGAGCAAGGGAGAGTTAAAAATTCATCTAACCCACTGCTTTAGAGGAAGCTGGAACAGATCAGGCAGTGCTGCAGGTTGCTGCCTATGGGGGTGGAATTTCAGCTTACAGATAAACCAGAGAAACTTGAGGGTAGAGGAAGCATCTCCAGGAGAGTTGAGCCCTGGCTAAAGGAAAACAAATTAGGGGTGCAAACCATTGAAATGAAACCCTGGGAGGGGTTTTAAATGATGGCTAATGGGTGAGATGGGTGGTCAGTGGCAACAGGGAATCATCCAGAGGTAAATCCTTCCCTGTGAGGGTGGTGAGGTCCTGGCACCTCATCTGAGGACCTGAGAGCTGAAAGGTTCAAAGAACCAAAGCCTGACCTCAAGATCTGCTCTGTCCTGCTCTCCAGAGGCTCTCCAGGAGCCAGAGCCCTCTGCAGTCCAAAATCCAGACTGGTATTTGATGCCCGAGGTAAGAAAAAGAGAGCAAATTCCTGCTAAGACCAGGCAAAAAGTGCAATGCTACAGACACAATCTCCTATGGAGTGACTGCAGGCACCCAGATTGCCCTGCTGATGCAAATTACCAGTTATGAAATGGAGAAATTTGTTAATTATTTCCCTTTTCATCTATTCATTATGGGTTTCTTTTTTATTGCTAATTATTACTTTCAATACAGCACTAAGTAGCACTGTCTTCTCTGATATTGGCTTGTGACTTTTGAAATAAATCTTAAAGAATTGCCTTCTCCCACTGTTTTCTGTCTGCCTTTCCCTATCACTCTTGTTTTCTCAGTTTTTCTTGTGTTTATGGGGTCTGACTTTTTAAAGCACCCTGTATTTCTGCTTACTGCATGGATTCTTCTCTCCCCAAATTGAGTGTAATCAGATTGTGATCACTGTTCCCTAGGCAACCACCAACGAAATTATGGAGCTATGATCAAGAATTAACAGCTTAAGTTTAAAAAATTAAAATGGTAATTGGAAGACTTTATGAATCTGCTGAACCAAGGCGTTCCCAGCTGCGCCACTGGTCACACAGAGGGCTCGGGGAGAGTGATCTTGATTTGGGAATTAGGGGAAACAAAACACCACCCACCAACCCATTAAGGTAAATTCAAACAAATCTGATAAAGGGCTGCTTCTTTTCTGTCAAAATTCTGAGGTGATGCTTTGGTTAACAGAGGAATTGATGCTATACCTGTATGGGAAGTGGGAGGAGCCGGAACTGAAGTGGTTGTGCAGGGGAGGCAATTCAGTGTCCTGCTGCTGCCTGCAATACCAGGGGAAATAACAGAGTGGTTGTGGAGTGCGGTGTCCTGATGGCCATGGTGGGCAGGAATGGAAGAATCCCTCCAGCCTGTCCTGTCGCTCCTGACAGTGTCCAGGTGCTTCAAAAAAATCCCAGCAACAGGCTGCAGAAACTGATTCAAACACATGCCAAGCTTCCCAGAGTCATTTGGCAGCGTTCTGCCTTTCCTGGGACTTTTTGTGTGCTTAGTGAATGTTAGGAACACACCTCAGCATTTGGAGCAATTGAGAAGGAGTGACCAGTCCATGGCAGGAAATCCTGTCTGGAGATGCTTCTTCCAAGCCCTCCAGCTCTATGGTGGGCTCATCAGGAGGTTCATACTCCAGGTGTTATTTCATGCTGCCTTCCACCATCGGCACACGGAGCTCACTCTTGTTTCACACTAAGCTTTGGTGGGAGCAGCTGCTCCACTCAGCTCTTCATGCAATGAGCAGTCGCTTTCCAGATCTGCTTTGCTCCTGTTCGCACCCAATCGCTGGTGTTCCACGGCTCACTGGGATGGACTTTGAAAAACATCTTTATGAGATACTCTGTGGGACAAGAACCAGGTCCCTACTGCCTCCACTTTGCCTGCCTCTGCTACCCCTCGTTGTGGGGGCTCAGGGGCCAGGCACCTTCCCCTAGCAAACCCTGGCCTCAGCCCACCTGATGGGAAAGGTTTAAGTCCACATAAACCTCTTTTATGGAAATGGTGCCTGCTTGAGGTGTAGAATGTACACAAGGGATACACAGGTGAATACACAGCCCTGTGCCACACAGTAACTCCCGCACTCATTAAGCTCTGAGCACCCGCTCAGCAGTCCCAGGGTCCTTTCTGAGTAGTTTTCTGGTGTCTTTTATGAGGTAATGTGAAAACACTCGGCCCCAAAAGGCAGCGCTGGGAGCGCAGCCTGAGGGGGAACCCGCGGCTCCGCCGGCCCCCACGGACGCGAGCACTCGTGTCCCTGTCCCACCGGGCCACGGGCAGCCCTCGGCCCGCGGTTCCCTCGGACGTCCCCGTGTCCCCTCAGATCCCCGGTATTCCCTCAGAGCCGCCGTGTTCCCTTCAGATCCCGATGACCCCTCAGGCCCGGTGTTCCCGCAGGCCCCGATCCCCCACAGCAGCTCCGCCGCCCGCCAGGACAAGGCGCGGGCGGGCGCGGCGCATGCGCGGTGAGGGCGCGGCGGGCCCGGCTGCTGCGGCGGGGCCATGTCGGGCAGGCGGGTGCGCGGGCGGCGCGGCCCGGGGGCAGGGACCCGGACCCGGACCCCGACCACGACCCCGACCCCGGAGCAGCCGCGGGTGGAGCTGTCCGGCGGCTCCCCAAGGTGCTGGATGCGGCGGGAGCGGGGCGGTGGAAACGGGGCGGCAGACGGGCTCTGACGCTGTCCGTGTCCCGCAGGCCCAGCCGGTTCTGCCCGCATTGCGGGCTCGCCGTGGAGCCCGCGTTCCGCTTCTGCCCGGCCTGCGGCGGGAGGCTGCCCGCGCCGCCCGAGGAGCACACCGAGCCCGCCGCGCCGGCACCGAGCCAGCCACCGGCCCCCAGCCCCGCCGCCTCCCCCTCCCCGTCCCCGCGGGGCTCCGCGGCCCGGCTGGGGCTCCGCTCGCCCCGCAAGCCCCGGCCCGGCCCAGCCGCGCAGCTCCCGGCGGACACGGTGCTGACGGACCAGGGAGGGCGGCGGTGGAGGCTGGTGCGGCTGCTGGAACAGGGCGACTGCGGGCTGTTGTACGAAGGTGCTGCGGGGCCCGGGCCGGGCGGAGGGGGCCGAGGGGCGGGGGGTCCCCGGCTCTGGGTTCGGCGACAGCTGTCGGGACATCCCGAAACCCCCAGAGCCCGCGGAGTGGGTGACACTGAGGTGTCCGCCGGGCTGCCAGGGATCCGCAGGCTTGCAGGATCCGTGTTCATAAAATATTCTGAGCTGGAAGGGACCCACAAGTACCCTGGAGTCCAGCTCCTGGCCCTGCACAAACACCCCAACAATCCCACCCTGTGCATCCCTGGCAGCGCTCTCCAAACACTCCTGGAGCTCTGGCAGCCTCGGGGCTGTGCCCATTCCCTGGGGAGCCTGGGCTGTGCCAGCACCCTCTGGATTTCCCTGAGATCCAACCTGAACCTCCCCTGGCACAGCTCCAGCTGTTCCTCAGTGGGCATCTGCCTGTCAGCCACTCTGCACCAGCAATAATATCAAACCGAGGCCAGGCTGTTCTGTTACTATGAAACGTCCATTGTTGGGGCCACACTTCCTCTTTCTGTTCTTTTAGGTCCAAAAACTATTTGCTGGCACTGTACAGGAGTTCCTGTGCTGTAAGTGGTGTCAATACCCACTAAATGTCAGTTCTCAGCTTGTTTTGGGGCCAAAGAAAGCAACTACACCACATAGGCTGCTTCTCAGCCATTTAGTATGTGCTGATCTTTTCAGTTTAGCTATAAACTTCCAAAGGGAAGTTTATCTTCTTCTCTCTTGTTAATTTGGCAACTGTCCAGGAGGAGTTTACTCCATTACCAAGTTTTGCCTGATATTTGGCTTAACTTTATTTTTCATTATTCAAGCTGTTGCATAACAAAGTCTGAGCATCCATCTATGTTTTTTAAAAAACGTGATAAAAAGGAAAATCAGTAGTGGAGAAATTATAGAAATAGGTTTTAGGTGATGAGCAGCAGGTAACTTGTGGATAGCATTTGGTCTGAGAGCAAGAGAAGATGAACTGCCCTGAGGCCAAGTCATGGGTGCCAATGCATTTGGAGAAGGGAAGCCACATACAGCTCTAACATCCATACAGAGCAGAGGGACTTGGCATCCCTTACAGACTTGTCAAACCATGGAGTGAGCTGGAGAGAGTGCTCAGCAAATGAATTTGGGGATGCCTTTGAGATTCTGCTAATGATTTATTCTGTACATACCCCTCAAAGCCCCCTGTACTGTAGCCATACCCAGATGCTTCTGTGACTTAAGTAGAACTGCACTTGCAGCATGTCAGGGTGCTGAGCTCCTGAAGCAAGGTAAGAATTATTTTGTAGTGATCTGGGAAGGCGCTGTCACATAGCTTGGCTTTGTAAAGCTCAAGAGAAAGAAGCAGAGGATGAGTAAATCCAGCTGCACAGGCTGCATTTAATGATGCTCAATCTCTTTTCCATGCTCCTGTAACCACATCTGTTCCATCCTTCCACAGCGCAGTCAGCATCTGGAACCTGTCCACAAAAGCAAAGCTACTCCCTCAAACTTGTGAGTTTTGATCTGTTTGGGTAAGGAATAGTGCATAGAGTACTGTGTCCTGACCTGTCTGGCTGAGAGTATCTGAGGAATTTAGAGAGAGTGGCCAGAGAGGCCCCTGCTAACGTAGGAGATGGATCCAACTTCCTGAGGGTGTTGTGCTGGGATTTCAGTTGGCTTTTCTGTTAAAGGTGTGAAGAAAATAGATAAGAGGATTAAGAAAAACCCAAAGCCTTAATCACAGAAGGCTGCTGCTTTCATTGAGCAGGCTCAAGAACCTGCAGAACTGAACTTGGTGATGTGAGGTGTAGATCTTGATTCAGGAATGCCAGACCAACTTTTCTCCTCTCTGGCAGGTGTTCACACACCCTGCTGAAGTCTTGGGAAACTGAAGAGGTTGGAATTTGGTGCTGTGCTGAGGCTCTGTGAGAGCCAGCATGGAGACACTGTGTAAGGCCAGAGCACACTTTGAAATCAAATAGAATTTATAGCTGGAGTTCCAAGCTAGCTTTCCAGGTACTTGTCAGTATCTTGGGTTCTCCAGAAATGTGTTATTTCCAGTAACAGCTGTTCTGTGGTGGAAATTCAGTCGATTGATTTTCAGTAGCTCACAAACCAGAGCTGAAAGACTGTTTTCTTGAAAGGCTTTTTCTACTGTGGCTTTTGTGGGTTGCTGGTCTGTAGGAGGGCCAGTGCTGACTGATGGCTCCAGGGTGTCTTGCAGGCACTTGGGTAGTCCCTCTGCCTTTTGTCACAGAGGAGACATATAAGAGGATGGAGAAAGAAAGTGCCACAAAACTAGAACCAGTAGGTGGGAAACTGTAATTGTTCCTGTAAGCAACACTTCCAGCTTCTCAGTTTTGCACTTTTTGGCTGCTTGGTGCTGCTAAGCACTGTGGAGTATGATATGGCACATGAGAGCATTTTGGCTCTGGGGTATGATGGCCCACATGGGCTCACAGGCAAGATGCAAAGTGAAATACCCACTGGAACATGGTGTGTGTTGTCTGCAGCCTGCTGTTCCTCCAGCTATCTTTGATACCAGTTTTGTATCAAATCAGGTAAAATATAACCTTCTGCTTTCTCTCATGCATGGTAGCAGCTGTCCTGAGTTAATGTCGAATAGATATGTGTGTGTAGGCAGACACAGATATACTGAGTGTGGACTGTGTGCAGTTGAAGTTACTAATACAGACTTTCTTGTCTCACTTTCTGACAGCTAGAATAAATGTTACAGCTCTCTGTTGAGACTTGTGTGTTTGTAGAAACGCCCTCATCCCTGCTGTGGCTAAGAAGGTCACCTCTGGCTCCCTTTAACAGCTGTGGGACGAGACCTCTCCATGCTGCACCTAGGCTGCACTGCCTGGCTGTTGTTAACCCTCAGACAGCTGTAAATGGGCTGCTGGAAAGGCCCAACCTGAGATGGCCCCTCCCCTGTTCTGTACTGATGCTCAGAGTTTATGTGGTTGTTAGGGGCAGCATTAAACAGGGTACCAAGACACCTGAGCTCTCCTCTCTGCTCTGTTAGTTGATCTTTGTTTTCTTTAAAATGAGTAGTGAAGCATATAGTGATTATAGCAATCTTACCCAAGTTTCCCTTTCCAGCAGGATGTGTGTGGCTGAAGTAATGATCCTCCCTGTTCCCTTTAGGATGCCAAAGATGGGAGGATCTACAATGAACAGAATTTCTTCCAGCGAGCTGCGAAGGCTGGAACAGGTTGGTGCTTCTTGGGAGGGCAAGAACAAAGGATAACTGGCATTCCTGTCTCATCACTTATGTGCATCTCTTGGAAGGCCAGGCTGGGAAAAATTAATCCCCTGCTCAGTTAGTGCCAGAGTGCTGAGGAGTTTGGTCAATGCCAGTTCTCCCAGCAGTCTTTGTGCTGTAGGACAGTGCAGTATGAGCACAGCTTTCTTGTGCTCCTCACTGTCTTGATGTGTCTGGGAGCTGTCCAGCCCTGCAGCCTGACTCACCTTGGCTCACTCTTCTGTCCCTTTTCCATGGCTGGTTCTGTCAGCTGCTCTCTGGTATTGACTCCATTGATCCCTCGGGTAAGAACAAAGCTTGCTCTACAGTGTATTGACATGCCATTGCACACATCAGACTGGAATTCTGGGCACAGAGTCAGGCAGACAAGCCACTGTCAGCTGTCCAGGGCAGAGCAGACCTTCAGAGGAGGAGCATCCCTAACTCCTTCCTCCTGGAGCTCCTCAGCAGCACCTACTGCACTCTCCTCTTCTCTTGTAGTGGAGAAGTGGAAGAAGTGGCATTCTGTGCCACTGCTGGGCATCCCCAACTGCGTTGGCTTTGGACTGCATGCAGACAGCTACAGGTGAGGTGACTGAGCTCTTGGGCTGTCTGAGCATCTCTGGCTTTCCCTCCTCTGCTTGCTAGTCCTTTTGTCATTGTGCCTTGGGCTCTTGACCTTATTCACTGCTCCTGTCATTTATTAAATGCTTTGCCTCTCATGACTTTGTTCCCTTCAGTCCTTGTGTTGCTGGTGAAGTTAATGCTTTTGCTGCTGCTGCCCCTCAGGCCAGGGGACACCTTGTTCTGGTCCTTGACACTTAACAAAAAGGGGAGACTCAGGCTGTGTGTCTGGAACACATGATAAGCACACCTATCTCCTTTATAAGAAGTTTTCTCTTACTAAAAGTGAAGGAAGTGTTTTCCCAGGTCAGCTTGGAGTTGAAGTGGGGTCCAGTGGATCACAAGTGTCTGTTGCAGGGTCTCCAAACCAGGTAGGTACTGCCATGTGCAAAGCCCTTTTCTCCTGCAGGTTTTTGGTGTTCTCTGACTTGGGGCGATCTCTTCAGTCGGTCCTGAGCGATGGCCTGCACCTGCTGAGGGAGAAGGCGGCTTTTCAGATTGCAATTCGCGTGGTATGTGGAGAACCAATCCTTCCCAAGAGAGTTTTACAGAAAACACTTCTAACTTCTTTCTGGATCTCCCAGAAGTGTTTTAAAGCTGCTCCAGGGGGCTTGGGTAGGGTCTCTAAGTAGCATCTTTCAAGCCTGCTGTAAACTGTAGTAGCATCTTTCGAACACTGTGTCACCTTGAAGGAATTTGGGATAAGAAGAATGAGAAAAACCTGACCTTTGAACTTGAAGGCTGTGAGGTGTGGTGTTTTTTGGTGCTCCTCCAGATGGCTGCAGGGAGCTGGGGAAGGTCCAGCTCAGTGATAGGCAGGATGCTGCAGGAGCCTGTATGGATCTGACTGCTCCCCCTGTTTATTCCCAGCTAGACTGCCTGGAGTACATTCATGAGAATGAGTATGTGCATGGGGACATCACTGCTGAGAACATCTATTTGAACCCAGCAGACCTCACACAGGTAGGGAGCAGGAGCAGTGCTGCCAGGAAAGGGCACTGGAGGTGGGATTGTGACATGGGATAAGGCAGCCTCCAGGTCTCTGCCTTGGAGCAGGCTGGGCAGCACTGAGGGCTGCTGTGCACTCAGGTGGGTGCTCTGTGCTGCCCTGCAGGTGACCCTCGCTGGCTATGGCTTCGCATTCCGGTACTGCCCTGGGGGGAAGCACGTGGCTTGGCGTGAGGGCAGCAGGACCCCTCATGAGGGCACGGTGGAGTTCATCAGCCTGGACAGCCATAAGGGCACAGGTGGGTCTGGGTTTTTGACACATGCTGGAGCTGCTCTTGTGGTGCTGCTCCCTGGAGCTGGGGCTCCCCGCTGGCGTTGCTGGCACTGCTGCTTTCCAGGCATTCACATGCACCAGGAACCAGGTTCCTGTTTGGGCTGTTCACTCCTGCCTCCTGATGGCTGCTGTGCTGGGACTTGCCAGGTCACTCAGTGACTGCAGCAAGGATGTTCCTGCTCCATCTGGAGCCTTGGCTGCTGCAGGCATGTGGGGAATAGAAAACAGGGCCCTTTGTGCTGGCTTAGCATGGATCTGTTTCGAGCCAGACTGGATCCCTGCCCAAAACAGATTTGCAGCAGGCTCTGCTCTGACCTTGAAGCAATGAGAGCTGGAAAGGCACTTAAATCATAGAATCACTTTGGCTGGAAAAGACCTTTAAGATCATTGAGTCCAGCTGTAAACCTATCACTGCCAAGGTCACCACTAATCCAAGTGCCACATCTACATGACTTCTAAATCCCTCCAGGGCTGGGGACTCCACGCTATCCTGGGCAGCTTGTGCCAAATTCCATCCTTCTCCTGGCTGGGATGTGACTGCTTTTTGAGAGTGTTCAGGAAATCTTCCTCCAGAGGCTGGGAGGTGATTCCTGAAGTGTGAGTTAGCAGGCTCCTAGGAGTATTGATACCCCAGAGCACATCCTCATGAACCTCTTGAATCTCTTTACTTCTGCCCCTTCATGAGTGACATGTGAATTTCTCGTGCTTCCCATCAGGACCATCTCGACGGAGTGACTTGGAATCTCTGGGCTATTGTCTTCTGAAATGGCTCTGTGGCATTTTGCCTTGGTCTGATGAGCTGGACAAAGTAAAAGCTGTGGTGGAACAGAAAGAAAGGTAGGAGAAATCATCTGTTCTTCTGGGAAATGCTCAGCAGAAAGCAGCGAGAGGGGGTTGTGACTGAAATCCCCAGGTCACAGTACACTGTTGGGATGTGGTAAATCCTGCAGCCAGGCCTGAGCCTGGCCCCAGGGTGTTGGTGAACCCCAAGTTCTGCTTCATCCAGAACACAGCCAGCAGAATTCAGCCTTTTGGGGATTTTTTTTTTTTTGTCCCTATTGTCAAAGCCAGGTACTCAGGTGCCTGCTCCCTTGCTTCTCACCTGACGGGACTCTGCTGACTATTTCAGGTACAGAATGGATGTGAGATGCCTTCTCCGACTGTGCTTCAGGCAGAGATCCATTCCAGGTATGGGGCTGCTCTCAGTGACAATGGGACTCAGGGATGGAGGATTGACTTTATCTGAAGCTGGAACTGTCCAGGAGGCTGGGAACAAATCCCTTGTTTTCTGTACAGAAGAACGAGAGCTGCTTTCCGTGATCTGCTTTAATGAACGTTGCTGAAGGGACAGCTGTGCTGGTGGGTTTAGAAATGAAATATCTGGGGCTAGAGGTCACTTTCCCATCCCATTTTGTTGCCCAGAGATGCTGTGGCTGTCCCATGCCTGCAAAGTGTTCAAGGCCAAGTTGGATGGGCTTGGAACAACCTGGGATAGTGGAAGGTGTCCCTGCCCATGGCAGGGGGTGGGAGGAGATAGGCTTCAAGGTCCCTTCCAACCAAAATCAGTCGGTGATTCTATTTTATTGTGTAATTTCATGATTTTTTGATCTTAGCCTTGGTTGGGTTTTCCTCTCTGCAGCTGCCTGGGGGAGGGTGGGTGAGCTGGCTGCAGGACAAGCAGCCTGAAATAGCCATTTGGAGTTTCTGTGCTGCTCCAATGTGAGCCCCTTTCTTTGCAGATGCCCTGGAGAGCTACCTGGAGCAGGTGATGGCACTGGAGTATGATGAGAAGCCTGACTACATGGCCCTGCGGCAGCTCTTTAGGAAGCCACTGGAAAAGATGAAAGCTTCAGCTTACGACTCAGTGGATGTCCAAGTGGTGCCCTGAGGTAAGTGCTGGTACGTGCTGTGTGTGCTGTGCTGCCACATGCAGGTGAGGACAGAGCAGGCTGGGCTGTGACATCTCTCCAGGTGAGACCAACCTGCTCCTCCTGGCATGTCATTCACTACTGAAACCAGTCCAGTGCTACACAAAGCCAGGCTTAGCCTGTGTTTCCTCAAGTTTTTCCTGGAAATACTTACCTGTGACCAAATACAAGAAGGATTAATAAGCAAAGGCTGAAGGGGCTGCAGGGCTGTGGAGGTGATAACAAAATGCAGACTCAAGCCATCTGGTAATTTTTTCTTTTTTTAAATCTGAAGCTCTGGGCTGTACTTTTTGCTTTTCTTTCTCAGAAAGCAGCCTGTAGTTCTGGTTTTAGTGCCTCAACCCTGAGGTACTGGCTCTCGAGCTCAGGTGCTATTTTAGCCATGAGGCATCTCCAAGAGTGAGGCTTGATACAGAGCCAGATCTGGTTTTAGTGCAGGGCTGCAGCAGCCAAGGCTCTCCATTCAGCAGCAGGAACACAGACCCAGCTCTTCACCTAATTTCCTGGGAAGGAATTAAACTGATTCATCTTCCCTCCTCTGCTTTTATTTTTTCAGATCAAGGAAGAATTCAGAGCTTTCTGCAGTGAGGCCTTTCCAAGATATATTTTCACTTTTACCAGTTTTAGATGAGAGAGGTTTTTATAAGTGTTTTCTTCCCATGTTAATGTGACCCAGTGCTGAAGTTTGAGCTGCTGCTGTACCAAGTAAATGTGAAGACACTCCTGCATGGCAGATCAGGGGAAGCAGTAGCTGGAGAACTGCAGTGGAGCCACTGTGAGCCGGGAAACTAAATCAGGGATTTTCTCTTTTTAATGAGAGTACATGGTTTTGTAATAAATTTTGTGGACAAGGACCCAAGGCTGTTGTTTGTTGTTGGTTATTTGGCAGATTCAAGGCCTTTCTGGAGCTGCTCTAGGGTTGTGAGGGTGATTTGAGCCTTGTGCTCCTTGTGAGATTTGTGTAAATAGCCTTCAGGCAGTGCCACTGCAACTTAACCACCAGAACTCAGCTCAAAGCTAAACCCCAATCTCATCCCAGCAGTTCTCCAAGCCTCAGACCAGGGAATGAAGGGAAGGAAGACCGGGACCCATCTCTACTAGCAAAACAATTTTATAAAAAAACAGTCAATAAACACTCACTACACTGTATCTGAACTGTTGCCAATGCCACAGTAACTTTTAAATAGTCCTGGAGTCCAGTTCCAGTGTTAACTTCAGGGACATCTTTTTGAAGTCTTGTACCTTGGTATTCCAATTCCTATGTGTAAAGGCACAGAAGGATTTTTCAGGTGAGGAAAACATGGCAACAAGAAGAGGCAAATGGAGTTTAAGCCATGCGAGAGGTAGGTGAGAGAGCAGCTCAGACCTGCAGTGAGCCTTCATTTACCTCTGGGGTTTTTCAATAAAAACTTTGTATCAGTGCAGCAAATGCCATAGAGAAGAGGGGAGCTGAGAGAGACCTGGACACAGTAAAAAGGCAGCACAACCTCAAAATAGGTCTTTCAAGTGGAAGAATTCAAGCATAGTGTTACATTTAGAAACTTGAGAACCAATGTCAATTCATTTCATTCATAGTGCCAGGCCTCAGAGGAAGCAAGGGACAGGACAGTTCTTTACTATCACTAAGAGGGATGATAAAACTGGGCTATTAATTTCACAGAGAGAGTAGAACCTTAGAAGAAGATAAGACAATAGGGGATATATAAAAGGCAGCTGTGAAGGGAGGAAATAGCCCAGATGTACAAGATAGACAAGGTTGAAGAGGGAAGGTATTTTGGAGGTATTTACAATTATTCACTACCATCCCTGTATGACTGCAAAAGAAATAAGGTTTCCAGGAATCCTGGAAAAATTAAAAGCATGAAGAAATCAGAGGCTTAAGAAGCCCAAGTTCAGCCTTTCTTCAGTGTGTTCTGCCATGTTTTTTCTCTTGACTTGCCTCCTGTGCAGGTAATGGGGCTGGCATGGCTCCCTGTTCATGGAATTGCCGTGGGGCAGTGCTGAGGTAGGTTTGGGAGGAGCTCCAGGGCTGCCTTCAACAGAAGACGTAGGACTGGCAGTGTTGACCGAAGAGTAGCCCGAGCTCCCCTCTGGGTTGGGATTCCTTGGGGTGAGATATGCCCCTGGCAGCTCTCCCTCCCTGTGGAGTGCCCCAGAGCCATCCCACTCCCCAGGCAGGCTGTCCTCATCACTGGAGTCCTGGCCACAGTGCTCTGCAGGGTCCAGGTACAGCACTGTCACATCCAGGATCCCACTGGGGCTGGTCACTGCAGGATGGGAGAAGAGAAACCTTAGTTTGTCCCAGTCCAGAACCAAGCAGGCACTCAGCACAGAGTCAAGCAGAAAAAGGCCAAGCAAGAGCCAACCTTCTATCTGCTCACACTGGAAGGCAGGGCACTAAGTTCACCCTCTATTCACACAGTACTTTTTCTTCTCTCTGGCTATTTGAACAGGTACTAAGAGCTGTTAGAAAATGAGCAACCAGGCCCAGGGTCGGCAAAACCCAACACCTAATTAGTGTTTCTAAGACAGTGGCTCGTTCATCACATTTGATGCACTGCAAACAGCCTGACTTTGAAATGCTGAGCAAATAAACACCCTCCTCATGTTCTGAAGCAGTGAAGAGAAAGAACAGATACCTCTGAGAAAGTTTAACAATTATAACCACAGGGGGGAAGGGGAAGAATTTTTCCAACTGGTCTTCAACTGAAAGTTCAGGCATCTTGTGCCTGAGACAGTTTTGAGTAAAAATGAAAAGACAGGTTTTATCCTCTTGGCTGCTTTTTATAAGAATAAACTGCTCACCATCTCCCTCTCGCTCGCCTTCACTTTCCTGATCACCTTCATAACCAGAGCAGGAATCTAAACTCCAGTCAAGGAAGTTGTCCAGCAGACTTTCTTCCTGGGAGGACAGCTCTGCTGTGGGTGTAGTCACAAAGCTGCCTCTGTCATCCTGAATGCTGTCTTCTCTTCTCCTGTAGCAAAACACCCCAGAAATCACACATTAAAAGCCAAGTCTTTTCCAGCTCTTTCAATAGGTATGTCAAGATGGTGACAGGAAAACTGATTGTATTTAGGAATGAAACCTAAGGGTACCAGAAAGGAGGAAAGGCTCTGGCTGATCTTCAGAGCTGCTGACAGCCACAAGTTATATTCACCTTTTAGCTCTCTTTCCAGAGGGAGAGCTGAGGAAAGTCTGAATTTCCACTACGTTCCTGTGCAAGGGACTAGGCTCTGGGTCCTCCTGTTTCACACCCAACACTGAGCAGAGCTGGCTGTAACTCATAACCTAAAGTATTGAATAAATAAATAAATAAATAGATTTTAAAAAATCAAAGAACTTTTAAGAATTAGACCATGAGATTCTTGTAAGAACTAAATAGCCAGAAGGACACTATATTTTCTAGGAGAAAAATCTTCCCACAAGCACTCAAACATGAGTTAAGAATCCCTGTAACTCTATTTTTAAACTCCCACTTTATTCACACAGCTATGTGAATAAAGCCTGCTATGGGGCAGCAGCTATGGGGCAGCAGCTCTGCTCTGGGTGTCAGCCAGCAGCAGATGTAGCCACAGCTCACCCACCTGTTCTTTGCCTATTTCTTCATAGCGTTCATCTTCAAATCGCTGTTTCACTGCCATTAGGGACACCTGCCTATAATCCTTTGGAACATCATCATGGAAGCTGGAAAAAAAGATTAAAACTCCTGTCTTAGAATGGATTCTATGAAACAATATTAAGAAAACCTGCCAAGTTAGGTAATTTCCCTCTGTCCCTCAGTGCTGTGCTAAGGGAGTTGGTGTTTCAGCAGCTTCATCAGGACACCTGGTGGCTTCTGAGTATGTGAGCATCTAACTCCTTTTCTGTCCCTGTTTTCTGTGACCCAGGGCCAGACCAGCTGGCAGAAATAGAACAGCTGTCCCTGAACTGGACCTTAGTGCCTTGTGGCAGGGGAGTAAGGCAGTTAATCAAAGGCCCCTCCTTCACTGGGAAGAGCTGACTGTACAGGTGCAGCACACTTGCAAGAGCTGCAATCCAAGTACTCATGTGCCCCCCCCCAAAGGTGTCCAAAAATCATTACCACTTTTGGTGGAGGCTCAGCACGCAGGGCAAGAGGTCTTCTTGAGAGAAACCAGTGCACTCAGACAGCTGGCTGGTCCAGGGGTGTGCTGGGGAAGACAGTACATATTCATGTATTGAATTACATATTCATGAAGTGTGGTAGTTCTGTAGTGAGTCAACTTTTTTTAATATGATAAGGATCATGGTATTTGCAAGCTTCTATCTGTCCATAGTTTGTTCAAGTTCACAACTGGCTCCAAGGATAGGTTTATCTGCCAAACTGATGTTATACCTAATGATAGAAATCTTCAGTCTCATTTAAATGCAAAGCTTGCATAGTCTGATGCTGATGCTCTAGTTCATCACTACTATTAAGAGGTAAAATAGAATCGGAATTATGGAATGGTTTGGGATGGAAGGGACTTCAAAGCCCATCTCATTCCACCTCCTGCCATGGCAGGGACACCTTCCACTATCCCGGATTATTCCAAGCCCTGTCCAACCTGGCCTTGGACACTTCCAGGGATCCAGGGACAGCCACAGCTTCTCTGGACAACCTGTTCCAGGGCCTCTCCACCCTCACAGGAAGAAATTCCTTCCCAATATCCCATCTATCCCTCCCCTCTGTCAGTGGGAAGCCATTCCCCTTGTCCTGCCCCTCTAGACCCTTCTAAATAGACTCTGCTCATGTCTCCTGTCAGCTCCTGGAAGGCCACAATTAGGTCACCCCAAAGCTTTTCTTCTCCAGGCTGAACAATCCCAATTCTCCCAGCCTTTCCTCATAGCAGAGCTGTTCCAGCCCT
This sequence comes from Poecile atricapillus, assembly GCF_030490865.1. Lineage (NCBI taxonomy): Eukaryota > Metazoa > Chordata > Aves > Passeriformes > Paridae > Poecile > Poecile atricapillus. The sequence continues at coordinate 1,810,286 of NC_081262.1, read as the reverse complement.
GTAATCATCTGGGTTGCTCAATACAGCCAAATAGGCTGAACTGAGCTCTTCATTCTGAATTCTTCTGTCCCCACCTTCTCCACCCTTCTCTCCACCTTCCCCAGACAAGTGATTTGGACATCTTGCCTAAAGACAAGCTAACACCCCAAAACCTCCCTAGAAAGAGAAGGCAGACTGGCATTCTGTGCTGCAGCTCCACTTGAGGTAAGATTGGTTACCTTGCCCATGCAGCATCTTGGCCAGCAGCAGTGCAGCAGCAGCCAGCCGGGCTGGGGAATACACACTGAGGCTCGTGTTCAGGAGGGACAGCTCACAGATGAAGCTGTAAAGGTGAAGAGTTCTTCTCTCCAGTGAGACGACGCTTGACAGAACTTCTTTGTAGTCTAAAATGGTGGGTATCTAGTGCAGAAAGGAGAACAGAGTTTGGAAATACAAGACCAGCACAAAGTGTCTAGAACAGCTGTTTCCAGGTGCTGGGTTTTGTTTGGGGCTTTTTTGTTTAACTACTACATTGACATTGAAAAATTCTCCAGTGAGAGAATAAATGGCCTCTTAAAACTGAAGTTTTAATCTCTACAGAAGGCAGAGGGTTCTGAATCTGCATGCTCTGAGACATGCACAGGCTCCACAGTTGATTGAGAACACTGACATAAACCCACAACTCATTAGATAAGAAGTGAACAGCAGCCCAAGGTGGGGAAATACTCCATCCACTTTCCAAACTCACCCTTATCCTTCCTTCTAAGGCAGAAATGATCTCGCCCATCATTCTGACCAACTCTTCATATTTGTAGGAGTTGTCTGTCAGCCACACAGCTTCTCGTATCGTCAGCATCTCTTTGCTGATGAAACTACAATGTTAAATAATCAGTTAGCCCCAGCAGAAAGGGGATTTGTGCACTTATGGCAGGTAACTGCACCCACAATGACCAGAGTTAAACAACTTCACAAGACACTTTCCCAGGCAGAGCAGCAACGAAAGAATTGCAGCTCTTTATTTCACTTGTGAGATGGAACCACCTACTAGAATATTCCTCATTTGGAATGTTCTCCCTAATACAGAAGAAATTCCTGTTTGTGAGAGTGGTGAGGCCCTGGCACAGGGTGCCCAGAGAAGCTGTGGCTGCCCCTGGATCCCTGGAAGTGTCCAAGGCCAGGTTGGACAGGGCTTGGAGCAGCCTGGGATAGTGGAAGGTGTCCCTGACTGTAGCAGGGGGTAGAATGTCATGATCTTTAAGGTCTCTTCTAACCCAATCCAGTCTGTGATTCTCTGATTCTAATTCTTCATCTGTGAAGCCTCTCCTAGGTTAAGATGCAAGATATTAAGCAAATTAGCACAGAAGGATAATCTTCCACCACACCATGCAGTTCACCTGAGTGTAGACAGGCTCAACTATGGAACACTGCTGTGGTTATACCTTTCCAGCTTTCTCATGCCAGTATGGTGTCAGACTCCAGTTGCTGATGGAATGCATTTAGAGCAATCCACAACTATGACCATGTATTTCAATAAGGAAAAAAAACCTGCAAGGAACTACCTTTTTTCCTCATTTACAGAGTCTGTGTTTGTAAGTAAACAAAGTTAAACAACAGTCAAAATAGAGGGAAGTCAAAGAGCCTTTCCGGTATTACAAGCAAGGGATGGGGTTGGGAGAGAAGTCTGAGCTGCAGGAAAGAATTTGGATGATCACAATGACCACCTCTGCTCACCAGCCAGAACCCTCACCGTGTGCAAATGACCATGCAGGCTATTCCCAAAAGCTGGAGCTGAGCACGAGGTACAGGTCTCAGCTTCAAGTAACGGTCCACACATCCCACTGTCATGTGAAGGCACAGGCTAGAAAAGTCCTTCATGGTAGCCACTTCCACCAGCCAATCCACCAGGATATACCTAGAACAGGAAGAGAGACTTCAGGAAGAGCTTGGGAAGTGGTGTCCCACACTATGACATCCAGCTGGGGAATGAGCCAGGCCAAGCAGAGCAGTGACAAGTGCTCCTGATATGCCTCCCAAGAGAAGAGCCAACTCTCAACAAGTGCAGTTATGGCTGTGGTGGATCCTCTTGCAGCCCTCCTGGAAAACCTGCCTGCTCCATCCACTCCCTGCACACCAACACACACAGTGTGAGAAACAGGAGTTGGGAGATGCGTGTGTGGTCACAGGGTCATGATCCCATTGCAATTACAGAGCCACGGTGGGACACCCATGTGGCTGGAATGCTGCCATGGATGGTAATGTACTTGTTTAGAAAAGCAACATCAGCAAGGGGAAGTGGTAGAGCTGCCCTACATGTGAGAAAGCAACTGGAATGTATCAAGGTCTGCCTAGGGAAGGATATGGAACTTGTCCATAAGGATTAAAGGGCAGGCTAACACAGGTGACATGGCTGTGGGTGTTTATTCAGGAAAAGGGAGTCAAAAGGGACTTTGGACAAGGCCTGAAGTGACAGGACAAGGGAGAATGGCTTCACACTGACAGATGGCAGGGCTAGATAGGATATTGAGAAGAAATTCTTCCCTGTGAGGGCCATGAAGCCCTGGAACAGGTTGCCCAGAGAAATTGTAGAGAGATTGTAGAGATGTAGAGGGAAATAGGGAATGGTTTCTGCTGTGGGGCCTCACTCCTGGATCCAAGTTCCTACCTCATTATTTCATTCATTCCTTTCTGCACAGTGAAGATGCTTTGCTTGCTGATAGGAAGGGAAGCTTGAAAGATTTGAGAAACCATTTCCCTGGAAGATTTTGCTTCTAATCCTAGTTGGTTTCCATTCCCACAAGCTTTGGCTAAAGCTATCTGTAGTAGAGAGAACACAAAAGAAATTATGCTTATTTTACCAAATGCAAACAAAGGCAGCACAGGATGGTCCTATATTTTTCCTGCTAAAAACAGTGAACATGGCAAACCACTTGAACCAGTAGTTCTTAGTTTGGTTTAAATGTTGAGCACACAGATTTTTTGGGGCCAGTTTCTTAAGTCCTTCAAAAGATGCACATTTACTCCATTCTGCCACAGGTGTGCAATAATTTCCCAAACAAGAGAATCTGCAGAGTAGATAGAGATGTGCACATAAATACATTACTCAGCAATGCTGGTCCTGCTTCTAACAATGGCAGCACAGAAAGGACCAAATGAAGACTTTTTCTGGGAAAACTCAGTCTTACCTGTGCTTCCCAGCAGCCCTTGGCTGCATAATCTCGTAGCTTCCTGAGACTTTGGAGGTATCTGCCAGGATCTGACATCTACAGAGAGGAACACAAGCAGATGTAAAAACCCACGGCCTTTACACAACAAACAGAAGAATTGTAGCACCAATATCCAGAGGAAAAAACACTGCCTAGAGGTATATCTATTATTTCAGCAACAAGTCTGTTTCTCATCATGACACCACTGATTTTAAGAACTTTTTTTCAGTTCTTGCCCAAGGTCTCACAGGAAATGAGAGCAGTCACTCAGGATCCCAAGGGGACAGCTTTGGCAGATTTATTAAAGACAAAGCAGAAGCCTCCCCCTCCTGTTCCCCAGAGCCCTGGGATTACTGACCAGCAGTGCCCAGGCTTTCAGCAGTTAGAGTAAAGCAACTTCTGTGGCACCTTGGCTACAGCTGCTTGTAACCTCACTTCAAACAGCCAGGCAGACACCAGAGCTCATTTCAGAGAGTTCTTAGCGCCCTCCTTGTTTATGAAGAAAGTAAGCTCTGAGGAACAGCAATTGCTTTCTGACTACTTTCCTTGCTATTCCTTGCATTCTGAATAACAGATCCAGAAGTTAGTTTGGAGACAAAAAATGACTACTTACAGCAGCTTTTCTGTTGTTTTCCCAAAGGAGGTAGGAGCTGATTAAACAACCCTGTTTTGATGATTCTTCAAGCATTTCAAGGGATTCTTTCTTTTTTCCTTCATCCTAAAAACAGAAGGCATATATGGGTATTCTTTCTGTGTAGACAAGTAGATGCCTCAACCCTTCAGAAGCTACAGAACACTGTGCTAAAGCCACAGAGCAGAATCCATCCCTTGGGAATGTCCTTCAGCCTCTGAGGAATGCTCCCACATCAACTCAGTGCTGCTGTTTGCAGATGCAGGCTCTGAGAGCAGTTAGTGCTTTTCCTCAGCCAGACAAATGCTTTCTGGCTTGCTTGCCACTGAATGCTTTTTATTTTATTGTTTTGCTAGGCATTACAAGTGGAAGGGTTCCTTTGAGACCTGAACATACTGCAAGCCCATGATTAAGCCAAAATTAATTTCACTGTTTGTACAATTCAATAAACTAAGTTAATAATGTTCCTTTAAACAACCAGTAAATTAAACTCATGAGAACAGAAACTCCTGGGCCACTTGAGGAGTGAAAGAGCATCTGGCTGATTTATGTTTTTAATCAAGGTAAATAGCATTAGCATCACCAGGAAAAAACCCAAATTCAAACCCATCACATCAGAAATACTGCTCACCTCAAAGAAATTCAAAACCTTAGCCAAGCTGTGGAGAATAGATCCTTTCTGAGCCTGAAGAAAGCATGAAAATAAAGCATTGTTAAACCACAGCAATTATTACTAGTAATTTCAGACTACAGTTTTGGTTTATCTCTCAATCATTCCTTTGCCTTGCTTTTCTCTATGTTTTGTTATCCCTGAGATAGCACTGAACCTCTCCAAAGAGACAGTACAGGCCTCCAGCACTCCTGATGTATCATGTGCAGTTTGGCAATAAATTCAATGAAATGACTGAGCCACAGTCAATGAATCAACAAGAGCACCAGGAGGCTCCTTGGGGAAACAAAAGTATTTTTTCCAAAATAATGAGACGCAGTTACTGACGTAGGGTAAAGCCAAGGGCAGAAAGAAACCTGACCTTGTCAAGCTGACACTCTGCCTTGAGGCTCTCATAGACCACAGCTTTACAGCAGCTTCCAGAGAAGGACCAGGGAGGACGGATGAACAGCCAGATAAAGGGGACTGCACACACATTGAGGTGCTCTGCCAAGCTGAAGTAGTGAGATGCCTTTATTCCATTCACTTCTGCACGCCCATGGCCCGTGATGGACACTGAACCAGAGAGAAAGCCAGGAATCAAGTAGAGTTTGTTCACAATTCAGTCAGGCCAAGACAGACAAGAGGAAACAATCAGGAAAAGGTTGAAGTGTCTCTTTGATTTAGAGCCTTATAAATCATGGATATTATTGCTAAAGAAGAAAAACCTTACTACAGTCAGACTTTAGGAACACATAAGCTAAGTTGGGTACATTCTGCAAATACCAACAGGACCCTGTGTGAGGAGGCTCCTCCTGTCACTCGTCAGGCCCTTTTGATACATTTATCCCACTACCAAAGTAGCTGAGTTTGATCACAAGTTTGCAGAGGATAACTCCTAACCCTGAATTCCCAGGGTCTATCCTCCCCCATCACTGAACACCCAGCAACTTCGTGGCCAGTGCCTAAGCAGAGCAATGTAAAACTTCCTTGTGCTATGCCATGTTCCCCAAAGCCCCAAGACAAGCTCCCACACTTACGGCCTTCGTTGTACAGGTACGCCAAGCTCAGCTTCACAGCAGCTTCAAAGTTACCACTTTCAGCAGCCCTGAAGGTCAAACAGAGAAGGCACTTAAGGCTGAAATCCTTCCTAGCACCAGAATTCACAGTTTGGTACTTGTGCCCTCAAGGACATGCATCAAAACATCAAACCCTTGTGTTCCTCCCTCCCAAACTGATGGGCACATAGTGGTCTGCCTCAGAAAGAAGATACAGTCAGAAGTAAAACCATTATCATGGCATTTAAACCTGTTACATAATCTCTGACACCAATGGATCCCCTTCTAATCAGATGGATAAAAAGATGTCCCCCATCTTTTTAAAGTAGATTTATTATTACCCTTTCAAATTTTGTTACTGAAATTCACCTGTTTTTCTATACACTGGTTTGCACAAGAAGTGACCAAGCCAGCTCAGGCTTAGAAACAGGATTATTCTCTGGAGCCCCCAACTTCATTTGTTCATTCACATGGGAGCACCAGAAAGAGGTTTTAGGGAATGTCTTATGTTCCAGTCTGGAATATTAATGAATGGAAGTAACTTTGGTATATGCAATAGGCCCTGTTCTGGTTAAAGAGACAGCAGTGACCAGTGATTTCAGCTTAGACCTGAAATCAACCATTTTTTAATTCCCAAAGAAAATATTTCCCCTCTTTGTACAACTCAGATCCCCCAGTTACACTGAGGACTGATTAGAACAGTTAATCCTCCTTCAAGCATCCTCTTCTAAAAGGCCAGACAAACTTGATGTTTAAAACTTACCTTTCAAACATTCTCAGATGGTTTGGAGATGGCCACAGGTCTTGGAAACTTGCATGTGCCCAAACACTGGAATGATTGTCCACAAGGTATTTAAGATGTGAGTGCACCTGCACAGAGGGAACACAAAATATTGATTACCAAAATAAAAGGACCAACAGAAAAACAGGTCTTCACAACCTTATTTTAGAGAAGTAACTAATTGATCACAAGTTATGTTTAACTTGTTGCCTGCCTGATAACCAGTGAGGCAAGAGTTGCCAAACCAAACCAATTTGTTCAGCCACAGTAATCTAGCAGGACAATTGCCACAGAAGAGGTACAAAAAGCAGTCAAATACTCCTGCTACTCTTGAACAGTGAGAAATGAAACTGTCCCTGGGATAACAAAAATCTCAACCCTGCACACACTCTTTAGGTTTCTTCAGGCTCTGTGACACAAGAAGCCTGTTCTGTGTGCAGTCCAGGCTCCTGAAGGCAGAGCTGAGCACTGTGCCTGGCAGAGGGGAAGCTGTGGCACTTACAGCTCTGACTGAGAGGATGTCTGCAGCAGGGAGGCCCTTCAGGATGTGAAACAGAACATCCTCGGGGAGGTTCAAGAACGTCAGGACTCGAGGCCGTTTTATTATCCTTCGCTTTGAAGGGAAAGAAAAACATCTGGAACATCTACAGTGAACCACTGGAAAAGAAAAACACAGGACAACTCAGTGACAGAACTGCACAAGGAGAAAAGATATTACATAGTATTATACATGTACACAGATGTTCACTTGAGCACTTCTTCACTGCAAATACATCTACCAGGGAAATATAGCTCATACCTCATAATGCCACAAGACTAAGCCACAGAGCAGAAAGAACTTGTTCAAATTGGTTAATGAAGCCAAAAGACTCAGAAGGGGTGGCTCAAGCTCAAAGTGCTCTTCATGAAGAGCCCCTCTAAGCCCTGAGTCCTGTGACAATGTTTAGTAGTGACAAACAGTTCAGCTGTCCCTGTTCAGTAGTAACAAATAGTTTAACTGTCACTATTGTCACTTCATTTACTTGCCCAATGCCCCAACTTTTCTTTCTCAATCTGATAGAGCAGAACACAACCAGAGATATTAGGAAGATCACCAAACATACTCAAACCTACTTTTCCAAGCAGTTGCTGCCAGGAGTGCTAATGGAAGATCCATTACCTGTATCTTCTGGAGTATTATTTCAATGCAATATTTATATATAAATACATATACACACATATATGTGTATACAAAATGTATTATCCTCAGCAGTATTACTGCCATGAAAATAAAACAGGCACCCATACTGGGATGCCAGTTCAGCCTATATGAGCATCCAAATAGGGGCCTGGGGGGTACATGAGCAACTCAGTGAAAACTCCATTTGTACAGCCAGGAAGTGGCACAGGTTCATTTCCAATGCGTTGCTTCACGAAACCAGAGTGGTTTAGGCTGGAAGAGAACTCTAGTGGTCACCCAGTCCAACTGTCCCGCTAAGTGGCGCAGGACCACATGCAGGTGGGTTTGAACAACTCCAAGGATGTGGATCCCACAATTGCTCTGGGCAATCAAATACCATCGTTCAGCCATTCTTACAGTAAAAACCACCTTCTCTTACTTTTGGACGAGGTTTCCTGCACATTCCTGTGCATCCTGCAAGCTCACAGCCGCCGCAGATGTTAACCCACGCGCAATACACATCTTGACCCCTTGGCTTTGAGGCCAGAAGTGCCCAGGCACAGTCGCCAGCTCCAGCCACGGCCCCCAGGGTCACAGAAGGGCAGAGCCAGCCCCGGGCCGGGCCGGGCCGGGCCGCACCGCCCCCGCCCCGTTTGAATTTGGGCGCGCAGCCGTCGGCCCGGCCCCCCACCCGCTGCCGGTCCCGGCGGTCCCTCAGCCCGGGCTCGGTGCATCCCGTTAACCCCCGCCCTCAGACCTCCTCAGGAGGCGCCCAGCAGGCAGAGCCCGCTCTGGAGCCGCCCCTCAGCGCAGGAGGACCCGGGATGTAGCAGCACCCGCGCAGCCCGCGGGCAGATCCGCACTCACCGCCCGCCTTCATCGCGGCGAGTCCGCGGGACTGAGCGGACGGACACAGCGCCCTGCCCGGCTCCAAGAGAGCGGCAGGGGCGGAGGAGGGGCCGGAGCGCGGGGCCCGGGCGGGGACTGCGGGGCTGACACGCCCCGCTCGCAGCGCGGGCGCGCCCAGTGGGCGCCGGGAGCGGCGGGAGCCCCGCCCACCGGGCCCGCCCGCCGCGCTGCCGCCCCGCCCACCGCCCGCGCGCACTTGTTTTAAACACAGCAGGCTCTGTCATTGGCCAGGAGCCCGGCGGGGGCGGGGCCGCGCCCGCCCCGCGCGCTGTGATTGGCCGGCGAGGATGCGAATTCGAATTGGAGCAGTTGGCGGTTCGCAGCGCTGGCGCAGCGGTGAGTGCGCGGGCGGCATGGCGCCCCCTGCCGTGCGGGCCGGTGCAGTGAACTGCGGCTGCAGCGCTTCCCCTCACGGTGCAGCCGCCATGTTCCCCTGGTTTGGTTACTCCGGGCCGGCGGCGGGTTCGGAACACAGCGGCGGCCCCGGCTCCCGCGGGGGCCAGGAGTCTCTTCTCTCTCGGCCCCAGCCGCCCCTGCCGGTGCTGTGTCGCTGACAGTCACCTATGCTCAGTTGAGGCTGCCTGGCCAAGGGAGCTGTTGAGGGGAGCGGTGGGGTCTTACTATTGCCTGATGATTTCACCTTGAACATCCAGCAGCTGAGGGTGTCCTTGCTGGAGCTAAAGCATCAGGGAGGTCGTTGCATGTCCCAGCCCGGGCTGGGGGTGAGCTGCTGGCAGCAGCTCTGCAAAGAAGTCTGGGGGGGTCACTACTGTCCTTGACCAGCCCTGTGTGCTGGGGCCAAGGTGGGGCACCCGGGGGTGGGAAGGGCATTGCCAGCTGGTCAGGGAGGGGATCCTTCCCATCTGCTCAGCCCTGGTGATGCACATCTGGAATGCTGTGCCCAGTTCTGGGCTCCTCACGACAGGAGGGACGTGAAGCTCCTGGAATGGATATTTCACAGAATGAAAGAGACCTCAAAGACCATCTGGTTCCACTCCCTGCTGTGGGCAGGGACACATTCCACTATCCCAGGTCCAACCCCTGTCTGATCCGGCCTTGAACAGTTGAACAAGAGATTGTGCAGCCACAGCTTCTCTGGGCAACCTGTGCAGGGCTCTCCTTTCTGACAGCCAAGGATTTCTTCCTAATAAGCCAACCTTTTCAGTGTGAAGCCATTCCCCTCTTGTCCTCTCTCTCCAGGCCTGTGTCCCAAGTCCCTCTCTAGTTCCCTTGAAGGCCCTTTAAACACTGGAAGGGGCTGTAAGGCTTCCCCAGAGCCTTCTCCAGGTGAACGCTCTCAGTTCTTCTACCCTGGCTCCAGAGCAGGAGGGCTCCAGCTCTTGCAGCATCTCCATTGCTTCCTCTGGACCTTCTGGAGCAGGTCCACAGAGGGAATGTGATGAAGAGACTGATGCATCTCCCTGACGAATAAAGGCTGAGGGAGCTAAGGTTGTTTAGCCTCAAGAGGACACACAGATGAGAGTGGCCCTCGTCCATATCTGTCAGTGTCTGCAGGGAGAGGTCAGAGCATCAGACCAGGATCTGCTCCATGGGGCCCAGCACAAGAGGCAATGGGCAAAAAGTAAAATAAAGGATGTTCCATCTGAACATGAAGAACTTTCCTGTGCACGTGACTGAGCACTGAAGACACTGCCCAGAGAGGGATTGGACTCTCCCTCAGTGGAGTTATTCAAAACCCACCTGGACAGTCCTGTGTCAGGTGACCCTGCTTGAGCAGGGCAGTGGGACTGTTTGATGCACTGTGGTCTTTTCCAGAAAGAACCATTCTGTGATCCCTGCAGGGGGATGGAGCCAGGGGCTGCACGGACAGAGGCTGTTTCTGATGTCCTGAGCTGCAACCTTGCCCCATCCCTCCCCAGCACACTCTTGTTCCTGCCCCTTCCTTGCCTTGTGTGGGGGAAAGGGGAATAAAGCAGACAACCAGGGGTCAAAGTTCAAGCCTGAGTACAGGATTCAGAGGAAAGCCCTGATCCTCACAAGGCAAAGGGCAGAGTGGGATAAGGAGGTATGTTGAAAAGGCTGGCAGGCGAACAAAGCAATGTAGGGAAAGCAGATATCGAGTTTGCTCAGCTGAAGACTTTTGTGAGTCTTAAGTCTTACAAGACTTAAAAACATGAGAAGAGGAGCTCTTGTTTTGTAGGACATGAAATGACTGCATCCCAATTAGTGGTGGCTGGAAACCTTCCCAGTGTTGTTACCTTGAATAAACATCATCAATCCCAGCAGAGCTGAGGTTTCTTCCTGGTAGCGTGTATGAGATTTGTTTGAGGATTTTACAAGCACTTTTCATTGTTAGAACACGAACTTCTGGATGCTTCTCTTCACCCACATCCTTCTACCCCACAAGGGGTTGGAATAGCTTTGAAATCATGCTAGAGATCTCATTTTATGGTTGGGGAGACTGAGCTGGGGTAGCCTTATGACATCTCTGAGCCACACCACAGTGCTGGCCATGCTGGGCCTGGCACCTCATGCATTGTCCCCCAGTCCCGTGAGGTGACCCCAGAGGGAGGAGCAGCTGTGGACAGTCTTTGTCTTGTGCAGCCCCACCTCTGCCTCCATCCGTGAAACTGTGTCATGTTCCTGGGAGCACAGCAGCTGCCAACATGGAAAGTGGCACCAGGAGCACAGGGAGTATTTAGCTTCTTTTAATTGAGAAGCAATTTGAGTTAAAAAGTTAATCATGCTGTCAAGCTTCTGTTCCTCATTTCTTCTCCCCCTCACAGCTGTTTCTGTCAACTAAAAATAAATTGAACCAGCAAACAAAACATGAATAATCAGCTGCCTATGGAGAGCTCAGATCCCAGCAAGAGATGCTCCTTGGGTGATCTGCAGTGCAGAGCCCCTCAGATGGATTCCATTCTTCCCAAACATGGCAGCAGCAGAGGAAGGCTGGGCATGGAGAGGGTTATGTTTGAGGAACAGGTAAAACCAAAACCTGGGTGGGCACTGGGAGGTGAGATTCTCAGCAGCAGTACACCTTGGCCTGGTTTGTTGTCTCCAGAATAGGATGGAAGGACATGCAGGTGGTTTTATCACTGACAGACAAACCAGACTGACTGGTGTGAAGTGGGACTTGCATTACCTGAACACAGCCATCCGACTTTGCTAAGCCTGTGGTTTGTAACCCCTGACCAGAGGTGGCAGGCAGGACAGCAGTGGGACCTGCTCCTTCACCAGCAGGCAGCTGGATGCTGGGTGGGATACACCATCCTAAACAGCTGCACCAATTGGGAAGCCATTACACAGTGAAGAGTCAGTCACTACACAGGAGAAGGTGGATTTGTGCACGCTTTAATCTGTATTGCCAGGTCTTGAGCTGGATTTCAGATCCGTTTAGAGAGGGACTTTTCACAACAGGGAATGGCCTTAAACCATTCTTAAGCCTTGTTGTGTCACTGTCCTATCACACTGTTCCCTGGGAGGGTGCTGAGGCCCTGGCACAGGTTGCCCAGAGCATCTGTGGCTGCCCCATCCCTGGCAGTGTCCAAGGCCAGGTTGGAGAGGGCTTCGAGCCACCTGGGATAGTGGAAAGTGTCCCTGCCCATGGAATGGGATGAACTTTAAAGTCCCTTCAACCCAAACCATTCTGGGATTCTGTGATTTTCCTTTTATGCCTTTTCCTCCACTGAAGAGCCTGCAGAGGGTTGTGTTTCTCCTCAATTCAAATGGCTCCTTGTTTCCTTCTCTTCTGCTGGCTCTGGAAATGAAGGTAAATACAATAAAGGCATTTTTTTTGCCTTGATTGCTGTGATTTAAGCAAGACTCAATATAGGTGTAATACTTCCTTGTGGTTCTGCCAATCCTGGGATTCTCTGGAGGCAAGAGTTGTTACCAGCTCCAGTTTCACTCAAGGTGTTGATCCCTCTTCTGAAGAGACCCAAGGGCCTGAGACCATGGCATCTAAGCAAGACATCCAACAGCAACATTCTCCTAGGAAAACTGAAAATTTGCTGGAAATATCTCTTAGCCAGAAAATATCAGCTCCCACTTTCACAAGTCCATATGTGAGAGAAAGAGGTTCGTTGCTACACAGATCATTTCTCACTCGCTGCCTCCACCACTTCAGCCTTTAAAGCCTCTTCAGATGGGCATGTGTGAAAATCTCTCCTATTTTTCCACTCAATTTGTATATTGCAATCAGATTCAAATGTGCGGATTTTATGGAACGAGCAAAGATGAAGAATTTCAGTCAGATAGGTTTTTAAGAGTGATATAAATAAAGATTAATGTAACACCCCCTCTAAACACTTCAGATAGTGAACAGCTTAACAAGCTGTATTTAGACATTTGGAGTGTGTTCAGTCTGGTGAAAAATTTGCAGACAAACACCTGAACACTAGAGATTGCATTACACACCATTGCAAAAGTAATTTCATACACATAGACAGTGAAATGACATCTGTCTCATTGCATGGCAGAGCTGCATGATTTGCAGAGCTTTTCCCCCTGATTAACATTGTCAAACATAGTTCTAGAACTGGAAAGAAAATGCCTGTGATATTACAGGGCTACATAAAAGTTAATCAGCCAAGCTGAAACTTAAGAGTAATTAGCTGAGCTGCAGTGGTGCCCCAGCTCTGCTGCCTTCAGGACCCAGTGCTTCTGCAGGGCCTGACACGATGGATATGAGGGGCCTGAGGCTTGGGGGAAAAGTGAGGAACATCGAGTCATTTCACTGTAATTTGTACCCGGTCTGTGATTATTCAATCAATGAACGTGAGAGTTTTATATTAGAATGGCCCAAGAATGCATTCTGGCAGCTGTAAAGTGGTGTCTTCCCTGCAGTTCAGAGGGCAAACAAAAGCAATCTGAGCCATTTGCTGCATGAAAGGCTCTAAAGCTCCATGAATGCACCTGGCAAATCACTGTCTGCTAGAGTGGTGAGAGGGGAGGAGGAGCAATTTTCTTTTGAAAGAGCCAATTCTTGGTTGAAATATTTGTACTAGTCCTAGTAATTTCTGTTCCCCTTTTTAAAGGGTGAGATAATTCAGCTCTTCATTACACCCTTAGCACAATATAATGACAACTGGGCTGGAGAGGGAAGTTGCTCTTCAAGGGAGGAAAGAACTCCTCCAGATTTGAAAATCTAACTGTGAATTCACTATAATTGTTTGTCTGAGGTCCCAGGATGATGAGGCAACTATGGCTAAGGTTTTATATCAGGACATCCCAGCATACTCTGTGATGGCCACATCCGTATCCTGAAGGTATTTCCACGTTACCTTACAGAATAATGTGCAATCCCTCTGTTTTACACTCATACTAAAATATATTAACGGTGCTGTGGAGCTGCAAATCAGCAGTGAAGAGCTGGACATCTGTCTATCTTCATCCTTTTTCCAAACTGGTTCTCTCTTAGGAGGACCCTGCTTGGTTATTGGGAACCATCCCAAAAATGAAACCTTTGCCTTGCAAATCATGACATGGAACTACCACGAGGTGGCATCAAACTCATGTGATGGGACATCCAACTTTCAGTTTCGGGGCATTTTTCCAGTTTTAGGACATCTCAGGGCAGGACTCCTAATCCAAAAGGGCTGCACTGAGAATAGTACTCCAGGGTGGTACATGAACAGGCAATCTGCATGGAGTAGGTTAATGCAGTGCTTTCCAAAATCCAGAGCTGGCCCCACCAAGGAAGAGGCGGGGTGAGCATGGCTTTTAGGAACAAATGATTTAGCGGAAGTGTCATGCAGAAAGTTTATTTTCCCGAAAAGATGACTGTGGGTTCTGCTGATGCTCTCTGCCACCTGCCTCTGAAGGCTCAGCCCAGAAGGAGCAATCAGCACGTGGCACCCTGAGCCAGCTCACAGATGTGTGCCTGAGCTGTGTGAAGTCCTTGTCCTGGCAGGATGTGTGACAGGGTAGACCCCAGCCCTGTGTGGGAGGTGGTGGATGATCCAAGAGGACTCCTGGGGGTCCTGCAGGACCCAGGGTCACACTGCACAATGCACACTCAGCCATGAGCAGCAAGGGGGTACTGGGGGTGGGAAAAGTGCAGTGCTGCTGCAGGAAACCCATGGAAAAGGGAGCATGAGGAGTAATGCTAATGGCCCACGGGACCAGCTTTGTGGTTGTGGTGCTGTGGGTGAAACCAGTGCCTTGGCTCAGCTCAGGTCCAGTGCCAAGCCACCAGCTGTGATGGCCACACACAGCTCGGGCAGCCTCAGGAAAGGCTGCGGAGCAGTGACTGGTCTCCAGAGGTTCTGAGGTGATTTCTAAAGGTTCTGAAGGAGGTTCTGGAGGTTCAGTGACTTCACTGTCAGCCCAGGCCTTTCCCATCCCCTAGCTGGTTCCATGTCTTCACTTTGGGGGTCTCTCAGCAAGGCAGCTTTTACTTTCACTCCATTCAAATGGAAGCTTATCCCCTCCCCAGCCAGAGAACACGGAATCTGGCAAACTTCTAAACAGTATCTGATTCTCTTTAAAGCCTTGCACTTTAAACACTTGAGAAGTACTACTTCTTAAATACCCCACACTTCTGTGGAAGCGAGGCGCCTGGAGCAGAGCCAGGGAGCTGAAACTGGGAGACAGGATTCCAGGAGGCAGGGAGAGGAAGCAGGGATGTATCTGCCAGACAAGCACTGGCTGTCATAGCAAGGAGCCAAAGGCTCTCACTATCACCAGACATTCTCCTCCCAAGCTTTTGCTGATACGAGACATTCAGTTTATAACTTTTAATTTATGATTTATTTTTATTTATCTTTTTGTGCCATGTTTACTTGAGGCAGATCCTCAGCATCCTAGAGGCTGAGGTGCCAGGAAGGAGCTGTTGGGCCAATGCCAAAGCCACTGACACTACTGGGTAAGGTGAGCTATAAGTTGGCTCTTGCCTGTGTGAGCACATCTTTCCTACAGGTCCTTAAATGCCACTAAAGAGGACTGGCCTCACAATTCCAGGACAAAACTTCAGAAGTAAAAGCCCCTGGATACCTCTATAGTATTTTTACATGTTATCCTCCTCTCAAAACAAAGTGATTGTGAGCTGGGTCTTCCTTATCTTGCAAGGCTGAAAGCACAGCTTCCCTTCTTGCATAAACTCATCCCTTGAGGACTTCTCACCTCCTCCCTTCATTGGGAGCCCCTCACTTTGTCCCTCCACCGCAGGAGTTAGAGGCACCCCATCTTTCTATTTCCCCTTTATCCTCCAAAGAATTGATTCCCTACTCATCTTCCTTTTCTTTTTGCCTTCTTTCCCCCGAGTTAGGGAAGCACAACCCTGGTTCCTGCTGGGATGGTGTGGGAACACAGGATAAAGGGGGCACCTGGATCACTGAGCTCAGCTCCCACTGTACACAGCACCCATATACTAGGTTTGCTTCAGGAGAGACCTTGGAGCTTCTTCACTGCACATCCTGTGGCACTATGGGCAATGGAGAAGTCTTCAGGATGTTACTGGATGTTTTATAGGTACAGGTAGAAAATGAAAACTTAGAAAGTAAAACACAGGTACTTAACTCCAGTATGCACAGGAGGCTTACAAGAGAGCTGGAGAGGGAGTTTGGACCAGGGCATGGATGGACAGGACAAGGGGGAATGGCTTCCCACTGCCAGAGGGCAGCATTAGATGGGATATTGGGAAAGAATTCCTGGCTGGGAGGGTGGGGAGGCCCTGGCACAGGGTGCCCAGAGAAGCTGTGGCTGCCCCTGGATCCCTGGAAGTGTCCAAAGCCAGTCTGGGTGGGGCTTGGAGCAGCCTGGGATAGTGGGAAATATCCCTGCCCATGGCAGGAGGTGGGATGGGATGAACTTTAAGGTCCCCTCCAACCCAAACTATTCCATGATTCTGTGCCTGGTGCCTGCAGGCCACACCACAGCTCAGTGCTTCCCAGCAGCTGTGGATCTTTGGGAAGCCCATGTGAAATCTTGGAATCAAATAATGAATAATGTCATTAGAGCTGAAGCAGTTTGCCATGGTGAGCTCCATACAAGTGGCTGAAGGAACCGCTGGGCTCCAGCTCTCGCTGTGCTCCGCTCCTCAAGCTCAGCCCCCCTGTGCTGCTGACCCCTCCCAGCCAAGCACTAATTCACAGCAGACAGTGGCATCTGTGGCACCCCAAGTTTTGGGACACATCAAGGAATACTGTCCCAGTTCCATGGTTCCATGCTAATTACACTGCCTCAGCCACTTCATACAGGTTGTAGGGTTGTTTTTATTTCCTGTAAAGAACAGAATGTTTGGCAAAAGAGGAGAGTGAGAATGACAACTGTGTACACATTTCACATGTTTCTAATATTATTTCTCCTCCAGAGAAGAACAGAGGTGTTATTAATAATCACCTTGCCAAGTTTCTGAATTGCTATTTTGAAATGAGCTGGGTGTATAATTTAGGAACCACAAGCAAGGGAGAAAATGTGCTTTCAATTGAATTTGAAATGGGTGGAAAGCTGATGATGCAGTGAGATAGATGCTGGTGATTCTGGAGGGCTAAAGCTGAGTGAAGAAAGCTGTAAAACAGACATTTTGCAGATTTTGTGAAGTTGGAGTCATCTCTAGGACTTGTGAAGTGAAAGGAGGTGCAGGTGGGAGAGACACAGGCAGAATCCATGCACTTGAAGTCCTTAATCTGGAATGGAAAAAGCATTTATGTGGGGCTGAGCATCATGAGGTTGTGTCTCTGCACAAGCCAGACACAAGAGCTGGGGCCTGGGTGGTTTCAGGAGGGAAGGAGGCTGCAATGATGAAGATGCTTGGCAAGTGTGTTGTTGCAGAGTTTGCAAGGCACTGCAAGGAGTAAGCCTTTGGAAATGTGCATGTGAAGGATGTAAGGTAAACTGTGGGGTAGTAGAAGTACTGGGCAACTTTGTCAGTGTTCCCTCTCTTGTCATCTCTGACCTCCTACAGCACTAAGCTCCTGTTTGAAAACAGATGAAAAGAATGTTTCATCTGTTGGGGCATTACAATTCCAGCCTCTTCAGCCATGACTCGGTGTTGCAATGTCTGCATGAGCCTCCATCCACTCAACCCGGAACAAGGTCACTGAAGGAGAAGTTGTGTGGGGTTATTTCTTGCTCTCTGTAACTCCAGCAACATTAAATGTCTTTCCTGCAACAGGCAAAATCCCTTTAAAGCCCTGCCTATGGCTACCCTTCCACCAGAGGTTTCTCTTCTTGCCTATGTCCCAGCACAGACTGCTCAGTAGCAGAACAGGTATTCATTTATCACAGCAAACCCATCTCTGCCAGCCTTAGACCCAGTGCTGCAAATGTTCTTGAGTGTTTTCTGCATCCTGGCCAACAGGCCCCTTGTCAAAGGACAGGCAACAAATGGGTGACAGAAACTCCTGGTTGTGCACTACAACCATTGGCCAGCTGCGGTCACAGAAAAGCTTTTTTGGGAAATGAAGCAACTGTAGAGCAACCATTTAATAAAGACCAAATGCCACACATTAGGAAATGTGGCATTTCCAGCCAGCAGACTCCCAGCCCTGGGAGATGCCAAGATCCCTCAGAGACCCCCATGGCTCCCTGAGCCTGAGTGGCTCAAGCCTGAAGTGCACAGATCTCTGGAGTTCCCCATGGTGCATTCCCTCCTGGCCTTCGTAACACATGGATAATTTTCCAGGATGTGGGTCTCCAAACAGAGCTGCCTCCCTTCCTCAGGGCTTACGTGCCTGGATCCAAGGCCAGCTCTGGTGTGGGTGTGCATATCCCAAATGCAGGAGTGGGGTGCTGTGAGGACAGGGCAGTGAGAAGCCTTGGGGGGTCTTCAGAGCTGCCTTTAAGCTCAGGCTCCTCTCCTCAGGGCCACTGCACGAGCCACATCCCAGCCATGGCCACACTCTAATGTGTCTCTCTGGTTTGGTCCCTGGCCTCTGATGGAATTCTTGGCTTGACCTTGGGCCAAGTCCTTCTGCATGAAGAGATGCTGTGCTCTCCCTTCTCCAACAGGCAGGGTTTTCTCTGCAGTAGCATATATCCACATGGAGTCTGGAGCGTGATGAGAAGGCTGGAGCACAATCTCCCGTGACCTGACTTGGATTAAACACAGCCCTGCCAGGCTGAGCCCTGTAAACAAAGCAGCTTCCAAGGAGCTCCCAGTGGTGCATCTGCACTTCTTGTGAAATCTAAGCCTCAAAGGCCTGCACACACGGTACAAAGACGTCAGTCACTTCCCAGGCTCAGCTTCAGCAAAGAGCAAATTTATGCAGAGCCATGATGGAAATTCATTTCCCTGAGTCTTGCACTGTTGGAATTTCACGGTATCTCCTGTTAAGTTCAGCGGCAATTTTACAAGGTAGATCTTTAGAGACTTGGATTCTTAATATGAAAGAGAACTGGAATATGAAAGGTTGAAGAATATCTTCTAAGCTCTCTGAAGACTGAAAGAAGCTGCTTTCCCTCATGTCATTGGTCTCTTGCAAATAGCAAATGACATGCGTTAAATACAGGTCCAGATCCTCAAATGTATTTTCCCAAATGCCATCGATTTTATTTATGGATCCATGACTGCTTTCTTTGTACTGTGCTCCTCTTCACGGCAAACTTTGCAGAAGTGTAGTAAAGACCCTGGCTGCTGAATCTAATTGCATGAGAATGAATCATTGCACATTTCTAAACAGTTTAACTAGAACAGAAAACAGAATCAAGCTGTAAGACCATCATCTGATTAATTAGAAGGGCAGGGTTCAAGAATTAGGCTGGAAACAGTTTCCCATATGAATTCTTTTGCAATGGAAAGTTAACAATTGCAAAGCAAATCAAATTGGGCAAGCTCTGACAAAATTATTTTTGATTGCTTGGGTTTTGTTTTGTTGGTCTTTTTTTCAATTTGGGACAAATTGTCTGGTTTGTTCTTTTGAATATAATAATTTTCAGACACAGCTGTAAGCAGGGGGAGAAATCACAACTCCCCCTGTATTCCATGAGGCAGGAAAAAGGCCTGTGCCACTGTGGGACACAGTCAGTTTCTTTGCTGTCAGTTAATTACAACATAAGAAGTTGGAATGAATACAAAACCTTTCTCTCTCTGTCACAACTGCCTTTGTTGAGTTTGCTTCCCCCAAATTGTCTCTAAGTTGGTACAAGTGAAATGTCTGTGTCCTGTACTGAGAGGCACCACAGACTGTACTGGCCACAGCTGTGGCTGGAATCTAGGCTAGAACAGAAGAATTGATTCTGTATTCAATGGCTATTTCTTAGTCTTCTCTACTGGATCAGTGTGGAGCTTCTCACATGTAGGTTCAAAACACAAGGTGTGTACACCTGGGCAGCCTTTGGTGAGGATAGGGAATTCCACAAGGTGAGGGGATGGGTGCAGGGTGATGTTCTCCTGCCTGTGAGGCTTTTCAGCTTTTAAACAGCTGACCTGTGTGCTCTAATGACATGTCCTACAATCCATCAGCTTGGAGCTTCCATGCTCCCAGAGGAAACTCTGGATTTGCACTGCCTGAATCGATGCAGCAGAGCAAACCTCGGCCAGGAGCAGAGAGCACGTGGGAGCTCCTGCCTGGCACAGCCTCTCTGAAACACAAGTAGCCCCAGGGCTGGTGGGGGTGTGCTGGGGGCTTGTGTGAGCTCCGGCTTCCAGTGACACTTCTCGGAGAACCGGCCTTTTTCACTCCCTGGCATGGAGCTCCAAGGAGGAAAAGCTTCTTAGCAATTCTTTCTTCAACAGCTGTGATCTTTAGGAGTGGATGAACACTCATCTGCAAAGGAGAACACAGCCAGCAGAGCTGGCTGATGCTTGTCAGTCACCCAAGTCAGCTTTGGGTTTTCCTGCCCGTTCTTGGTCACGGGATTAGCTCATGGTTCTGGTGGTGCCACTCAGCACCTCAGCAGCTGAGGCATCCCTCTCAAACCTGACAAAATCCCCTGAGGTGATGAAGATGCTCAAGTCAAATGGCAGGAGCCACTGCATCTCCTTTCTGCCACCAACAAAGCAGTGGAGGCCACCACAGAGGGCACAGACAAGAAGCCCCAGAACTCCCTGGTTGGTTGAAAACCAGCCTTGTAAAAGTGCATTTTCCCTGCACAGCCTCACAAAGCTGGGGAAAGGCCATAGCAAAGGGGAAAGTGGGCACTGACTGCATGGATTGCATGAGCCTGAGCCCTGCAGGAGACTGCCTGCGGGTCAGGTACTTCCACTGCAAGGACATGTGGATTTCTAAGCAAGAAATCTGTCATCTTGCTTCAGGAAAGTAGGCTTTGGGTGTATTTTCTGTGCATGTGTCCCATCACACTGAGGAACCTCACTCCTCACTCTCTCTCCAGCAGATCAAGCCACACCAAGTCCCACCAGATGCCACAAAGGCTCAGGAGGCCAATTTCGACCTCCCAAATCCCCACTGAGTAGGTGAGTGAAATTTTCACTTTGTTCTGTGATGACCATGATGGGAATGAAGAACTAACACTCATCCAGCCTACATTCAGACCTTAATTAAATCACCTAACCTGAGTCTTGGTGTCCACTGGTGCTGGTGGAGCCAGAAGTGAAGGGCCAGAGCCAGGGCTTCTTGGGCATGTGCATCACACACTGTGTGGGTGTACCACCAAGGCAGACCCCATTTTTTAGGTTCCAAATGCATAAAGTGGGGTGAATTCAGGCAAAAGGGACATCCTGGATGCTGGAAGTAAGATCTGCAGCAGGCAGCCACAGGCTGGTAACTCAGCTGTGGAACTGCCTTTCCTCTTGCTCTGGTGTAAGTTAAATTTAAAGTTAAATTTTTACTCCTGCAAAATCACACCCCTGCTGTATTTCTGTTGTTGGCATTACAGTAGCCCTGAGTGGTCCTTGCTGTGTGTGAGGCCCCTCATATTTCAGGCTCTGCACAAGTGCTGTCAATTGGTTCCAGCCTGAAGCGTGTGCTTGCTTGGCACTGCATGGCAATGTGATAAATCCAAAAAAATTGTGTCCAGGTAGTCATAGATACCAAATTTGAAGATAACATTTTCCAGTTTCTGCTGTAAGTCAAGGTTTTTTTAATATCCTGTGAAATAAACCATTTGCAAGGGAGCCTTGGTGTGAGAAAAGGAAGTTACTGATAGGCATATAATTGCATTTCTGGCTTTATGAGCTACAAAATTACCGGTGATTTCTGTAAGTGGGCTGAGGGTGTAACAGAAGAAGCTTGAGCAAGCAGATCGGAAGAGACCAGCATGGGAACGTGTTCAAAGAGCTGCCGTGGGCTCAGCCTGAGTAATGTGTCACTGACAGCTGGCCAGGAATACACCCAGCACAGTCACTGTCCCGGGAATCTGCAACCCAACACCGGCAAACTCAGAGCCAGGACATCAGCAAGGAGGAAGGGGAGTGTGTCTGCAATAGGAAGAGAAGAGCAGTAAACACAGTTGCAAAAGGAAGAAGGTTGGTGGAAGACCTTGGAACACAGGGAGTGACTGGATGAGAAGGGACAGGATGGAAAAGAGGCAGTCTGCAGGACAGCAAGAGGAGACAAGAGCAAGAGGAACAGTGGGAAGGAAAATAAGCTCAAATTCAAATTTTAACATTATTCATTGTGGATTGGGGCACATGCCAAGGCCTACAAGCATCAGCCCACTCTGGGTGTGACACACTAGGAGAGCTCTCTACAGCTCCCAGCCAGCAGAGCAGCACCTCTCTGGGAGGTTGCACCAGGAGGGTAAAGAATCAGGCCAAGACCTCTAAAAGTGCCATCCTGGCATTGCCCCAGTGCTCAATTGCCCAATTCCCCAATGCTCCAGCGTGTCCACAGTTAAATTATTACTCTATGCTGGTATCTGTCCTCAATAATTACAAAATTTCATTTTCTTTGTGGTGATGCTCTAAGTGAGTGAGCTGGAAACATTCCCAGAGAGAGAAGAAAACTGTATTCTGAAGATATTTATTTTAATTGTTTTATGAGGCGCCCGTAGAAAATGACACTAAGTTCTCTCTGAAGAGGCAGCATTAAAGCGTGGGAGTTTCTCCTGCCAAAGAGGCGTCTCACACTGAGTCTCTGACAGGTCCACTTTGCCTCTAATGGGCTTCTTCATGCTGCTGTACACTCTTTGTGCATGACTGATGGCTTGATTTTCCGCTCTTCATCTCTGCTGACAGTTAGTCAGCTTGACTTGGACTTCTCCAAATTGAGATAAGAGCAAAGTTGCCAGGAATCCAGGTGATCTCAGAGAAGGTCTCAAAGGGATAAAGCTTTCCTGATGGGGTTTCAAGATGTCAACCTGAAGCCATTTTCAAGAATAAAATCGCAGGGGAGGAAAAAAAAAAAAAAAAGGGGGAACAGCAGAAGAATAAAAAGTTAAGAAGAAAAGCTTCAGATGCTCTGGAGTGAGCACTGGACTGGCAGGACCCCCGTGAGGCTGTGGCAGTAGAACTCCTGGACTGTAATTACAAACTAAATATGGCCTTTCAGGGCAGTGTTAGGTTCATGCTTGGTGAAGAAACCGGAGAGTAAATTTCTGGAAACTCTGGTTTGCCACTAGACAAGTTTGGTGAAGATGCTGTGGCCTCTTTCAGTGCTCTGGGCTGTGCTGGGGAGCCACAAGTGACACCATCCCAGGCTGTGAGAGGACCCAGAAGTCATCAGTGTCCCAGGAGCCTTCCCTTGAGCATGACACAGACCCAAACAAGCAAATCTCACATCCAGTGCTTCAGAGTCTGGTTTAAATATCCACAGGGAGCAGTAACTCTGAGAGCCAGATTTCCTTCACTGAATAGGCTCTCTGTAACCACAGCCAGTACAAACTGAGTTCAAAAAAATGTGTTAAAGTCATTAGCTGAAGATTGGGTGAGGAAGTTATCCAGTCCCTTGTGATTATCCATCAAGGCCCAGCACTGCACTCCATTAGCTTTTATGAAACATGCAGGATGTCTGTATGCAGAGAAGATGGTAATTGCTTTAATTATAATTCTTTTGACTACCAATTTTTTATTCACTGTCAAGAAGGTTGCCTGCTCCTGCATTTGAACAGTTTTTATCTCCTCCTTCTCAGGAACATGTTTAGCATTAGCAACAGGTCCTTTAATCTCTACAGCTCCATTCTGGATCAGAGCACAAGGTGTTTGCATGAGGAGAACCATCAGATTTTGGTGCTTCCAGGCTCTCTGCACCTTCAGATGCACAGCACAGCTGTTTCAGGAGCCAGCAGGCACCTGCTTTCCTCCTGTCTCATCTGACCTCAGGTGGGCTCATTGATGTTGCTGCTGTCTTGCACTTCAGCACTTGCTTTGCTCAAATCTTGTAGTTCCAGAGGTGAGGTGAGCTGGCCCTGACTGGGAGCCAGGTGCCAACAAAGCCATCAGTCTGCTCCTCAGATGAACAGGGGAGAGCAAATATAATGACAGGCTTGTGGGTTGAGATAAGGGCAGGGAAAGATCATCCAGCAGCTACTGTCACAGGCAAAACAGACTCAACTTTCCAAACTAGTTTAATTTATTACCAATCAAATCAGAGTTGGAAAATGAGAAATAAAACTAGATCTTAAAACCTTTCCCTGCCACCCATCCCCCACCTTCTTCCTGGGTTCAACTTCTCTCCAAATTTTCTCCCTTCTTGCCATGCAAATCCAGTAGGAAAAGAACTGTTTTGATTGCAGAGCAAAGTTGTATTTCCAGAGCTCACAACTGATGGGAAAGGTCATTTGAATGCATGGAATTAGGATGGAGATTGGGATAGTGCAAAGCAGAATGTTGGAAGATTGCAGAATCTGTTTGGAAGAAGACTGGCAAAGCCATGGATGGCTTTGGGGTGAAGGGAACAGATTGAATCACATCACAGAACTGCCTTGCATGTGCTGCTCCAACTCCGTCTTAAAACTTGAGGCTCTGCTTACTGAAAAGCTCTTCCAGAACCCTGTACTTCTAACAGTCACAAATTGTATTCTATTTTCTAGCCTAAATTTTTCTCCTGGTATATTTATAGACATTAATTATTGTACACACTATCTGTTACATGATATAGTTCTTTCTTGAACTGATGGTTTCTTCTTTAATGTAAATATAGAAATAATAAGGAAAGCAGCACCCTTCAATTGCCTAACAGTTGAGCATCACACATTGACACAGCCTCTTCTCCTGCCTACAGGGAAGTGATGGACAAGTCAGTGCCAGACTTCTCAGAGATGTGCAAGAACAAGAGAGCAGATGCAAAAAAGAGTTCTAAACTTGGCAAGGGGAGATTTGGGTTCAACACTAAGAAAACTTCCTTCCCAGAAGGGGTGACCAGATATTGGAACAGGTTGTCGAGATGGATGGTGGAGTGCCTGTGAAAGGAGATGTTGAAGAAAAGCCTGGGGGTGACACTCAGGGCTCTGGGCTGGTTGCCATGGTGGGGATGGTGCCCAGGTTGGACTCAGTGATCTGACAGGGCGTTTCCAGCTGAATCGATTCCATGATTCTGTGAAATCACAGCCTTTGGGGACAGTGTGGTGGTTGATGAGTGTCCCCAGCCTGTGACCATGCCCAGAGCCCAGGCAGAAGAGGGCTGGGAAGGACGTGCAGAGCCTGTTGAGCGGTGGCAGCATGGCCTTCAGCAGCACCATGTTCAGCCAGAGGCTCTCCTGGCTGCTGCTGCTGCTCTCGGTGCTGCTGATCCTGATGCAGCCCCTGGATCCTTCCAGCCACGCTGCTGAGGACACAGGGATGGCCCTGGAAGAGCAGGACATGGCTCTGATGAGGGACGCCGTGCTGGTGCTGGAGGTGCTGCCGTTGATCTGTGCAGCCATGGCCCTGCTTCTCAAGGGCCTTCCCCTGTGCTGGGTCCTTGGCCAAAGGGCTCAGGAGCCGCTGGGGAGAGGTGAGGGAGGGGCTGGGGCAGGTGGGCCGGTGCTGGGGGCCACCAAGGCCTGGGGCCAGGAGGGTGTGGGGTGAGGGCTGAGAGCCCCGTGGGGAGCAGAGCTGGGCAGGCCCCGGGGGTACCGGGCCTCTGGGGCAGCCCTTTGGCCGAGGAGCGGAGGCAGAGCGGGGACCGAGCCCATGGCTGGGCAGGAATGGGGCCGGGCCGAGCCCCGGCAGAGGCGGCCGGAGCTCTTCTTGCTGCAGCCTGTGCCCGGGGCAGCCTGGCCAGGCCCAGGGCTCTCTGTGCAGGAGAGGCCAAAGGCAGTGCCAGAGGGCTCAGCCCCCTGTGGCCCCGCTGCCCCTTCCATGGGGCTCCCACTGTTTGTGTTGCAGAAGAGCCGGAGCTCCTCGGCCTCTGCCCAGCCACGGCTGCTCTGAGGAGCTGCTGCTGGAGAACAGGGCCTGGATGAGCCCTGGCAGAGGCCGGAGCCCAGGGGGACAAAACCAAGGACATTTGGCCTTTGGCAGAGGAAGGGACTCCAGTTCTCCCGTCAGCTGTGGCTCCCCAGCTCCCACCAGGCTCTGGGCTTGCAGGACTGACAGGAGATGTATGAGCAATGCCAAGCCCTGGGCACTGCGACATTTCCACTAGATAGTGAATCCCTTTGGCCTTTTCTAGGCATAAGTTTCTTAGAAATCTTCCCAAACCCATTTAAAAAAAAATTCTTATTTTTTTTGGCCCTAGTAATAGTTTCACCCATTATTTCTTTAACAGTAGTTTAAGATTTTCTAAGTGTTAAGGTTCAATAAAGTTCCTATGTTCTTTACATTGATATGTTATATTAGCATTCCATATGTGCTGGGGGGAATCCAATTGGTGGTTTTGCACATGAGCTGCAGACCACTTGTATTTTAGAGCTTGGTGCCACAGCAGTATTTGAAAGATTATTGAGTTTAGTGGTGATCTGGGGGAGGGGGTTGAATCTCCCATTAGCAAATTGATGAGGACACCACATGGGGCAGGAGTGTGGTGTCCTGGAGAGTGGGAAGGCTCTGCAGTGGGCCCTGGCCAGGCTGTCTGGGCACAGCACCCAGAGGTTCAACAGGACCAACAGCCGAGCCCTGAACTTTTGACACGAGAAGCAGCTGCAGCTGCAGGCTGGGACAGGTTCTGTGGAAAGGCTCCCAGCAGGAAAGGCCCCGGGCTTCTGGTGGACAGCAGCTGAACCTGAGCCAGGTGTGCCCAGGTGGGCAAGAAGGCCAAAGGTCCCTGGCCTGTGTCAGCCATGGCAGGAGCAGGAGCAGGAGCAGGAAAAGGAGCAGGAACAGGAGCAGGAACAGGAGCAGGAGCAGGAACAGGAAAAGGAGCAGGAGCAGGAGCAGGAAAAGGAGCAGGAACAGGAGCAGGAACAGGAGCAGGAGCAGGAGCAGGAGCAGGAAAAGGAGCAGGAACAGGAGCAGGAGCAGGAGCAGGAAAAGGAGCAGGAGCAGGAACAGGAAAAGGAGCAGGAACAGGAGCAGGAACAGGAGCAGGAGCAGGAGCAGGAAAGGGAGCAGGAGCAGGAGCAGGAAAAGGAGCAGGAGCAGGAACAGGAAAAGGAGCAGGAACAGGAGCAGGAACAGGAGCAGGAAAAGGAGCAGGAAAAGGAGCAGGAGCAGGAGCAGGAAAAGGAGCAGGAGCAGGAGCAGGAGCAGGGCAGTGCCTGTGGCCCTGTGCTGGGCACTGGGGAGGCCAGAGCTCCAGTGCTGTGTCCAGCTGTGTCCAGCTGTGGGCTCCTCAATTCAGGAAGGGCCCTGAGGGGCTGGAGCAATTGCAGGGTAGGGTAATGGAGCTGGGGAAGAGGCTGGAGCTCCAGGAGCAGCTGAGGGAACTGGGAAAGGGGCTCAGCCTGGAGAAAAAGAGGCTCAGGGAGACCTCACTCTCCACAACTCCCTGACAGGAGGTGGCAGTCAGGTGGGGATTGGTTCTGCTCCAGGGAACAAAGGGAGGAAGGGACCCAGAAGGATCATTGAAGTCCAGCTCCTGGCTCTGCCCAGGACAGCCCCAAGAATCCCACAATGTGCCTCAGTGTTGTGCAAACACTGCTTGATCTCTGTCAGGCTGAGTGCTGTGACCAGTTCCCTAGGCTACCAGTTCAGTGTCCAATCACCCTCTGGGGAAAGAAGCCTTTTCTAAAGTCCAACCTAAATCTCCCCTGACTCCAGGCCATTCCCTCAGGTCCTGTCACTGGTCACTGGCAAGGAGAAGATATGAGTGCCTGCCCTTCTTCCCCTCATGAGGAAGTTGCAGACTGCAAGGAGATCTCCCCTCAGTCTTCTCCAGCTGAACAGACCAAGTGCCCTCAGCCAGTCCTCAGATGGCTTCCACTTGAGGCCCTTCACCATCTTCATAGCCCTGCCCTGGATGCTCTCCAGTCACTTTATATCTTCTATTTTGGCATCCGAAACTGCACACATGTCACTGAGGTATGGGAGCACCCCCATCCTTTGGGTGCACCTGTGCATGCACCACCACAAGGCTGATGGTTAGCAATTTGTCTCTGCTCAAAGTCACCTGAGGTCATTTTACTGACATCTGGCTGGAAGGTGGTGTGTCTTCATCAAGGGCTCCAAGGCTACAGAGTCAAATACCCAGAATCTGTGAGACTAAAAATTCTGTTATTAAAGAAAAAAGCCAGGGCATTGCCAGGGATGAACACCGGGAACAAGACTTGTAGGACTGCCAAGGCAGAAAGCATCTGTGACACTGCATTTACAAAACACATAAAATATCAAAAGGATGGGAACCCCTGCTGCAGCCAAATAACAGTATCAGAACAACCTGTAGGCAGAGTGTTCCTGTGTTGATTGAAATCAAGCCAGGTCAAGGAGATTAACAGGCTCCTCCTGGGAATGTATCAAGGGAACTCTGCACGACTGCAGGCAGGCTGAGCCTCCTCTCTGTTCAGTTCCACCAGCAGGAGGACAGCCTTGGACAGGCATGGTCATCCTGCATCAGGGCCAGAGCACTGCCAGTGCAGTTCTCTGATCCCCCTAGGGAATCTCTCACCTAATCTTGGGCCAAAATTTGTGCTGTTTCAGCTTAAGATCTGGCAGAGGAAGCCCCAATTCAAGCAAGTGTTAGAACCCCATTAAAAGCATTCATTCACCTGAGCCATCCAGTGGGAAACTCCAGATCCAGCACCAACACCTGTGACCTGGGCAGCGGCAGGGCCTTGGGCTCTCCCTAGAGAACTCAATATTTCTGTGTTTCAGGAGGGATTGCTTATGGGTGCCATGCTGCCTGGCTATCCTGAGTTTGCTACCACCACAAAGCAGTTTGTGGTGAGAAACATCTGGCACGAAGCTGCAGTTTGTGCCTCTGCTGCTGGGGTTTGCTCTCATCCCTGGCCGATAGCACTGCTCTGCAGCTCAGCACTTCATCAACATTGAAGTGATGGCACAATACACAATAAACATTCTGAAGGCTGCATTAAATACCAGCTTAACATCTTGTCAAGCAAAAGTGACAAACAAAAAAATGAATACTGACAATGTGGGCATCAAGATGAAGATGAATAACATACAACCATTCCTGTGATGTGCAGTGGGCTTACACTATAATATGTTTTAGACACAACTGAAGTTTCCTCAGGTGCCATTTGAGAAAGTAAAACAGCCATTCCCATCTCACCCACCTCACCTTCCTTGCATGCTTTGATCAGCAGAGACTTGGATGAACAGATGGGATTCAGGTCAGTCACTCACCCCAGCATCTGCATTCACTCTGCTCAGCCAGGCACCGCGAAGCACATCAACTGTGCAGCCTGGAGACAGACACTGATGGATCTATTTGCACGCTATTCCACATTTGAGCTTTTTGTCTCTACAGCCTGAAGAACTGGAGATTAAGTGGTTTAATTTGGATGTAAGGCTGGAGCTTCACGGAGGAAAGCAGCCTCCAGAGCAGCAGCATGGGCTGAACTGCTGCAAGCCTACCCTGAAGAGAAATGTGTGTGCAGTCCCATCCCTCCCCTCTCCTAGATGGAGCTGTCTCCAACTCTGCCACACTTCAGGCAAAGTTAGGACCCACAGATTAAAAGTCTGATTCTCTGAAGTTTGGGGGAGCTAGCAAGACACTTAGGAGAGAAGAATTCACCTGTCCTTACACTCAGGGAAGAGTGAGACAGGAACAACGGGAAGCTTTTAGAGAGCTATTTTCAGCCTTTCCCCCAGTTGAAAAGCTTTACAAATTGCAAGTGAGGGTTGTGCCACAAAAGCTTCCTCGGTGTCAGTCCTGTCTCCCAGGAGAGCACAGGTTGGAGAGGTGCATTTCAAAGGGCAGCAGCAGTGCCAGCTGCCAAACAGGGATGGCTTCCATTTAGGATGAATCATCACCAGACCTTATCACAGCATCCAAGGGCTGTCTTTTAAATCATCATCTTCTGACACAAGGCACTGCAGTCCCTGGCCTGGTGCTCAGAGCTTCAGCAGGACATGTCAAGATGAAAAGCAAAGGCTTTGCCTAAGTCATGTGTAGGATCTGCAGCAAAAATGGGAACCAGTTCCAGATGTCCAGTTCTAAAGGCAAAGCATCTGCCTTAAAACCATCTTTTGTCTCCAACAGGAGACAATTTACTTACATTTACTGCCTTATCATAGAGAAATTGAACCCAACACCAGCTGCTAGCAGCCAACAGCAGAGTTTCTTAGAGAGCAAAACTTCCATGTCAGATCTTCAGATCTCTCTCTCATAGCTGAGGGCTATTTTCCATTGGGTTATTGCACAATGCTTAAACAAGAGGATGGGAAGATTCCTGTTCTCAGCAAGAAACCAAGTGAAATGTCAAGAGGAATATGCCTGCATGTTTAGTATTGAATGCAAATATGCATGGAACCCCAAGGCTGAATCCTTTCCTCTGAGAAGATGTTAATAAAATTTTACCCTTCAGCTCACAAGCCTGAAAACAGATGAATAACAGCCACATCGTGGTAAGCTCTGAAAAATTTCATAGCAGAAACAGAAGAACCTTCTGGGCACTCTTTCATTAAAACATGAAGGAAAAAAATAGTGGTTTTTTTAGTAAGACTAGGAATGTCCTCTTTGCACAGCAAGGCTGCTCATGCTCTGTGTTCTGAGGAGTGGCAGCCTGGGAGAGCTGCTCCCTCCTCCAGGGCCAGGTCAGCTCTGTGGCAAAGAGGAATTTGTCCAGTTGGAGCACACAGGGGCGAGGGCTGCCTCCCAGAGGAGTGGTGTTATCCCCTGGGGGAACACGTGTGTCTGACAGCCCAGGGCTGCTCGAAGCTGAGATTTACACCTGCAGAAGGCAAGAGCTTTCCTCTCCTTGCTGGGGCAATCTGTGCATGCCCAGGGGATAAAAAGTGTTGGTGCTGCCTGCTTCTGAGGGACTGCATGGCTGCATGTGCTGGGAGTCAAGATTTAATTCACTTGTGCTTGGTTTCAATATATTGCAACATACCTGCAAGACCCTGAGTTCTGCTGCACAGGGACATGTCTCATCTGAAATTAAATTTCATCTAAGGTGCTGTTTTAATAAAGAATAAGACCAATCATTTCTATGAATCTGCAGTGAAATTACTGAACCCTCTTCAATGTGTGAAGCTACAGACCAGCACAACTATTGAGTTCTTATTCCTCATGGCAGAATTCACTGAATTCACACCAGAATTCACACAGCCCTTTGTTTTTACTAAATTAATCTGTGGTCCTTTGAGGGGGTTGGCTGTTAACACATTCTCCCTCCTGCAGAAATTACACATTAGCATTTCTCCATTCCAGTGAATTCCAAAGAAACTAAGGCATAAAACACAGATGCTTCCACCTATGTTAAACTGGTGTTGAAGAGAAATGAAATGCATTTATGAGTGGAAGGAGAGGACAGGAGTTCATGAGTAGTTCCTGGAGCCAAAAATCCTGTTAAATCCTATTTGTCCCGCAAATACTCTGAAACAACACATCTGACCCGGAGCCTGACTGTGCTTGGAAACAAGGGCAGCTGTTAAGGATGCAGAGGGAAGCTGGAGCTCTGCAGGATGAGGGCTGGGGAACTGCTCAGAAATAAAAATGGTCCACGTGTAAGGGGTGAACTCCAGCAGCTTGATGTGAGATTGGAGGAAAAAATTCTTTCCCATGGTCACAGCTGAGGCATCTGTTAGCACTTCAAACTGGGACCACTGCACTGCTGCACTGTTTGGGGCTTTCCTTTAAAGAGAAGAGGGAAATGGTTCCCTTTAGGGGTGGGAAGCGACTCCGAGGGAACTGCAGAGCTGTGACAAGTGACAATGCCCCCCTTGACTCACATCTCACATGGCTCTGTGCCTGCTCAGCCTTTGTGGGGACTGTGCACCCCGTCACCTGCTGGCAGGGCCAAAGGGGGCAGACAGGCTCAGCACAGGACTCAGACCTAGGCTCATGTCATGGTCAGGTCAAGGCTCAGGACAGGGCTCAGACCTAGGCTCATGTCATGGTCAGGTCATGGTCAGGTCAAGGCTCAGGTCAAGGCTCAGGTCAGGGCTCAGGACAGGGCTCAGGACAGGGCTCAGGTCAGGGCTCAGGACAGGGCTCAGCTGCAGGCTCAGGACAGGGCTCAGGACAGGGCTCAGGACAGGGCTCAGCTGCAGGCTCAGGACAGGGCTCAGGACAGGGCTCAGGACAGGGCTCAGGACAGGGCTCAGGTCAGGGCTCAGCTGCAGGCTCAGGACAGGGCTCAGGTCAGGGCTCAGGACAGGGCTCAGGACAGGCCTCAGGACAGGGCTCAGGACAGGGCTCAGGTCAGGGCTCAGGACAGGGCTCAGGACAGGGCTCAGGTCAGGGCTCAGGACAGGGCTCAGGTCAGGGCTCAGGACAGGGCTCAGGACAGGGCTCAGGACAGGGCTCAGGTCAGGGCTCAGCTGCAGGCTCAGGACAGGGCTCAGGACAGGGCTCAGGACAGGGCTCAGCTGCAGGCTCAGGACAGGGCTCAGGACAGGGCTCAGGACAGGGCTCAGGACAGGGCTCAGGACAGGGCTCAGGTCAGGACTCAGGACAGGGCTCAGGACAGGGCTCAGGACAGGGCTCAGGACAGGGCTCAGGTCAGGGCTCAGGACAGGGCTCAGGACAGGGCTCAGGACAGGGCTCAGGTCAGGGCTCAGCTGCAGGCTCAGGTCAGGGCTCAGGACAGGGCTCAGGACAGGGCTCAGGTCAGGGCTCAGGACAGGGCTCAGGACAGGGCTCAGGACAGGGCTCAGGTCAGGGCTCAGGTCAGGCTGTCGTGCTGGCCAAGGGAGGCTCTGGCTGCACGTCCCCTCGGATGTGCTCCCCAAATCTGCTCCCCATCCTCCCAGGTCTGGTGCTGCACTGGGAGCCTGTGATGCAGCAGCTGCCTTGTCTGGGGCCTCTCTCTGACTCTGTACAGGGAAATGAGTCAGGGTAATGAATGGGGGAGAAAAAAGAATAAGTGAGTAAAGGTATTTCCCTGAAACTCTCTGTGAGCCTGACGGGAGAAATTTAATAAACTTATCTGGGACTGATTCCTTCTTTCCCCTGAGCCCCCCCTGCACCCGGGGCTGGCATGGCTGGGATGATGGTGGTGGTGGATGCACGGCTGGCACCATCCACAGGCACGAGGCAGCCCTGGCCAGCCTGCACCAGGAGAGAGTGGAAAACTACAGAACAATCTGAAGAGCTTTCTATAGCCCCAAGGAGGCCAACGAGGCAATCTTTAAAGCCGTGTTACTATAGCAGCCCTGATGGTAATTTACCAGTACATCTCCTTTTCTCTTCTTCACACCCTTTTCACAACAAAAAAATGAGATTAGGCTCATCTTCCCCAATTACCTCGCCATGTTCCCTCACAGCCCTCAGCTAACAGCTTTCCAGAAAAAGCCCCACAACATCTCTGCACAGCCCAGGGCTCCTATTATTCTCCCCTAGAGCCGTGAGGAAAACAGCCTGTACCAGGAATATCCTGTGGGGACACGGAGGATGGCACAGGAGAAAGCTGAAGCACTTGCACCACAAGTGGTGCCTCTGCTGTGCCAGCCACAGCTCGGGCAGGAGCTGATGCATGAGCAGGAGAGAAGTTTTGCTGGAGGTGGGCAGGAAATATTGCCCTGTCTCAAACCCCATGAACTTTTGGGATTAGGAGTAAAGACACAGACCAGGGCCGGATTGCCAGTGTCTGGTTTTGCCTGTGATAATCTGTTAAAACTTCCCTGTTCCAGGCCAGGTTGGACAGGGCTTGGAGCAACCTGGTTTAGTGGAAAGTGACCTTGCTCATGGCAGGGGGTTGGACTAGGTGATCTTAAAGGTCCCTTCCAACCCAAACCATTCTGTTACTCTATGATTATATGTTAATATGTTCTTCTCTGGACAGAAGAATGAGGTTTGAGGTTTGGTCCCACCTTGGAGGCTTGAGGACTGTAGAGGAGGGGTTTTGGGGCATGGTCCCACTTGAGGAAGCTCAGAGAACATTTAATGCCTGTTAGAAAGCAGGTGCTGGGTGCCCCATTCTCTGTTGCAGCCTGCTCTGAAGGACACCCCATGGGGATTAAGGTCCTTTAGGACCCTCAGCCAGGGCAGTGATGCTGCAGCCCCCTCATGTGCCCACTGTTCCAGTGGCACACTGTTGGATTTTTCTACGCTGATGGCACTGTGAGTGAGGAGCAGAAGAAGCCCTGAGTAAAACTCCAGGCAGGACAGCCAGTGCAGATCTGGGGCAGGTGAGCCTGAACCAGGCTGGTTCAACCACTGCACCATCCTCCTTCCTCATCTACACTCCCAGCATGGATCTGGGGACCACCAAGAGCCAGCCCCTTATCTCTTCTGCTCACCTGTCCCTTTCCATGTGGCAGTGGCTCTGGATGTGCTGAGGATCTCCGTGCCAGAGCTGGTATTCAACATGCTCTTTCTTCCTCAGTACTCTTCCTTTATTCTGTACCAGAGGGGCAATGGGAGCTCTCCCTTCTCTGTTGGTGGTGCCTGAGGAAGAAAGATTGCTCCCACTGTGCTTCCTGCACAAATCAACCTAATTACTGTTCCACTGGCAGCTAATGAGCTTAAAGCTTTCATGGCCAGCACCTCCTTCCCTCCCTGCGGGAGAGCAACTTCAGTCGGGCCTGTCCTTAGCTGAAGAGCTTTGATGGTGGTGGAGGAACAGGAGGAATAATCCGTGGGGAACAGCAGAGCATCATTGGTGCTGTGAGGCTGCTGAGCACACAGCTGTTAGTCCTGGGCAGGGCTCTCTGTGTGATTGAAAGCCTTACCATGGCAGCAAGGAGCAATGCTGATGGAAGGGAGTCTGGGGGCTCACTGCTGCAGGTGCCTCCCTGTTCCCAACCCTGTGACCTGCAGCACCACGTGGACATGGGGACACATTCCCAGGCTTGGTATCACAAACTCCACACACTGCAGATGTGATTGGCAGCACATCTGTGGGGCTGTACAGGCTGCTGGGACATGAAACCCCTGGGATGGACGGCAACACCAGTAAGTGCTGCCCATGGTGACACCTCTGGGTGCACGGCGATCTGGCTGCTTGCCCATGCTGGCTGTCCCCAGAGCAGCTCTTCTGGGGAAAGCCAGCCCATTCCCATCACCAAACAGAGTCACACATCATAAAACCATAGAAAGGTTTGGGTTGGAAAGTACCTTAAAGATCCCCTCTTTCTACCCCCTGGAAACTTTCACTGTCCCAGGTTGCTCCCAGCCCCATCCAATCCCACTCTTGAACACTTTCAGGGATGGGGCAGCCACAGCTCCTCTGGGCAACCTGTGCCAGGGCCTCACCAGCCTCAGTACAATACATTGGTGCTTGTTCTCCCAGTGCCACGTGTGCCCCTGTGTCACCCCAGGATGAGGCAGGTGGAGCTGAAGTCCCTGTTGTGTGCAGTGCTATCACAGATCAGCAGCACAGCCTGGCTCTGGGGTCCCCTTTCAGTGCAGCCCCTCACCCCCAGGCACGGGGCTGTTCCAGCCCTGCAGACCCATCCGAGCTCTGGGCTGCTGCCAGTGACTGAGTGTGCATGGAATGTGCTGCACAGAGGCAATAATGCCATTTTTTAAAACTATGATTGGTTTCCCAATTTCAAAAAAGTTGTCTGGCAGGCTAGGCCCCCTTCCAAGGTTTCCTGGAAATATGAAGATGTCAAGAAGGTGCTGCTGGCAGAGGCACTGAGCCAAGATGAAGCCCATTGCTCAATCCAGTGCTGGCTGGTGCTGCCAGGCCAGGACTGTGACTTCCTAAAGTGCAGTCAAACCCACAAGGGCCACCTTGCTCACAAACCCAGAGCCGAGGAAATTATGTCTGAATTCCAGCTTGGCTGGCTCATCCCACACAACCCAGCTTGTTTTCAAGCCAAGCCCAAGTTTATCCTTTGCTTCCAGGCCTGAGCTGTTGTGCAATGCTAGGCAGCATGTGCTGCCACGCTCCTCCCACCCTCACAGATGTCTTTTGGGGCTGAGTGAGGTGATTGCAGTACACAGAAGAATGGGAAGTGCTTGAGCACCTTGGATGTGAAAGGATGAGGGCAGAAGAGGGGGGAAATGCTCAAAGAAGGTGGGTGAGGAAAGAAGGTTGTGAATATTTCAAGAGAAAGTTCCAGCCATGGCT
Organism: Poecile atricapillus; assembly: GCF_030490865.1. NCBI lineage: Eukaryota > Metazoa > Chordata > Aves > Passeriformes > Paridae > Poecile > Poecile atricapillus. Next base: position 1,774,611 of record NC_081262.1, on the reverse strand, counting down.
ATCCTCCAGCTACTCAGCAGATTATTTATTACCTTTATTAACTGTGTGTTAAATTATCCTCTTCCTTTAATTTTTCAAGAGGTTTATTGTTTAATTTGTCTGGCTTTTTTTTGAAATGCCTCTTGTAAAAGTAAAGCTTTCAGGAGAGACGAGCATGAAAGGGCATCTATCTATTCCCAGCATGGGCACAGAGCAGTGCCAGGGGACAAGGTACCCTCTGCACTGCTGCAGTCTGGGCAGCATGGCACAGCTCCCTTGGCCAGGCACCTGATGCAGGTGAGAGAACATTTCTTCCCTGAGCCTGATTTCACCAATTAAAATCAACACATTAAAACAAGAATCAAAAACATGAAGTGCCACCCCAGCTGAACCTTTCCTTGCAGACATGCTGCCCTCAGTGCCTGACAGGGGAAATAGATCTTTTGTCAAGTTCTCAAGCAAATAAATTTCCATGTCTTCGATGATGAGGTGCTGGCTCTGAGGCTGAGGAACCCTAAAGGGCCACATGTCCTCACAGCCTTTTCTGTTCAGCTGGGGAGAAGGGGTGAATTGCAGCTGGGGGGATGAACCAGGGGAGAGAAAGGGTCCCTTGTGCAGGTGAGAGCTCAGGCTCTCTTTGGGGTTTGAGAGGGGAACAGATGCCAGTTTACATTTCTGTGTGGATTTAGAACCATAGAATCACAAAATGGTTTGGGTTGGAAGGGATCTTAAAGCTCATCTCCTTCCACCCCTGCCATGGCAGGGATACCTTCCACTATCCCAGGTTGCTCCAAGCTCTATCCATCCTTGTCTTGAACACTTCCAGGGATCCAGGGGCAGCCACAGCTTCTCTGGGGACCCTGTGCCAGGGCCTGTCCACCCTCCCAGGGCAGAATTTCCCCCCAATATCTAAGCTAGACCTACTCTTTGAATTTCAGCTTAAAGCACACAGTAGGTCTGGGCAGCCACCTCTGCCAGGGGAATGTCCCTGGAGTCCCCCCAGCCCAGCACAGAGGAGCTGCAAGGACGGTGCCAGAGCCTGGCAAGGGCTTCTGGAGCAGCGAGGGCACCTGGGAGAGGGGGTGCAGACACTGCTGGGAGCGCTGGCACTGCAGGAGCAGTGACACCGGGAGTGGTGAAACCAGGAGCAGTGACACCGGGAGCAGTGACACCATAGGAGCAGTGACACCGGGAGCAGTGACACCAGGAGCGGTGACACCACAGGAGCAATGACACCGGGAGCAGTGACACCAGGAGCAGTGACACCACAGGAGCAGTGACACCACAGGAGCAGTGACACCGGGAGCAGTGACACCCCAAGCAGTGACACCGGGAGCAGTGACATCCCAGGAGCAGTGACACCCTGGGAGCAATGACACCCTGGGAGCAGTGACACATGGAGCAGTGACACCCTGGGAGCAGTGACACCTGAGCAGTGACACCCCGAGCAGTGACACATGGAGCAGTGACACCTGAGCAGTGACACCCCAAGCAGTGACACCTGAGCAGTGACACCACAGGAGCAGTGGCACATGGAGCAGTGACACCCGAGCAGTGACACCCTGGGAGCAGTGACACCTGAGCAGTGACACCCCGAGCAGTGACACATGGAGCAGTGACACCTGAGCAGTGACACCCCAAGCAGTGACACCTGAGCAGTGACACCACAGGAGCAGTGGCACATGGAGCAGTGACACCCGAGCAGTGACACCCTGGGAGCAGTGACACCCTGGGAGCAGTGACACATGGAGCAGTGACACCCGAGCAGTGACACCCTGGGAGCAGTGACACCCCAGCAGTGACACATGGAGCAGTGACACCCGAGCAGTGACACCCCAGCAGTGACACCGGGCCGGGAGGTTGTTGATGAGCGCGGCTGTGCCGGTGACTCACAGGCTCTGTCTGTACCTGCGGGTGACTCAGCTCTCACATCCCTGCTCTGGCAGAGCTGCAGTGACATCCCAGCCGTTCTCTGGGAGTTTTTGTCACCCTGGGGCAGGGTCGGGGCTGTCACCCGGTCCCCAGCAGGGTCACAAGGCTGGGGACACAGCCCGTGGGTGATGGGGAGCCTCCTGTCAACGAGGCTGAAAGGCCAAAGACAGAGAGGCACGGTTAAAATGGCACTAAAGGAAAACAGGTCCAGACTCCACCGAGCCTGGGTTTGTGCCTGTGTGAGTGTGGGAGGGGGAAGGGAAAGGCCCTTCCCTCCCTCCCCAGCTCAGATCCGCAGCTGGGTCTGCTCTGCTCCGGGTGAGGAACAGCAGCGCACTGCAGACACTGCTGGAATATCCTTCAGGTTTGGTGGCTGAGAACGTGCTGCTACCTTCACTGAGCACCACCAGCCTCACAGAAAAGTTCACATCATCTCTTCATATGATTTCTTGGAGCTCCTGACTGTAGAAGTTGACATTTTTGCCTTGGGTTTTGGCCGGGAGAGGATTGCAACATTGCTCCTTCCCTCTCCCCAGAGATGCCTCCTGAGCCGCTCTTCAGCCATGCAGGGACATGCTGATAGATGGGCTGGGCTTTCCTGCTCTTTCTCTCTTGGACACTGCTCTGACACCTCCCTTTTCCCACCACTTCCTCCTTCCCAGCTCTCCTCTTCCTCATGTCACAGTAATCTTGCACCCTTCCCACTCATTTTTCAGCCTCAGTTTCTCTGGCTATGGATGGTGTGTTCTCTGGATGGGATCTCACTGGCCTCTCAGCCAGCTACAGAACAGAAAATGTGGCCTTGTAGAGAGCCTCTTTGGGTGCAAAACAAGTCAGGGATTTTTACTGTGTACCCCCAGAATGCTGCAGTGCATCTTCCCACAGCGCCTGTGGCTGCAGGTGAGGATGTAGAGCATTAATGCCACAGAGACTCCTCCAGGGAGCTTCTGTCCCAACAGATCAACTCTGCCAGAATCCCACTGAGGAATACTGAATAAGAACAGGATTTTTGACACTGCACAGCCTCTTCCTCCTAATATTCCCACAAGAGATGGTCTAGATCATTGTACTTAAAAGAAGAAATGCTGCTGATATATCTCCCAGAGTGGGTCTGAAACGTTCAGGATGCAGCCACAAAGGAGGGTGATGGTCCCATCCCAAGAGCTTCCCATCCAAATCAAGCAGCAGCTGCAGCCTGTGGGCAGAGGGAGCAGGAAACAGCCAGGAATTGGTTCTGATCAGAAGATGCAACTGAGAGCACCTGTCCCCATCTCGTGACTTGTTGGTGACACAAGAAAGGCAAACGCTGGAGAAGGTCTGAAGAACAATGGGGTCACTTTCTGGCTCTGTACAGGGATGTTCTCCAAAAAAAAGGGAACAAATAGTCCAGAAAGTATTTAGGTCAGAGCCTCAGCAGAAGGCCTCGAATGGGTGGCTCTGTCCAGAAGCAGCCTGGACACAAGAATGAGAGTCCTCACCACCATGGAGGGGGGACCATGTCATTTTGTAATGACAAAAGCTCTGAAGTCCCCAAGCCAAGGGACGAGGTGTCCCACATCCTCCAGGGGCCCAGCTCACTGCCTGCTGCCCACAGAGCAGGCAGCCCTCGCACCCTGGGGAGTGCCCTTGGAGGGGACCTCTCCAAATTGCCAGCTCTCCCCAAAATGTCAGTCTGAGGCCTTCTGGAATGTGGGGTTTTGGAAACAGCCCTCACACTGATGCCATCTCTTTGCCCTACTTTTATCTCCTGTTTACAGGCCAGAGTTGTTTCATGCTCTTCTGTCCCTCATTTCCACTTTTCATGATTTATTATTCCATTTTTATTTAATTTAGCCTATATTTCCTGCTGGAGGGCTGGTCATAGAGTTCAGTGCCTTCTTAACCTTTTCAGCACTGCTTCCTCTGTAGTTAAGACTGTGCCTTAATATTAATATTAATATTAATACATCCTTAGAGGATGAGCTGACAACTGTCTGTGTCACGTCAGCACATGGCAAGGTTCTGTCTCTCAGCCCAAGCAGGTGTTTTCCAGGTGTCTTCCATGGGGTTTCCAGACATTGACTGGCCCCACTGGAGTTACTCTTGATGTCCAGAGACCCCAGACAAGCAGCCCAGCATACCCAGTCCCAACAAATCCAACTGATTCTGGTGATCAGCCATAGGACCTGAGCTGGGGGTGGGGGGGGAGATTTAGGTTGGATATCAGGAAAAAGTTCTTCCTGAGTGAGGAAAAGGTTTTTTTTCCAGAGGTTCTGGCACTGCCCAGGCTCCCCAGGGAATGGGCACAGCCCTGAGGCTGCCAGAGCTCCAGGAGTGTTTGGATGATGCTCTTGGGGATGCCCAGGGTGGGATTGTTGGGGGTCTGGGCAGGGCCTGGGGTTGGACTGGATGAACCCTGTGGGTCCCTTCCAGCTCAGGCTGTGTCTCATGCTGTGGACACCACTTCAGACTAAGGTCAGTGTCTGCACAGGGATTTAGCCCTCAGTTAGGAGCCCTCTTAAATCCATTCTGTGCATGAGGTTACTAGCTTTCTCCTGTTCTTCTTGCAGTAAATATGGAAATTCTCAATTCCTGTAATGGCACTATGATATTTGGCCTAAACAGACTGGATTTAAGTCTGTGCAATGTCCCAGCACTTGGAGCTCTTCACTGGTCAGTTCTAAAAAGCCTTTAAAAAAAAAGGCTTCCTCCTCCTTTAGGAAACAAGGCATTCTGCCACTGAAGGCTGTTTCTGCTCCCATGAAGATCTGCAAAAAAAGGATCCAACCAAGCTACAGGCAGCAGAGTGTTGCAAGAAGATTGTTTTGCTAATGAGAGAGCAGAAGGAACATCAGCAAGGCTGGAAAGCATGAAATGGAAAAGTGATGAAAACAGTCTGCTAACATCTGGCCAGCTCACTCCATTCCCTGCCACCAGTTATTGCAGGAGGGGATATTCAGCAGAACCCCCTGAAAATAACCCCCTACCCTGACATGGGGAGGTGCAGGGGTGTTGTGGGACTTCTAATGCCAATAGCAAATTGTTCAAATTTTTGATTTCTTTCTCAGTGCAAAATGCCTTGGGCTGAGGAGGAGGCACAGGAGAGCATTTGGTAGGGGAGTGAACCTGAGTGTGCCTCCAGATCTGAGCTTTCCTCAGTAGATTAAACCCTCAAATGCCTCTAAAAGCATCAGAATCCCCTGGCAGACACTCTCAGAGGCTGGGGTTTAGCTCCTGTGCTTGGTTCCTGCACTTGAGGTTGGTTTAACTTGAGAACTTCTCTATGCTGGCTCCGAAGTGCTTGCTGGGAGAGCCAGGGGCAGGATAAACAGGCATGCAAACCCAGACTGAGCTGCCTGAACTCTGCAGAGCAGGCTCTGCACCCCAAGAGATCAAAGCTGGCATTTGGGGACTCCTGGGGACACCTGGGTGTGGCACAGAGCCCAAGGCAGAGAGCAGAGACGCCCATGGTGCTTTAGGGAGGTGCTGAAGTGGGACCCTTGGATGCCATCCCTGATATTTTCCATGAACACTGCATCTGTCCCAGGCAGCAGAACCCCACAGGCCCATGCTCAGCACCAGCCAGGCAGGCAGAGGCCAAACCACTCCTGCTCAACACATGCAGGTTTCCCCTCACCCCAGCAGACTCTGGGGACAGTAAAAGCAGCTCAGGGCAGCCCTGCACTGATGTACTGCAGGATTTAATCACAATGGTGAGGCTCTTGCCTCCTCCTCTTGATCCTGTCCTACCCTGATATGGTCTCATCCAAAAATTAAACACTTTAAAAATGTAACAGCTTTTTTATGTCTTAGATCACAAGAAAGCCATGGGTACATTCAGCAGGTCCTTCCTAGAAAAATGCCACCCATCATAGATCAGAATCACAGAATGGTTTGGGTTGAAAGGACATAAAAGATCATCCAGTAACAACCCCCCTGTCATGAGACTGAACAGGGTTTGGAGCAGCCTGGGATAGTGGAGGATGTCCCTGCAGGGAGTGGAATGAGATGAGCTCTAAGGTCCCTTCCAACCCAAACCATTCCATGATTCTACAATTCTATGAACTGTCAAAACCCCAAAGACATAAAAGAGCAGTAATGTTGATTCAGGGTTTAGAAATGCCAGTCAGGTCCTCTTAGCTCTGCCCCCTTGGTGCCCCATTCCTCTGCTCTCCTCTGTGGTTGCTACATCCCTGTGGGAGCACAGCAGCCCCAGCCCGGGTGACCAGGCAGCCCAGCTCTCCAGGAGGGCTTGGACACAGGGACGGGATGTGGAATTCCTAATTATTTGTGTTTGTTCACCTAATATAGCCCAAAATTTTTAGTCAAACTGAAAATCTTGATGTAAAGGTTTGGTAATGTTGAACATTTTTTAAAGCTGAAAGCCAACACTTGCTGTGAGGAAGAACAGATTTTGCATGATTTCTTGTCACCTTTATCCCAGCAGGATCTGGGTCTGGTGTAGCAGGCTGTGAACTAACCCACTTCAGATTGGACTCAAGGATTCACTTAATGTGTAAAACTCACCAGTTCAAATCCTTCTGAGCTCTGGAAAAACATTCCAATATATGATCTTGAACAAAGGCTTAAAATAACTCCCATGGGAATGCTCCACCAGGCAGGAGCACTGCCACGGGCCATTGGCTCCAACCTGGGAGTTCTGAAAATCTTTATTGGGCAGTTTTTAAGCCCAGCAGAGGCAGATACTGCAAATAAAACCAGGCAGCAAAACCTAACCCACAGGGCCTAAGCTGGAGCCGTGGGACTGGTGAGATAAATTTTGCTGGTGTGTGTTGTGCTTTTCTTCCTCCAAAGTGTCTGCTGGGTGCCCTGGGAAGAGTCATTGTAACAGCTCAGTGTAATGAAAAACCAGGGAAAACAACTGAATTGGTGAGTGCCCTGTGGGAAATCAAATCCATGAGCCAGCCCTGCAGGATTTCTGCCAGGCAGCTCTTCAGGAAAACATCCTCAGGACAAAGGACTCGGAATAAATCCATGACTTTGCTGTGAACAGAACATGGAAATGATAAAGTCCTAAAAATGTCACAGGATCATGGAATCATTAAATTTGGAAAGGACCTCCAGGATCATTGAGTCCAACCATTCCTCCAGCACTGCCAAAACCACCACTAAATCATGTCCCCAAGTCCACAGGTGCCTTTTGAACACCTGTGACTCCATCACTGCCCTGGGCAGCTGTGCCAGTGTCTGAGCACCCTTCTAGTGAAAAGATTTTCCCAATATCCAGTGTAAACCTCCCCTGGCCCAGCCTGAGGCCGTTCCCTCTCCTCCTGTCCCTGTTCCCTGGGAGCAGAGCCCAACTCCCCCCGGCTGTCCCCTCCTGTCAGGGAGTTGTGCAGAGCCAGAAGGGCCCCCTGAGCCTCCTTTTCTCCAGGCTGAGCCCCTTTCCAGCTCCCTCAGCTGCTCCTGCTGCTCCAGCCCCTCCCCAGCTCTGTTCCCTTCCCCAGTGCAGAAAGCTGCAGTGGTTTTGCTCACAGGGATCTGGGTTTTGGAAGCAGTGAGGATCCAGGGATGCTCAGGGCTGGTGCAGGGGGGTGGAACATTGCCTGTGTGGGGCTGGAGCAGCACCCAAAAGCCTCCAAAAGCCTCCATGGCATCTCAGCAGAGAAGAACAAACTCACAGGCATAATGCTGTTGAGTATCTAAATGGAATGTTGAAAATGGAGACTTAGCAAATTCATAATTATAATAAATGGATAGTGTGATGTTGGCTCTGGCAAATATTAAATGTAGGTTAAGAAGTTCTGTTAAGATCTGGAGTTTTCCATAGAAGTTTTGTAATGTTCCCATTGGGAAAGTTGAAGCAAGAAGGGCTGCACAGACACTGAGGAGGGATGAAGAAGGAGCTGGGTCGGGAGAGTGACGTGCAGGAGTGTGGGGAGGGTCACTGGGGCTTTGGCTTGTCAATAGCAGAGGTAAGAATTGTTATGGCTGTGAGCTGGGTGCCTCTGGCTGCAGTGAAGCATCCAGAACTGTCTCTTTTTCCTTATTCAGTCCCTTGTTGTGCTTCAATAAAATCTTATAAAATTTTAAAAAGTGAGGTGTTGTTTCTCACAATAATCATAATCCAAGCAGTGCTTTTAAAGAAGGGTTTTTAAATAAATGTTGCTGCCTTGATCTCACTCAGTCAGAGAGAGTTAACCTGTGAGACCTTCAGTGAGAGCTCTCCAGCCCTGACACCGGGAGAAAAAACCACTTCAGTTTCAACAGGACTTCATTATTGTCTCTCTTAATTCCAGCTATTATTATTTTTCCTGATTCCCTCTCCAGAGCCTGAAAACAGCCTGTGTTTTCCACCCTCTGCTGTGCTACCTCCTGCTAGAACAGCTTTCACTGTCCTTTCTCCTCCTGCTCTCTTGAGGATCTCACTGGTTCTCTGCAGTCCTACAGGATGACACCTTTTCCAGAGGGATGCAAACCTATTCCTGGCTGACAGGTGCTGCAGAGTTCCCCAAAACATCCTCACTGCCCATCTAACCTCCCTTTTAATGATTTCCAAATTAGCTGCCATTAAATAGCTGGGGCTTTGCCTGGATTTTTAATGTATTTCAGAGTGTGCATGATCCTGCGCGATGGAGTGGAGATCCTTAGTGGATCTCCTAGTGGAGAGTGATCACATTTTTGACTTCATGTTATCACAGAACCACAGAACAACCTGAGTTGGAAGGGGCCCACAAGAATCATCCCCAGGTCCTGCACAGACACCCCAACAATCCCACCCTGGGCATCCCCAAGAGCATCATGCAAACACTCCTGGAGCTCTGGCAGCCTCGGGGCTGTGCCCATTCCCTGGGGAGCCTGGGCAGTGCCAGCACCTCTGGGGGAAGAACCTTTCCCTGATCTCCAACCTGAACCTCCCCAGCACAGCTCCAGCTGTTCCCTGGTCCTGTCCCTGTCGCAGGGAGCAGAGATCAGAGCTGCCCCTGGTGAGCTCTGCCCTCAGTCTCCTCTCCAGGCTTCTCTAGGCTGAGTGTACTTTTCCTTTAAAACATGAAAGTGAGATTTCAGTTCCTGTTCAGAGCTGGGAGTGCAGGAACAGCCTCTGTAAGTGCAGTGGGATGAGGAGGCCTCTAACAGGACCTGATTTCAGCCTGGCAGGAAGCCCTGACGCTGGAACTGTCCCTGGCATTTTACCTTGCATGCTTTGTGGCCTTTTTCATACACTTTGTGACATCCTGCTGCTTTGTACCTGGTGTTCAATGCGTGGGAATGATGCCTTCTGTAATTTTCTACCATCTCCACAAGTTCCCTGTGCACGGATTTAGGAAAAATGGGGTTTGCATCTTGCCAGATGGGAAACACAGACCAAGGGTGGTGCAGAGAGTCATGGAATCATTTAGGGTGGAAAAGCCCTCTGAGATCAAATCCAGCTGTTACCCCAGCGCTGCCAAGGCCACCTCTAAAACACATCCCCAGGTGCCACATTCATGTGTCTTTCAAACCCCTGCAGGGATGGGGACTCCACCACTGCCCTGGGCAGCTGTGCCAGTGCCTGACCTCCCTTTGAGGGAGACAAACCAAAATCCAATCCAAACCTCTCCTGGTGCAGCCTGAGGCTGTTTCCTGCCCCTTGTTCCCTGATCCCAAGGAGGGTAGTGGGGAACATGCAGGTTTTTTGTCCTGCCACATCTCAGTCCCATATTAAAACATCTCCTTCCTCCTGCTGAGCAGGAGTGAGCTGGGGGAGGCTCTCTCCTCAGCACTGCCCACTGGGCACCACATATTTTCATTTTGAATAAAAAAACAGCAGAATTTTGTTTTAACATTGGCAGTTGGCATTCCATGGATCGTTTAGCTGCATCCTGAATGTCTGAAGAGCTGTGCTTTCCTGTTTCCCTTGGTCTGTGTATTTTAGATGGGCTTTAAATGGAATTGCTGCTTGCTGGAATGAATAGCCACGGGCAGCTTCTCCCTGGTCTCAGAGGCTGTCAGGACAAGGTGGCTGAACTGACACACAGACCCCAAAATGGAAAAAAAAAATGGAGACATTGGTGGAAAGGTCATGGGAGAGATTTTTAAAGATAGTGGAGTCCACGGATCTCATTCTTGAATGAAAACTGAGTGTTTCATGAGCATAGAGGCCATGGATGAGGGTCATGATTTAGCCCCAGCCAGCAAGGAAACAACACAGAGCTGGCTCAGACACTTCACCCTTCCCCTGTGGGAGAGAAGAACCAGAAAGAAAAGACAAACTTGTTGGGTTAAAAGCAGTTTAATAATTAAAATGAAATAGAACATAACAAAAATACTAATAGTGAGGATAATGCAATGAAAAGGAGGGAGAGAGGAATAAAGCCCAAGACAGACAAATGATGCAGTTGCTCCCCACCATGACCAATGCCCAGCCTGTCCCCAGCAGATGGCTCCTGGCCAACCCTCCCAGTTTCCATACTGGGCATGACATTCCATGGTCCGGAATATCCCTCGGGCTGGTTCGGATCAGCTGTCCTGGCCATGATCCCTCCCAGTTCTTGTCACCTCCTGGCTGCCAAAGCATGGGAAACTGAAAAGTCCTTGACTTAGGGAGAGCATTTCCCAGCAACAGCCAAACCAGCAGTGTGTTATCAACACTGTTTTCATCCTGAACCCAAAACACAGCCCTGGCCCAGCTCTGGGGAGAAAATGAACTCTGTCCCAGCCCAACGCAGGACAGGGAGCCCATGCCTTGGCTGCAGGCCCTGCATCCCACTGCCCCTTCCAGGAGGAAGTGAGGAGGCTTTCACAGCCATCTCCCCATCCTCCCCTGGCAGCAGGATCACAGCCTGGCAGAAGGAGCCACCTGTCCCCACCGTGGCGTGTGACACCGGCCGCTCCAGCCCATCTGCTCCTGGCCGGGGCCGCGCCAGCGCTGAAGGACAGAGAGCTTTGTCCCCGTGGGCTCTGCTGTGGCACAGTGCCACTGTGTCCCTGGCAGGTGCCAAGCACAGCGAGTCCTCTGTCCCCCCCTGCCTGATGGCAGCCCCGGCTCAGCTCAGGTGCACAGACAGTGACACCCAGCCCTGCCGGGACCAGGCACGCGGTGCCCGGCTGAGCCCGGCCACTGAGAGCTCCACAGGCAGCAGCTGCTCCACTCACAGAGAGCTGAGCTCAAGCCTCAGCTTTGGAAAATTCTGTGTGGGAATTGGGACCAAGTCACAGGGTTTCTTGTGTCTCAGTTCCATTCTGGCTCAGGAAGAAAATATCTCCCGGTTTTCTTCACAGCTCGAGTGGGAGGTGTCCCATGGCAGGGGTTGGAATGAGATGAGTTTTAAGGTCCCTTCCAACCCAAACCATTCTGGGATTCCATGATCTTCAGGCTTGCACCAAGGATGACTGCCCATGGATGAGGCTCCAGACACTGCTCCAAAACTGTGCAGAAAGCAAAAACAGAAATAAGGGCTTTCTTTTCAGCCTTGTGGCAAACCCACATTGTTTCTACTCCCCATCTGGGGCTCCTGCCATGCAGTGTCACCTGAGCTTTCCTCCTGGGCACTGAAGATGTCACATGGTGCCTTGATGTTTTGCAAGAAGGACAAGCTGTTCATTTAAGATGTGCTCTGACATCATGGTGACAAACAAGGTTAATCAATTTTGGGCTGATGCAAGAGATACCCTGAGCTGGGAGCACAGTTGGCCTTTTCCAGGGCTCTGGAGTAGTCTCTGAACTGAGCCTGCATGTGATGACACAGGGAGAGAGCTGCCAACCCCCAGCAGAGCTCTCAGGAGGTTCTCAGTGCTTGAGAAACTTCAGAGGGAGCACATGAGAGCCTGGGGATCGTTTTGGGTCACAGCATTTGGAACCAGGAGCAGGGGAGCAGAGATACAGGCACATAGATTCTTGGAATGTTTTGGCTTGGAAGGGATCTTAAACTCATCCCATTCCACCTCTGTCCTGGGCAGGGACACCTCCCACTGTCCCAGGCTGCTCCAAGCCCTGTCCAACCTGGCCTTGGACACTGCCAGGGATCCAGGGGCAGCCACAGCTTCTCTGGGCACCCTGTGCCAGGGCCTGCCCACCCTCCCAGGGAACAATTCCTTCCCAATATCCCATCCAGCCCTGCCTTCTGGCAGTGGGAAGCCATTCCCTGTGTCCTGTCAAGCTTTGGCCTTTGAACACCACCAGTGTCTCTGCTGCATTGAGCCCCCATCTCTCTGTGATGCATTTTATGTTACACGATTTGCAAAATCCTTCCAAACCTTGTTGCCCTCAACCCCTGTAAGACCCCAGGGGAAGATGATATAAACCCAAACCAGGGCTCAAGCAAGCAGCAGTGAGAGGAGCTGAACCTCTGAAGGTGTGACCTGCTGATCTCATCTTGGAGATGAGCAGTGGCCTCACCCTTGGCTGCACCCACAGTCCCCTCTCCCCCCCAGGTATCCCCAGCAGTGACGGGGACCTCGCCTGGTGCTGGAGCACCACCAAATGCTGCAGCTCAGTCTACTGGGGGGGACTCCACATTTAAGATATTGAGAACCAGCTTTGAGAGCTGTTCAGAGCTCCCAGGAGGAGCTGGAGTTGGCTGGGACAGCAGGGACACAGGGAGGCTACAAGGATGTTTCTGTGACATTAAGTCTTGCATGCACACAGACCATCAGAAATGGCATTTATTTGGGAAAATATTCTGTAGTTGTCCATTTGGAGCTTCCTAAACCAAGATTAGAGCAACCCCCTAGGAGGGAATGCCAGGTAAGGCAGTCTGTTGGTCATTTCCATATTCCCAAAGGTCTGCTCCCAGTGCCCACCCTGTGCCTGCCATCCTGTCCCTTGTCCCTGCCCTGGGAAGACAGAGCTTTCCATGCACAGATAGGGGAAAAAAGCTGTTAAAATTTCCATTTGTGTCCCTGCACAACAAATAACTATCAGAGGAGTAAATAAATTAGTTGATTAGCCAGGAATCCAGCCCAGCTGTCTCAGAGTTACTCATTATTTTGCTGGCAGCTTTGGAATGGAGCCAATTAGCTGGGCTTGGCTGTTCCCACACCTCCCTGGGCACATGAACATGTTTTTGAAGTGCAGGGAATGGTGATTTTTTTGGTAGGGACGGATGTCCCAGGCTGTGCCAGCTTCCCTGCTCCTGGCAGGATAAGGAGACCTGCACTAGTGCTGTGAGCTGTTCTGGACCTGGACTCTGCTTGTGGGACAGCTTTGGCTCCTCTTTCCTGGAAATTTCCAGACCCAGATGACACCTGGAAAAGCAGCAAAACTAAATGTGGTTTTAAGCCTGTAGGAGCTTGTGAAGGAAGGTGAAATGTGTGTGTTTTTAGGGGGCCCAGGGGCAGCATGGACACACAGTTGTGCAGGGCTTGGGTCACTTCTTCCACTGGTCACAGCTGGTCCCTGACACCTCCACTGGCCTGGAGAGGGACCTCCTGCAGCTGATGGAATGGGTGTGACCTCAGGTGCATTCCCCAGCCCCAAATCCTGTCCCCTGGGACAGATCCTTCCCTGCCACACCAGCCATGGCAGTGGGAGAGCAGAGTGGGCAGAGCAGGGAATGTCCCCTGTCTACAGACACCCACTGCCACCAGGCACCTCACCCCATGAGATGTGGTGGCTCCATCCTTCCATCAGCCCTGCTGGCATCCTGAAGCTGCCAGGACACACAGTCCCTCTCCAGCTGTCCCTCTGTCACTGCTGCTCTGCAGGGCTCAGGGTGTGGGAACAGGGGTGCCCATGGTCCCAGTGAGGACTGGGAATATCCTGAGGGGACCCGGGCTCCACCCTCTGCAGCCAAACCCAGGCAGTGGGAGCAGCCCCACGTGTCAGCCAAGATAAGAAATGAATGTCAGGTTTATTTTAGGGATGCATATTTTTATTTTTATGTTTCCCTTTTGCAACTGTTCCCAATCTGGCAGCAATAGTTCTTAACCCTTCCTTTTGGTGCCACAAAACCTGCATTTTTCCTTTGAATCCTGTTTAGAGTTGAAAGGGAATTGGGGTGGATCTGTCAGAAGCAGGGCCCATTGCTGGGATGGGTGCAGAAATCCCCTCCTTGGGGAGGCTGCCACTGCAGGTGAGTGTCCCTAGGCTAGGGAATGTTCTCCCTACACTGGAAGAGCAGCCCCTGGCAGGGGCAGGTTGTATCGAGCCCTGACTTTGGGAAGCAAGTGCCTTGCACAGCCTTTGAGCCATCTTCCTCCCTGCAGAGCTCCTGCCACGCCTCTGGAGGGTGCAGGTGAGGGCAGTGAGGCGGCACAGCTGGGCCTGGCTGCAGCTCCAGGCAAAGCAGATGAAAATTGGTGTTTGAGTGAGCTTGACAGGTTTATTAATTTTTGCTTTGGTTCCCCTGGAAAAGGTGAAGAGTGTCTCTCAGTCCCAGGTGTGGGAAGGCAGCCACAGCCCTGCCAGCCCAGGGCACTTCCCTGCTCCTGGAGGCAGATGGATCCAACTGTGCAGCAACAGCTCCTGTGCCAACACCTCAGCTGCTGCCTTCGACAACACTCACAGCATCCACGTGAGGCCGATCCCCCAAAACAGGGCTGGGGCAGGACAGATGGCCTTTGCCATGATGCAGGGCTGAGGCACCTGGATCCAGGGTGACTGCTGGGCACCAGAGGCCAGGAGCGGTGCCAGTGTGCGCTGGCATGCCCAGGGGGGATGCTGCAGGGGGGTGCCTGGGTGGGAGGTCCTCTGGAGCCTCTCCAGCTCGCACAAGGAAGGGAATTGCTGTGGCCAGGCAGCTCCCACACATCTACAATGCCACCAGTGGCACCAGATGCCACTTGAGAAGGAGGAGGTGTGATGGTGGCAGTAAACACAGAGCCACTGGCTCAACCCCTACACTTCCCAAGGAAGAGCAACATGGGGTGGTTCCACCTTGTGGCAAATTCTGGATCCCCAGGTGCTCTATGAGTGCAGCCAGACCATGTGGCTCCTTTCATCTTCTTCCTTCCAAGTTCTTTGCTGACCTGAGTGTAACTTTCCCAGCCATCTCTTCTTGCAGCCACAACCCCCACTCAGGGCTGTTTAAGGGGCTGAATTTCCCCAGGACTTGCTCTCAACCAGACATACATACACAAGTTCCTGTGGGGGAATTTCCAGAGTCCCATTCATGTAAATAAACCCTCAGAGGCAGCAGGAGGGGTGGTTGTGTCTGTGCCTCTCATGGCAGAAATCAAATCACTTAAAGCTTTTAACAGAAACAAAACAGAACGTTGGCCTGTGCAGGACTGGCATTGCAGCTCATCCAGGCTGTGTCTGGGATGGGCTCCACTCTTCCAGGTCGTACTGACAGCCAGGAGAGAGGTGATTTGGCTCTGGGAGCCAGGAGAGAGGTGATTTGGCTCTGGAGAACTGGATTTCAAGATCAAAGAAGGGTGAGATGTAACAGGGACTGATGCCAGACGTTTTGGGCTGGCTCCAAGGCTTTCCTCAGGTGCACCTGGACAACCATCCCATCATCCTGTTTAGATGGGTTTGCTTCAGAACGGGGGCAAAGAAGGGCTGAGCACTTGAAAAGTGAGATCAGTTTGGGCAGGATTAGGAGCAGAACCCCTGATCCTGGCAGTGATGGTGACGGGCAAGGTGAGAGCAGAGGGGTTTGCAGGCAGCCACAAATGTGTTTGCTGAAGTATTATAGCAAGGAGAATGAAATAAAAAATTATAATAAAATTGAACTGGCACCTCAAACCCTCAATACATGAACTTATCACTGAGCATCCCTCACACCACACATCCACCACTGAGCCCCCATGGCTGGAAACCCCTGGTTTGCTGACCCTGAGAGGCTGAAATCACACACTATTTAAACACCTCAAAACAATGACCAGGCTTACAAAGAACAGCCTGGGCTCAACATCTGCTAAACTCATCACCTGCCACAGAGCGGGGCTCTGTGACACTGTCCCAAAAAAAAATAAATCCTTGGTCAGATCTGAGGCTGAAAGTGTCTTCAAGCCTTCCGAACTCTGGATATTTGAGGCTGGATTTGTAGGACTGGGCCTCCAAGCCCCGGTACCCCAGAATCCTGAGAATGGTGGCTGTGACAAGCAGCAGCTCCTGGGGCTGTGGAACACGATATAATTATGAAACCAAGAATTGGGCAGGGAGGGTTGAATGTGACAGGGCCCATGCAGGAGCACCCCGGGTACAGGCTCAGCCTTGCTCCTGGCTCTGGGCTCCTGGCTCTGGGCTCCTGACTCTGGTCTCCTGGTTCTGGGCTCTGGGCTCCTGGCTCTGGGCTCCATCCCGGGCTGTGCTGGGCTCTGGGCTCCTGGCTCTGAGCTCCTGGCTCCGGGCTCTGGGCTCCATCCCGGGCAGTGCTGGGCTCTGGGCTCCTGGCTCTGGGCTCCATCCCAGGCAGTGCTGGGCCCCGAAGGGCTCCGGCTGCCGGAGCGGGGCTGCTCTCCTGCTCTCCTGCTCTCTGTCTGCAGCTCTCGGCACGGCCCCGGGGCAGGAGCTGCTTTTGGGAGGCCTCTCTGGCTGTGGGGCTACCTGGGCCAGGGTAGCAGCCAGAGAGGGAGCCCCGTGCCCAGGTCTCACACTTGTTTTTAGAGTAATGAGTTCAAAGCTAAATTCAAAGAATGGGAGCATGGACTTCTTAAAAAAAAAAAAAAAAAAAAAAAAAAAAAAAAAAAGAAAAGAAAAAAAAAGGTGGTAAAAGTGTATTTGCTCTTTTTGGCTGAACCTCCAGTTCCTTCTCCACAACAGCATCGCCGTCAGGCTCCCGCAGCCGGAGGATGCTGCTGCGAGCTCACGGCACGAGCACCCAGCCCTGGGCATCCCCGGCACACGGAGCCCGGGACAGCACCGGGCTGGGCACCCGCAAGGGCAGAGCCCGAGCTCCTCCTCCAGGAACAGCAAACCCCACTCCCCGTTTCTCCCCTGCCGCTCCCAAGATCCGCTGTCCCCCGGCAGGCTCAGCCCCCGACCCGTCCTTGTCACCGTGGCTGTCGCTGCCAGCCCGGCCCTGCTCCCGCATCGCTCTTTGCTGTCCCCCGCACCCCCGCGCCCGTCCTGGCCCGCAGCTCTCCCGCACCCGGATCTTTTCCTCCTAAACTCCTTCTGTCCTGCGCCACACGGCTCCGAGCCACAGCGAAAATCCGCAAGGGGACAGAAGTGACGCCGGACTCTTCCAGCAGGGGTTGCCGGGCTGCCTCAGTTTCCCCGGCACAGAGCAGCGCCCCGGGCTCGCTCCGGCTCCCCGGCGGTGCACGGCAGGGACAGGCAGAGGGTCCCTATCTGCTGACTTGTTCCTTGGCCACTCTCCCGCCTCCTCGGCCACTCCCCGGGCTCTTTCCATGCTGGTCCCAGGCAGGACGGAGCCTCTGGCGTGGCTGGGCTGCCCGTACCCCGTGCCGGGAGCGGGGTGGCCGGGCGCTGGCGCTGCTGGGGTGGAGGATGACGGCAAGCTGACCTCGGGCACGGTCCGGACCTCCTCGGATGCGACAAAGCCGGTGCTGTCACCCCTCTGCTCGCGGAGGGGGCTGTGTGAGCAGGGGGCTCCGGGTGGAGCTGAGCCTGTGCCCCCAGCCCGGGTCATAGCGCTCCCTGCTCCAGGGGAACGGGCTCCTGGCGCTGCCTCTGGCGCTGCCGCTCCCGCTTGGCCCGCCAGCACACATAGGCAGCCACCAACAGGCCCACCCCGAAGATCAAGGTGGCCACCGAGACCACCTTAGCGATGTCCATTTGGGGGCCATTGATGGTGAAGGTGATGCACGTCGCTGCGATGCCGATGACCACGGAGACGATGCCGAAGGGGAAGATGCAGCGGTACCAGGATTTCTCGGTCCCGCCCGTGGCCAGGGCCAGTTTGTTGAGTGTAGCCGTGGAATCGGTGGCTGCGGCCAGCGGCAGCCCTGGTTTTCCTCCCTGCAGACAAGTGAGTGAGTTGGACTTGCAGCCCATCATGTTGGCAAGAAAACCCAGGAAGGAGCAGCGCGATTTGGATGGACGAGAGTCGCTGTGCCGGTGATGGAG
This sequence comes from Poecile atricapillus, assembly GCF_030490865.1. Taxonomy (NCBI): domain Eukaryota; kingdom Metazoa; phylum Chordata; class Aves; order Passeriformes; family Paridae; genus Poecile; species Poecile atricapillus. The sequence continues at coordinate 1,756,802 of NC_081262.1, read as the reverse complement.
GGAAGGTTCCGGATCCTACATGGTCACTTTGTCCGGCTCTCAGGTGCGGACGGGCCGGGATCTCCTCTGCCGCCGCTCCCACTCACAGCTTTGGCTGCCGGCTCCTTTCTGCCAGCCGGAGCGAGGGCTGGAGGAGGATCGGAGCGAGGGCTGGAGGAGGATCGGAGGAGGATCGGAGCGAGGATTGGAGCGGGGATTGGAGCGAGGATTGGCGGTGGCGGCGGTGATCTCATGGCGGTGGGAGGACCGGCTCAGCCTCGCCTCCCGTTAACTGTTTCGGGCTGTGAGCGAGCCCTCAGCCCAGCTGCGATCTCTCTTGGGATGTGTTTTTCCAACTTGCATCTGTTTTCGCCAGCCCGGCCCCTGTCAGGCAGCGCTGGGCAGGGACCCTGTCCCGACAGTGTCCCCAGGGCCACCCGGCTGCAGCCCCTCGGGCAGGGAGATCCCGAGGGATCCGAGCGGGACTTCAGCCACTCCCCTGAGCCCTTCTGCCTCCTACGGGGGCAGTGCCAACACCATCGCCTCATTCCAAGTTGTTTATTCTCCCGGTGCCACCCTCGCCAGCTTTGTCCCCTGGCACAGGGCTTGGGGCGGCCTCACTGGGGAGCCATGGACTGGTGATGCTGGTGGGACACTGCTAAGGGTGACACTGGGGGGAACAGAGTGAGCAGTCACGGGACCTGGAAGGAAAGGGGCTGGAGCTGAGGTGCGAGAGAATTTGGGATTTGAGATGAGCAGGGTGAGATCCGGGAGGGCAGGATGCTGAAAGGCAGCGAGCAGGAGATCAGCAGAGCCACAGGAAGCTCTCCTGGGAAGAAACCTCTCCTTTCCCTGCAGTGCCCACATCCCGACTATCACGATTAACCATTTTTGAACAGCAGTGTTGAGCACAGGTTGGTGATGTTGGTTCTGCACTGCTCCAGCACAGAACCACACGTGCAGCATGTGGCAGAGCCCAGTGATGCTGCCCAGAGCTCATGGGCAGGGAGGAGGCACACACAAACAGCCTGAAGAAGGTTAAGTACTAAATCCTTTTGCCCAGCTCTGAACATCAGCAGATACTTATTTCTGAGGGCAAAAGCTTTTTGTGCCACCTTTACCATGAGTGGATCAGAGAGGCACCGAGACTGGAGAGGCACAAACAGTTCCCATCTCTTCTGGCTTCGCCTGCACTGTTTTATTTTTTAATTGGTTTTCCTGAAGGAGAGAGAAAAAGAATGAGCTATTGCAGCAAACCTGAAGACCTGGAGCCTTTCCCAGGTCAGAGCTTCCCCCAAGCCGATGGGGCCCAGCTGTGTTTCTGCATCAACTGAGAGGAAGCCAAAAACGAGGGAGAAAATCCACACTGCAGGAGAAGCAAAGCTGGGCAGTGAGAGGGAGGCTCTGTGGAAGCTGAGATGGAGAATCAGAGGAGCTGATGGGACTGACTCAGGAAAGGGAAGGTTCAGGCATCAGTCTGCACAGGGGATGTATTATCCTCCCTTTTTTTGTGGGCACTGCTCTTGCCTCCAGCATCCCCAGGGAAGCTGTGCCACTCTGGGAAAGAATAGAGCTGGTTTGGATCAGACTTTGCCCCTCTTCAGGTCTGGCCTGGAAAGCTGTGTGCAACCTGTGAGCACCAATACAAAGGGGGCTGGGTCTGCAGGACTCCTGGCATTTCTTCTTGCTCCCAGTTTCTTAAATAACATTCAGAAATAACAAAAGTGGAAGTTGATCAGGTATCAGCTGAATTCCCAAAATTCCCATGGTATGGCCAGAGGCAGGCAGCTGCAGACCAGGGACCTGGGCTCAGGGGCTCTGGCTCTGCACAGAGATAGCAGTGGGAAAATAGATTAGGCAAACATGCAGCACACGGTGCTCTGCAAACCGAGTTTTGTTATTTACTCTCCTGATTGCTCATTAGAGGGGAAGAAGAGCAGCAGAACTCCATGAGTCAACACCCTTTGAGTGAGGGCACAAGGCTGGTACCACCCAGCACAAGCTCCACTCTCAGCTTTGTGAAGCTTTGTCAAACTTGAAAATGTTCAGTTTTAAATTCACCCTAAGCCAAACACATGAAGAAAGTATCAGCTAAAATAGTTCAGCTGCTGCTGACAGTGGGGTCTGGAAGAAAATACTCCAAGAATGAGCCTGGCAGTGGGCCACTTCCCAAACTTATTCTCAGGAAACTGGTGATGTGGTACCACCCCTAAACACAGCTCCAGCCCCCCATGCTGGTCATACTTCCCTGCAGCATCCCCACACCTCCAGCCTCCACTCAGAGGGTTGAGAAGGACTCTTGGCTTCCATGAAAACCCAGCAGCATTTGTGGATTGACAGCTGTACCTGTTTTTTTTGAGTTGTGCTGAAGAGCAGTGACTGGCCCTGAAAAAGCAGTAGGTGAGAAAAGCAGGTCCCAGCTGGTTAGGAAAACACCCATTTTCATGTCTCAGTTCTGATGCATGAAGGCTTTGAGAATTTGAGTCAGCAACACCGACATGATGCTGCTGCAGCAGCCCTGTGTCTCCTGGGACCAGCCCTCACACCCTCCCTGCTTGCAGTTCCACTGGAGTAAAGCACAGGCACACCCTGTGCCAAACTGCTCCCTGCTCCACCGAGACACAGCTCACCAGACAATGTCCAAACAAGCACCTCCACAACCCCATAGATGCTTTGAAAGAAATTATCTGCAGAGAACCCAGTGCATGTCACAGAGCCACGCTGCCTTTGCTCCTGGTTTGAAAGAAAAAGCAGCACCAGGACAACTCTGCACAGGGCTCGGACTGGGACAGGGTCACCACCAGGAAGTTTCTCACACTCCTGTGTGGAAGGCAGTTGGATGAATTTTCCCTCCTTCATTCAGAGGCCAAATTCAGGCAACTTTCTCTGATTTCATGGTTGTTTTCTATGAAATCACAAATGTGCAATGGGTGCATGGTGTGAGCCCATATTTTTGGGCACTGAATCTTCCACCCTTGGTGGGGCTGACAGGCTCCTCTGCCTGGGTGCTCCACTCCTTCTGTACCCAACCTAAGAGTGTAATTTTCACAGCAGAAATAGAAACTTGTGAATCCTCCTCCCTCTTCCCACAGGAGATGGAAGTGCAGCTGGGACTGGATGAGTCACTTTGCAGGAGCAGAGAGGGATGACATCCCCTCCACACACAGACACCCCCAGGGTCTCTTGGGGTGATGGCTGGGGCACAGGAGCTCTCCCTGCTGTCAGAATCCTGCCCAGAGCCCAGCTTGGCTGGGGGAGAGGCTCCAAAACCTGGCAAAGAGCTGCAGGAAGGAAGGAAAAACCTGGGAAAGTCCTGTTGAAGAAGAAAAGGAAAGAGCAGAGGTGAATGGCTTCAGTGAGTGATAGAATGGTGGTGGCTGAGTAAGAAACCCAGACTCCTAGAAGGGAATGAGGAGGAAAGGAAGGATGAGGAAGCCAGGATCCCTCTAAAACAGATTAATTTCTCCAGTTTTGAAGAAAGGAAGCCCAGGATCAAATGTGATGCTGAGCAGCACAGAAGAAGCAAGGTGCAGGAGGAGATCCATGTTCTCCAGCACTGCCCAGAGCTGTGGCAGGAGGAAGGAGTCCCACGGTCCATAATTACCTGAGTGACCAGAGACACTGCCACCACCTTCTCAAAGCAGACATTAGAGCCAAAATAATTTGGAGACCACATGGAAGTGCTACAGCAAAGAGGGCAGGGCCAGGATGCAGAGTCACCCTTGTGCCACCTGCTCTGCTTATGGCTCCAGGTCCTGCTGTGCTTAGGGTGAACACACTCCCTCCTGCAGCTAAACCACTGCACAGGGGAATTTTGTGTATGAAGGAATTATGCCTTATTTTCTCCAGAACTAGAAGGTAATGGGGCTGGAAACAAGAACAGAAAACTACATACCTGGCAGGGACATCTGTGGGCAAAGATAATAGGAGATAATCTCTGTTACACAATTCATGTATGTCCCTGCATGAGTCAAAGAAGTAATACTCACTTGTGCCCACCTCACTGCTCATTTTTGGAGCACACAGCTCAAAACTGGGGTCTAGATTGTAGAAATTGAGCAACTGGCAGTCCTGAAGCCTTCTCACACAGAGAACTGTGCTCTCAACAAGTGACCCTCATTTGGTTAAAAATTAAATGCCAACAGACCACAGGCATGGACTTATCACAGAGAGGAACTGGAAAAAACAACAAACACCACTAGCTTGTAATAACTTAGAAATCCCTACAATGTTTTTTTTCCTTTAGGTCTGTGAGGAAATTAATAATTCTGCCTTTATTTGGCTAATACAGAATCACAGAATTGTTAAGTTTGGAAAATCATCAGCTCCAACCACTAACCCAGCACTGCTGTGGTCACCACTAAACCATGTCCCAGGTGCCATATTCACACATTTTTTTTAAATCCCTCAGGGAACGGTGACTCCACCACTGCCATGGACAGTCAGTGCCAGTGCCTGACCCCCTTTTCACGATGAAAATCTGGTATGGTTCATGCAAGAGCTTCATGATAGATTAAGACTGGGGTAGGAAACACTGAATAACAATTTATTGCTCAACTGTCCCCCACCATAAATAAACTTTGACTGCAATGAAGAGCTGCAGAGAAATGGGAGCAGGTGAATATGGCACCAACAACCACAGCTGACTGTGGAAAAAACCCTGGCAAAGCCAGTGTTAAGCTTTGAGCAGCTCCATTAATTTTAAGATAGAGCAGGGAAGAAAGTCACACAGCAGGAAAGTGTCATTAAAGAAGCACAGGTGGCATCTCATAGTCCATTTTAAGTTGCCTCATGCCAAGTAAAGCTGGGAAACAGGCAGCAAAATAAATCAGGAGGCACATTCTTGGATCCACAGTGACCTAAGAAGTATTTTCCAGGTCTGTGACTCAGCAAAAGGGAAATAAATAATCAAAGCGGGGGAATAAAGCACCAACAGCCATCAGGAAGCGTGGGGCTGAAAATAGCAGCCAAGTGTCACCTTGATCCAATCCAACAAAGACTTTGGCAACAGTGACAAGTTGCTGGGTGACATCTCTGAGCTATTTTGGGCCCATGGCTTTAGAAGGTGTGGGGAGCCCCTCTGGGCCATCGGCACGGGGAGAATGCCAGTGCCAACCACAGCAATCCACAGGAACTTCCAAAGCAGAGGCTTGAAATGAGGGATTCACATGTCTCACAAGAAGGATGCTTCCCTGTGCATTCAAAGATGGATGGGAGCAGATGGAAAAGGATCATTACATCACTCCCTGGCCACAGCCCCACTCCTTCCCAGCATCAGGGCTGAGCTCGTCCCACCTTCTGCTGCTCCTCAGTGCCCAGCTCGGGCCACAGCGGGCACTCAGCACACACAATACTGAGAACCAGCTATGAACAGAGACAGGAAAAACCACAAAACTGGGAGAAGAGACCCCCAGCAGCTTTGCTGATATCCTCTGTCCTTGGAGAAGGAGCTGTGGGTACCCCTGGCACTGCTTGGGAGCTGGGCAAGGCATCATTGGAGCCGAGTGACTCATACACCAGGCACACTGGTCTTAAGGCTCACAGATAAGAAATGCACCTAATACATTGAAAAAAGCTATTTTACTGTAATTAGTTCTTGAAAGAAAAAAAAAAAAGAAAAAAAAAAGAAAACCCCAGCCTTATCAAAAGCACAAACCACAAATAATGCTGTTTGCATTGTCATGAGCAAGACCCTGAACTCCTCCCTGTGAATGGAGGCCGTGGTGCTCCTGCTGGTAGGAGGAAGGGAGATGGAATCACATATGATTCAAATCATTAAATCTGGGGAGTTTGCTTTTGCAAGGACAGCAGGATCTCTGCTGAGAGCTCTGTCACCCTCAAGAAGACTCCAGAACAGCACAACACAAAACACCATAAAACTGAGACAATACCAGGTAGTTAAGACTGAAAATAGTTGAAAGGATATTGGCAAACACACTGAATTTCCTAATGACCCTAAAAGTGAGCCTGGAATGGTCACAGAAACATGTGGTTATGTTTAAATTTATATGCTCAAATTTGCTTAAATACAAAAAATACTGTCTGATTCATCCCTGCATCCAGTATCCAACCATTACACAGTCAGCAGAATATTATAATTAAAGCACTCTTTATGGATTCACTAAGTTTTTAAAGTTTTGGGGTTTTTTTTTGTTTGTTTGTTTTGTTTTTTTTTTTTTGTTGAGTCACTGTTCCTGAAGGGATTTAAAAGATGTCAAGATGTGTAGATATGGTTTAGTGGTGGTCTTGGCAGTGGAGGAACATTTGGACTTGAAATTCTTAAAAGTCTTTGCAACCTAAATGATTCTCTGATTCCTGTGCTCTCTCCTTTGTGTTCCTATACCTGGTTGGTATCCAGGACTCCAATCTGGAGGCAGTGAGAGCTGCAGATGTCCTCACCTTGCATGACAGCACTCAGCTGCCCAACAATTCCAAAAGCAAGATCTACTGCTAACATGTCCTCTAAGAGACTTCACCTCAAGAGAAAAGTGCTGTATGTTCTGAAATTCAGAGCCTGAAGGAAAACAAAGCCCTGAAGGGTGAGATCCTCAGAGAACACACCTGCAAATTGCAAATCTCTGAGGTTGTGCCAGCTGAACCAACAGCTTTGGCACAATGGTTCTGAGAGAGGGAAAAGGATGCTGAAGTGCTGCAGTGAAAGGCAATGTACAACCCAACATAATCTGTGGGCAGGAAGGAGCTTCCACTGGAGTCCTGCTGACCTGGACATGCAGTTAGGCCTTCCTTAAATCTTTCTTTTAAGCTGGAGCTCAGATGAGACAAATCAATTGTTTCCCTCTACAACATGTAAGGGCTGAGGACAAAGCCAGTGGCAGCATGAGCACACCTGGGAGCTTGTGTTCCCAGAAACCAGGAGGGAAGACTCCAGATAACCTTTTTTGCAAGGCCAGGCTCCTCCACTGTCTCACATCTTGCTTCTAGTTACTTTTTCTTATCCAAACTCCTGATCCACTGGTTATCTTTCTTGTTCTGGATAAAAATAAGTCAAACATCTTCATTTGTGTGCCTAAATAAGCCATTACTGTAAACTTTTGCCTTCTGAAATTACAGTTCAAAACTCCCTTCCAATTTTTTCCCCCTCCCATTCCCAGCTCTTTGTTCCCTGGCACATGTGGCACACTCCTTCCTGCCCTCTTCTTTCTAACTGAGCTCAGATTAATTAACCAGCCATAGATTTTTCTTGATTACAATGCTAAACCCCTTCTTTCTCCACAAATTAAAACCAAGATGATAGATCTTTTCTTCTGGGTGGTGGTTATAAGAATAGTACTCAATCTGCATGGTGGATGGTAGGAACTTTAATACCTATTTAATGAACTGTTTTCATGTCAGACTGAGCAATGGTTAGGGTTTTTCTTTTGTGAGGTTGTTATTAATGTATGTGGAGGACTAGGAAGCTGCCAGTGAAACCAGATGTCAGCTGCACCAGTCCCAGTGTACATGCTTATAGAAGTCAACCAAAATCCACCAGAACAAGAGGCCTTGCTGCAGAGAGCACAGACATACAAAACCAAGCTCATGAGCAAGTGAAATCCCATCAACTTCTGTTTTACAGATAACAAGTGACAAGCCGTGGTGTCAGATCCATCATTTGCTGCAGCCTTTTAGTAACTCCACAATGGTGACAGAACTCAGGACTGGAAATGCACAGCCATGAACTGGCTGCCTGCCCACCAAAAATCCCTGTTGGCTCCTTCTCCTGCATTCATAAGGCTATTAAAGCATTTCCCACTCACTGCTTACAGTATACTGATAATTAGACACCCTGGGACAGTCTGGAGGAGCATCCTGCAGTTCCCACATCCAGCATCCTCAGTGTGCTCTGCATGCATATGGAACCCCAAAATATCCCTTTCAGATTCAGCAGAAGCACACGAGATTTCTCAGCAAAGCTTCAGGTGGAAATCACAAGCTCATACTGAATTCTGTAACTCAGGGAGAAACTGATTTGGGTAAAAGAATATAAAAACTAAAAAATGTGTGTGGAGGACATACAGCTCCCCCCAAGTAGCTCCCTTAAAATCCGAGAGCTCTGTCCCAGCATTTTGCAGCACCAGTGCTCTTTCTAGAACTCTGGACTGGCACAACTTGCTGAGTCAGGTGTTAATGCTTCAGGCTTGACTCACACACAGTTTTAATCAAGTAACCTGCTCTCTGGAGCTCACAAAAAACTCATTTAGAGAATAACATCAACACCAAATTTGTCATCTTCAGAGGGGGCTGGGAGTCTTCCTCCCACTTCAACATTTATCATCTTAAACTGCTCTTTGATGAAATTCTCTTATCCCTCACACAGCTCATCAGGGTTTCCCTCTCCAAACCCTAACATGTGCTCCTGGCCCAGGGAGCTCCTCCTGCCCTTTTCCAGGGCTGGGAGTGTGCTGTGGACAGCCACAGCAGCATGGCACAGGCTGTCATGCTCTGTCACCACTCACATGCTGCCAGACCCCTCAGAAGGACTTCAAGAGGCAGGACATTCCTCCACAGCACTGCTGGTGTCACCTCTCTTACCTGAAGTTATTCAAGTTTGACTCAAGTTATTTCTGTTTTAGACAGGGAGCACCCCTAAAGCCCCACTGTTGAGTGTCTACGTGTGGCACCACCCAAGGAGGGACTTCAGCAGCACTTGGTGGCAGATCTGGTAACACATGCAGGACAAACCCCTTGGAAGGCTCAACAGAACTTCAGAATTAACCACAACTGAGGCGGGGGTTGTCCCTGGATCCCTGCAAGTGTCCAAGGCCAGGTTGGATGGGGCTTGGAGCAGCCTGGGGTAGTGGAAGGTGTCTCTGCCCAAGCAGGGGTGGAATGATCTTTAAGATCCCTTCCAAGCCACATCAGTCTGTGATTCTGTTATTCTCTAATGCTAAGCAAAGATGACTGGTGCACGTGAGATCCTCCAAGAGGCTCTGCTGTTTGCAGTGTGCACTGCTGCTGTTCCTCCACTGGCCAAACACATTTGCAAAACCAGCACAGTCCGTGGAGAAGCTGCAGAGGGGAAGGAGAGAAGAGAGCCAGGGGAAAAGACAAACTGTAGCAGTTGGAAATACTTAGTCACAGATTCTGGAAAGAAAAAACCTGCCTCCTCTTCAGGATCCCATCCTTCAGTATGAAAAACCCAAAAACCTTTTAAATGCTACTGCATGGGACAAAGAAGGAATAAGAGTTGCTAGTCCTCCCTGACCCTAACTGTGCTTTCTCAGCTCATATCTACACAACACTGGGATCATCTATCACTTTCCAAAAATACTGCTCATTTCCTGTATTTCTGCAATTCTATCCCTTGGCATCAAACACTACCTTATGTCTTTGTTTCCTCATCTCAGATGGATGTACTTTCTTCTGGTAACAATGGCACATTCTATAACAGAGCCCCCCCAGCCCCTGAGTTCAACTGCTATTAAATCTCTCTATTTCTGCTATAGCACAAGACTGGTTTGAAAGAGTGAGTCATTCAAATGATTTAAAGTCTTACACATATCTGAAAATTTTAAAATGTGGTGTAGGAAGAGAAACAAAACCCCACTGCACCCAGAAGCAGACAACAACCCAGCTACCTGACATTCTGCACCCCTTCTGCACAACTCCTACAGTGTCAGCTTGCCTCCTGAGTTAGCAACAGCCCCTGTGAACCCTTTCTTGTGGGCTGTCTCCTTTCCCCAGCCCTTTCTCACCTCTGCAGTCCTTGCTGTAGTGCTGAAGTTGCTGCCAATTTACACTGGCCTGCTCTGTGCTGAGCAGCAGATGCTCCATGACTCATGCAGTGCTTGCAGACACAAGTTATCCATAACAGCACCCTAATTAACAATACCAAATGTCAGCTCTCCCATTCAAACATGGGCATGTTCATGTGTATGACCACGTTAATTTAGGAGGCAGTGTCTGCTCCCTTGCAGTGTTCAAGGCCAGGCTGGATGGGGCTTGGAACAACCTGGTCTAGTGGAAGGCATCATCCCTGCCCATGGCAAGGGTGGGGTGAGATGAGACCCCTTGCAACTCAACCCATTCTGTCATTCCATGACAAAAATACAAAGGGAAAGTAAGAGATGTTGATTTTCACCTATCATATGAATGATTTTTATTGAATTTTGAGTGTCAGAAATAGCCAGACAGCAACCTGGGCTTGAAAAAAGATAAGGAAAAAATAATTAAAGTCTTTTCACTGCTAAGAGCTAAATTACGCCACACACACAGGCAAACAGAGTCCAGCTTTGAGATATGGGTCAAAGCCACTAGGCTGTGGTACACTTCCTGAATGGAATTTTAAGTACTCACAAGCAGAGGTTTTCCACTTCACTCCAAATCTTTACCTGTCACTGAAACGCCAGGGAATCTGAGGATTACACACGAAACCAGGCAGCGTTTCTCATTGCGGTGGCAAGGTGGGAAGTGCTGCAGGACCCGCGTTCTGCAGGGCCGGGCTGGCATTGGCGGCTGCAGCGGGGAGCGCGGGGAGCGCCCGCCACCTGCCGGGCACAGCCACACACACCGAGCGAGCCCCTTCTCCTTCCCTTTATCCTTCCCTTCCCATTACTTCAGCCCGCTCCATCACCCCTCTGGCAGCTGGTGAACAGGGAAGCAGCAGCTCAGGTTCTCAGGATTCCTGGATGCTGGAAGGCCGTGCCCCATGATCCTGATCTGATCAGTATAAACCATGTTTTATTCCCAGCTACACTGTCTGCATCCAGGAGCCTGATGTCCTGAGGCAGTCAAGAATCTAGAGCTTGGTAGAGACAGCCTTGGAAGAAAAGCCAAAATCAGAGTCTCTGAAGCCCTGAAGGAGCTTCACAAAACCTCAGCTAACAGGTCAGGAAAGTGATATAGAACAATAGACTCACAGACTGGTTTTAGATGTTGGAAGGGACCTTAAACTCGTCTCATTCCAGCCCCTGCCATGGGCAGGGACACCCTCCACTATCCCAGGCTGCTCCAAGCAGCCTGGCCTTGGACATTTCCAGGGATCCAGGGGCAGCCACAGCTTCTCTGGGCACCCTGTGCCAGGGCCTGCCCACCCTCCCAGGGAACAATTCCTTCCCAATATCCCATCCACCCCTGCCCTCTGGCAGTGGGAAGCCATTCCCTGTGTCCTGTCCCTCCAGGCCCCTGTCCAAAGTCCCTCTCCAGGAGCCCCTTCAGGCACTGGAAGGGGCTCTGCTGGATCCTTCTCTTCTTGGGACTCTCCCAGCCTGGATCCAGAGTAGAGGGGCTCCAGTCTCCTGCTACAAAAGGAAATTTAAAGAAGAAAATAAAAAAAGCCCAATAACAAAAACAACCCCCTGGAATTTAGGTGAATAAACAGGCAGAGTAAAGAAGTTAGTAGAAAAGATTTATTGCTTAGAGCTGTCTTTGTGCAGGACTAGCAGGAGGCTCCCCAGCTCAGTCCAGCAGCTCATCTCTCACCAGCACAGGGAAGTGCCGGCCACCCTCACAGAGCTGGGTGTGGATGGCTCGGAACAGCCCTGCAGAGCCCTCCAGGAATGGCCTGGGCTCCAGGACAGGCAGCAGCTCTGCCATCATCACCTGGCAGGAGCAAAGGAGACACTGTCACCAGAGCCAGCAGCACTCCAGTATTCCTTGAAGTGGCTGCCTAACAAGTGAAATCGAATCAGAGCAGTATGACTAATAACAGGCTAATTGATTGATGGGTATTCTCTTTTGTCATATTTAATAAAGGCAGTGGTTCATTTTCTGCTCATGAACTACCTCAGCTGCCACCCAGCATCTCCAGAGCAGTAAGACAAGTGGCAGCACTGCTGCCCTGCTGCAGGGAAGGCCCAGCACCAGGATGAGATCAGCATCCTGCAAGAAACTGAAGCTGGTGTTGGTTCAGGAGCTCTGCAGCCACACAGTGAAGTGCTCACTCACCCAAGGGTAAGTTCAGCCCTCCACTCAGGACTGTTCCCATCACCTCCCAGTTATGCCAGAGGTCTTAGTGGCCAACTCCAGCCCAAGCAGGCTACAGGGACTGCTCAAGCTGTCCAGCATTCCCTGGCCTGGCTGCTGCTCCGTTAAGCCTATGTTTGGATCTCAGACCATGCTGTCAAACAACCCAGTGCAGCATCAGTATCAGCTCTGGGACTAGGACTGACTGACAACTCAAGCACAGGCCACTTCAATCACTGGACAAAAATGGGTCTTTGGTGCCCCACTCTTGAACAGACATTTTGCCTGGGATTTTTATTTTTTCTTTTTTCATCTGGCATGAAATGATGAAGTCTGAGCAGCCTGCACACCAAAACCCACTCAGCCTGCTGCATGCCCAGGAGAGAGGACAACTGCATGTGTCAGCCACCTCCCTAAAAGCTGCCAGAAATCCAGGAATGTTTGGACAACACTCTCAGGCACAGGGTGGGATTCTTGGGCTGCCTGTACAGGGCCAGCGGTTGGACTTGTGATCCTTGTGGGTTTCAGCTCAAGTTATTCTGTGATTCCATGATTGCTCCCTGCTGGATACAGAGGAAGACCCAAACAGAATAGAGTACAGGGACAGGGGAGCAGGACACGGCTGCTCATCTCTGGGAAGTCTCTTTCTACAGACATGAAAGCTACCTAAGGGGAAAGATGGCACATGAAGGAGTGCTGCACTGCTCCACCTCCATCTACCTGATCTGCTCCTGATACTTAAGAAACAGATCTTCATCATCAAAGACAGGCCAAGAGCTACCAGGAATTTCTATGATGCTTGGCATTCCTCCATGGAAAGGCAATGGACAGGCTTGGCCCAGAAATAGGTATATCCTTTTCTGGGATATTTCTCTTGTAACATGTCCACTTGCTTCACCTGTCCCAAGAGTTTCACTTATCCTGCACACTCTGCACAGAGCTGCTTCAGACCCTCAGGGCTCACCTGGCACAAAGCACCTATTTGGGTATACGTGCAGAAGGAACTTGAGTCAGCCAACAGAGCAGCAGGAATCAGGCTTTGGTCATCACTTCATTTTGGGTGGATAAAAAAAACCCCAAACCCTTCATAATCCATAATTCAGGATTATAGTGCTGAAATCCCATTTGAAGTCAGGTAGCAATCTGTCTTCAGCCACAGAGCTGCAGCCAGTTATTAATAATGCCTCTCTGGCTCACAAAAAATGACTTTGCCAAAGCCTCTATCATTCAGGTCAATGGCAAAGAATAGGTCAAGGAGTAGATTTGATTTCACAGATCTTCTCTGCCCTTTGCTGCTGGCTGAGAAGAACAAGTAATCCCTGTGTGGCAAACTCTCTGCTCAGGCTGCTGAAGAAGCTGACACCTCCTACCCTGTTCTAACAGTCTTGAATGGTAAAAGCAAGAATAGCAGCACAGTGGTTTGAGATTTAAAAGGAAAGTAACAGAACAGAGGAGTTCACTTCAGCTGGATGTCACACAGGAGGGAATGAGGGAACGGGTGCCCTAATAGGGCTGTAAAGGCCTGACAAGAGGGACATTACCAACAACATGTCCACTGCCAAATTCTTTCAGAATAGGTAAATAAAATCTTATCAGGAGAGGGTCAGGCATGTAAGGGCCTCTACTCTGCCCCTAACAATAACAAAATAAGTCCCATTCACCAACTAAGAACAAGGCATAAACACAGAAACATCACTGGGGGAACTTGCTATGCTGCTGCTGCCCATCAACACCTTCTACAGCAGCTGCTGCCCCACAGTTATCCTTTTCTTTCCCTGCTCCAGGAGCACTGACACTTGTCCAGACTCACCTTTTGTATGGCAATCTCTTGGTGCAGCATTGACACTTGCAGCTTCAAGGCAAACAGGTCCCTCAGCTCCTGGAGACTGGAGTAGTAGAGGAGAGGCACAGCCAGCATGTCTGCACTGTCACATGTCTGTCCCCTGGCAGGGACACAGGCTGGAGAGCAGCTCCCCACATCCCCAATGCAGTCTGGGCACAACCTCAGCTGGGACTCCAGAGCTGCCAGGGTACAAGAAAAGGCAGGAGACAAAAACATTCAAGTTAAATCTGTACATGCAGACTTTATGATCTACTTATTGTTCCCAAAAAGTAATGGCTAAAGACACTGTATTAATCAAGGTAAGCTCCTCACACATGGCACAATCAGGACACCCTAAGCTGTGGCCTGCATTGTCCCCTCCCCAGCCCTCTTGACCTGCAAGTGCAGTTCAAAGCTCCAAGTCTCTCCTGAACACAGAGGGGTGGCACACAGGTACCACAGATTTGTTTGCCACCAGAGAATTAAGTGTCCCATTACCATAAAGATAATCAGGAGAAAAATGACCTTGGTCCAGTGTCCTGCAGACAGATGGCAAAGGGCCACCTTCATACTGACCACAAACACAGGGACTGTCTCACCTGCTCGCAGCAGCTGCAGCTTCTGCAGGCACTGGGACACTGTGGATTGCAAACCCTCCAAGGTCAGAAGGCTTTCATACTCTCCTTGCAGAGTGGGAGGGTCTACAAGAGAAGCAGAGAAAAAGTGTGAGCACTCCTCCCCAAACAGCTTCCAGAGTGGCCTTGAGCTCACCAGCCTTCATTTCAGGCAGAGAATGTTCCTGTCCCTCATGTCCAGCACACACCAAGAACATAAAACACATGGAACTGGAGGCCAAATCATCCTTATTCCACCTTCTGCACTCCCACTGCCCTTTTTCCCTCCTTACCTACAGGCTCAGCTTCCACATACTGCCTCAGATGGGAGAAGACATCCTGGAGGCCCCTTAACTCCTCCTCTATCTCTGCAGGACTGAGGCTCAGCTTCGGGGAGCAAAACTCAAACAGCAGCAGATTAAGGAAGGTTCCACAGGACAGCTCTGTGCAGCATCCTGAGCCCCAAGCCAGGCCAGCTGGGATCAGGGCAGAGGGGACCAGCCTGGGAAGTGGCACTGCAGGGGGAAGGTGAGGATAGCACAGCACAGCTGTGCAGGGCATGCTTGCCTTGTGGCCACTTTTGGCTGGATCAGAAGTTTTGTAAGTGCTCAACATCTGTACTGTGAAAAAACCCACTGCCTAGAGACCCAACTGGAAGTGCTGTTATTGGAGGCATAACTCTCCAGCTGGGAGCTCACTGCAGAGCAATTGCACCCCATGCCTGCTAGGAAAGGATACAGTTGTCTGGATCCTCTCCATAAAACGGGTCCTTGCAGCTGCTGCATCTGCACTTGTTTGGTACAGACGACATCTCTGCCATGCCCTGAAATTCCAAAGGGGCAGGAGGTGGAAGTTATGCTCCTTTGTACCAGACAGTGCTCACGCTGAGCTGTGACACACCAGTGTGGCACATCAGTGCTTTAATTACAAGTGTGTCCCTCCCCTCTCTCTCTCACAGGTTATTTATCAGCCATTCCCAACTCATTCCCATGGCTGCTATCAGATCAACAAGGACACCCTGCAGAAAGCATCAGACACTGAAAAACACCTGTTACTCTCTCATTTTGAGAGGAAGGATCAGAAGACAGACAGCACATTTCCATAAGCAGAGTATGAACACATAGCACATCCCTCATTCTGTTGTATTGTCCTGCCTGTGTTTATACCCCATAGGAAACAACAAATCTTCCCTTCCTTTTTTATGAGTAAGTAATTTGCATTTCTGTATATTTATTCTGTTAGTATAGGTGTACAAAAAAAGAGCAGACAGAACAAACTCTCACCCTAACTACTTCATATTCCAAACTTCCTCGAGATTCTTCTTTGATAATTTTTTTGCAGGGACAAAGTGGCATGTTTGGCAAGCAGAATGACAGCAGCGTGTCAGGGATGCAAGGTTCAATGACATTATCAAGAGGAACCTGGCCAGGACTTCATACAAGAGTCCACCAGTTTTTTAGATAAAGCATTGCACAAATAACAGCACTACCAGAGAGATGCATTTCACTCACAGAGTTCAACATCCTCATGGATGCACTGTCCCCATAATATCCTTTCCTTAAGGATTGTCTCCCAAAACCTGCTGCAGTAAGCGAGAGCCATCAGGAGGAAGCTTAAAATAGTTCTGCAGTGCCTGACTAACTCAAGTGTGCATGTGTCTTCTTTCTAGCCTAATGGGTCTTTTAAATCATGTTACAATCTGCAGATTTCAGAAATACATTATGCAAAGATGTGGCAAGGTTAATGGAACAGGAAAGAACAGAAGTTCCCAGGCAAGATCTCCCCTCTACAAGGGATCTTTAGTGCAAAGGTTATTCTCAATCTGTTACTGAGTTGAAAGCAATAGTGGGAAGTATAAAAATTACACCAAAGTGATTAGAATGCTGAAAGGCTCAATTTAGAAGTGAAAAATAAGGATATAAAGTCTTTACAACTTGCAGAAGGGCAGCTAACAAACTGGTGTCTGATGACAGTTTCCAAGGGGAGGAGGAATTCTTGAGGGCAGCACAAGGGGCTATAGCTAGATTTAAGAAAGGGTTTATGCTTAATATCTGAGCAAAGCACATAATGGGCAATCTGCTGAATTACAGCAAGAATTTTCAGAGGAAATGTGGGAAACCCTTCTAGAAGAGTGAAGAGTGGACCAGAGTACACAAACCCCAACCACCTGCATCATCCCTGTAGTAACACTGTAGCTGGCGCTGTGTTAGAGCTCAGCAGCAGGAACCAGCCTCAAACAGAGACAGCTGTGGTGCCTCCAGGCTGCAAAGCCAGGGCAGGGATGGCTTGGGAAACTCTCATCGGATACTGTATACAGCCAGCCATTCCACAGGGTGTCCTGCCTTCAACAGCTGTATGGCACCAGCAGAGACTTCTGCTGCACCGTTAAACTCACGATTAAAGCATTCCAGGAACTTCACCACTAAGTGATTAATGGTAATTAGCACCTGGAAAACCAAAGTACCACTAGTGGCTACAATAACAGGAGAACACATCCTGAGCAGCAGCCTTGCAGTATGGGAGCTCTTCCTGCTCCCAGTTCAGGCCCCATGCCCTGTGGGGTCACTGCCTCCCCTGGGCATGAAGAAAGAGCCACTCCTGACCCCTCCTGACAGCCCTGAAGCTGAGGGTAGTTCTGGACTGAACTGGTCAAACTGGTCTTACCTGGAGTTCCTGGAATAGGCTTTCCTGTAGGAAAGGGGGAGCTTCAGCTGGCATCTGTAAAACAGGAGCAGGATCAATCCTGGCAGCTGGAAATCAATTAACTGAGCCTTGTCCTCCAACAGGGAAAAGGGTGTTTTGTCAAAATCTGAAATTAATTTAGCTGGATTGGGAGATGTCTGCAACTCTGGAGGTTGGATCCACCACTGTCTTCCTCAAGGAAGGAAGATTAGGCTGCTCATTTGACTCCACAGGCATCATGAAGCTGAGCTGGGAGAGCTCCTGCATCCTGCCACCAATCAAAGGTTCATCCAGGATGAGCAGCTGGGCGCAAAACCATGGCACAGCAGAGTACAGACATGGAAACACCTTTAGGGAAGCTTGTCTGCCACACCTTGTTGCCCTACCTTAGCAGGACAGGGCAGCTTTGCTTAGCACCATGTCACACTCAAAGAAATAGGAAAGGGACATTCCAGCTTCCACTGGAAATATGATTCTTAACCCTAAATTGTTATTACAAAAACAAGAGGGTTGACAGTTGTTAGTCACATGCAGACTAGGAATGCAAGGCCACAGGTGGAAATTTAAGTAAATGTTTGAATCCAAATCCCTGTTCCCACAGCAACTGTCACTAAAGTGTCCTGGGGCCTTTCCAATGCTAATGAAGAGGGGTAATTTCCTCCCTGCACAAACACAAGAGTTAGGTTGTGGCAGCTGAAAGAATTATGCCTCAAAACTTTCCAGGGACATCGGATTGAGCCTCAATGTTTTGTTAAAGCAAAAGAGGAAAGAAATTACTTAAACAAGACAGGCTGGCATGAATGCAAAGCCAATCTTCCAAGTATTATTTTGCCACTTTTCCACAAAGAATCTCAGTAACATTCCCTTCACAATCCTTCCTACACCAAACCCTTGAAACAACTGCACTCTAGTCAGTCCTGATACGTGTAGTTACACGGGCAGTGTTACAGGTTAACAGGGACAGTATTAAACCCAGTTGCCATCCCTCCAAACAGCACCAGGCACATGCTTTAGAGAGAGAGAGAGAGAGAAAATTCATGCATTATGTATTATCGCTGTGTAAAAACAGAATAAATAAAAAAATCAATGTGCTATAATAGAGAGTACGCTCAGAGGAAAGCTAAGGCTCAAGAAAACTCTACAGAGACAGCTTTCCAAAACACTCACAGGGGACTATGAAAAATCAGAAGTCTTAATTGAAAGGCTTTCAAAGTCCCAGCCATCCAAGAATAAGCCCTTAAAATGAAAACACTTACTCAACCACAATAAAGGCTTTTAAACTGTATAGGATCCTTCCTCTTGAGAGGCATGTGAGGAGGATGAAGCCAGGCTAGGACCCCCAGAGCAGCCACAGCCAGCAGGATCTGTACACGTGCCTGTGAGTGTGGAGCAGAACAGAAGAGGTGCCCACCTCCCACACTTACCCCTTTTCCTGCAGGGTGCCTGGCCCCAGTGAAATGCTCCTTTCCCATGGCCCTGCAGTGTCCTCCTTTTTGCTGGACTCTCCCAGGAAACCACAACTTTTCTTCCCTGCATCAAGTAACTGCTTGCCATCAGCTATGGAATTCTTTCCCACAGTTGAACCACCTCCAGAAAAGCTTTGCTGCTCATTTGGGGCAGATTCAGACAAGCCAGGTGTCTCCCAGGGTTCAGCTGCAGCACAGACCTCTCTGGCACTGGCACCAGTTGCTGTCCTGTGACTCCTTCCTTGTTTGGAAGTCATTCCTTTTGAGGTAATCTTCCCAGCTATCCTGGGGCCTTGAGAAACACATCTGGCTGGGACTTTCTGCTGCAGTTTCTTCATGTCTGGGTCAGTCCTGTAAGGGGCTCTTAACAGGTATGGAGAGGGCTTCTTCAACAACAAAGGCTTTTTGCTTCCAGCTCTCACCTTCCTGCACTCATGGATATCCTGAACAGGTACAGGCACCTGCTGCTCTTCAGCTTTCTTGGGAGCATGTGCCTCACCTGCCCATTTCTTTCCGGTAGCTCCCTGAGCCTCTAATGGAGTTTTCAAGATGCTTTTCCTGACTTTCAGTGCCTTCTCTAAGGCCCTGTTGAGCAGTTCCAGCTCCTCTAGCTCCTTGGGTGAAGGCCTGTCTTCTGCGAGAAAACATGTCAGAAGGCTCAAACCTGAATGTTCCCCATTTGACACTTCACTAACTTACTCTTCCAGGTAGTACAGAAAGAAACTAAATACAATGAATGGTGCAGGAAGCTATTCAGCTTTTTAGGTGTGGGAACAGTCACTTCACAGAGGATGCAGGCAGGATTGCCAGAAGCTTTAAAGACCCAGGATGGATGTGAGGATGAACCCAGGAGGGCAGTTCTCCCGAGTCAACCTCAACAAGTGACATTCCCACACTTGGGTCAAGCCCACTTTATTGCCGGCCTTGGCTAACGAGGCACGACTCCAAGCTAACCCCAAGAAGGAGAGTGGGCAGAAAAAGGCAGAGAGGGTATTTAGGTGGATGCAGAGCACTGGAATGACTCCTAACACCGCAAATGGCCCGGGGCCGGTGTGACATGAGGGGCACCGGCCCGGGGGAAGCGCTCACCATGTTCAGTGCTGGAGCCTGGCTGTGGCTGCTCCTCTTCTTCATCATCCCTGGAGGGAACAAACAACGAACAGGGGCCGGCGTTGCTGCACCGGGACGAGATCAGCACCTCCGGCCCGCGGGGCCTCGGACACGGCTGAGGGACCAGCGCCCGGGCCTCCCTCCTCCCTCCGGGCAGCCCGGGGATGGAGGGGCCCGGGAGGGCCGTGCCGGGCGGCTCAGCACACACACCGGTCCCGGGCGGCCCAGCACACACCCGGGTCCCGGGCGGCCCAGCACACACCGCTGCCGGGCGGATCACCACACACCCGGGTGCCGGGCGGATCACCACACACCCGAGTCCCGGGCGGATCACCACACACCGGTCCCGGGCGGCCCAGCACACACCCGGGTCCCGGGCGGATCAGCACACACCCGGGTCCCGGGCGGATCAGCACACACCCGGGTCCCGGGCGGATCACCACACACCCGGGTCCCGGGCGGATCACCACACACCGGTCCCGGGCGGCCCAGCACACACCCGGGTCCCGGGCGGATCAGCACACACCCGGGTCCCGGGCGGATCAGCACACACCCGGGTCCCGGGCGGATCACCACACACCGGTGCCGCACTCACCAGCGCCACAGGAGCGCCCGGCTCCGCGCCGCCCGCCGCTCCAGCTC
Source organism: Poecile atricapillus (assembly GCF_030490865.1). Classification (NCBI taxonomy): domain Eukaryota; kingdom Metazoa; phylum Chordata; class Aves; order Passeriformes; family Paridae; genus Poecile; species Poecile atricapillus. The sequence goes on along the minus strand of NC_081262.1, from coordinate 1,736,583 downwards.
CCGCCGCCGCTCCGCGCCCTCGCCCAGCGCCGTCCTCAGCGCCGCCGCCGCCCTGCAAGGCCCAGCGTGCTCAGAGCCCCGCGGGACCTGACCCGGCCCGCCGGGGCCCTGGCCTCCCGCCCCTCACCTTCGGCCGCAGCCCGCAGGCAGCATCAGCCCGGCCGCGGCCCCGCCGCTCCTCCCGCCGGCCCCGGCTCCGGCCCCGCGCTCGCTGCGGCCCTGCCAGGACCTGCGGGCGGGGCGTGTCCCGCGCGCGGCGGGAGCGGCCCCGGGCCTGAGGCGTTCCGGCTGCCCCCGGGGTCCCGCTGCGCCGCGGTCCGAAGGGTGTCGGGCAGGGGGGTCCCTGTGGTCGCTGTGCTTGCCTGGCGCGGGCGGGACAGTGCCGGGGATTCCCCGCTGGGCCCGGGGAAGCCGGTTTTCCCTCCGCTGCCTTCAGTGCTTCCCTGTCCTTCCTTCGCCCTCTGAGGGGGCTCGGGCACCGCGGGCCCGTCCCACAGCCCGAGGCGCCCGGCCCTCCCGGGGTTTGTTCCTCCCAGCCTTGGCAGTGGAGAGGCCCGAGAACCCAGAGCCCCTGGGCTCCGCACGGGCCCCGCAGCCGGAGGCGGGCCCATCCCGGGCCGGTGTCAGCCCCGGCAGCCCTGGCAGAACCGCCTTCAGCCCAGCGGACACAGCGCACGGCAAACTGCTGCTGCTGCCGCCCGTGCTTTGCATCCGCAGAAAAGATAATTTGTGGGGTGTTTTTGATGGAGAGGGGAATCTGCTTTGCCCTGCGGCCGTGGGAGCTGCCGGGTTTGTAGCGAGGAGTCGGAGTGCTGCTGGATCCCGGCGGGATCAGCTCTGCTGCGGAGCAGTGCAGTTCTCAGAACAGCCCGTAGCTGGCACTGTCCAGGCAGCTGAGAAGCAGGAATCCTGTCCTTCCCCTCGCACAGCAGAACCAAAGTTAACAAAAAAGTTAGGAAGTAGGAAAGAAGTGGTTCTTTGCCTTCAGTGGCTCAGGCTTGAGGTTGAGATGCTCGTGATTCTCTGCAGCCGCGTGACCACAGACTTTTAAAAAGAGAAGCTGAGAATTCCAGGTGATTCATCGAGACAGGGCTTTAAAACCCCTTATAAAACATTGTAAAATATCAGAAAAATCCTCACACATCGTGAGTTTTCACATTCGTGAACTCAACATTCTTCCAACTGTAATTTGCACTTTTGGCACAGACAAAGAATGATTTCTCTCTCGATCGTAGACTTTGCAACGAATCTGGCAAATAGGCTGGCCCCTTCCTGCCCTGAATCGTATAAAGAAGTGTGAGTTCACTGTCAGAGCACTGTGAGCAATTATGCTTCTGGGGCATGAGCCAAGGTAGAGCCCAGCCAGATATCTCTGGGCTCAGCAGGGCTGATGGGAATATCAGACACTCTGAAAATAGTTTAATCAACAAAGTGGCACTTCTCCTCAGGCACCTGCATGCTGTTGGCATTTAAGTATTAAAAACAACCAAAAAAGTGATCAGGCTGCTGTAATTCTGGAAAGTCACCTGAGGCATGAAGCCTGCTGGAGCAGCACTACTGACATGGCTACCTTTGGCATCAAGTCTCTGTGGTTTGGCAGTGCTAAAAATTATCCTCAAACCCCAAAGATCCCTTTGTACAGGAGATGAATCAAGTGTGTGCCCCTCCTGAGCCTCTGGCTTTGTGCAGGCAGTAGAATTCCCCCCAACAGACAGGAAAGGTTTAATGCAGGCACTTTGCTGCTAAGCTGCACCTTGCTGGGAAGAAGGTCTGATGACTATCTGCATGTTGGCTTAAAGATTTAAGTGAGGTAAGGGCTGCTACCATCACAAAATCAGGAGGGGCAAGTGGGGTGGGGAGGGCAAGGCTTTACCTTGTCCCTTCCAGCTACAGCCAGCTCTGGTTAAACCATGGGTGAAACCATGGCAGAGACCTTGAGGTGAGGTGATAATCAGCAGGTGGAGAGCAGAAACCTCCTGAGAGAGATAAAACCACTCCTCTGCTGATGCTCAGGGTTTATAGGTGCTGACACCGGACATTACAGCCCAGCTGCTCCCACTCCTCTCTCCTACTCCCCTCCACACCTCCACGATGGGCTCCTGCTGCCTCGCCTTCTGAGGAGTCTTTCAACCCAGGGCAGGTGCTGGGTAAATCAGCTCCTGCCTTGTCTTATGGGTGGTTGACTTTCCAGTGGATTATTTGACAAAGCCAGTTGAAGAAAAGGTCCCAGGTGTGTGTATCTGACTCTTTTCACTGAGATCAGCTTGTGCTGGAATGGGTAAATGTAGCAACAGGCCCTGCACCAGTACAGACCTGATGTGGCACAGCTGGCATAGGCGACATTTGTGCCAGGGCCTGGATTTTAAGCTAACAGAATCTGAACTGTGTTTCTGCTTCATGACATTGCTTGCTGGGCAAATGCAAGCATTGCTAAGTAACAATTCAACTGGTGCAGAGATTTAGTTACAAAAGGCAGGTTAAAATACTTGTGTGATGTACTGCTGGTACACAGGTCTGGCACCAGTTATTTTTGGGCCTGAAGTCATGAGAATTTGGCACAGGTGAGATGTAATGGAAGTTACACTGTCAAGACTCATTCACTGCTCAGGCTGCCAGGTGCCAGGTGATTTTCTGCAATCGGTATTTCTATTTTCATGAGAGTCCAACTCTCAAATACTTGTGAGTATATAAGTGCCCATAACCCATCATGATAGGATTCCTTGGGGCAAAAGTAGACATCACTTAGCAACAAGAAGAGAAAAAGATTAAACCAGGAGATAAACTTCATCACGAATACACCTCCCCATACTTTCTATGTTATTGCTATATTATATTATTCCATGAGCTGTGCTCCTCCTGTGTGCTGCCCCGGGGATCAGTGCTGTTTGCAGAGCTGGCACAGGAGAATCCTCCCCATGTTGTGGCTTAACCCCAGCCAGCAACTCAGCCCCACACTGTTCACTCACCCCTTCCCAGTGGGATGGGGAGAGCATTGTAAGAGGAAGAGAACTCATGGGTTGAGATAAAGACAGTTTAACAGGGAAAGCAAAGGCCATGCAAGAAAAACAGAACAAGGAATTCATTCCCTGCTTCTCCTGTGGGCAGGTGTTCAACCATCACCAGGACATCAGGACACTGTCACAGGTCCCTTGTGACAGGAAAGGTGTGTGCTAATGTCTTTACAAACAATTCCATGGGTGAGGGGATGAGTAATAACATCTTTGAAATGGATCTTAATGTCTCTACCAGCTTCAAGCAGCAGGTTTGTTACAGAGCCCAGACAGCTTTGACTCTTGAAGCAGACAAGTGGGTCTGCAAGAGCTTGAGTTTCTGAACTTTGGGGTAAAATGACAGGTTCAAGGGGCATATGTGGTAGGGAAAGCTGTACCTTCCTCATTCCTCAGCAAGGGGGAAAGGAAGAGGGCAAAATGTGGCTGGGAGTTTGGGATAAAAGGAGGCTGCACCCTCTGAAACCTCGGGAGAGAAAACCCCATGGGTGTGTGCCCTGGTGGACTCTCTCCCTTTATTAGAATAAAGTTGCAGGACTCCTCTGTCTCCTTTATGAGCCCTGGCTTTTCATAGTGTGATCTTCTGTACAAGCCCTACCAGTAACCACCACTAAACCACATCCCCAGGTGCCACATTTATGTGGTTTTTTTAACACCTCCTGGGCTGGTGACTGTACCACTGCCCTGGGCAGCCTGTGCCATGCCTGACTGCCCTTACAGTGAAGAATTTTTATCTCTAATATCCAACCTAAAGCTTCCCTGGCAGAACTTAAAGTTGCTTCAGCTGGCTGGATAAAAAATGCTGACAGCAGGGACATTCTCACTGGAAAATACTCTGTATCCTCACCCTCTTCCTGAATGTTACATTGGATCAGCCCAGTCTGAAACAAAATGGGGAGGACAAAGGAAATCTCCTGTATGTGAAACCATGAAGCAGATAGTCAGAAAAATTAATCCACAAACACCAGAGGATTATATCCAAAAAGGGGACAGAGGAGTCCTGTAAATTTATTTGAATAAAGGGGGAGGCCATGGGGCATTTCCCCTGGGGTCTCTCAAATTTTTGGAAGATGCAGCCTCCTTTTTATCCTTATTTCCTGACTGCATGTCCCTTTTTCTTTCCCCATTGGCTGAGGCACTTGAGAGGTACAGAATCCCCAAAACGCCTAATACCTGAAATGCCTAATACCTAAGACAACCTTCTAATGTTTACCTCTCCTCCTCTTTGTCTTTTCCTTGTGTCAATTAGTGGAACTCCTTATGGAATTTATGACTCTTCTCATTGTTTCCTTCATCTCTCAGTATTCAGTTTTATATATCAGCAGACCTACAGTTTGTTTGTAAAGACAAATCTCTCATTCCATTTATCAATCAGTGGGATCCTTCCCATTGTTTCTTTTATCTCTCAGTATCTAGCTTTATTTACCAGCACATCCATAGTTTGTTTGTAAAGACAAATCTGTCATTCCTTTCAAGATGGAGTTAGTGTGTATCCAATGGGAAAAGACTGTCGCTGAGGTGAGAAGATCCAAAAGAAAAAGGAAATTCTTTCCAAAGATGTTCTCATGTGTCCAGTTGGGAGTTTGGGCTAGGGGAACAGCCGGTGTGGGGAGTGCAGGGCACTGGCAGCTGGGTTTCCCTGTTCTGGGTCACCTCGGGCTCCAGCGCTGCTTTCTCTGCTTGTGGCCCTGCCGTGGCTGCAGGGACACAGGAGCTGCTGGCATCAGCCTTCTCCAGAGGCTCTGATTTCACTGCTGGAGCAGAGCACTGTCTCACAAGAATTTCCGCCAACAGCAGAAGCCAAAGCCCCGGGCTGCAGTGCAGGTGATCCCTGGCTGGGCTGTGCCAGTCCGGGCTGGCTCTCAAGAGATCCTGTGTGACCGAGAGGGAAGGAAGTGAGGACCCGTGGTTTGGTATTCCAACAAGGAGAGCTGGGCTGTGGAGTGACACCTGCAGAGAGGGAAGGCTCTGAATCTGGAGATTTGGCCGGGGTGTTTGGAAAACATCTGCAGCAATTCATCACTACCCCTCTGAGCACCATGTGCAGGAGTGTTCTGCCTTTGCTGTGTTACTCTGCCAGTGGAGTTTTCTGATGTGCTGCCCTAACAAGTGGGTCTCTCCCCCCTTGTTTCAGTAGAAAATTATGCATTTAACACATGCAGGTCCCCATAAAGCCAGACCAGGAGTTTACAAACCACAGGGGTAGCAGTAGATTAATACTGCCCCTGGGGACTGAATGTGTTAAGGATCATCACATTAACACATCTTCAAAATCCTGAGCCCAGGCTGAGATCTCAGTTCACACCAAATGAAAACCATGTCCCTGGGAGCTTTTGGACAAGGGAAAGGCCTTTCCCGGTTGTTTGCAGAATCACCCATATCACTGAGGTATTTATGGGGCTGTTTTGCCCTCCAGGCTTCTCGCTACCTGATTTACAGGCTGGGAAAATGCAGCCAAATGGAAACCTGAGGGAGATTTCCTTTTTTTCTCTCTGGCCTTCTCACAGGACAGACTTGAGAAAAGGAGATGGGGTTTCTCTGGGACAAAGAGTACCCACCCATTGACCAGAGCTTCTCCTGTTGAGGCATCATGCAAGGCCTTAAACAATCCTGGGACCAAGTCTGGCAGTGAGATTGGCATGATCATTTCATGCTCTGAGTGCTTTCACAGCACTTTTAGTTCCCTGGGAAGTGCAGCTTCTGGGATTGAGGGGTGAACTCTGGGCTCATCACCAGTGGAAGCTGTGGGTACTGAAGTTTGCATGAATTAAAAGGGAAAAAAAAAAAGAAGCTCAAACTCACAGGAAAGAAGAACAAAAACCAAACACAATCAGGAATGAAATGCAAAGATCTGAGCTCTGGGGAAGTTTGAGCCTCATGGAGAATAGAGAGGAGCAAGGGCCAAAGACAAATATTTTTTTATTTCCCTCAGAATTGCTAACAAAGTGTATAACAAATGTATTTTCTTGTCTTCCATTATAACATTACTGGATAAAAGCTAAAACACTGCTGTCTGCTTCCTGGAGAAAGTACAAATAAGGGGCATGCACACCTTGGAGAGGCAAGGCCAGACTCAAACACATTCACATCTATTCCCAAATGTTTGCCTTCCATCTGAAGAAAAGAATGGCAAGCCTTTGGCAGGGCCTAGATTTCCCATCTCAGGACATTTTGGGCCTAGATTTCCCATCTCAGGACATTTTGGGCCTAGATTTCCCATCTCAGGACATTTTGGGCCAGCACAGTGAGGGTTGTTTGTGAGATCTCTGTGCAGGGAATGGAGCAGAGCACAGGTGGGCTCAGCCTGACCACTACACTGCCCCACTGCCTCTGCCAGCTCTGCAGGCACCTTCCCCTGGGCCCATGGCCCCTCCCTGCCCTCTGGCATCAACTGGGCAAACTGGGTAAACTGGGAGCTGCAGCAGGAGATCTTTCTGGCTACTGCCCAGGTAGCAGCTGCCTGCTGGAGGAGCAGATGCCTGTGCTATGTGAGCAGGTCCTGATGGGACCACGTGTGCTCCTGGTGGAGGTGGTCCTGTGGTACAGGAAATTAAAACTCTGGGAAAAGTCCAAAAGGTTGGAAAACCACGTGGTGTAAAGGCACAAGAGAGAAGTGAGCTGGAAGTGATTGTACAAATAAATCTACTTCACTGCTAACTGAAAAGGAGCAAAGACTGAGAAAGAAAAACCTCTGGATACTCCTGTATCCATCAGAGAGATCCACACTATCCACAGGACTGTGCTGGTAGCAAAAAAAGGACAATAAGCCATGGCTTTATTGATTGCTTCTCCTCATTGTCTTTTATTATTTTTCCTATTTAGTTAATAATTAGAAGTTAGATGAGAAGGGAATGGTCAGTTCTGAGTCTGGGGTGTGGTGAGTGATGCTAGAAGAGATTGCAGTAATATATTTAAATTTTACTAAAGCACTTGACACTGTGTCTCAGTTTTCTGCACAAAACCGATTAAGTCATTATACGTGAAAGCTGATCATGGAGAAGACTGCATCAGGTGGAGAAAGGTTTCTAAATTTCTGTAGACATCACTGCCAGATTAAACTCTGATTAATCAATGCAGATTAACATCATCTTTATCTTTGCTGCTGGTGTCAGACAAGACCTTTCAGCTCCAGGCCATCACATCATCTATTGCTCAGGTGAAAGCATTTGATGAGCTCCATCCTGTTCCCTGTGGGCAGCAATCAAGCTCAGAATTGAGCTTGTTTTTCTTTATTCAGTTTCATCTTCCTCTTCTAGAATTCAAAAATTACTGCAGGTCTTCATGTGTTGGAAATCTCATTTTCATTACTCTGAACTTGATTTAAGACCTAAGTTGGAGTTTTTCAGCACAGTTGAAATTCACTTACAAATTCAGCTGTCCATTTTGCATCTCTCTGAGGGCATTCAGCTGAAACCAAGTAAAAGTCTTTCATATACACCAATCTTGATGTGCAAACCCATGTCATCTCTGGAAGGGCTTCTGATTTCTACTTGCATCTCACACTCAGTTTCTAACCCACGTGTCTGCTCATCCTTTCCTTCACTGGTGATATTTGTACTAAAATCACCTTCCACTTCTCATCCTTGTGGAGAAAGTCAGCACTATCAGACAGGTCCAGCTCTCAGATTTTTTCAGAAAAAAAAATAAATTCCCCATCTGCTGTTTTTGGTGCCATAGAAATAAAAACTACTTTTTGTATCATCATTTTAATGCATCATCTCTGGGAAAAAAATATTAGTGGTGGGACCTAGATCATCTAGGAAGGGTTGTTGTTTCCATACCATGCCAGCTGCCCAAAGCAGGAGTTCTCCATCTCTTGAGCAGCTCCACACTTTGATAAGATCTCCACTGGGTGCTTGAGTTTCTGTCTGACCAGAGGCAGAAATTCAGCCATCAGCAGAGGTGGTTGTTGGTTCCTAGCAGGGAACCAGATCAGCCTGCAGAGGAAAAAGTTGCTTCAATTCTCCTCTGTGCTTTGAAGCAAGGGCTGATTATGAGCCATCAGAGGGGCTGTGTCCTAATCAGCAGCTGTGGCTTTTATAAGTCAGCTTTTATGAGATAAGCCAGCCACAGAGACTCTCTTCCATAACCTCCTAATTTCCCCAGGCAGTTTGGTCATGCCTGACACCCTGGAAGACCATGGCAACATTGAAGAGGTTTTGTTTCCATCATAATAAATCAGATACTTCATTCCAGAAGGCATTACAGGATCTGCATCACATCATCTGTAAAAATACAAGGTGAATTCCCTGTGAATTGGGTTTTTATTTTGAACAGGCCTGAACCCAGCTTTGGCCTGAATGAGGAAGGATCTGGTCCAGCTCCTGTAAGGTGAGGGGAGTGCAGGAATCAGTGCAGAGCTGCTGATGGGGTGGCTGAGAACATCTCAGAGACCCTGATGGCCCCAAAACATCCTCCTGGCCTTTATCATAGAATCACAAGATGATTTAGCCTGGAAGGGACCTTAAATTTCATCTTGTGCCAGCCCTGCCCTGCCACGGGTAGGGATGCCAGTCACAGATAAGGGACCAGGAAAGTGTTTTACCACCTTTGTTTTCAGTTTTTATCTCTAATTTGAGCTGACAAAGTTGTTCTGTAGTTCTCTTACTACAGGGGTTGAGTGGCCATCGGCTCCATTCAGATTCAAAAGCTCCAGATAAGGAGCTAATTGTGACTGTGGTGATGTGGTTTATAGGGGACATGTTCCCCTGACAGTGAAATCACCTGGGAAAAGACTCTTCTCTCCTGCCAGATGGAGTAGGGTGTGGACAGAGTCGGGGAGAAGTACTAGAAACTGGGAATAAAGAATTTTCCTGTGTCAGATGAAATAAGCTTTAGCGGGAGCTGAAGGCAGGAGGGGACCAGCCAAAGCCATGGCTCTTTTCTCGAAGCAGAACAGATGCACCAAGTGGTGCTTTCAGGTGCCTGTGATTTTATCCAGGGCTTCCCCTCCCTGACAGGCATGGGAAATATCAGTGGTGTGCTCAGAAATTTGTTGCATGGGCTGTGGTTGGGGACTGTTTGGTCAAATGTCTCTGTTTGTGTATTCTAGACCTCAGATAGCTGAGGAGTTAAGCAGGAGGGTGTCAAGGTGAAGTGGGAGTTGAGAAAGGGGGGATTAAGCCCTGTGTGCTGGCGGGGGCAGGAGTAAACCCTGGGAGTTAATGGCTTGGACATAACCTGGGAGTCTCTGGCCTGGTGAGAAACTGGACAGTTCAGGCCCAAAGAACTGCCCTGACCTGGTTGTATTGAAGATTGAAAAGGATTCAGCAGCTCTCATTCCTTTCATTTCTCTTCCTCTGAGGCAGGGATCTCCCAAACCACTAAAAAGACTGTCTGCTTGCTTGAAGCAGGCTCTCCAGTTTACTGCTGATGGTATCAGACCCCTCCATCCCCACCAGATGTGGGGATGCACCAGATGTGCCAGATCTCTGGAAGTGGGGCAGCACAAGAACCTTGAGCTCCTGCTGCCCACAGAGGGATGGTCCCATAGCACTGTGAGCCCTCCTGGGGCAGATCCATCGCCCTGCAAGCCCAAGAGATTGAGCCTGCTGGAAAAGGAACAAAAGCCCTTCTTCTGCCTGGGGAGGAGGGACACCATCCTGAGTTTATACTGCATCTGTGCAGCAGATCATGAGACACTGCAACACTCTTGAGCTGTCAGATGGCATTTTTAATAAACCCAAACTTGACTTTTTAGAAATTGTTGTTAATTAAGCTCTCCAACCAGAAAGCACAGGGCTTTGATCAGTGCTTCTCAAAGCAAGTATGATCCAATGCTGCATCTTGTGTCAGCTCATTAGGAACTGCCTTCATTATAAATCCTGCTCGTTATCTGAGTCTGAACTGGAAGCCTGTGAATTAAGAGAGGAGTTAGACAAGGTTTTGTAGCTGGGTCTCAAACCATAGACAACATAAACATGGTTTATGCTTTATAGACATAAATATAAACATAGTTTATAAGAAGGAGCCCTTGATGGGAACGGTGCAGTCACTGATGAGCAGAAGGTAAGGCCCAGCAAGTGTCCCAGAAGTGAAACAGGTGTGTTAAACAAGGATATTTGTCATTGTGTCACCTGCACCCCAGCCTGGGTACCCATAGCACGTTTGGAGCAGGACAGATAAACAGGAGAGCACGTGCACCAGGTTCCTTGGAGCTGAACTGCCAGGGAAGGGTCTGGGGGGAGCAGTCCCGGTGTTGGTGTTGGTGTTGGTGTTGGTGTTGGTGTTGGTGTTGGTGTTGTCAGCTTCACTCACCACACAGACAGCACAGCTGGTGTTTTGACCCTGGAGAAGCAGCTCACTGCAGAAGTGTCACCCTGAGAATCAGGCCCTCGATATTGTTTTTCACAAGTTCTAGCCACTTTCCCAGGAAAGTAACTATAAACATAGGTGTTTATACATTCCATTAAAGATATGCCTTTTGATGGACATTTCTCATGGCCAGTGTGGTTGGGAAGGTGTTAACCTGACTATCCAATCCCTGGTCATGGTCAGAAACCTATAAATACTGAAAGAACAAATAAACTTCGCTCTTTCTTTCACCACACCTCGAACCGTGTCCGTGTGACTCATTTTGTGTCCAACAGTGACACAGAAATCTTGTCCATGAGGCTGCCCTGCCATCCTGGAATCATTGCTCTTCATAAGCTTATATAGGACTGGAAAGTGAGAGATGTTCAGTGTCAATTATAGTTCATTTTTCTGGTAACTCACTGTTCCATGGTAGATTTAGAGCTGCCTGGAGGGAGGTTAAGAGTCACTTTGTCCAACTGTCTGGAGAATCAATCTAAAATAGGAAGAGTGGGATGAGGGAGTGTTGAGGAGGCTTGTAAAATTCAGACACAACGCATTCAAACAAGATTTATTTTATACACCAGTTAAACCAGATTAATTTGTTTTATTAAACCAATTCAATAAATTAAGCTAATTAAGCTCCATCAGCATTTGAATACAGATTCATGATGTCCAGTGGAATTGGTTCTACTTGAATGATTTCAGATTTCTTAAGGTCTAGAAGAGTAACTGAGAATGAGCTGGGTTACCCCAATGAGGTGAGGGTTCTCAGCCTCATGGAGATATCAGAGACAGCACCCTGACACAAGGGAAGAATCCCAACTGCAGGCTCTGACCCCCCAACATCTACACCCCAGTTGTTTCTGATCTGTGGTCAGACACAGCCCCATGAGCCCTCACTGGCTGGGGCCTGACATCCCCCAGAGCCACCATGCAGATGTGGTGGGGTTTATCCTGCACAGGAGAAGGGCAGCGAAGCCAGCCAGGACTGGCCAGACTGGGGCCAGGGGCAGTCACTGACTGGAGGGAGAAGGATGCTCATGACACTGTGTCAGCCCTTTGCAGCAGCCTTTACTCCCTGCTGAGGCAGAGTGGTGAATCACAGGATCATGGAATGGTTTGGGTTGGAAGACACCTTAAAGTTCATCTCACTCCACCCCCTGCCATGGCAGGGACACCTCCCACCATCCCAGGCTGCTCCATGCCCTGTCCAGCCTGGCCTTGGACACTTCCAGGGATCCAGGGGCAGCCACAGCTTCTCTGGGCACCCTGTGCCAGGGCCTGCCCACCCTCCCAGGGAACAATTCCTTCCCAATATCCCATCTAACCCTGCCCTCTATCATTCCCCCTTGTCCTGGCACTCCAGGGCTTTGTCCAAAGTCTCTGCCCAACTGCCTTGGAGCCCCTTTAGGCACTGAAAGGGGCTCTAAGGTCTCCTGGAACCTTCTCCAGGCTGAAGAGCCCAGCTCTAGGTGAGGGTCGCCAGCCCTCAAAGCATCTCTGTGGTCCTTTGGAATGGAATATTCATTGAGTAGGAATATCTGAAGTAATCTAAAATCAATTAAACTGGAAAGCCCATCAGCATTCCTTGTTTCCTTTCACTTGTCTTGAGACCTGTGCATTGCTTGGCTTTCAGGAAATGCACATTCTGGACCCCCAGTACCATTCCCCTCATGGACTCCCCATGGCAGAGCAGCATCAGGAACACCTGGGGCCAAATCCCTGCAGAGGAGCAGCACCTGCACTTTGCTCTGCTCTAGGGGGGCAGACCACGTAGCAAGGGCTGTGAAATGCTCCCAGAAAAGCCTCTTCTCTACACCCTGTGGCCATTAACTGCTGTGTGGGTCAGCACCTGCACTCTGCACTGTGGGAGCTCCAGAGCAGCTGCTCAGCCTGAGCCCCTGAGAGGAGCCACATCCATCCCACCAGCTCTCTCTTGGTGCTGATGCTTTGCATCAAGGGTGCTCTTGACTGAGAGGGAAAGTGTTTTTCTTTCCTTATTCAGAGCATTCCTCAAGCATTTTAGCTTGGGAGCTCAGTGTATGCCACAGGTCCTCTGCCAGACATGGGCCTTTCATAAGATTTTTTCTGTCTAATCACACAAAGAAAAATGCATTTGCCATTCTTAGCAGACTCTTTCACTGTGGTGTCTCTTTCTTCATCCCACAGTACATTTTCCCTGGTAAATTCATGTGTTTTACTCTGTGTATGTTTTGTCAAATGTGAAGAAAGAGGGGGATACTGTTTCAGAAACAGACTTATGAGGCCCAGCTATTCCCAGTAAAAAGCCTAATGCTAACAGGGTTTCACAGATGCTTTTTGGGCTGCCCATCAGCACATTTATCTCCACTGGTAAATCCCAGAAGTCTTAACCTCCAAATCTTGCTAATGAGAGATAGTCACATAAACCTTGGGCTGGCAGCAGAGGCTGCTGATACACATCACCACAGTGTGAGTGTTCTTAGAATTTTTGAACTGAAATTAAATGCTCTGTGGCTCTGCAGCATGGCAGGTGGATGTGCACAAAATAGCAATGGGAAGAACATGGAAATACAGGCAGTTCCCTGCCTGAATTTAACAGAGGTGTATATAGTGTGCTCTGGAGTTAACACCAGGGGGACATTATGTCCGTAGCCTCCCATGGTTTCCAGCCCACCCTGCACTGCCCAGGCAACTGGATATCACTGACAAAATCCTATCTAGCCCCAGCAAATGGACAAAGGCAATTTTTGGGCTGGCTGATGAGTCTGCACAAAGAGGCCCTGACCCTGCTTCAGTCTGCAAGTCTGTGCACAGGTCTGGGGAACAGAGCAGGAACACAGAGCAACCTGGAGCTCGCTGTTGTTGTGCACTGCAGCGCTGAGCCACAGGGAAGTGGCGGTGCCAGGAGTCTGTCATTGGGGCAGGAGATGCAGCTGATCCCCACGACACTGGCACACAGGGATGTGCAGCCCCAGCACACAGAGATGCACAAGAACACTTTCCTAAACCCATCAGAGCTGTCTGCACTCCCTGGCCTCAGTGCATGTGGCAGGCTGGGCTGGAGCTGCAGGTGCCCCCAGGCAGCCGGCAGAGGGGTGCTGGGGGCTGCAGAGAAGCATTACCAGCTCCAGCTGCATCACCGGTGGAGAGCAGGACAAGCAGTGGAGGAGAAATGAAATGATCAGCAGGGATGGAGGGAGCACATGGAGGAGCAGCCACTCTCAAAGAGGAGTTCGTAGTGATGGCAAAGCAGTGTGACTCCCTGATCCTCTGGCTTCTCTTAGGGCACCAGGAATCCCTAAGCCATCGAAAGTGCGGGTGTGGAGCCCTGCTTTGATGCAGGGGGAGCTGACACGTGAGCCTGGGGAGCAGTGTGTGTCCTGCCCGCAGCATCCTGCCTCTGTTCACGAGCACTGTGGGTTTGCATGATTTAAAATTAACATCTAGCCCGGGACAGCATTTCACTTTCTCCAGGCATCCTGCTCTAGCAGATGTCTCCAGACTCTGAGGTTAGAACCACTTAAGAACTAAGAAAAGCCACGGGACGATTTCCAGCGGGGTGCGGAGGGGCTGTCCCTGTGCCCGTGTCCAGCGGGGCTCGCAGCAGCTCCGAGCGCTTCCCTTGCCCTCCAGCAGGCTCGGGGGGCTTTGCTGCTCCCCGTTCCTTCCCAGCGCTCTAAGCAGTGATTTCAACCGGTTCTGTTCAACTCGGGACGAGCCGCAAGTGAGCAGCGGGTTCCCGTCCCGGCCGAGGCACGGTGAGCGGGGCTGGGCGCTCCCGGCTCGGGCGGCTCCATCCCGTCCCCCGCGGCCGCCGAGCATCCCGGGGCGGGGCTGGGCCGGGCTGTGCGGCGGGCGGGGGTGGCTCCGGGGCCGCCCCCATCGCCCGTTTCCTCCCCCGGGCCCGGCCGGAGCCCGCTGCCCTCCCTGGCGGCGGTAGCGGGGCCGCAGCCCGGCCGTGCGCTCCGGCTGAGCCGCGGGACGGGCCCGAGGGACGGCGGAGCAAGTGAGCGGGCTTCTTCCCCTTCTTCCCTCTTCTGTCCCCTTTCCCCCTGCTCTCCTCCCTTCCTCCTGGCTCCCCCCGCCTCGCCCCTGGCTGTCGGGAGCGCAGGGATCTGCTGCTGCAGGAGCCCGGGACTTGCAGAACATCTCCTGGCTTTGCGGCATGTTTCAATTTTCTTTTCCTTTCCCTTTTCCCTCTTACACTTGGAGTAGCTAATTGGGTAGGAAAACACGAACTGCAGGGGTGGGATTACTTCATGCTCTTGCAATGCTGTTTTGCTGTTGGATTTGAGTCCTTTGGTGTGAACAGAGCCTGCCTGGCGGTGCTGCCCTGGAGCGCGGCGGGGCCCGGGCGCTGCTCCTCCACCAGCGCCTTTATTCCTCAGCAGCTCTGCGCTTGGAGGGACCATTGTCTGTGCTGCTGCCTTGCTTTCGGAGGAGGCTTGCTCTTTTGAACAGCGGGTCCCGCAGTAATCCCTGTCCATGGTGTGTGCCCAGACGCTTCCTCATCTGGCAGGTTCATTCCATCACCAGGGCTTTTCTCCTTTAGTTTGGAGATTTCTGTAGAATATGTGATGATCTCCAGGGAAGCAGCGATGCCGACAGCGGGCTGTTCGCTTTCCAGCCTGCTGGCTGGTGTCCTGGCTCCTGCAGCCGTGGATTGTCGCTCTGTGGAGCAGCTCCGATTTTTCTCCTCTGTTTGTGAAAGCTGGATTTCTTCAAGTTTGTCTAAGAATGGGGGAACAGGGGAATTTCTTGTGCAGGTGGCACTGAAGTTCATCTAGCCAAATCAGCAGAAATTGCTTCCCTGAGAATACATATGTATAGATATGCTCCCTGAACAATTTATTCTTGAATATGAGCAACAAGTTGTGTGTGTTTTATAGAAATAAATAGAGGAGGTGAGTGCCGGGCATTGATTCCTGAGGCCTGGAGTCAGCAGGATGCTTCAACGTGGGGATGAGCGAGTTGGAGTTGGTCCTTGGGTTGGCTGGATGCATGTTTACACCACTGGAACATCTGCAAGTGAAGGATCAGTTTGTGTTTGTCTCATGCTCAGCTTTCCTGTGTATTCCCCTCCAGAAGGGGATGCAGTGTGGTGCTCAGGAACTCACTTCTCCTTGTTACTCTTCCCCCTAAGGGCACTGTTTTTGCTCTCAACTGGCAGTTCCAGCAGTGAAATAAGGAGGGGGCAATTTGTCTTCCTTCTTTACCATAAATATTTTACCTGTAAAACGGTAACCTCAGAAATACTTAAACCCAGGGAAATTTGCTTTGTGTTTCTTAAGCTTGGGCTGTCTCCAATGGTATCATGCTCTGGGATTGGATGTTCTGCTTTATTTCCCTGAATTAATTTCATTGTGGCACTGAGAATTCCCCTGTGGTCCCTGGAAGAATTTTGAGAAGCATTTTGAGAAGTTCGGAATTGCTAAATAATGTTTTTTCATCCTTGAAATAGAGGTGGGAAATTTCCTATCCCAACCTGCCCCTGGGTACCTGAAAGTTGACTTTTACAGCTTTCAGCTCGGCAAAGCTGGGCTTCATTGACAAATCTTTTTTAAAGTGACTTTTCTCATCTAAAGTTATGAAAAGTTGATACCTCTCATAATAGGTGGATGAATTAGATAAGTAGAGATCTTCCTGCTCCCCTTCTGCTAAGTGAAAATACACATGTTTTTATGCTGACAACAATTGTTTAAATGATTCCCAGCCCCAGGGAGCCTCCAGTCCATTCCTGTTTGCACCCTGGAGCTGTGTCAGTCTCAGATGGCCTTTCCCAGTGTAGGGAAGGCAAATGTTCTTGGTGAGGTTGTTCCCCAGTGAGCCAGAGCCCCACAGAGAAAGCGATGTCCCCTTGGTGTCTCTTTCTGGAGAACAGCCTCATTGGCATGAGACATCTCCATCCTTGTGCAGCAGCAGGAGCTATCACAGCTTTCTCCAGTGACACCTGCTGTGATGCTCATGGGGAGCTTGGGGTGTTCATCTGGGAGAGAACTCAGTGACAATGTCGTGTGTGTTCCTCCAGGATTATCAGAACAGCTGTCAGAGAGGGGTGGGATGTTCTCTCCAGCATGGAGGTCGTTATGGCAATGGGAATGTCAATTCTTAGCCCTTTAGCTCCAGCGAGTCATAACTGAAAAGCAAACACTTTTCTTGTCATCTCTAAGGTTTTGGTTTTTAAGAGGGCAGATTATCACCATTTGCACAGAACTCAGCTGCAGTAATTCCCATCCCTGCCATCCACGTGCAGCATTGCTGCTTTTGGGAATGGCTTGGGAGCAGTGCAGGGCTGGGGCAGAGCCTGTGTGTCTGGAGCCAGCAGCAGAGTGCCTGGGGAATCCCAGGCAGTGTCTGGAGACAGAGCTGCAGAGGATGCTACATGAGGGGAAGCTGAGCCAAAATGTACCCAAGAGCTCTGTCTGTCCTGGCTCCTGGCAGCAGGAGCTGACGTGAGGACAGCCTTGGGGCACTGCTGGCAGGGCCTGGCTGCTCTCAGGTGCAGCAGTGCTGAGGCAGCTGCTCCCTGTGGGGCTGTTTCTGTCCCAAAAGGAGAAATGTTGTGTTGGCAGCTTCCCCAGCACCAGGATGGCAGCGAGGGCCAGGGCTGTGCTCAGCTCCTTGCAGCCTGCATCCTCTCCAGGCTGGTCTTGCACTCCCCTTCCAGCTTGCTTCAAGTTTTCCCAGCTCTAAAGTTGGGATGTTAAATGACATCTTTGTGGTGAGCTGTGGCAGGCGAGGGATGCTGTGTCCTGCTGAGGCTCTGTGGAATGTCACAGCCTGTTTGCTGCAGCCCTAAGACAGGAAGGGACAAGCACCAATCCCTGTGGCTCCTGGCCCTGGGCAGCCCCATGATCCTGTTGCTGCATTCCTGTATTCCACAGCTGTCTTGCTGAGCTGCAGGAGTCCCTCACTTACCTGTGAGACACTTGACCTGTGTCTCACTGGGCCAGAATGAGAGCATAGGGACCTAATCCTGCCTTGGCTGGCACTGCTGTTTTTTGGGGGGGGGGATGCAAAAAGGTATGAGGAACAACCACAGAGCTGGAGGATGGACACAGAGCAGGAGAACAGCAGTGCCATTTCAGTGGCACTGAATTGTCCTGGGCAGGGTTACAGGGTGGGCTGGATGCTGTTGCTCAGGTGGAACCAGTTCCTGTGGTCTCTGCTCCCCTTCAGCTGCTGGGTGGGAGAGGTCCTCAGGCTCCCTTGCTCTGCTGGTGCCATCCCAGTGCTTTCACGCTTTGGGATTGCACCCGTGCTTTGCTCACCACGTGCTGTCCCCAGGGACAAAGGGACAGGATGTTGCTGGCTGGGATCACTTCATGGGTGGGGTGATCTCTCTCCAGGATGGTGCCCAAAGGAAAGGCAATGCAAGAGCACAGGTCCCGTTTTTGTTTTTGGGAGGGAGGGTCCTCTCTGCCAAGACCCCCTGCACAAGCAGGAGAGGTTGTCCCACCAAACCTGGTCCCCTTCAGGGCAGTGGCTGATGTTTGGTGGCAGCGGCTGTGGGCACGGCCCCATTGGGCTGTAGTGGCAATGCTGAGTCCCCAGTGGTGCTGGCAGCCCTGGACAGCAGGGCTGGCACAGCTGGCTCTAGGTGGAGTGTTTGCACTGGGGAGCCCAGGCTTTCAGCAGCTTTAATAGGAAGTTACTTTTTGTGATAAATTGATGGCTTCATTTTTTGACCTTTCAAGCTTTTCATGCATTAGCTACATGTAGGAAATGTAATTTTCCATGCTGAGAAACCAGCTCTGAAGCAGAATGACTGATGTGATCTTTTTTTGGATGTCTGGCAGACCAAATTTAGTGTGAAACAAGGCTTGAGTCCTGGACTGAGCTCTTCTGCCTCAGAGATTTGGTGTCTGCATGATAGAGAGTTGAAAAGGGGAGCAGGGAGAATTCAGTAGAATTATTTTCTTTTGATGGCTGTGAAGTTCCTGGAGAGACACCAAGGCACAAGGGTTTCCAGACTTATACAGGGATTTCAGTGACTGAAAAGTAATTTGAAGGGAAAAAAATAAATGTTAAAATGAGGGAGGCTGAGGACTGCTTGGTCCTGAGCACCTTGGTCTGCAGAGCTCCCTGATCCTGTTCCCACTGCTGGTGGCAACTGGGGTCTGGTCCTGCTGTGCTGAGCAGAGTTCCGGCAGCTCCAGCGTTGCTCTGTGTGCACTGAGGCAGCTGTCTCTGAGTTATCTCTCCCCTTGCTGCTCTTCTAGCTTCCTGGGGATGCAATGCTGGGCTGTCCCTGTTCTGGGGGCTTTGGGGTTAGCATTTATAAGCCTTCTTCCAAAAAAGAGGCAGAAACTTGCCTGTCCTAAGAGCCTGCCCCTGTTTTCCCCACAGCTGCCATAGGTTACAGAACATCCAGCTGAATGTTCTTTGTGTGCCTGCACGTCACAATGGTGCCTGTATCCAGCCTGGTTCTGGGGATGTGTAACCAGTCTAACAGCCAGTTTTGGTCTGTGTTTGTTTACAGGAGGTACCTGGGGACATCACTTTGAGGTGCTCTGTGCCCGTGTCTGCAGCAGCCTTGGCTGGCAGAGGATGCCTTGGCCTCTCGGAGCATCGCAGGTGACACTGTGAGAGCTGCCCACACACACGTGAGCCTGCAAGTGGTAGGAGTCGGGCAGGGCAGCTGCCTGTCTTGCTTTTAATATTTCATAGAGTGCTAAGAATGTGTGACCTGCATGAAGCCCAGGAGTCCCTAGGATGTGAGTGCTGCTTTCACTTGAAGCTCCCCGCTGCCATACAGCGCTGTGCCGGTTCAATGGGAAGAGAACAGTTGCCCTCTGGCTGTGATTGAGCTTCTTAGATCACATCTCTTTGCTATTTTGCTGCACAAACATCCCTTTCTAACAGTGCAGAGGGGAAACTGGACTAATCCTCCCTTTAAATGCATTTAATCTGTGTGTGAACCGTGGCTGGGAACTGTAAGGCACATGGCCACAAAGCCCGAGCACGGCAGATGCAGGCAGCGCTCCTAGTGCAGCCCTGCAAGGCCAGGTGGCTTGAGCTGCTGAACTCCAGACAAGCCTGTGAGGACCTCAAAGAACATCATCTTCTCCCTTTGTTCGGGCTTTTCCTTATCTCTAAGATGAGGAAAAGTGATTTCCCAGCCCTCCTCAAAAGCAGAGCTGTAAAGATCTTGTTAATTAGTGATTGACAAGTGCTTGGAGGCTTTTGGCTACAGGGCAGGGGGAAGGGCAGGATGGGGGTGTTATGTGGCAGCACTGTCTTGAGGTCTTGTCCCTACTGTTCCAAGTGTGGGGGAAATCTCGGCTTGGCCTCGGATGGGAGCTGTGTGGTGCTGGCACTGAGGTGTTGAAGCACAGCCCCGTGAGCAGGTGACTGTGACAGCGGCTGGGTTCCATCAGGCCCTGACTGCAGGTGATTCTGAGTGGGAAGTGTTTAAGCTCTCCCTGTGCCACAGCCAGCTTCCCAATCTGCCTCCTGCTGCCCACTGGGACCCCAGCTGCTCTCCTGAGCAGCAGGATCCTTGTCCCAGCCCTTAGGGCATCATCAGTCAAGGGGTCTTCCCTCTGCTTTGTCCCTGAAACCTGACAGATCCGAGCTTCTCTTTCTTGGGCATCTCTCCTCATGCCCTTGCTGGGGCAGCTTGCTCTGAAGCTGGTACATGCTGAATGTCCCTGGAGTGTCTGTAAGTACACAGAGGACAAAGAGGAGAACATCATTTGAAAAGGTGGCTCTTCATGGATGTTCTTGGGGACGGTCCTTGCTGGTGTGCCGGTGCCTCGTGCAGAGATCAGACTGACTTGAGGGCAGCTGCTGGCTCTGTTTAGTGGCCAATGCCTCGTAAGAGGAGAGGTGTGAGAGCTTTAGGGAGCTGCTGCTCAGCTCCACACACACGGTGCTTCCTGAGGTAAATAACTGTGGTGTGAAATGTGTCAAATCTCTGGGGCCCTCACAGTGAGTCTGGATGCCCAGAGTCGTTCTCTTCATTCACAAAGAAAAGATGTGATGGAGGAGGAGCAAACCTGCTGTGCAGGTCTGGCAGGGATCTGCCCTGGCTGGGATGCCATGGCAGCTTGTCCTGGTGCCTGCTTTGAAGAGGGAGGGAAGGGAGGGCTGCCCCACACACCAGCCCTGCACCTCTGGTTATTGTTCCTGGCTGCAGGGTGATGTTCTCTGTGCTATCAGTCTAGATTGCTTCTCAGGAAACAGCCTCTGGATATGCCAGTGTTGGCTTGGGTTTCCTCCTATGCAAATGAGTTTATAGGAATGTACTAAACTCCTTTACAAAACAGCTTGAGCACTAATGAAAGACATCACTGTATAAGAGAAAAATATTGTTAGTGCATTACTACTGTCATTAACGAGGTCAGATCATTGCCTTGGAACAGAATTAGTTTGTTTTGCTCTAATCTGTTTAGAGCTAGAGTGCTCAATAATTACTCATGTCCTTGTGAAAGGGATGGGACAGCATGACTAGAGCTGCTGCCAGACTGCTCTGACTTTGAAATGAATTGTGCAGATGATTTTTGAGAAGGCATCTTTCCAGCTGCACAGTGCCCCTGGAGTAATGCTGGCAGAGCCCAGCTTCAGCCAGGAATGGTCATGGTCCATAGCACGGCTCCTATGGAAAGAGTGTCCAGAGGGGGATTCAGAGAGGCATTAGCAGCAGGAACATCTTTGGACTCTGCTGTTGTCTTCATGTTTATGATCCTGTTTGACTTACAGCATGTAAATGTCTCTCTGAACTATTCTTTTCTCTAGTCTATGCAAATTTTCAAGACCCCAGGAGCTCTCAAATACAGCTGCTCTCTAAACCAGAAGATTTACTCCTGGGTATTTGCACCTCTAGAATCTTCTCTTTATGCTTTGTTTTGTTTTTCCTGATGTCATTGGTGTATTCCTGAAAAGACAGACTGTGGCCACCAGGATGGATGGACAGGGTGCTGAGAGCCACTGCTGTGGAGGTGCCCTGGCTCAGGAGGAATGATTGTCAGCAGGTCATGCTTTCCCTCATGGGTGTGATGGTTGTGCATGTGGCTTTCTGCATGTGCAGCTGCTGCCCAGCAAGGGAAGAGCTGTGGTAATGGAGACCTTCTCCTGTGCTCAGAGCACTCAGGGTGGGCTGTGAGACCATGGGACCTCCCGTCCCCTCGCTCTCTCTCTAGTCCTGTACCTGTAAGCTGAGTCAGAGTGCAGCTTCTGATCAAAAATCGAGCTGAGCTTAACCATCTCATCCATGCTGGAGGTGAAAGGTTCTTAGGTTCCTCTCCAGCATCTGCCTGGCAGCTCCCTGGGAGTGCAGTGCAGGGGTAGCAGAGCTGCAGCATTGTGGAGTTGGAGCAGGGAATGGCTCTTGCTGGCACTGTGGCCTCCTTTTGGTTGTGCTCTCCATTGTCCTTGATGGGTCCTTGCAGGAACCTGGGTCAGGCTCACAGTGCCACAGCTCAGCAGTTTCTTTTTAAGTGGTTCTTTCCTGCAGAAGGATGAGTTTATTCTGGAGCCCCCAGCTTTTCCCTCCCCTTAATCCACTTGCTGACTTCAGCTAAAGTGGTGCTAATCCTTGCTTTACTTTCCATTTCCTTCCTCGTGTTTCCTTCTGGCTCAGCTCAGATGTGTTTTGTCCCCTGAGGCTGAGGAGCTGCTGCTGGGCAGTGACTCTCTTGGAGGGGTGCCAGGAGTGTTGGAGCTGGGGCAGTTTAGGGCTGGATCTCTGCACCTCAGGGTTTGCCTGTCTGTGTGGCCATAACCAGTGAAGTGTCTCTTGTCAGGAGTACACAGGAGCCTTGCTGGGTCTGCTGCTCCATCAGTGTCCCCCCACCTCATGGGCACTGCAGCCAGGACTGCTCAAGGCCTTCACATCCCTGAGCAGTTATTCCTGATCTGTAGTGAGGCCCAGCAGAGTGTCTGTTCCCGCTGTCCTGTGTTAGGGAGCTGTCACCAGTGCTCCCCAGAAACCACCTGACTTGCTTCAGTCCCACTGTGGTGTTCCTCCAGCATGTATTCAGGTTGTTGAAATCCCATGAGGATCAGGATCTGCAAACACCAGACCTCTACCATATGCCAGAATATCTCAACTACTTCTCCCTGAGCAGGTGGTCTATTGACACCCAGCACAATGTGTTTGTCTGTCCCCCAGCCCTGAGCTCTCAACAGGCCCATCATCTCTCCTGAGGCACAGCCTGATGAGCCCTTACCAGCTCTTCCTTGCTGTCCCACAGAGCCCGTGTCCATCCATGGCACTCTTGGTCACTCAGCTGTCCCAGCGTGTCCTGGGGAGGCCTCAGCAGTGTCCCAGCCCTGCCTCCTGTGTGGGGGGCTCAAGCCAGGCACCAGCTGCACCAGGGGCCTCTCTCTTAATCTGTTTTCAGTTTCCCACATTTTAATTCCATTGAATGCCCTTAATTCCCATGTCACGGAACAAGGAGAGCTCTGTCCAGAAAAGCTCTGTTAGAGATGTGTATTTTGGCAATTCTAAAAATACACCTTGCTCTGCTTGCCCAGGCTTGTGCAGGGTAGCCATGGCAACGTGGCTCCAGGAGCAGGGTTAAAAACAATTGCACCAATGAAGGGGGAAATAGAGCTACTCAAACTTATCAAACCCAAAAATTTAGAAAATATTAAGTAAAAACACCATGTGTGATTCTGTGGTCTGTTTTGGATTGATTGAAATGGTGCCCCTTCCACTCTTAAGGAGCATCCCAAGTGCTGATAGAGCTGGGAATGCTCAGTGTGAAGAACAGACAGCTCCAGGGACACCTCAGAGCCCCTTCCAGGGCCTAAAGGGGCTCCAGGAGAGCTGCAGAGGGACTTGGGACAAGGGATGGAGGGACAGGACACAGGGAATGGCTTCCACTGCCAGAGGGCAGGGCTGGATGGGATATTGGGAAGGAATTGTTCCCTGGGAGGGTGGGCAGGCCCTGGCACAGGGTGCCCAGAGAAGCTGTGTCTGTCTCTGGATCCCTGGAAGTGTCCAAGGCCAGGCTGGATGGGGTTTGGAGCAGCCTGGGACAGTGGAAGGTGTTTCTGCCATGGCAGGGGTGGAATGAGATCATCCTAAAGGTCCCTTTTCACCATTCCATGGCTCTATGAAAGAGAACAGCCTGGCTGAAACATGGGGAGTATTTTTAGGACAAAAGCATGTTCTGAAGAATGGTTTTGGCCAGCAAGGCCGGCCTGTGAGAGGGCAGGTGGATGTTGTAATTTGTGTGCTGAGCTGAAGTCCCTCAAAATCAATGGAGATTCTTTCATTGATGTATTAGCTTAGGGCTGGGAATACAGGCTTGGTAAAAGCGACCAGATGAGTCTGAAAGCAATGTGCTACTGTTTTTAAACTAGATTTGCCTTAATTGTACTTGCTATGCCCTGGCCATGGCCAGAGGAACTCTCAGGAATGTCATCAGCTTGCTGGGGAGTGTCTGTCTAGTGGAGCTGACTGAGCAAGGTGGTGCTTCAAAAAGCTTTAAATAAAATTATTTATAGCACCTTATTTTTTCTGTGCCTCATAGAAAAACAGAATGAAAGGATTCAGGGCACCTCTTTCCAAAGTATTTTCAGGTTTTTGTTGATTTGCAGGTGCTTTCCTTCCCTGGCTGATTGTGCTTTGCCACCTTGTCATGCTGGTGCCATCCTATGTTTTTTGGGGTATGGACAAAGGTGCAAATGTGCCTCTGCCTGATCCTTAGAAGTTCCTGAGCTCAGGGCAGAGAGTGGTGATGTTCCTGCTGCCTGTTCTTGGGCTTGAACCTGAGCTGGTGAAAATCCTGCCCTGCCTGTTCTCCCCAGGAGCTCAGCTTGGCTCTCCATCAGCCCCATTGACCCTGAGGAGCCTCTGGAAGCTTCTTGCTGTGTGTGGCAGCACTGGGGAGGAGGGTCCCAGGGAGGGGTCCCAGTCACTGACTGGTTTGGGTTGTCCTGGAGCACAGAGGCGAGCTGGAGGTTAAAGCTGGGCCGAGGGGTGGATGTGAGGCCGAGGTCCGTGCAGAGGAAGGAAGCGGGGGCGTGCAGCTGCGTGGGGAGGATGCTGCGCCTGCTGGAAAGCACCAGCGGGGTCTCCTGAGACAATTTAGGTGAAGGAAGCTGCGATGAAGTCACTGCTTTACTTGGCTTGGTGGTGGCAGGAGGTGTTGTTAGTGGTGCTGGGGGTGAGGAGTTCAAGTTAAAGGTGGTAGAAAGCAAACGAGCGCGTGTGCTGTGTGCAGGGCACGGTCCCTGCGCTGTCCACACATGGGGAGGTCAGTGTTTCATACAACCATGGACTGCTTTGGGTTGGAATGGACCTTCAAGGTCATCTCATTCCAATGCCTTCCGTGGGCAGGTTTAACACAGCTGCCACAGAGAGGGATCTCTCCAGGATCTGGTCCTTCCCCTCCCTGCACTGGGTATGAGTGACCTCAGCTGTGTCCTGTGAGCACAGTGTGTGCTGGTGCTTTGGGCAGGCTCTCAGGTGGCTGCTAGTCCCTGGGGAAGGCAGCTGTGGGTGTCCCCAGGGCTCCTTGGGGCTTCAGGGGTGGCACTGGCCCAGGTGGAAGAAGTGCAGCCTTTGTGACGCTGCAGCAATTCCTTCCACTTGCAGAGAAGCTTTGGGAGAACAGGAATTGGAGTCTTTTAAGAAGACTTAGGCAAATTTTAAAAATGTTAGGGTGGATGTCTTTAACTGCCTTTGGATTATGGTTTGCATCAATTTGGGTTAATGGAGCTGGAGCCATCCCATAGTGTGGATTTTTTTTGCATAGGTTAGAGCAGAAGTGTGCATGGAGCTGTTCTGGGAGCTGGGCCAGGCTGGGAAGGAGGCAGAGCTGGTGGGGGAAGGCTCAAACAGGGCTGGTGGTGAAGCTGGCGGCGCACGACAGTGCCAGGAGCCTTCCCAGGCTCTGACTTAGGTGCTGGCTCCTGGCCAGGGCTGGTTTGGTGGGTGAGGACTCACAGTGAAGCTCCTGGGGAGGGGATTTACCTTGTGCTCAGGGAGCAGTGAGCCTGGAAGGGCAGAGCAGAAGGGCCGTGTGTGGAACAGCCGAGGGCTCGCGCTGTGACCGACACGGTCACCCCTGCAGCCGTGGCAGCGCTGGCTGATGCAGGTTTGGCTCCAAGCCTTGCTGGGTGGGAGGGAGGTGGGCAGTGGGATCTCACTCCAATCCACAGGCTGCTTGGAAGGGCTCTCCAAGGCTGGGCCTTCCCACATCCTCTCGAGCTGCCACACCTTGCAACGTATGGCGCAGCTCCAGCAGGATTCAGTGCCTGTCTTTTCCTCTGTGACTTTGTGTGGTCTTTGCTCGTAACTTGATGTCAGTCTGGTTCTTCAGCTCTCTGCAACCCTTCCTCCAGCGGCTCTGCTGTTTGTTACATGTCTGTGTGCCTTTCCTTTGCACATAGCAGGGATGCTGTGGAAGTGAAGTCCTACGCTTTCTTCTGTCTATTGCCTTGGTGGCCGTGATCCCTTGTGAAATGCCTTTGCTGTTCCAGCTGAGTGTGCACAGGGATGCAGAGGGATGATGTGTGTGTAGGGAGAGGTGGCATAAAGAGCTCTCTTCCCTCCATGTGAGGTGGAATGTCAAGAGGATCTCTTACAATGTGTGCTTGCCCTATTCCCGCAAAATTACAATTAGCACTAATTAAGTGGAGGTTAACCTCCACTGTGCATCCTGCAAATTAATGGGATGTGCCATTACCTTATCTTGCAGCACTAGAGGTTATTGGAAATTACTTGAAAGTGGTATATTCTTGTGTGTGGTTTGAATTTTTAATTTATGTTAATAGTTCAAGCTTGAATTAATAAATTTTGAATGATGGACCTTTGATCTTTTTTTAACACTCTTGCTTCTGCAGCTTAATATAGCTTTCCAGCTCTTGTCCCATTGTAGTGAAATGAATTGGGTAAACATACATACCATGATAAAAGTATGCAAATAGACCCTGAGCCACAAGGGTGGTGAAGCTGGTCTGGTCTCCATGTGTGGGTGTGCACTGAGGGAGCTCTGCTGCTGCCACTCCAAGGGGGGAATGCAGCAGGATCCACAGGTTTAGTGCAAGATAGTGTGTTATTTCATCTTGGAGGGAGTTCTGGTGACAAAACTCATCTTGTGGCTTTGGGCTTGCCTTTGGAGGTGGTCTTTTGGGTTTGTGGTTGTGTGTTTGAACAGAGCTTCATCCTTCCTGGGCAGTCTTTTCTTGTGTAAGGCTCCCTGCTGTAACACCCAGGGAGCACAGGCAGGTCATCCATGAGCCCAGGACCTGAGGTGCCTTGGCAGTGCCCAGTGCAGGGGAGTGGCCACTGCCCTGGGTCTCTGGCCACACTGGTGCTGCTGTAAGCCAGGTACCACTGTCCTTGCCCATGTGCACCTGTCTCATTCAGCTGCACCATTTGACCAGCACCCCCAGGGCCTTTCCCCAGGGCACCTTCCAGCCACTGTGTTCCAGTCTTGGAGCATTCCATGGTTTGTTGTGACCCAAGTGCAGGATGAGGCACTGAGCCTTGTTGGATCTTCGTACAGGGGTGTTGGCCCATGGATGCAGCCTGTCCAGATCCCTCTGCAGGGTCTTTTTGCCCTCCAGCAGATCAATACCATGACCAACCTGGTGTCACCTCTGTTCTGAGGGTGCCCTCAATCCTCTTGGCCAGCTCATTAAAGATCTGGAACAGACCTGGCCCCAACACTGAGCCCTGGGGAACACCACTAGTGACTGGCTGCCAGCTGGATGGAGCTTGGTTCTCCACTCCAGGGGAGATGGGCCCAGCCAGCCCATTTTTCACCCAGCAAACAGTGCCCCTGGCCAAGCCATGAACAGCCACTTTCCCCAGGAGAATGCTGTGGGGAACAGAGGCTTTACTGAAGTCCAGGTAGACACATCCACAGACTTTTATTGCCATCAACTGAAGAGATCACCCTGTCACAGAAGGAAGTCAGGTTGCTCAAGCAGGCCCTGCCTTTCATGAGCCTGTGCTGGCTGGCCCTGATTCCCTGCTTGTCCTGAACATGCCATGTGGTTGCCTCAAGATGATCTGCTCCATGAACTTCCCCTGCACTGAGGTCAGACTGGCAGTCTGTACTTCCCCAGATTCTCCTTCCAACCCTTCTTGTGGATGAGCATCACACTGGCACTTCCAGGCAGCTGGGTGAGAGCCAGGACTGCTGGTAAATGATGGAAAGTGCTTCAGTGAGCTCTTCCAGCACCTCCCTCAGCACGCTTTGGTGGATCCCATCTGGCATCAGAAACTTGTGAGTGTCTGAGTGCTGCAGCATTTTGCTGATTCTTTCCTCTTTTGGAATTTATGGGGTCTTCATTCTGCTCCTTGTCCCCAGCTTGGGGGGCTGAGTATCCAGAGAGCAACTGAACTTATTATTTGAGCCAGTCCTGCAATGTTTTAAAATTAAAACAGCAGATATCATCTCAGAAGTTTCCCAGTCCCTGCCAGAGCATTGACCTTGTGAGGCTGACTTCAGAGGAAGCCAAATCTTCTGAGCAGGGGGGAGACAACAGCCAAGCTTCCTTTCCCTGTGTGCTCCCAAGATGTGGGGACCCACGGGTGTTTCTGAACCCAGATCCAAGCCTGCCCTTCCGGACTGATGTCGATGGCCCTGCTCCCTGCAGTCCCCTGCTCTGGTGGGAAGCTTCAGTTGTGCTGTTCCCAGCTCCTTATCTCACAGTGCAGGGACTGGCAGGGGCTTCACCGTGGTCACCATCCAGCATTCCTGCTTTCTGCCTCTGTCTGGCACCTGTGTTACCTGGGATTGAGGGGTTTCTGTCTGGGAAGAGCAAATTTACTGGGGGGAAGGGCAGGTCTTAAGGGTGAGCTTGTTATTTTCTCAACCCACAAGAGGGAAGCAGAAGGGTTGGCAGCAGTGCTCTTGCTCTTTATTTTTTGTGGTCGGTTGCTGACTCTGAAATGAGTGGTGGCTGCTGCCTGTGTAGCAGAGGAGATCTTGCAGGAGGGGAAAGAGATGCTGAAAGGGGCTGCCATAGCAGTTGCTTCTTCAACAAAGTGCTCTGGATGGACTGGGTACATCATCCAGTCCAGGATCATAGAGTCCATCTCCTGGACCTGCACGGACACCCCAACACACCCCAACAATCCCACCCTGTCCATCCCTGCCAGTGCTGTCCAAACACTCCTGGAGCTCTGGCAGCCTCAGGGCTGTGCCCATTCCCTGGGGAGCCTGGGCAGTGCCAGCACCTCTGGGGAAGAACCTTTTTATGAGATCCAGTGTGACCCTCCTGTGGCACAGCTCCAGCTGTTCCCTGGGTTCTGTTCCTGGTCACAGAGAGCAGAGATTGAAGCTGCCCCCTTGGGAGGAAGCTGCAGACCCTGGTGAAGTCTGAGCTCAGTCTCCTGCAGGCTGAAGAAGCCCTCAGCTGCTCCTCATATGGGCCCTCCAGACCCTTCACCATCCTCATGTCCCTTCTCTGGACGTTTTCCTGTTTCCTTTGGCACCCAAAACTGTCCCCAGGACTTGAGGTGAGGCTGGAGCAGCACAGAGTTCTGGTGCTGGTGTGATGCTGTTGGGCAGTTTTGGGAGCTCACAATGTCCAGGAAAACAGAGAAACCGTTCAGAACTGTAATGGTGATGTTCTGGAGTGGCATCTCCCCGTGTGGCTGTGACATGGGTTGGTAGCACCCAGTTCCCAGTCATAACTCATCTAGTCCTGGCCTTGCCCAACTGTTCTGGGGCTGAGGTGGAGGAGGGAGAGATGGCTGGGGCTGGATCAGGGACTCTGCTCTGCTGGAGCCAGAGGGGCTTTTCTTCAGCCTTGCAGGGTGGGGGAAGCTGCCTGACCTTTAGTGCAGATTTGTTTCTGCATTACTTGCCCTTTTAACACATGATTGAAAACAGGCTGTAGGGGAGAGGGAGCAAAAGCTTGGAAATCAGGCTACAAGGATTGGTCAGGAGCATTTCTAGGAGAAACAGAGCAGAAAAAGGAGCATGTAGAGGGAATAGATTTTGCTGTTGGTGATGGATTGCCCACCTGTGTGGAGATACAGACCTGGCTCTGGGGTGCTGCCACACAAACTGAACATGAGAGTCACACCCCTCATCGTTCAGTGCAAAGAGCTCGAGAATGTGCCGTCATTTGGCATTTGGGGAGGTTCTGGAAGAGGCTCCCAGAGGTGTTTGCTGCAAACCTCACCTCCTGAAAGTGCACTCACCTCCAGCCATGGCTGTGCCCATACTGGCTCAGTCCTCTGGGGTGGCTTCTGCTGGGCTGTGGGGACAGTGGGCATTCACAAGGTGTATGTGATCTGAACTTCCATCCCTGGGGCTGGCAGGGGGACAGTGCCAGCTGGTCCCAGGAGCCCGCTGTGGCAGCAGCAGTCTGGTCCCTGGCTGCTCACGGATGCCGATTGTTTCCCTGTGGCAACAGTGCCTCGCTGGTGTTTGTGCTGAAGTCTTATGAAATCTTTATATCTTAAGTGTACGTGACCTGTTCATTTATCTTTGGGCACTGGGCAAACACGGAGGGATATTGGATAAAGCACTGCAAATATTTGCAGTTCCCCGGGAAGAGAGGTGAGTGAAACTTGAGGTTTCGTGTTACATGTGGTCCTTTATTGCTCTGCTTTTCAGGTTTAGATCCTGAACTGCTTGGAACAGGGGCAAGGCTGATCTTCCACAGGCAGGGAATTGCAGGGCCCTGTCACCTCTGCCAGTCCTGTGCCTCACAGCTGTGGCTGTCCTGCAGCCTGCATGGCACCAGGATCTGCCTGGGATGGAGGTGGGCACCGACAATGGGCTCTAAACCCTTTGTCCAGGGGCTGGTACTGCGGCCCCGTGTGGAGTCCACTGAAATCCCATGGCTTGGCCAAGTGCTTTGGGACCTTGTGCAGGGATTTCTGTTCTTCTGGACCATCCTTTGGGCCTGGTTGGAGAGAAATGATGAATAGAAATACTGAGGAGTTAGGCTTGTCTCCATATAGAGGGTGGCATGATGTGGTACAGGAGAGACCCCTTCCCAAGGGCAGGGGTGGTATGAGGTATTTGGAAGTGAAGTTTTCTTCTCTGTCATAGACAGCACAGGAGAAAGGCCCATACTTGACAGTGTTGGCTGGAGGGGAAGGTGTGCTGCTGGCACACCACAGGTGTGAGGATGCTGCTTCCAACCCCTAGGAGCATCTCAAGTTGGAAGCCAAGGATTTTGTGTTTCAGCCACTGTTCACTGACTGATGCATCAGTTGCTGTGAACTCCGTGGTCTTTCTGTTCCACCTTTTGGAAACTTGAAAGAAATGTTTCCATGCCTACCCCAAGCAGGTGGGGTGAGATGGGAAGTTCCCAAGCTGTGAGGGTTCTGAGGGATGGTGGTTTGGGGTGCAGTCATGTGCTGCATCATTCATTAACCCCAGGCACTTAAAGGCAAGGAAGTGGACAGTTTAAGGACATCATCAATCTTACCTCCACCCATACTGGAAATCAGAAGAGTAGCCTTCACACTCTGAGCAGGTAACATTACTTAAAGGATCACAAACTCTCCATTTGTTGGGACATAAAATTCAAACATAAGTAGGAATTCTTCTGCAGAAGTGACAGTTGCAGCAGGTCTGATCCTGGAATAAGGGCTTAAGTGTGAGTAACTTGGCTTGGCATAATCAGAGGGATTGCCTGGGGCCAAGTCCAGTGGCAGCAGAGTTGAGAGGAGAGGTTCTGCCATAGACTTGAGTGGTTTTTGACCAGGAATACTTGCCGTGTGTGTACAGAGATGAGCTCAGGATGTGCTAAACCAGGAATCTGTGACCAGCTAAATGTATCTGAGGATGTTCCTGCTTTCCCTCCCCTTCTCCTGTTTGAGCTCTCAGCTGAGCCCCAAGCTGTCACTTGTTCCCCGTTCACTGTGAGCCACGTGAGATGGATTTGCTGTAATCTCTGAGCCAGAGCCCAAGGTTTTCCAGCTAAGCTATGCTTACAGAAATGTTCCCAAGAGATGTTTTCTGGGAGGACTTGGAAATTCAGTTGTAAACAGAGATATCAGAAACATGTGATTATACTATTCCTTTCTTTCCCAGATGATGACAACAATGTTTTCAAGTGACAGAGCACTGTAGTCCTCCAGAGCAGGGGACTGGGAGTCACTCCTGCAGGGTGGCCTTGTGCCTGCCTTCAGAGTGGTAGCTGTGGCATTCTCCCATGAGGTTTTGCTGAGGGCATGGTCTGGCACCACCTGGAGGTGCCCTGGCCCCAGAGCAGTGGATTTGGGAAGTAGACAGATCCTCTGTGTGCAATTCCAAGGGTCCCATTCATCCTCTTTGGTTAGAGCCATCCCTTCCCACTGGGAAGAGCTGGGGCTCTCGGTGCTGCTTCCTCTGGAGTCGTGTGATGAATGTGTGATTCCAACTTTGCTTAGGAAAATTCCAAACTTCAGCACTAAGAGCAGCATTTAGGAAACACCCTAGAGTAGGGCTCAGGTAAAAGTTTATACTTGTGCTTCCTCACATTTTCAGATGTGTCCCTTGACAAGCACATGTTAAAGTATGACTTTGGCCCTTATATCAAATATCTGGACTAAATTTTTACCCTCACCCACTACTCCCTACTCCTCACTGGGGCCAAAATAGATACAAGACTCTTGTTTGGCCATGGTTCTTATCTGGGTTTGAAAAGCAGTATATGCTTTGAGTGGGCCCTTCACAAAACCACAAGGTGTCCCTGGCTCTCAGCAACCATCTGTTTGAAAAATGTTGAGGTTTTTTTTTCCTTTCTTTGGATTTCCTCCAAGCTGTGCACTTTGGGGTTTAGCAAATGTTGAGAAGCAAAGATGTAGCTTACACTGGGATCACGGGGTGTTGAAACAAAGCCTCCTGGTGAAGCTGCTGCCACAGTGATGCTCGGGTATGACCTGAGGCAGCAGGGTTTGTTTTGTTTGCTGGGCTGCTCTTCTGTTGGGATGGGTGATGGGTGTTTGCCCAAACTGTGGCTTTGCTGTTGGTCATAGCAGCAGAAGAGTGAGCTTTGCACTGAAGGATGCTGCACCCTCAGCACAGAAGAACTGAGAGTCTCTGAGCTTGAATCAGCCAGCAGCTGGACACCAGGAGCTGCACAATTTGTTTACCACTCCCTCAGGTGCCACCAGCTGGCTTTTGCATGGGGTCTGGTGTGTGCTGCTGGGTGCAGGGGCTGGCTGGATGGTGGGATGCACCTGGAAAGGTTCTGTCCTGGGTGAGCAGCATCTTTGGGCCCATGTGCCCCTGCAGGATTCAGCTCAGCCTCTTCTCACTGCAGGTGCTCCACCACACAAAGATGAGGTGAACGTGGTGGTGGTGCTGGCTGGGTGATTGGATTTGGTGATCTTAAAGGTCCTTTCCAACATTAATGGCTCTGTGTTTCCAAGCAGGGTCTTGCAGGTGCTGGAAAGGAGTTGTGTGATAGAAGGCAAAGGGTCAACTGTGTGTCAAGGAGTGTTAAGGGTGGAGAAGTTGGTGATGGTAACACATCAGGACTGGTGTGGGGGCTCCATCAGCAGTCTGGAAACAGGAGTTAAATGAAATGTGCATGGATTGAATGAAAATGAAATGAAAACCTGGTCCAGGCTTACAGAATAATGAAGGCTCTGAGTCACAGGAAGGTGTAACTGTCACTCACCTCATGTCTTTATACAAAGTCTAGAAGTTGGCAGTGAAACTCGGGGGTAGTTAATGGAAAAAGGATGAAGGGAGGTGCTGCTTCCCTGAGCAGGTAATGAGTGCCCAGACCTTGGTGCTGCAGTAGGCTGGGGAGGCAGGTGGCTCATTTGAAAGGCACATTCTTGGCCAGCAGGTCTACAGATGGATCCAAAAAAGACTCATGTCTCATGGATTTATTCACTGTCATACCTCATCCCAGAGTTGTGGGTGCTGGGAATGGACCATGGAGCAGCCAGGCTCCCATGTTCTCCCCAAGCAGCCTCTTTGGAGAAGAGCAGGAAAACTGGCAGTTACTGGTGATCTTTGGGGGTGCTAAAATCTGCTGGGGACACTCATGGACAGGACAAACATGTCTAGGACAAGAACATCCCCAGTCTGTCTTGAACTCTGCTTCACCATAAATTTGTCTGTGGCACTGCCAGGCTAAACTGGCTCTACTCAAATCAGGGTCTGCCTCCTGTAAGGACTCTTGTTCCTAGGCTGGAGACTGGGTATCTCTGTTATTAAGTGAATGTTCTGGCTGCAGCAGGTTTTACTTGAGGTCTGCAAAGGTGTTTTGGTGCCCAAATACCCTTGAGGAGAGCAACTTCTCTTCCCAAAGGCAAGTGAGTGCTGGTCCCCATCACGTAGATCTTTACCCCATTCCAGGACTGGGGTTGGCAGAGCATCCAAGTGCAGCAGTGGGAGGGTGTCAGGGGAATAGAAGCAGATCTGGCCTGGGAGGAAGGATGCTGTTTACACTGGGTTTGTTGCAAGCCAATGATTTGTCACTGGCTTTAATGGTAGAACAAAGCATATTTACTCAGCTTGTTTGGCCGGTGAACAAGTGCTGAATAAGAAACTGTCAGATGGGAATCAATTAGAGACTTCATCTCTGAGTGAACAATCCTATTTGACATCAGATGCCCTGTGAAACCCAGTAAGGACAATACTGCTATTTATATGGTTCTTTTCTTGTTCCTTCCCTTCTTCCCTGTCATCATCTCTGCTCTAATATTAGAGTCTGACCCTGTGTGTTGCTCCCAGAGCAAGCACTGACACTAACCCTTTCACGTGGCTCCTGTGAAGAGATCTTTGTCTTTGTGAGGGGGAAGGAGCTGGCTGAGCCTTGCCTCCCTCTTCCCTGCTCCCCAGGGCTGAGGCAGTGATGGCAGAGCAGTCCAGGTAGCAGCTGTGCCCTGCAGGTGGCTGGGAGATGTGGCCCCAGCAGATCAGGGGTGGTGCCTGGGAGCTGGCTGCTGGTTTGGCTCTGAGTTCTCTACTTTGTGCTGCATTGTGGCCTTCTGCTTCTGTTCACTCGAGTCCTTGGAGTGTTGAACAGTGACATGACTCCCTCGCTTCTGCTGGGAGATGTCCTGTCACAAGAGCAGATGAGTCCCTTCCTGTGTGATGATGGCCTGTGGCATGAGGAGAGGTGGGAGTGAGTGCAGAAGAGCAGAGGTGGGGCTGACTGCTGTTGCAAACAAGCTCCTGCCATCCTGGAGAACCTGTAAGACTCCTGTGTTAGGGGACAGTCACTGAGCCCTTGTCACCATGACATCTCCTTGCCTACAACTCTGCTCAGGCTGCCCAAGTGAGTGAGTCAGCAGGCAGTGACTCAGTAAGGTCACTGGATGGATTCACCCTCAGGTAGAGACATTCTGGGCTGCATTTATGACATAACTTGCCTAAAAGTCTCATCACTAACTGCTGACTCTTTTTACCCTTGCCCAGGGCCTCTGGGCAGGCAGAGAGCCTGCATTCAGCAGGGTCCCAGGAACTATCTGCAGCTATCACAAAGGAAAGCACATGTGAATCCCTTCCCTGTCCTGGGGAAACATCCCAGCTGGAACTGTGAGCATAATGCAAAACCACGAGGCTGTGGAAGGTTTGCAGTGGGCTTGCCCCTGCCCTACCTTGGTACCACTGACTGCATCAAAGAGCATTTCCCCTCAACACACCCAGTCCTAAGTGGGAGTGTTCTCATCATGGGTAAAAGAAAAGCTTTTTGGTGAGGTAATTACTTTGCTTTTCTTACCTTGGGACTTATTTTTGAGGTTTGCTCGAGGCTGACAGCACTTGATGTTATCTTTATTTATTTTTCTTCTTATTTATTTATTATCTTCTTAATCTTCTTTTCCTCCCTTTAATGATGGTGCAAATAATATTTGCAACTTCTTATAACTGCTGGCTCTCTAGGAATGCTTCAGTAGAGGTGCAAAATGCAGTAGGATCTTAGGTCTGTGGGTTGGCCTGTAACTGTGGCATTGTCCCTTGTACAGGAGGGTGCCTTCGAAATACTTCTAGATTTGAGGGGTTTTGAAGGGGTTGTGGTCTGCAAGCTGAAAGCTGCCCTTGGTAGCAGGGGTGTGCTGTTAGATTTGGCAGAACTGGGGAGCTCAAAGCCCTCTCTGTGCCTGTTTTGCTGGGCTCTTCCTCCACCCCCTGAGCCGCAGTGAGGTCTCTGTTCCTGGCACACCCTCAGGCAGCATGCTGGGACCAGCCTTGGAGCCCAGCATGGCACTGGTGCAGCTTGAGCACATGGAGGTGGACTTGGAAGAGAAGAGAATCAGGTGAGTGTGCTCTAGGAGAGATCCTTAGAGGTTGAAATGAGCTGTGGTGGCAAAGAACAGCTGATGGTACTGGGCTCGAACCCAG
Source organism: Poecile atricapillus (assembly GCF_030490865.1). NCBI lineage: Eukaryota > Metazoa > Chordata > Aves > Passeriformes > Paridae > Poecile > Poecile atricapillus. Next base: position 1,701,077 of record NC_081262.1, on the reverse strand, counting down.
CAAAGCTGTCCTGCTTTTCAGTGACTGCAGCCCCTCTTGTGTATGGCTGGAGCTGATGAGCATCAGTGGATAGGGCACCTGGGAGAGGCAGCATGACCCTGCCTGCCTGGGCAGGTTTTGTCACCCCTCTGTGTCCCACTTCCTCAGGACAGGAGTCCTGCTCTGCTCTCCCTTAGGTGTGTGCAGAGGGGCCATGAAGAGCTGGGCAGGCTGCCTGGGGCTCAGCAAGTGGGAAATCACTTTTACCTTCTTCCCTGAGTTTGACGAAGACGGTTCCTGCACAGAAACACTGATAACTGGCCAGGTAATAATTAGCTGGAACAGGTACCCTCGTAATTACCCCTCCTGGGTACATTGCACTGCCTGCACAGAGCTTGATGCAGGGGACAGCAGGGGTGAGGACTGAGTTTTACCTTCTGGAATATTTTCCAGGGAATGCTGAGCATGTCCTGGCAGTGAAGGGTGGATGTGGAGTGCCTTTGGGTACGGTGGTTCCTGAGGCACACTCGTCCCCTGCCGCTGGGTGGAGAATAGGCTGTGCTGGGAGGGGACAGCTGCCATGGCTGGTGATGTCCTGCAGGAGCTCTGGCTCTTCTTGTGCTCTTGGCTCATCATGGGGAGCTGGATGAGGAGAGGTGGGTGGGAGAGCAGCTGAGAGGGACATGGCCTCGGTGCATGGAGTGGTTGTGAAGCTTTCCCAGTCCAGATGTGTGTGCACACCAGAGCAGAGCAGTGCCTGGGGGCTTGGCCCTTTCTCCAGAGAAGGCCCAGGGTGAGGTGCTGGAGGCTGTGGGAGATGCCAGGCTGGCAGGACATGGTCTGAGCATTGCCAGCACCCAGCCCTGCCCTGAGGGGGCTCCCTGGCCTGGCCCTGGCTCCAGGCAGCTGCTGGGAGACACTTGGCAAGTTCTTACTGTTGATTTTGCCTCCAGTACCAGCATCAGGAAGCACACTGAAACGAATTCAGATGACTATGGGAAAGCCATGGCTCCTGCTGGAGGCACTCCCACCAGAATTCTTAAGGCCTGAAGCATCCTTCTGTGTCTGGATCAGCTCCAGGCTGTAAGTCAGACTGACATGGGAGCTGATGAGCATTCTCTGGGCTCCCAGGAGATGTGCATTGAGTAGATCAGTCCACATACCTGTAAAGTTGTAACTGCACAATATATTAACAATACTTTTCATCTTATCCTGGTATCTCTGTGAGCTGGGTGTCCAAAGAGTTTAGAGCTGTAAAGGCTGGGCCTGGAAGGACAGTGGTGTTCTTTCACACTGCTGCTGGTCAGTTTTTAACAGGCACGTGGCTTTTCTTTGCTTACAGTCTGCTCTAAATGTCCTGGTTAACAACTCTGCTCTTGCCAGCACATCCCATCCAGGATGGCAGCACTTCCACCAGCAAAGGCACATCCATGTCCCATCCCTGTGCCAGTCCCACTGTGCCACAGCTGCTGTGGAGTTTGGCCCTGGTACAGTGCCTGGCATTGCCTCTCAGCTTCTGGGATTTTGGTGTGCCAGGTAAAGGTCAGAACTGACTCTCTGGGCACTCAGGGCTTGTGGTCTGCCTGGATCTCAGCCCCTCCTGGGTCCTCTTTGTCCTGCTGCAGCAGAGGACGCTGGAAGTTCATCAGTCAGACATCCTGCTGTCTCTTGCCCACAGATTTTATTGGTGTGACTTGGCTTACTGGCTCGTAGGTGAACTAACAAGAAACAAAGCTATTTTCTCTCTTGCTTCATGGATTTGATTTGGGTTTTGTTGGCACGGTGTGAAATGGTGAGAGGTCATTAGAGCTGATGTGCAGCCTCAGAGAGCCACTGGAAAAGGGAGAGGTTGGATGGCTGAGGAAAATGAGGCCTCCTGTGCTAGACCCAGCTGTTAGATCAGAAAAATGCAGGCAGAGGCTGGAGGGAGGTTGCACTGCTGAGTTCTCCCTCCGTGCTGGAGCTTGTCTGAAGCAGCAGGATGGTGCTGCAGGGCCTGGCTGCTGCCTTGGCACAGGGAGGAGGAGGATGATGGTGCCAGCCTTGGCTGGGGGAGGCAGCCCAGCCTCCAGAGTCCCTGCCTGACACATGATGGGTGAAATGACCATTTTTTCATACTCTGATACTGATAAATTGTTACATCTGAAGCTGTAGAGTTCTGTTGGGCTTTTGGGGGGCTGAGTTGTATTTGGAGAGGGAAGACTGCCCTTCCTCCAGCTCTGCCGAGCTGCAGGAGGATCTTGCAGTGCCCTGGAGGCTGCACCGGGGTTCAGATCGCTGGCAGTGCTCTAGTGGGAGAAAAACCACCCAGGCAAACACAGTGGGTAACTTGGCAGCCAAGAAGTGGATGGTTTGAGAATTACCAGCATTTTTATCAGTGGACTTTGGTGTGTGTATTCCCAGGCTGCTTTATTGCTCAGGGCTGGTCCAGCACTGGTTATTGCAACTCATCACTTTCAGGGGTAATCAGGCCCTGGGGAGGATGTTTGCAGTCATAAGCTCTTTTCCTTTTCTTTTTTTTCCCCCATTTCTTTCCCCCTGGAGCTGCAGTACTGGAGCCCTGTTATCTTTGAATACATCTGTCCCCATGAGGGGTGGAGGACAGGGCTGGGAGCTCTTGGCTGCTCCAGGAGGGAACTGTGGCAATCGTGGCTCCACTCGTGTCTCCTCCTGATCCTCTGAGCTGCCTCTTGCCTTTGGGACGGGTGACTCCTGTCTCCCAGGAGCCCCACTGCTCTTTGCACGTGCCATTCCCCAGGGCTGAGGTGTCCTGAGCAGCCTAACAGATCCCATTTTGCTTTACTTGGGAAGCTATTTGAGCACTCAAATCAAGAAAACATATGTCTCCTCTTTGTTTATCTTTTTGTTTTAATCTGTGGGTTTTTTGGAACAGGAAAATTTAAAGAAACACAGTTAATCAGGGTGTGGGGGAAGAGCGTTGCTCTGAGTAATGAGGCTGCAGGATTTTGCTTAGATAAGCAACTTTATCAAATCGTGGAGGATACCTGAGGCTTTGGGATATTAATGCTGGATTTACTCCTAATGCAGGTCAAAAAAAAGGTAATTGTGTGTGTGTGTGTCTCATTACCCTGTAGTTTTGTAGAGCAGCTCCATGGTAAAGGAAGAAGCTGAACAAACAACTGGGAAAGCTGTGAGATGCTTAGATTAGGGCAGCTGCCTGGTGAGGAAGTTTGTGCTTGTGTTTAATCAGTGATGTTGGCTGTGTAGGGCTCAGGCTTGGCCTTGTCAGCCTCTGGGCCTGTCAGGAAGAGAGATTTGGAAGCAAGACCAGGGAGAGATATACATGCATATCTCAATCTTATTTTTTTAGTATGTATTTTATGTGTTAAAATGGCTTTCCTGACTTTCCTTGTACTTTGCTGCTTTATTAAGGGGAGTGATGTGGCTTCAACTGAGGCTTCCTGCACTTTGGGCAATGGCCTCCTTTCTGATCTGAAACAGGGGGAAAATGTCTGGCACAGGAGGGAAGCCAGGGCAGGTAATCCTCACCATCACAAGGGCATGGAGTGCCAGGACAAGGGGGAATAGCTTCCAACTGACACAGAGTGGGGTTAGATTGGACACTGGGAAGGAATTGTTCCCTGGGAGAGTGGGCAGGCCCTGGCACAGGGTGCCCAGAGAAGCTGTGGCTGCCCCTGGATCCCTGGAAGTGTCCAAGGCCAGGCTGGACAGGGCTTGGAGCAGCCTGGGACAGTGGAAGGTGTCTCTGCCATGGCAGGGGTGGAAGAATGAGATGAGCTTTAAAACCCTTCCAGCCCAAACAATTCTGGGATTTATGGTCCTCACCGTGAGCAGCTGCAGGTTGCAGGGAAGAGAGGACAGCTTTCCTTCCCTGTCAGTCCCTTGGATACCCACTGCCCTCCCAGCATTGCTCTGTCTCAGGGGAAGCTCCCAGAGGTTTGGGAAGAGGCCCCACAACTTGTTCCTATCAGAGAAATCTCTCTGACACAGGAGAAATAAAAACAAAGAGCTCTTCTTCAGTGTTTACTTTTATTTTCAGAAGACAATAAGTGAGCAGAGGGATCTGCAGGAGGAAATGATGGCTCCCGAGTCCAGGCCCCCCCTCCGCCCTCGCCAGGAAGCTCTCGCTGCACGTGCGCCCGCCTGGGATGTTTGTAGACAAAGAGTTTCTTGATGCTTTTTTTTCCTCCCCCCTCCAGTTCCCTTGCCCACAGGCAAAGAGGATTTGCTCTCTGACATGCTGGAGCCTCGCAGGAGCAGGGCTCTGGGTGCTGGGGCAGCATAGCTGTGCCAGGCCATGTCTGTTAGCAGCCTTTGCCTCGGGTGGTGGGAGAGCTTCCTGATTCTCGCATTTCCTTGGATTGGTGAATGAAACTGCTGCTGGTGCTGATGAGGACGGGAGGCTGAGGTGGCTCCCACACCCCTCCATCGGGCCACCCCTCCTCGGCTCAACCGACCTGGACGGAGCTGGCGCTTCCCAGGAGCCGCAGCTCCCACGGGGCTCCCGGCGCAGGATGAGTACGTAGCTCTGTTCCTATTGCTCCTTTCTGTCCCCCTGGGGTGTTCCTGGGGAGCCACAGGGCTGTGCTGCAGCTTGTCACGGTCATGGGGGTTTGTGTGAGGCTCCTTTGTGTTGGCTCTGGCCATGAATCACTGACAGCTCCTGTGATGCCCCTTTTCTTCTTCAACCAAGAAGAGATGCCGTGAAAAACCAAGCTGAAAACTGAGGAATATAATTCTCCTTGTCATGCTGGTGACCAGGGATGTGGCTGTGCTGGGCTGTGTTGATCAGGCAGACAGGCCCAGTCTGCTCCTCTGGAGCACGTGCTCCTGGTGAGCTGGGCTCTGCCCAGGGACACACGGCTTCCTGGTGCCTTGTTTGGAGCCCTGTGAGTTATGGTGCTTGCTTTCCACAGGGGTTGGAGTTTTCTCTGTGTCATGTTTTTTCTGTGGCTGTGGCAGAGGATCCCAGTTTCAAGCAGACACTGGGCAGTGGCAGCTCTGGTGTGCCAGGTGCTGGAGCAATGGGCAGGTGCCCCTTGCTGGGACCACGTGTGGGGGCCATGTCCTGCCATGGTGCTGGGGACAGCTTAGCCAGGGCTGTGGCTGGGTCATGGACAGAGAGAATTCATGTTTGTGCACAAAAGCAGCAAAGGCTCTTTCATGCAGCCTGTGACTGCCATAGCGTGTCTGGTCCCCTTGCACAGCTCCAGCTGGGGTCTGTAATGTGTGGAGCCAGCTCTGAAAGCAAAGGGCTGTGTGCCTGTGCGAGGAGGAGGAGGAGGGCACGGCTGCTGGTCGGGAATGAAATGGAAGAGCTGCTGCTGTTCTGGGCACATAGCGATGCCGTCCACCCTGCCTGCATCTGCCAGGCTGTGGCCAGCAGCTCCCCATCCAAACAGGCTGCTGGGTGCCTGGGGTGGCTTGTCCTGCCTTGCTCTGTGTCCAGAGAGACTGTGTCTTGCTTTTAATGAGTTTTCTCCATCTCCTTGAATTGGCAGGCAAGGGAGTAACTCGTTCCTGAGTGCCTGCCAATCCTAACAGAGCGAGTGTTTTCTGTGGACTCGCGGCAATCCCCGCTCCTGCCGGGCAGCAGTGTGGAGGGGAGGCTGCAGAGGATCAGGGCTCTGGCCCAGCTGCCATGGCAGGGCTGGAGGGTGGCAGGCATTCTCTAGCAGCTATCAGCTCCCACCTCTGAACTCCTCCAAATGCCTCTGTGGGATGTGGGGTTAATTCCTCTTTTCGGATTCTGGCTCATCCCCTGTGCTGGTCCTGTGGGTCTGGTGCTGCCTGCTCTGCTCCTGGAGGGTCTGACCCGCAGCAGAGCAGCAGCCTTTCAAGCCAAGGTCCCTTTGATCTCAGCCTGGGGAGCAAAGCCCAGCTGAAGGGGTTTAAAGCTGTATGTGCAGCAGGGTCTGGCTGCTCTCTTGCCCCTCTGCTGTGGTAATGAGGAACTGTGGTGTTGTACTGACCTGTGAGTAGTGTGTCTATGTATCCCTTGTGTGGACAAGTGCAGCTCTGCTCCCTCCCTGAGCTGGGGGAAACTGTGACTTGCAGCAGTCCTCTTCCAGATCCCCACCCTGAGCTGGCTGTGACTGTGGAGAGAGTTTATGGCATTGCTGTTACTCCACATGAAGCCTGAAAGTTTCTCTCTATTTTGTTTTCATCCTTATCTTTCCCAGGTGCCTGCTCTTGGAAAGGGTGAGGGGATCTGGCAGCTTTGAGGGCTGCAGTTCTGTGCCTGCCCAGGGACCCAGGCTCCTGGGATGGTGGGGTACAGCCTTCCCCCGGTGCCTGGTGTGGTGTGAGGCTTTCCCTTCTTACAGCAGGGTGGGTGGGCAGGGATTGAGAGTCCTGCCCCGTGCCAGCTCCTGCCAGCTGCTCTGGATCAGGATGGCTGCAGAGGCTGGCACGGCTCCATCTCCCTCCTCCTATGTGAGCAGTGACTGTGTAAGTCTCACTTGCTCCTCGTTAAGTGCTTAGCTGATGGCACATGCAATAGTTAAGGGCACAAAACTCTTTCAGTGACTATGAATTAAAAGCAAAACCAGACAAACAAAACCAGCCCAAGCTCCCAGGAACTCCTGAATGGTCTGCATTTGCTCTTGGCAAAAGGGGGTTTTCTCAACTTTCTTTTGAAGGAGCCTGCTGAAGTTGTTTATTTTCTGCCTCGCTTGGCTGGGACCATTTTTTGCAAAGAAGTCAAAATCGTTAATGTAAAAATAAGAGGTTGCCAGGCCAGTGGTTCTCACTCTGCAAATACTGGAGAAGTATTTGGCTAAAAATGCAGTGACTGGTCCCTGTATGAGCTCAATCTTCTTTTGAGAGAAGACAGGTGGGACTGTTCCTCTAAGGGATCCTGTGTGGGCTGTGGGTTTGTATCTCTGGCTGGTGAAAAGAATAGGCAAGGAGACCAGCTCCATCTTTAATGCCTTTATTGAGGTCAGCTCTAGGTGGGGGAGTTCGACCACTGCTGTTCCCAATGGACCACCCAGAGGAGAAGGTGTTCAGCTTTGCCACGTGGCAGAGCTGGGGCTTCCATCCTCACGAGAGTCCCTGGGCAGACTGTGGCTCATTGTAAACATAGGGTAGTCATGGATAGCAAGTGTTATATTTATGGCAGCGAGGTCTGGAACATCAGTCAGTTGCTCAGTGTTCTCCCTTGCTCTTCAGTGTAGTTTGGAGTCCGGTTTGTGTCATGGCTCGCTGATTCTAGGGGTCTTTAGATGTTAATCCCACTTCCCCTGGGTGCTACCCCCCATGGGAGCTCGGCTCATCACATTCTGGGGGTGCTGGGAGCAGCAGAGGCAATATGCAAGGCCAAGTGGCCATTAACAAGGCTGGTACAACAACATTGGGATTTAACAAACATGACACAGCATGGGGTATTTTAACAAAGAAGGCACCTATGGTGACAACATTCTACTGTTCAAACTGTAAACATCTTTGTGTACTACTCAGGAGGTCACATTTTACTCTTTACAGCTGGCAGTGCTGATGTCCTGGAGTATGGAATAAATCCTCTTCTGGGAAGCAGCTGCTGCAAGACCACGGGACCAAACCTGCAGTGAGCATCCTTTTGGTCCTATGCACAGCTGGACAGTTCTACTTTGTGTGATAGAACAATTTCCCAGGTCCTGTGGCAGCATTGGAAAAGTGGAAAGAATAACAAAGGTTTTGTGGTAGCAGAACTTTGCTGCTCTTTGGCTCTGTCCTGCAGTGACAGCAACAGGGAACCTTTCCCAAGGTGGATTTGTGCTCAAGCACCCTCTCTGCAGAGGGAAAAGCCAGGTGCCTCTCTGAAGTCAGAAGTGGGGGTGCTCATAGCTTCCTGCATGTACTTTCCTCAATTTCTTAGCCCCAGCTGGATAAGTTCTGGAGCGCAAACCTATGGCCAGAGGTGCTGAAACAGGCTCTGGGGGAGACAAGAAGCAGCATCCTATCACAGCTCCTTTTGGGTCTGTCCTTTAACTATTTTCTTTCCATTCCATGAGATTTTCAATTGCCTTGTCCTGGCTGTGGAGGAGATGTGTTGCTGTGGTAAAGCCTGGTTTTGCATGGGCTTGGGGGCAGGGAACCACTCTTTCCCACCCTGGATGCTGTGATTCCCTATCCATAGCCACAGGTGGGTTTTGAAGTGCTCAGCACCCACAGGAATCTGATCTGTAGCTCTGATGTCAGGTGCTGGCAGTGAGCCCTGCCCAGCTCTGTTACCATGTGAAGGGGTTTGCCCTCAGGTGGGCTCGTCTCTGGGCGCTGGTGCCAGGGCAGGAGTAGAGAGCACAAACTACAGCACAGGAATTACACTTCAAACACCAAAAACTGCTGTTTTACTGGGCTAGTCCCAGAGAGGTTGTGGAGTCTTTAGCCCTGGAGATGTTCAAAGCTCAAGTAGAAGCTGTCCTGAGCAGCTGTAGCTGGCCCTGCTGGGAAGGGTCTGGACTGGAGTATCTCCAGAGGTGGCTGCTACCCTCAGCCATATTGTGATCTTCATTCCTTCAGCACCAGGTGAAGCTGGTTCCTGTGACTGCCACCATTTGAGGAACATCTCCAGCTGCTTTGGCTCTTCCCCACCTTCCTTGCCTCAGGAGCTGGGGCTCCTGGTCACTGGCAAGTTGAATATGAGTCACAGCATGCCCTGGCAGCCAGGAGGGACAACCATGTCCTGGGCTGCATCAGGCCCAGAGGCACTGAGTGAGGGAGGGGACTGTCCCTGACTGGGGCAGCCTCACCTCGAGTGCTGGGGGCACTTGGGGACACCACAGTATCAGGAGGATCTAAAACTGTCAGAAAATGCCCAAAGGAGGGACATGAGGATGGGGAAGGGTCTGGAGGGAAAGCCATAGGAGGAGCAGCTGAGGGCTCTTGGTTTGCTCAGCTGGAGGAGATGGAGCACAGAGCTCACCAGGGCTGCAGCTCTGATCTCTGCTCTCTGTGACAGGGACAGGAAATGGCTGGAGCTGTGTCAGGGAGGCTCAGGCTGGAGATCAGGAGAAGGTTCTTCTGCCCAGGCTCCCCAGGGAATGGGCACAGCCCCGAGGCTGCCAGAGCTCCAGGAGCGTTTGGATAATGTTCTTGGGGATGCACAGGGTGGGATTGTTGGGGTGTCTGTGCAGGGCCAGAAATTGATCCTTGTAGGTCCCTTCCAATTCAAGGTATTTCATGATTCTATGATTTTGCTCCTCAGCAGTGCAGGCCCCACGTGTCTGTCGCTGTGTGGGACCATCACAGAGTTCTCAATTCCCTTTGGTGTTGTTCTCTGCCTCCAGCAAACCTCCCTCCCTGGCTGCAGGAGCAGCACAGGTGGAAGAGCAGAGTCACTGGGGAGAGAAGTGCTGACCACACTCCCCTTTGGCTGTGGTCAGGATGTCCTTCATGGCCTTGGCAGTTACACTCATCCCATTTTCTGCACTCTTTTTTTTTCTGCACTCTTTTTGCCTGCATCTTGCCTTTTAAATTCTCTGCAGTCTTCATCACTTGAGTGTGCAGAAGTTTTCTTCCACACTTTTTTCTTTGTCAAATATATGATACTTCCCCTGTACTTCAGGAGCCCAAGGATGCCTCAGGTTTGTTTCAGCTATCCAGGCAAACCAGGGAAGAGAATCCCTTGGCTGAGAGATGCTCACACAGTAAAAAGGGAAAGTAGTTTTGTAATTAGCTGCCTTCTCCTGCCCTGCACTCGGGATGTTACTGATGGGGCTGCTGTGTGGTGAGGGATGGGATGTTTTCTTTTGTGGGTCAGTTTAAGGTAAATCAAAGAGCTGTTCTGCAGCCTCATCTTTCCTATCTCTAATTTGTCCAAGTGTTTCTTAACACTGGGTAATGAACTGGAAGATTTGTCCACTGCTTAAGGGCAAAGCCCATTTGCTGTGTTGTAATAAAATTTCCCTGACACCTTTCTCCATGTCAGACACAGTGATTTGATCCATAACTGCTTGGCTGAGGTTGCAATCTCCAATTTACAACCAGAAAAATAATACTGGCTGAAACTAGGGTTTCCAGGCTTCCACCTGTCAATTGTCATAGAATCACAGAAGATTTTCTAAAGATCATCTCATTCCACCCCCTTGCACTGGGCAGGGACATCATGGCCTGGAGTTCGTAAGATTTTCTGAGGGTAAATAATTTTTGGGAGATGCTTTCTGCTGCCCTGGCAGGCCAGGCCAGGAGCCAGGGAAGCAGTTCACTTGGTTGTGTGCATCAATCCAATTTCAGTCTTGGCTGGCTGAGAGCAGGAGCCCTGATTAGCAGGTGTGACTAAGGATGTGATTCCAATATTCCTTTTGCATCAGTGTCCAGCTCTAGTGAAGCAAAATAATGATTTGCACATCATGGTCTCTGTTGTGTTTTTTGCCCCCACAAATTTGCTTTGAATGTAAATGCTGGAGCAGCAGCAGTTCCACTGTGGAGACTGAAACCAGGCTCAGATTTGTCTGGAATTCAGTGATGCTGAAAGCTGGCAGCCGCCTGTTTTTGTCTGTCACAGGATGAATGTGCAGCAGGCAGTGAGTGACAGGCATGGCAGGATTTGGGGGTTAAAAGCACAGGTGTCACAAGCTGAAACAGAGGAAAATGGAGCAGTGTTGTGCACAAAAAGCACTGAGAGGCCTCTGTTTAGTTTGTGAGCTTTTCCTCTATTTTCCCTAATGGAGGAAAACTCGATGCTGAAGGTTTCTGTCCTGACAGCTTTTGGCACTTCCCTGCACTCCCTGGCTTTTCTAGTGAGCATCTCCTCAGGGGAGGCTGCACTGTGCCATGGGAGAGGCTGTGGCTCCCACTAGCCAAGGCTCCCTGTTCCCCTGGGACAGCAGTCCCCTCAGCCCAGCAGTGTCTGCTGGTGGTCTCACCCTCTTTAGCCCTTTCCCTTCCCATCTCCATGCTCTCTGGAGGGGCAGGCTGGCCCAGGACAGCCTGGATACCTGCTGCTGGGCTTTTTCCCCCTGTAGTGTGACTCATCCTCAGCAGTTCCCACTCCTAGGGGAGGGTTTCTCTTTTCCCAGCAGTTCGTCCTTGTGCCTTGGCTTCTGAACAGGACACACTGCCTCTCTTAACACCCCAGGCTGCAGGCTAACGAGATGGGGCCATGTAATTAATAAATGACAATCAGCATGGCAGTGGGCACTCTTGCCAAGCTGTGTATGTCTGCTGGGGTCAGGAGGAAACATGAATAAGTTTTGGCTGCTGGTGCCAAATAGAAAGGAGAAAGGATATATGAATGTAAAAGGCCACAGTTCTTACATATCTGCTTTTTACTGCTGAATAAGAAATTAATGTAATCCATGAGCTAATGCAATCTGTCATCAGTCCAGTGATTGATAATCATCCTGAAAGAGGGCAGCATGTCCTGGTTAAATATCAGAGCAAGGAAGGGAGGTTTGTCTCCTCACAGAGAGAGACTCAGGCTCATGGCTGCTGGGATCATAGAATCATGAATGGTTTGGGTTGGAAGGGGCATTAAAGCTCATCTCATCCCACCACCTGCTGTGGGCAGGGACACCTTCCACAATCCCAGGTTGCTCTAAGCCCTGGGCCTTGGACACTTCCAGGGATCCAGGGGCAGCCACAGCTTCTCTGGGCACCCTGTGCCAGGGCCTGCCCACCCTCCCAGGGAACAATTCCTTCCCAGTGTCCAATCTAAACCTTCTGTCCTTCATGTTAAGGCCATTAAGTTCCATTAAACTGATCTCATTGCTCAGGCCTGAGAGAGGGGATGAGCTGAAGCTGCAGGGTAGGACAGTGCTGGACCAGAGGTCCCTGGGCTCCGTGTCCCTGCGTGGGTGGGAAGCTCAGCTGTGCTGGGCACAGGGCTGCTCTCCTGTGCAGGACCTGGGTGTCACTCACCTCTCACTGACCCCCTGCCCGTGTGTGGGGGTCACCCAGGTCACTGCTGGGCCAGGTGTGTGTGTCTGTGTCCCTTGCAGAGGCACAGGCTGGCTGGGAGCAGAGCAGGATGGCTGTGGGTGGCACAGGGACTCCCAGTTGCCCAGAGCCCAGCAGGAGCTGCTGTGACAGTCCCTGGGGCGAGGGGAGGGATGGACCCTGCAAAGGGCGAGCCAGGCCATGCTCCCTGCCCTGCTTTCACTCATGGATGGCTGGTGGAAGAGCTGGGGAAGCTGAGCCAACACTTGGCCCTCCAGTGTGAGCATTTGTTGTGCACCATGCCTTAGTTCTGTTGTCATATTGCAGGGAGGCTGTAGGGAATGACCGTGCCTCACCACACGGGTGATGCCAGGACTGGGGACCTGCAGCCTTTCCCTGCATTTCACTGTTTCCATACAGCTGACAAACACCAGCACAGACTCCTGGAACGTGGTGCGACCTGTGGGGATTTCTGGGCAGGTTTTTAATGGGAGTAGTGCCACATGAAGTGGCTGTGACTGGGAAGGTGTGAAGGGTTTGTACGAGGAGTGAGAACCAGGCCCTGTCACATCTGACAGTTTTGCTGCAGCAGTGGTTAAACACATCTGTTAAATCTCCATCCATGACGCCCACTTTCCAGAGTGGGGAAAACAGTTCTTCCTGATTCCCTTTATAGTTGGTGGTGTTTTTCACATTAAGTTGCAGGGAGAATTTGCCTTTTCAGGGAGGATCCCTTGGGAAGCGTGTGCTGGGCTGAGTTGTCCTGGCTGTTCAGCAGCCATCAGTGGCCACTGCTAAATGTTCCCACCTGTGAGATCCATGCTGAGATCACTTGAGAGTGACCCTAGGGGTGTGGGGATGAAGGAGTGTGTGTGCTGTTGTGTGACATGGGCAGCAGCAGGGACAGGCTCGCTGTGCACCGACTGTTCCCTTGGGACAGCAGCCCCTTCAGCTCACAGCAGTGTCTGCTGATGGTCTCACCCTGTTTAGAGCAGAGCTGGGAAATGAAGGAAGTGGGATAAAACCTGTTGTCCTTGGGGGTTTGTTTTTCTGCATATGGAAATCATTGCTGGCAGGGATGTGAAGTGCAAGTGCTGGGAAGGGACAGGATGGGCCAGGTCCAAGGGCAGGAGCACAGGCCCCGCTTGGCTTTGGTCCTCTGAAAGAAATCTTTGGAGCCCCTGGCTCTCTGCCAGTCTGGGGGCAAAAGATAAACAGGGATGATAAATTGATTTAAGCTGGGATGTGTCAAACCATACAAGAAGAGGAGGAGATACAAGAGAGCTGGAGAGGGACCTGGGACAAGGGCCTGGAGTGATGGAACAAAGGGAATGGCTTCAAACTGCCAGAGGGCAGGGATAGATGGGATATTGGGAAGGAATTATTCCCTGGGAGGGTGGGGAGGCCCCGGCACAGGGTGCCCAAAGAAGCTGTGGCTGCCCCTGGAAGTGTTCCAGGCCAGGTTGGACACGGCTTGGAGCAGCCTGGGATAGTGGAAGTTGTCTGTGCCATGGCAGGGGTGAAATGGGATGGGCTTCAAGATCCCTCCCAATGCAAACCCAAACCATTCATGATTCTATGAAAGTCTTCTTGGTCTCTGTTGATATGAGAGTGCTGTTGTGGCCCCTCTGTGTGCTCCAGGCCCTTGCATGAGGGGGTAGCTGTGGTGGTCCCCCTGCCTGGTGTCACGAGTGGGGCAGGCAGGAGAAGGGGAGTGTTGGACACTCGTGCTGCTCTCTGCACGTGGGTTACCACCTCCAAGTGAAAAGCAGCCAAAGCACAGGCTGCAGTGGTGGAGCCGTCCCTCATCTTTTCCCCAAAGCTAAGTTTGCCTTTGCAGACACAAAGGCGTGTCTGTGTCCCTGCCTTGGCAGCGCTCACCATGGCCCAGCGTTGGCTTTGTGTGCCCCGGGCTCCCGGAGCTGCAGATGGGCTGGGGCAAGTGGCTGCTCAATGCCAGCATTGTCTGTGGCCATCCTGCCTCCCCTGGGGGTTCAGCCAGGGGGTGCTGGCTGTGCCCCCCTTGCTGCTCTGGGTCCCCAGCACCCCTGAGAGCCAGGCTCTGCCTGGGGGCACAGAGCTGCTGTGCCAACCCTGTCTGTCCCCGATGGTCCCCTTGCTCCTGCAGGGACCTGTTCTCTGGCTGCCCACCCCCTCAGAGCAGGGAAGAGGATTCCTCCCAAGAGCACGTGGTCCTGCTTGGATGGAGTTGCACCAGCCCCAGCCTTTGCCATCTGCACTGCTGCCCTGTGGGTCAGAGAAAGGAGTGTTGGATATCCCAATTCCAGCAAAGTTTTAATGCTCCTGCACGGGACAGAGGGAGGGAGCCCCTGGGAGAGCACATACCCCAGCAGGTGTAGGGACCAACCCCCTGCACTGTTGCTCCCTGACTCCCTGTCCTCCTCTGCTCTCCCTTTGCCCATGTCTGTCTTAGACTGGAGAAGGTGGAGAAAGCAACCTGTGAATAGTGCAGGAACAAGCTGGGGGTGCTGGAGCTGGGACAGGGGCTTGGTGGATGTGGATCCACACAGGGCCTTGGGGATGTGTGCTGTATGTTCTCTGAGTGCAGCTATGGGCTGCAGCATCCTCCAGGTTAACCTGAAGGAAGAGACAAGCAGGTGCATGGTCAGGGAGAGCTTGTGAGGATCTGGCTGTGGATAAAGTGGTGTTTGTGACTGCTGCAAGAAGAGGTGGCACAAAGCAGCACCTGGCACTAGGGCACAGCATGGGCTGTGTTCCTTGCCTGGTTTCTGCCACCCTCCCTCTTTGGATCTGCCTGTGAACACCTCCTCAGCTGCCCAGAGGTTGTAGGAATGATGGTCAGGGTTGTTTTAATGCCTGAGCAAAGGTGAGAGCAGGTTTCTATGGGTCCCTCTAGCCCAGGGTCCTGGCAGGAGTCTGATCCCTCTGTTTCCTTCCTGCATCCTGTGTGTATGGGGATGGTCAGGGGGGTCTGGCAGCTGTCACTGGAGCCCTCTGCCCCCTCTTCCACGCTGCCACAGTAGAATTTCAGGGTGAGCTCTCTCCTTGAGAACTGGGAAACTTCAAGTGCTGCCCCTGTCTCTGATCCCCCTTGCAGCCCTCCTGCTTTCCAGATGAAGGTGGGAGGAAAGGAGGGAGTAGAAGGAGACTGGAGCTGTTGCAGGGTGGGTCCCCAGGGGGGAAGTGATTTATGTCCCCAGGGTGTGTGGGGTAGGGGCACAAGAGGGTGGCAAGGCACTGCTGCTCCTATGGCTCTGGCACTTGTGAGACTGGGATGCACTGCTGGAACCCCTCACCTGTGCTCAACCCTCCACCCTGTCTTGATCCCACTGCCTTCTTACACCCCACCTCTGTGTGCTCTTCACTCAGCACCCAGACTCTGCTGGGTGGCCCAATATCTGTATCTATCTCATGGAAGTTCCATTTTTAAAAAAAATTACTTCATTTTCACCAGGGCTGTCTCCTGAGGAGGAGGGAGCTCATGCTTTTGGAGCATTGCATACAGCTCCTGCTGAAGGAGCATCTGTCCCCCAGTGCCCTGTGGGAGTTGCTGCTGTCCCTCGTGCCCCATCACCTGCCTGTCCATTGTGCTGGGTGGTACCACATGGGTGGGCTGAGAGAGGCTTCACAGAGGCTGCTCTTTTCTCTGCTGCTATGAAATCTGGTGCTCCTGGGGCTTCTGCTGCAAGATCCATGCCTGGGTTAGTGCTCTGGGGAGAGGGGAAAACGCCTCTGCAGAAGATGGTGGTTAAGACATCAAAGGCATTGAAGCGAGAGGGATGTAACAAATATAATTGTCATGGGGTGCTTCTCTCTCTGTGCTGGGAGTGAGCTGTATGAGATGGAGAGAGATGCTCTGCACAGAAATGTGCTCTTTGGTGGTGTCAGAGGCAGCTGAGGTGTCGGAGATGTCAGGATGACAAAGTGCAATTCCCATCTAAGCTGTTGCCATGAGGTGCTGGCTCTGGAAGGGAGAAGCAGAGCAGGGTGCTAATCCCTTGGGAATGAACAGCAGGCAGAGCACTAAGGCTCTTTTTCCTTTTTTTCCCCTCCCCAGCGCTTGTAGTTCTGACCTAGAAATTCCTTACTACATTTGCTGAGCTGGCTTAGTTAAAGACTTGGCTAATTTCTGGAGGATTAGTTATTCAGAGTATTGGGAGGGAGGGTAATGTCTGCTCCTAACTCTGTGGGCCAACCTTCTCAGGGTTCCTGACTTGGGGACAGCTGCTGGTCTGTCCCCAGGTGTCCCAAGGGCACATCTGCTGTGCAGGTGCCTCATGGGGAGCACATCATGGTGTAGTTGTGTCTTGCTCTTGTCCTTTTATTTGTTTTTACTCTGTTTAAGGAGAAAACCTAATTCTCATCTTCAGTGACACAATTTCAGCTCATGCTGCTGTTCCTCCTCCCTGGAGGTCCCTGTGACTGATTTCCCCAAGGCCCTGTCTCAGTCCTGCCAGTTTGGGGTGGGCACCTCCACCTTGGCCAGGGCTTTCACAGTGGGCCTTGGCCACAGGGATCTCTGGAGTTCCCTGGAGTGTGACCTCCAGGAACAGATCTGCAGAGATCTGCTGGTAGTGCTGGGTTTGGGGGATGCTTGTGCCCTGTCTCTGTGGGTGGGGTGGTGCTGGTCCTCCTTGCAGCCTGCCTGCAAATCACTTTCCAGTCTGTCCAGAGCCACTTTGGAGGGAGCAGGCAGTAAGCTGCAATGTGGGTAGTACTTGTTCCTTTAAAGCCACGTTGTTGTGCTCAGGATCATTCCTCAGATGTGCAGTGACAGCAGCTGTTTTTCAGGTTGCAAATAGCTCCATGCCCTGGAGAGTGTATGGAGGAATGTATTTCCTTGATCTCCACAGGCTCTTGATGTGCTGATGAAAGTGGATTCCCTGTTTAACAGCAAAGTAAGGGCAGGTTGGCAGTTTATTTCTTTTCTATGCTTTTCCCATGGTGTTTTGGGAGGAAGCAGGGAGAAGAGGTTGTCAGCAGCCCTTGGACCCATCTGCAGTGCTTTGGGGTGACTTGGTCTTTTGCTGCAGTTGTGGGAAGGTGGGGGAGAGACCCTCAGCTCTGCTGGGTTCCCTGCAGCCCTGCCAAAAAGTGTCTGGAGAGAACACAAGCTCCTGAGGAGAACTCCTGCAGGGAGTGATTTTGTTGCTGTCTGTTCCTCTGCACAGGGGCTTTGGCAGGAGGCAGAGTTTGTCCTGGACGCCATCGTACAGGCACAGCTGTCACAGCTGGAGGAGCCTGGGCCACCCAGAGTTCTGTAAACCCCCTTTTCAGAAGGCAATACCCAAAACGTCTGTTTCCCTGACCTGTGTGAACAGGCAGCTTTGCTGGCAGTGACTGCAATGCTTTTTGTTTGTGTTTTGGCAGAATGATTGCAATAAACAATAAATGATTTATTAATAACCTGAAAATAGCTGCTCAGCAGCTGAGCAGTGGGATGTGTTTGCACTCTCTCCTTGGCTGCAGGGAGCTTCCAAAGCAGCAGTGTTCAAAGCTGACACGTTTAGCTGACAGGCAGGGGTGTGCAGCTGCTGGGGGCTCAGGCTCTCCCCAAAGCCAGCTGCTTTCACAGGGCAGCTCCCTGCCTTTGGGGAGGGTGTTTCTCTGCTGGATCCATGCTGGTGCTCGTAGCAGAAGAACGTGGAGGTGAGGAGTGCTCTGCCTGCAGCAGCCCCGTGAGCTCTTTGGCTGCTGGGGGACAGAGGGAAGGAGCTGCTGTCACCCCAAAGGGCCAGCCCAGGGCAGTCCCTGCAGCCTCCCACACTGATGGCAGGAGTTGGCATTTCACACCAAGTCATCATCTCAGGTGGTCTGCAGGCATCTGTTCTCCAATTTTTCCAACTTCTCTCCCTGTTGGAGTTTGGAAATCTGGGGGCATCCTTGCTTGGATCAAAGCAATTGAATTTTAGCTGTTATTTCCTTCTGGAAGTCTGCCCTCATGGGTCCTGCAGGAGCTTTCACACAAGCTCCTGAGCCATGAGGGGTTTAAAGGGAGTGGGAAGGGGTGGAAGAGGATGTGAGTGGCTCAGCTTCACCCCACTGTGGGAAACTGGGAGGATCTGGGGCATGAGGACAGTGGTGGGGAGTGAGTGAAGGACAGCTGTGTTTATGGAACTGAGCCCAGCCCTGTGGCATGGGGAACACCACAGGGTAGTGCTTGGCTGCGTGGGATATTTCCAGAGCCAGGCTGGGACTGTGGAATGGCCTTTCCAAGGAGCAAAGCACTGCAGCAGTGGAGGTGGTGGGGGCACTTTCTTCAAGCACCTGTCTCCAGGTGTGTGCAGCATGTGGGAAGCAAACTGCACCAGAGATCCACTGCAGAGGAGTGTTATCAACAAGTGTAACCTTCCTCCAGACATTGTGTGCTTGTGAAGGCACCTGGATCTCTGCAGAGGAGCCTGGCACAGCATCCAAGCCAACAGCTTCCTTTGGAAAGATGTGAGAATTGGCAGCTGTAAGCCCAGAGAGCAGGAAAGAGTGTGAGGTGTACGGGTGCTGGACCTGGAAACTCACACTCAAGACCTGGAAATGCTCCCTGAGCAAGCCCAGGGTGTCAGCTCTGGTTTCCTGGGAAAATTATCTGCAGGTGCCTCATGCTGGGTGGATGGGTTTGCTCGGCAGAAGGGCTCTGTGGATGCCAGTGGGAGCTCTGCTGTGTGAACTCTTCCCCTGCATCTGCTTCCTCTGGCCAAGTCCAGTGTTTTACTGCTCAGGTTCCATTGTGAAGGTGCTGAACACTGAGGGGGTATCAGAGTCCAATTTAATGTGGTCTGTATTTCTTAGGAAGTGGCACTTGCTACACCCTCACTAATGCTGTACTAAAGTGGGTTATCTCCCCAAAGGCTCGAGATTCTTTAGCACATGATGTTCCTGATGCTGTGGCAGCCTGAGCTGCCCCCCAGAGGGGGAGCTGGGGTTAATTCCTGCCTGCCTGTCAGGACAAGCACCTGCAGGTACCTCGCATTCCCAAAGTGCCGTGGTCTCCAGGGGATGGCCGTGTCACTCACTCTTCTCTGGCAAGGAAGACCCTGGGAGGGGTTGAAGCTCCCTGCTCCCCTGGCCTGGGGCTGTGTGTCCTGTTCCTGCAGCCTGGGGAGCCCCTGGATCACTGCCCAGTGTTCCTTTGCCTCTTCCTTGGAATCAAGGCCGGCCTCGCTCCGCAGCCTCAGCTCTGTGTGCACATTGCCTTTACTGCTGATGGAGCTGCTGCTTTAGCCATTGGCTCCTGCATACAGAAAGGGCTCACGAGAGCAACTACAGCTTTTCCTTTGCTCCACAGAGTGCCCGGGGAGCTGCAGTGTTTGCTGGATTTCAGCAGATGAGAGGCGCATCTTTCTTAATAGCCTGTGTGATTTTTTCCAAAGGGACCCATTGCATTAAATCTTTAATCAAGCCAGCTGCTGAGGGAGAACACTCAGGCCCCTGCCTTTGCTGTGGAGCTCTTGCACCACCTGAGAGGTTTTCCCCTTCGGAGTAGCTGGAGCTGCTGCAGTTGGAGCCTTTGGAAGGGAGCTGGGGTGGCAAAGGACCTCACTGCTCCTCTACTTCTCCCTGTCCTCTGCTGTAATGCCACAGGGACTGTGTGCCAGGGAAGCAGGATCCTCTCTGTGCTGTGTGTACTTGGGTCACATCAGCTGGAACAATGTGAGATAAACTGCATAAGGATTTGGGATGTGCTGTTGCAGGGCTGGTAGCAAAAACCCTGTTCCAGCAGATTGCTTCTGCTTGTGATTTCTTTTCTTTCCATCCTCAAAAATCCTTGTTTGCCCCAATTTCTTAAGAGTCTCAGGGTTTCTGACTGTCATTTTTGGTAGGTTTTTTTTTTAAATAAAATGCCTTTTGGGAACCAGGTGACATTTTGCTGAGCCTGGTGCTGCCTGCCCTGCTCCTGGGCAGGGGAGAGAGAGGGCTCTGCTAGCCCAGCTCACGCTGCCCCATCCTGCTAGTGCTGCTTTGGCTTACATGTTGCATTTGCAGTGTGCTCTGACCTTTTCTTCCTTCCTGTCCCCTGCTTTCTTCCCCCACAGCCTTCTCTGTGAGGCAGGAGTAATTTGGGAGGAAAGGCTCATTCATTTTGCCTGCTCAGCCACGAGTGCAGCTTTTGACTGTGCTGGCAATTGCCTTTGATAGACATTTACAGAGACAGCGACCTGTGAAAGAGTAAATCAAAGACTCAAAGCTGGTGCCTGGGAGGCACCTTCATCTGATGTGTTCCTCTGCAAATAGTGGGCAGGTAACAAAGACACATCTGCAAATCAGGCAGAGTTCAGCAGGGGATGCAGCTGCCCAAAGGAAAGGGGCAGGATAGTCAGATTTATCATAGAATTATGGAATCCTGAGTGGGAATAAACCCACGAAGATCATTGAGTCCAACTCCTGGCTCTGCACAGACACCCCAGCAATCCCACCCTGTGCATCCCTGAGCTCTGGTAGCCTTGGGGCTGTGACCATTCCCTGGGGAGCCTAGACACCACTGGTCACCAGAGCCTGGAGAGAGGGTTATTAAGCTTGGATTGCACAGCTTGGCTCCTGTAGCTGTAGTTCTGCATGAGGCTTTTCCGTGGATGAAAAAGATGCTTTATATCTTTATTTCTTTATTTTTAATTTTCATGTTATCTATTTTTATTTGTATCTTGGTGCTTTGAAAAAGCCTTAGCTTTGAGCTTTGACCTCTCTGTGCTCCCATGGCTGGGTTCTTGGGATGCCAGGACCTAATCAGGGGCCAGAGGAGTGCTGGCCCTGATCCTGCTCCAGGGCTGGACTCACTGCCTGCTCCTTGAGGTGATTCAGATGGATTTTAGCCATGGCCAATCTCCAAGGCAGTGGCACCCAACGTGGCAGATGTGCCCCATGGGTGACACCTGGCTCAGACAGCAGCACTCCCGTGCTCTGGGCTGAGTGTCTGTAACAGGAAAGCTGCTCCAAGTGCCAGAGCTGCCCTGTTATCACTTCATCTTATTGCTGAGCCCTGTGAGGCTGCTCGTGCTGTTCCCAGAGCATTCATCCATGAGTGTTCACAGGCCTGGCTGCTCTGCTGGCAGCTCCCACCTTGCCTGCCTGGGACAGCACTGGCCTGCCAGCAGTGACAGTGTGGCCTGCCTGATGTTCTCTGGTACTTTCCACCTACACTGCTTGTTTGCAATTTTCCTTGCTCCATGCATGAAATGCAAAGCAACCTTTTAAAATGTGTTTTCCTGGACGTGGGGGAGGGTTTGTCCATAAGGCATCCCTGCCCTGCCTGCTCTGCATCCCTGGGGGTGGCATGGGAGATGCCAAGCTGTTTGCACTGGGCAGGATGAGGGTCACATTGTCCTGGTGACTGTCCTTCCTGCTTCCCTGGTGCATTATCCCTGCTTTAGGCTGCTGGTGCTGGGTTGGGGAGGTTGGTCCTGCTGAGCAGCATTCCTGTGTGGTCCCTCCATGGGCTCTGAGCAGCATCCTGACACCTCTCCAGGCAGGCAGAGACACCTTTCCAGCCCTGCTGTGAGCACCAAGCAGAAAATCAATCCCTGACCTCTTTAGGTCCCACCCATTTGTGGCTAAATCTCTGTCCAGCAAGGAGGCTGAGGGCTTGGATTGCCATGTACCACTGCAGTGCCTGGTCCTGCCATAGCCCCCACAGCAGAGGGGGCACGGGTGTCAGTGCCCAGGGAGGGAAAGCTAACACTGGTTGGAAAATGAACGGCTGGAAAGGCACAGCTGAGTCAGAACCATCGCCCACAGAGCCTGAGGATATCAGAGTGAAAAAGTCCCGGACTGTTTTTGGCAGCCTGAGTGCTGCAGGGCAGCATGGGGTGGCCTTGCCCATCACGGGGGCTGGTTGCCCTCACTCTGTGGCCCTCCTCTGTCCATGCTCTGCAGCAGCTGATGTGGAGGAGCCCCAGGGGTTTCCTGAACATCCCAAAACTGCTGCTTCCTGTGGGGATGCTGCAGGCCCCAAGATGAGGCAGAGCTGTGGTGGGACCCGTGCTGATGAGCCACGTGAGGCTGCACCAGGGGAACCCATCAGCTTCTGCATTTGAAATGTGTCTGCCTGCTTCAGCTTTTGCTTGTTATGTGCTGCCAGAGGGCTGCTGAGGGCAGATCCAGGTGATTTGGAACAACTTGGAAGAGAATGATGAGAGCTCCTGATTTTGGTGGGGTTGTGGTTTCTTTTTCCAGAATTTCTTTTGGGACATTTGGGAGTGAGTTTTCCCTGCACACCCCAGGCCCCACCTGACACTTGTGGATGTGGACTGGGGGCTCACAAAGGTGC
This sequence comes from Poecile atricapillus, assembly GCF_030490865.1. Taxonomy (NCBI): domain Eukaryota; kingdom Metazoa; phylum Chordata; class Aves; order Passeriformes; family Paridae; genus Poecile; species Poecile atricapillus. Next base: position 1,679,017 of record NC_081262.1, on the reverse strand, counting down.
TGGCTCCTTCCACTGGAAGTGAAGGCTGAGGCGAGTTTGAGGGTCTGACAGTGGATGAGACCATGGTGTGACAAAAGGGCAGAGAGCTGCTGCCAGTGAGCTGGGGACCAGAGCAGAGACATCCAGCACTGGACAACTTGGGCTAAGATGCAATCTTCCTTTCCTTTCCTTTCCTTTCCTTTCCTTTCCTTTCCTTTCCTTTCCTTTCCTTTCCTTTCCTTTCCTTTCCTTTCCTTTCCTTTCCTTTCCTTTCCTTTCCTTTCCTTTCCTTTCCTTTCCTTTCCTTTCCTTTCCTTCCCTTCCCTTCCCTTCCCTTCCCTTCCCTTCCCTTCCCTTCCCTTCCCTTCCCTTCCCTTCCCTTCCCTTCCCTTCCCTTCCCTTCCCTTCCCTTCCCTTCCCTTCCCTTCCCTTCCCTTCCCTTCCCTTCCCTTCCCTTCCCTTCCCTTCCCTTCCCTTCCCTTCCCTTCCCTTCCCTTCCCTTCCCTTCCCTTCCCTTCCCTTCCCTTCCCTTCCCTTCCCTTCCCTTCCCTTCCCTTCCCTTCCCTTCCCTTCCCTTCCCTTCCCTTCCCTTCCCCCTTTTTCTGTTGAGCTGTTACAGCTGAGGGAACTTCTCTTGTGCCCTCAAGTGTTGCCGCTGATGATGAATCTATCACATGGACACAGGTCGAGGTGTGGTGAAAGAAAGAGCAGAGTTTATTTTTCCTCCCAGGATTTATAGGCTTTTGGCCATGGCCAGGGATTGGATGGTCAGGATAACACTTTCTCACAGCACTGGCCATGAGAGATGTCCATCACAAGACGTGTAACAGAAAGAATGTTCACATATCTATGTTTACAGTTACTGTCCTGGGAAAGTCCTTAGAAAACTATGTTAGCAAGCTCAGAAGCTGAGTTTTCAGGGTGACACTCAAGCCAGCCTGGCACCAGCTGGGGAGCTGTTGGCACCTGGGATAACCATGCAGTAAAGTAGAATCTCAGGATAGTTTGGGTTGGAGGGATATTACAGCTCATCCCATTCCACCTCCTGCCATGGCAGGGACACTTCCACTGTCCCAGGCTGCTCCAAGCCCCATCCAGCCTGGCCTTGGACACTTCCAGGGATCCAGGGGCAGCCACAGCTTCTCTGGGCACCCTGTGCCAGGGCCTGCCCACCCTCCCAGGGAACAATTCCTTCCCAATATCCCATCCATCCCTGCCCTCTGGCAGGGGGAATCCATTCCCCCTTGTTCTGTCTCTCCATCTCTTGTCCCAAGTCCCTCTGCAGCTCTCCTGGAGCCCTTTCAGGCCCTGGCAGGGGTCTGAGTGTCTGGAACCTTCCCTTCTCCAGGTGAGCACCCCCAGCTCTCCCAGCCTGGCTCCAGAGCAGGGGGGCTCCAGCCCTGAGCCCTGCCTGGGAGGGAAGGCAGCACCCTGAGCTTTGCCTGCAGGCCTGTGGGAAGGGACATATCCTGATTTTAATGGGGTGGGGATTGCACAATGCTGAGCTGCAGCACTGAGCTCTGCCTGGCCCTGGCAGCGATTCCCCTGGCCCCTGGCCCAGGCAGTTCAGCTGCCATGGCCGAGCCTGGGGGCTCTGACCAGGGGGATGCGGGGAGTGCAGCTTTGTGCTGCTGTCATGATGTGACTCCTGCCTGGGTGTCCTGCCAGCGACAGACCCGGCTCTGCTGCCCAGGGGGAGGCAGACACATCAGATAGGGCTCTCCAGCACTGGAGGAGGATAAAATACAGCTCCCAGAGCTGCCTGAGCTGCTGGCAGAGGTGTGTTGGCTGCTGCATGGGACAGTGAAGGTACCGTGGTGCTGGTCCTACCTGCACTGAGAGATGGGGCTGAGGTGTGCTGGAGTCTCTGCTTGTGCAGGGGTGCACGTTGGGCTGAGCTGCGGTTCACAGCAATGTGATGAACAAATCTTTGCTGTACTTCAAGCTTTTTTTATCATGTGGGGATACTGAGGGATGGAATCCTTGGCATTTTAGCTGAACACAACCTGTGTCTGTGCATGCTGATGAGAGCAGATGTAGGAAGTAGCCTGTTCTGTCACACACTTGTGATGCTGGTTTTAGGTATTTGACAGGGAGAGCCATTGACCTCAGTACCTTGTGCTCCACCATCTCCTCTCCCATGGTAGCTGGTAGCTGATGTAGAACTTTCCATTTCTAATTCACTTTCTCTTTTAAGCAAAAGGTGTTTCCCTCCTGTGAGTGGTTGCTGCTTCCTAGAAGTGCTTGTGCAGACCATGTGCTGTGAGTTACTTTTCTCACCACATTGACATCATGAGGTTGGAAGTTTGGGGGGGTTTTCTGCTGTGGAACATGGCTGTGGTGCTGGACCTCCTTCCTCCACTCTGCAGGCAAGGTGTGCTCTGCTTCCCCTGTGTCCTGGCACAGCTTGACAGACCCCAGAGGGGTGTTGGTAAAAGCCTTACAGCTGTTGCCCCCCTCCTTTTGGGGAAAGGCACTGAATTATGGTGGGAACCCAGTGGATCCTTGACCCCAGCTGTTTGGCAGAAACCCAGCTAGTCCCCTCTGGCCAGCTAGCACTTAAATGTTGGGGTTTGAATGTGCTGGATGTGCAGTAGCTGTAGTGCCTTTCCTGGTGTGCTCCAGGCTCTGGCAGGATCCTAGGATGCTTTGCAAGGGCTGGAGCGTTGTCTCCCCACAGCTCTTCAGGGCACAACTTCACACTGCTCATCCCCTGGTGGGTGCTGGGGCAGGGCTCAAACCCCCAGCCCTGGAATGAGTCCCCTCCTTCCCCTGCCCCTGTGTCGGGTCCAGTGCTTGTGTGGCTGTGGGATGAGTCCGTGCACTCCGGTGCTGAGGAAGCCTGCTTGGACTGCCTTGTGTTCTGCTTCTCAGCAGATCAGCTGAGCTGACTAATTTCTGCTCCTTTCTGCTGCTGGTGTGAGTTTCACAGTGTGACACAGACCTGTCCCACAGCCAGTTCCCACCAGCCTGCACAGACACCTCCCTGGAGTTTCCCTTCCCTCTGTCAGCATGGGAGCGTCTTTTGGAGGCAGCAGCGAGGTAAAGGTGAAAATAAAGGTGAGAAGAGCTGATGCTGCAGATGGTGGAGGATGCCAGGGTCTCCCTCTTTCTCTGCATCCTTTCTCTGCAGCAGCAGCAGCCTTGGTCTCACCACACAGGGCTGCGGTGTTGGGTTTGAACCACAAGCTCCTGGCATGAGCATGATGTGAGGATGATGTGAGCATGACGTGAGCATGACGTGAGCATGATGTGAGCATGATGTGAGCATGATGTGAGCATGATGTGAGCATGATGTGAGCATGATGTGAGGAGGATGATGTGAGCATGATGTGAGCATGATGTGAGGATGATGTGAGCATGATGTGAGGATGATGTGAGCATGATGTGAGCATGACATGAGCATGACGTGAGCATGACGTGAGCATGACGTGAGCATGACGTGAGCATGACGTGAGCATGATGTGAGGATGATGTGAGCATGATGTGAGGATGATGTGAGGATGATGTGAGCATGACGTGAGCATGACGTGAGCATGACGTGAGCATGATGTGAGGATGATGTGAGCATGATGTGAGCATGATGTGAGCATGATGTGAGGATGATGTGAGCATGATGTGAGGATGATGTGAGCATGATGTGAGCATGATGTGAGGATGATGTGAAGATGATGTGAGGATGATGTGAGCATGATGTGAGGATGATGTGAGGATGATGTGAGGATGATGTGAGGATGATGTGAGCATGATGTGAGCATGATGTGAGCATGATGTGAGGATGATGATGTGAGCATGACGTGAGCATGACGTGAGCATGATGTGAGGATGATGTGAGCATGATGTGAGGAGGATGATGTGAGCATGATGTGAGCATGATGTGAGCATGATGTGAGGATGATGTGAGCATGATGTGAGCATGATGTGAGCATGATGTGAGCATGATGTGAGCATGATGTGAGCATGATGTGAGCATGATGTGAGCATGATGTGAGGATGATGTGAGGATGAAGTGAGCATGATGTGAGGATGATGTGAGGATGAAGTGAGCATGATGTGAGCATGATGTGAGCATGATGTGAGCATGATGTGAGCATGATGTGAGCATGATGTGAGGATGATGTGAGGATGATGTGAGCATGACATGAGGATGATGTGAGCATGACATGAGGATGACGTGAGGATGATGTGAGCATGATGTGAGGATGATGTGAGGATGAAGTGAGCATGATGTGAGCATGACGTGAGCATGTGCTGCAGCTGGAAGCAGTCAGGTTCCTCGTGCTGGAAAATGGAGGGATTCCAGGAACCCCAGTGTGTGGCTCCCCCAGGCACAGCTAATCCCACCAAATTCCAGGCCTGTGGGTGTCCCTGAGGTGGCAGAGCTCAGGGAGCTGATGTGAATGCCCTGAGCAGCTCTGTGACCGGAGCTCTGCTGCCTGCACGTGGGGATGTGAGTGGGGACAGCAGTGCCTTGGAGCTGTATGGCAGCAGAGTTCCTCTCAGCTGAGGAGTCTCACCATGCAACTGCTCATTTTGGTGGCACTGACCATTGGGGTAATTGTCCTGACCAATGGGACATTAAATATTTTGCCTATATTGTGAAGGATGTGATCTGCTTTGTCAGTTGTCTTATTTTCCTGAAATAAATCGACATTTTCCCTTGGGTTCTACTTGGGCTCTGTACTCCGGCAGTCCTGGAGGTTTTAATTTTACACAACTAGCATTTCAGAAGTTGTAGAGGTTTGTTTTGACTTTGTTTTAATTAAATTGCTATAACCTGGGGGAAATCTTTGTCCTTAATTTAAATGGAAAGCTTTATTCTGAGTAAATCTAACATCCCTGTCTAGCTGGTGATTGTGCTGTTCAGAGTTTTGACAGGAAAAGTTAAAATTTTACTCCAGGCTCGAAAGTTTGCAATCATTGACTGCAACAGTCAGGGCCAGCTCGGTGGCATAAGAGGATTATGTTAATCTATTGTTTGGGAAAGAAGTCAGATTTTGATAGATTCTGTTTTGATGCAGAAATGGGATAATTACTGCTTGAGAGGTCAAAAGAAAATGGTTGGAAATAGAAATGATGCCTGGTATTGGATCCTGGGCTTGTTGAGGATGTCTGTGCCCCTCTGGGCCAGTTCTTCCTGAGGGATGTGGGGCTTGTTTGGGAAGTAGGGAGGATTCCAAATTCCCATGGGGTTCAAGCACCATCTCCTCCTGGAACAGCCTCTCCACCACACAAACCCCAGCTGCCAGGCTGGGTCTGCTGCCAGTTCTGAAAAGTCCAGGTGAGCTTGAGTGAAGCCCTGGGAAGGAGAGGTGCTCAGGACTGTGCCTCCATGTCCATGGGATCAGAAGGACTTCATACAAATCGGAGAGAAGCTCGAGGCTGTGGAGAAATAATTTCCCAGAGAGGCTGTTGCTTATTAGGAAGAGACTTTTCTCTGTGAGGGTGGGCAGGCCCTGGCACAGGGTGCCCAGAGAAGCTGTGGCTGTCCCTGGATCCCTGGAAGTGTCCAAGGTCATGTTAGACAGGGCTTGGAGCAGCCTGGGATAGAGGAAGGTGTCCCTGCCCATGGCAGAGGGGTGGAACAAGATGAGCTTTAAGATCCATTTCAACCCAAACCATTCTGTGATTACATGATTCTATTATTTATCCATAGTTCCCTTCCAAGCAAGTCATGCCCAGTGCTGAGAGGGAGCTGCTCAGGTGCTCATCCCACTCATTTTGTTGTGTATGAGGTGATCTCCTATGCCTGGCTCTTAACTGAATTTTGATCCCTCTCCAGCCTGTGGCCACTGGTGCCACCTCCCTGCCCTGGTGAGCCCCACGAGGGGACCCAGCAGCCGTGGGCAGTGCCCAGCAGTCACAGCTGGCTTAGGAAGCTGTGGGCACAAGGCTGGGGTGAAGGGAGCAGCAGGGTCTCACTGGACAGCCAGCAGGAGGAGTGGGGACAGCACAACACACGGTGAAAATTGTGTGGCCAGGGTGGCTTTGCCCCATGGGATGGCAGCTGGGCACAGCCCCTCCATCCCTTTTCTGCTTCATCTTTCTCAGTCACAACACTGCGAGTCCTGGCCCCTTTTGGGAAGCTTTGGGGTTGTGCACTTGCTAAGGAAACCCTTATAAGAGTCCATGTGGGTGTGACAGGGATGGTGGGGGTGCAATTGTCAGGAGGCAGCTGTGGGAGGGGGCTGCTCCTCCTTGGAGCTCTGCCGTCTGTGGGATGTCGGCAGCGGTATCGATGCAATCCTCTGCTCTCCCAGCCTGGAGACTGCTTGCTCCATATTGATTATAATTTTTTTTCTGAAGACTGATGAAGTTTCCTGGGCTCTAATTGCATGAATTATTCTCCTTTCCATTTTCTGAAACCCTTGATCATGTTAATGAGTTTTCCCATTTTTGCTTTGGGTTTTGCTAGGGCTGGTTTTTCAGAGAAAAAGAACAACTGATGTGCAGTGAGCTGGGTCTGTTCCCAGGCTGTTTGAGTAAGTGGGGATTATACACATCCCAGTTTGTCCCACTTGGGCAGGACCCGGGAGTTTTGTTCCTTTTGATTTGAAAGAATCACAGAATTACAGAATGTCCTGACTTGGATGGGACCCATGAGGATCATGAGTCCAGTTTCTGGCCCTGCACAGACACCCCAACAATCCCACCCTGTGCATCCCTGAGAGAGCTGTCCAGGCACTCCTGGAGCTCTGGCAGCCTTGGGGCTGAGATAATTCCCTGGGGATCAAATGAATTTTGGGTGGATCTCAAGCAGAGTGGGGGCAGAGCCAACCTTTGCTTTTGGGAATGGTTCAGCAGAGGCAGAACCCCTTCCCCAGACAGCCCTGCCAGCTCCAAATGTCCTCAGATTATCCTGCCTTTGTTTCTCCTTTGGCTGTGTTTACTCCCATCACCTCACTGTTGATGTTTTAGACTTTCTTCAGTCCTTTTGAACTCAACAAACTATTTTTAGGAGGTATCAACCAATTTTCTCTCTTTTTTTTTCACTTAGCAAGTATCTAAAGGCCCGTGTGACTCCTCCAGCTGCCTGTGCTGCTGGCTGCTTTTCCCTGCCCTTATCTCTTCCCTGCAAGCCTGAGCCAGGTTTTATGCAGCCGTCAGGGAGCAGCACCAGGGACAGCCCTGCTTTGGGAGATAATTATCCCTGTGTGCCCATGATTTAACTGCACAGTGCTGCGAGTGAGGAGAGCCTTTTGAAGTGGGATGAAATAACCTGGCAATTTCCATCGATCCGGGGGGTTCAAAAGGGAATTGGATTTCAGGAGCATGCACATCCCATGCTGCTCCAGAAGGGGACAGATGCTGATCAGCTGCTGCAGGTGGGTTACTGGATCAGCACTGGCATCTCTGTGCTGGGGGCTGGGGCTGCCTCTGTGCTGCCACACTGGCTTTGGTGCTGACTCCACTTCTGTTTCCCGGGTGCTTCTCTGGGAAGGTGAATTTTCATAGAATCAAAGAACTCAACTCTCACCCCTGCACAGACACCCCAACAATCCCACCCTGTCCATCCCCAAGAGCATTATCCAAACACTCCTGGAGCTCTGGCAGCCTCGGGGCTGTGCCCATTCCCTGGGGAGCCTGGGCAGTGCCAGCACCTCTGGGGGAAGAACCTTTCCCTGAGATCCAAGCTCACCCTCCCTGACACAGCTCCAGCCATCTCCTGTCCCTGTCACAGGGAGCAGAGATCAGAGCTGCCCCTCAGGAGGAGCTGCAGCCCTGGTGATCTCTGTGCTCCTTCTCCTCCAGCTGAGCAAACCAAGAGCCCTCAGCTGCTTCTACAGTGTCCCCTCCAAACCCTTCCCATCCCTGGAGTGCAGCGCTCTCCCTGTGTGATTCTATGGTATTCCGAAGAAAGAGGGTATTTTAATTTAATTTGAGAATGAGGGTATTTTACCTTAATTTGGGCAGCACATCTGGGTTTTCTGCTGGAATTAGAGTAGTTGTGCTAAGTGATATGTTGGTAAATCAGTAAATTGATGTGGTTGGCTCGTGGTAGGTACCAGCACGGAAGTGTGTGTGTAATGCAATAGAGCTGGCAATTACAGCAAAGTGCCTGCTTAGACTGAAATTATTGAGCCTCTTGCACACTCTGCACTTTATAACAGCTGTGCTGAAATGTAGCACTTCCCAGAGGGCTCCACAGCTCTACCAGCAAGTTCACATCACTCCCAGAGCTGTGCTGTTCCCAGGAGCTGGCTCCAGGAGCCCTCAGACATGTTTCTGCAGGGTGCTGGGCACCACAGAGAACCTGCAGTGTGTTGTGCCACTGTGGGCTGGTGTTTGTACAGTGCATGGGCACATTTAGAATCAAGGTGAAATGCTTTGATTAATTCTGGATGGAATTACTTAGGTTAGAAAAGTCCTCCAAGATCATTGAGTCCAACTGTGACCTCAGCACTGCCAAGCCCACTCATCTATCCTCAGAGAGAGAGGCATTTCTTTCCAATATCCCATCTAATCCTGCCCCTGGTCAATGGGAAACCATTCCCTGTTGTTCTGTCACTGAAGTCCCTCTGCAGCTCTCCTGGAGCCCCTTTAGGTCCTGGAAAGGGCTCTGAGCTCTCCCAGGAGCCTTCTCCAGGTGAACACCCCCAGCTCTCCCAGCCTGGCTCCAGTTCAGGAGCATCTCCGTGGCCTCCTCTGGATTTGTTCTGATGTCTCTTGTTCATCTGTTTCTTAAATCAGTTCATGTTTGCATTTAACATATTTCTTCACGTGCATGTGCTGATAATTGGTTTTGAGCACCCTGTGAAATAATGTATTCCAATTTTATTTTTATAACCATCCCAAAACAGTTGATGATTCTCTGGCATGCTGGGTTAACCAGCAGTGAAAAATTTGGCCTCAGTCACTGTGGGTGTATGTAAAATAAAATGGATAAAATGATAAAATGGTGGGTGGAAGAAGTTTACTTCCTAAACCCCAAGAATTAGTGCTCAGAATTAAAAAAAAAAACTAGTGATTATCAAAATTCCTCCAAATTGGCTGAAAGATTTGACTGGGAGCTGATGTGTGACATCAGTTGTGAGTTTTCTGCAGTTTGGAAAATTCCTACCCCAAAGTCCTTTGAAGTCCCCACGGTGCTTTCAGGTGACTGCCCAGGTAACTTGGAGAGCCTGGTCCTTCCCCCGCTGGCACCAGGAAAAGGATCATAAGAAATTCTCTTCCACCTGACCTGAGGACACAGATGTTCTTGGAGGATTAGGAAGCTTCCTCTCACCCAGTTTTGGGGATCTCAGCAGGTATTTTTCCCTTGTGAGGAGAGGGACTGGGTTACCAGGATTCCTGTGATGAAATGACCCCTTTGCCACAGGACATGCTGGGATGAGCAGGCAGCAATGCCTCCAGCTCCAGACTGTTCCTGACGAGGTGCTCAGGCTCCAGCTCCTCCTGTGGCTCCCCTGGCAGCTTTTCTAGACTGTTCTGCTGTCACTGCTCAGTGTCACACCTCCAGTCTAGGACTCCACTGGTGCAATCCTGCTGGGCTCCGTTCTCAGCGCTGCTGGAGCTCTGCTCTCCAGGTGTCAGCCAGCCTAGGAAAGGGCCAAAGGGAAAGGGAGCCTTAAACCAGGCAAGGTTTTCCTTGTAGAGATGGGGTGGCTGCCACGATGGCTTTAACCTGTTTGAATTGCTTCCCCCAAGCCCTGGGAGGTTGGGTACTGGTGAGCATCCCCTGTGCTGTTCAGGGGGAGGGATGAGCTGTGGGAAGCATGGCTGAAGGAGGAACAGGGTGGGCTCTGCATCAGTGGCTGAGTTGCTTTTAGGGATGCAGCTCCCCAGAAGAGCCAGGGCTGGAAAGTGGATGTGTTTACAGTTAAACATGAGATTACAGTGTGAACACTTCACTGGTGTGGAGTGGTCTAGGTGTGGAGTAAAACTCGAGCCCTAGAGAAATAGTTAGGGTCCTCTTGGGCTGTAGGCATGGATGGAGGAGCTGTCAGCCCTTTTCCTCTTTCCCTGCTTCTGCCTATCCATATTTAAAAAGTGTAATTGGAGCAAAAGCTGCTTGGGGAAGCCACAGAGATGTAACCAGATCTGGTTTGCTCACAGTGGGCTCAGGAGCATAGGACTGGGTGCTAAAAGGAGTCTCTGGGAATGGTGCAAGGGCCACCTTTCAGGGCTGTCTGCCTTGTCCCACTGTGCTGGCTGGCCACAGGACCTGGCAGAGAAGCTTCCCAGTTCACACTTAGGATGTCTGAACTGCTGGGATGTAGCTGTGATGATTTCTGCCTGAAAAAGCATTGTGGTTTTTGCAGGCTTGGACTGGTGCTGGTTCCAATATCTATGATGGCTTCACTGTGTTGGGAGGGTTCTGAAATGGGGACTGTTGGTCTCTAGGGCCCAAAGCAGTACATGCACAGGAACGTGTGAGATGACCCAGGCAACCAGGCTGTGTTTGACTTGGGGGTATTTTTCTCCTCCCAAATGCTGTAGCCAGAGGTGTGAGATGCCTGTACCAGGGCTGGGTGATGGCTGTGCAGCTGTGCTCAGCATCCCCCAGGTCCCAGCGCCGTGTGGGTTCTGATTCCTGCTTTAACATCTCCTCCACAGCTCCTCTTAAAAATCAGTTTATGTCTCTGCAAATTAAAGCACTGTTTCACTTATGAAGTGTTTCATTCCACTGGTAAGTGGAAGTGGGAAGCTGTCGCATCGCTGAGTGCGTGGCTGCAAACCCCAGTACGGCAGATTGTTAATGTGAAATTAGAGAGTTCAGCAATATCTTGGCAGATTGCCTCTGCTAATAGGAGGCACCGAGCTCCTCTGGCAGCCAGCTGGTGTGAGAGCCATGTTTGAAGGGCTGGCCACTCATTCTTTGAGCAAGGAAGGGCCTGAGGACTGTTCCATGTCCTTGGGGTGAAGGAGACAGCCTCTCCCTTTCCCCGAGGCACCGGCACAAAAGCAGAGGCTGTAACTCAGTGATGTGGGAGCTTGTGCTGCCTCAGCATCGGCCCTGGTTGTGCTTTCAGGCAGATGGGTTCAGTCAGCCCTGTCCAGGGTGCCTGGGGTACTCTGGGGGGGCTGCAGGGCTGGAATCCCCTCTGGACTATCACTTTTTGGGTGCAGTTAGAGGTGTTTATGGAATTGTCTGAGTTTTCAGGCATTGGCACCTTCAATGCCACCATCCCCAGCTTACCCAGAGGTTTCATGAAGGTAGCGTTTCCTCCTGTTTATTTTCCAAGTGCTGGCATTGTTGGGCTCACGGACTGAGCCCTGCAACCTTGTTGGGAGCCTGACCCTGCCGAGAGCTGTGGCTCCTACCTGCTCCCCACCGGAGGGTTCTGCAGCACTGTGTGCTGTCCCTGCCTGTGGGGTGTCCCCCTGCAGCTGGGACGCTGGGGAAGTCTGCCTTGCTCCTTGGATTTTGTGTCCACCAGTCTGTCGAATCCTCCTGCTGTTTTTGTCTGCAGCCTTCCAAAGTGCCCTTTTGTCCCCAAACAGTTCTGCTTTGCAAATGCCAGAGGAGGATCCCTGGGGCAGCATCGCTGCTCCCCTGCCCTCCCCACAGGCGGTGGAAGGGGGAAAGAGAGGGATTCAAATGAACCCCGCTGTTCCTCTCCGCTCCTCCGGCTGCCCTGTCCAGCCCCCTCCCTCTCCTGTTGCCTTGGCATGGCTCAGGAGCAGGTAACATCACCTGTGCCAGGTGACCCCGCTGTCCTCCTCACACTCCGAGCTGTCTGTGCCTCTGCCCGGTTTCCTCCGGGTGCCGTGCCTTTTTCCATTGCAGGGAAACAGGAGTTTGTCCCCTTCTGCCTCCCCTTCTCCTGGGCTGCTTCCTTGCCAGCCCCTCTGCTGTTCCCCGGCTCCTCCGCTCTCCTGCGGCTCGTGTGACCTGCTTTGACGTGTTGCATTTCACGGCGGAGGCTATCGGGGAGCCGATGGCAGATAAGCGGGGTGAGTGACGGTGTCAGTGCCGTGCTCCGCTCAGAGCCAGCCGGCGGATGCGCTGCCCTCCCCGCAAAGCCATCGAGCCGGGGGAGCGCCCTGGAGCCTCCCCAGCCGCGGCGGAGCCCATCGGAGGGAGAAGGTGGGAGCCGGGGGAGGGTGGCTGTGCGGAGCAGATCGCGAACAGCTTCATTTCCCCGGCTGCCAGAGGGGAGCAGCCCCCGCTGTCCCTCCTCGTGTGTGCCGGGGCGGGGAGGGTGCCCGGGGGACCGTGTGCCTGCCCGCTGGAGATGCTGGCAGGGTCGCCCGTGTCCCCCCGTGTCCCCCCGTGTCCCCCCGTGTCCCCCCGAGCATTCCAGCCCCCTGCTTTGTGTGCAGGTCTGCTCGCTCTGTTTGCCGGGATCAATGTCAGCGCCCGGAGCGGGGAGCGGGGAGTGGGGATGGCGCAAACAAATTATCCCACCACCCCCCTCCCAAAAAAAAACCCAAAAAAAACCCCATAGCGGGGGCGGTGGCCGGGACCGGAGAGCGGGTACCGGGGACCGGAGAGCGGGGACCGGGGACCGGAGAGCGGGGACCGGGGACCGGGGTCTGTGGCTCTGCCGGGAACACCGAGCCGGGGGCGGCCGGCCGGGTGTCCCCGGGCCGGGCTCCGCGGGGCTCCGCCGGCTGCTCAGGCATTGAGTTCCAGGGGGAAAGCTGAGCCAGAGTCCACAGGAGAAGAAAGAAAATAAGGGAGGAGGGAAGTGGAGGTCAGGGAGGGCTTTCGGCAGCGGATGGCCGTCCCTGGCGGCGAGGGGGCTGCTTGCAGGGGATGGCTCTAAGCAGGGAACCAGCCATGAATGCAGGTTGTTTATTTTTTAGCATGGCATCCACACCGGAGGGATAAAAGGGTGTTCAGGGAGCTTGGGGCTCTGCCAGCTGAGTTACCACCAGTTGTCCTTGCTGTTTCCTCTCCTGGCATGGCTGGGAGTCGCCGTCAGACACCCCTTCCCCTTGGATGTGCTTCACTGACTCGATCTGCCTTTGCTCCGTGGGGCTGGAGCAAGGTTTGGGTGGTTTTTTTCTGAAGCCCTTGTTTTTTCTCCGCCCAGCTGGCGTCAGACGCCGAGGATGCAGAAACAAGTGCTCCTGACTAGGGGAGGGCTGGCAGGAGGATTTCCCTTCGGGTTCGCAGCATCCCCGTGTCTGCTGTCTGCTGTGGAAGGGCTTTGTGTTGGAGCGTGGGGAGCAGAGCTCACAGGTCACCTCTAACTGGATCAACCTCGCTTGCTTTAAATGCCTGTCCCTCTTCTTGGGCTCAGGTGTTTGGTGACAGGCTGGAAAGTCATGGTAGGTAGGTGCTGCTGGCAGCTGAGGGTGCCTTCTGCTCTGGAAAACAGGGAGGGAGGAGAACTGGTGGACTCTGAATATCCTTGGGAAGAGCAAGCGGGGATCCTCTCCACGCTGTAAGAACAGACCCTTTGGAAATTCATCTGAGCAGCCGATTTCTTGGTGTTTGTCATCGCCTCTGAGATCAGACCCCATCCCCTTCCTCATCCGAGGGCCACCACAGCCAGGCTGGGCCACCTGCTCAGAGGGCAGCTCCTCCGCCTGCCCAGTGCCACTCGCCGTGGGGGCTCGCAGACCTGTGCCAGCGCTACCGAGGGACCCTTTCCAGCGAGCACTTTTAATTCTTCCTCCTTCACTCAGCTCTGCAGCATCACATGAAATAATATGTGCAGCCACCAGCTGCCCTGAGCTGAGACCTGCGCTCGGCTCAGGGAGACAGGACATAGCACCCTGCAGATCTGAGGGCTCACTGGAGCACGCTGTGGACCGTCCAAGTAACTCGTGGCTGAGCTCCTCCTGCCCTGTGCTGGCTCCCTCCGGCCCTGCTCCCTCGCGGTGCCGAGGGCTGGCAGGGCGCACGGCCGGGGTGTAGCATGCACGAGCGAGCAGAGGGACACGGGGACACCGGCGGGAGCCATGGCTTCATTTGGGAAGCTGACGGAATATTTCAGCCTGAGGAAGTCGAGGCCGGAGCTGCGCTGCAGGCGCTGGAGCCGGCGGAGCGGGAGCTGTTGCTGTAGTGTCACGGAGTGCAGGTACGGGCTGGCAGTGACCCCACTGGCCTGGTGCCTCTGTGTGTGCCCGGGGCTCGGGGGGTGGCATGTGCAATCCTTGGTGCTTTGCTTTCTGTTTTCTTCTCTTGGGGCTGGGAGGGGGCTGGGAGCAGGCCAAGGGCTCTGGAAGCATCACCCCGTTCCTGTCTGGGGCTCCCACGTAGCTGGTGGCTGTGGGATGTCTCTGGGAGGCTCTGTGACCTGGCATCTGTCTCCCTGCCCAGGGCACGTCCCAGGCGTCGGTGGCACATCTTGGGTGTCTGCTGGGTGACCACGTGCACCTGTGCCTGCCTCTGCCTGGTGCTCTCTGCTGTGCCACTGCACTGTCCCCTCATCTGAGGAGCGAGGTCATTGCGCCAAAATCACCCTTCCCTCCTCCTGCCCCGTGCAAAGGCCTCTGCAGGGGCAGTGAGAAGTGGCTACACACGGTGGAGTCTGTGTGTATGAGGTGCTGATGCAGCCTCCTGTCGTGTAGGAAGGGTCTGGCAGTGGAGGGGGGAGCTCCTCTGGGCAGACAGACACACGGTTCATCTGCAGCTCGTTTGGGGTTTGGGTTGATGAGGGGATCACAGTGGGGATGGGGAAGGTGGCATTTGGCTGACTGGAAATCCTCTAGGAGTGCTCAGTGTTGGGGTGGGTTGCACACATCCTTGTGTTGCATGTAAACACAGTTACTGCAATTTAGAAAATTGCTCTGTGCCTGGGTGGCTTCTCCTTGGATGTTTTGTGCAGCCTGTAGGACAGGGCTGGCACTTGGTGCTGCTCTGGGCTCGTCCCCATTTGTGCCTGAGCAGCGTGTCCCCAAATGTCCTGCTGACCGGCAGACGGTGCCTCCCCGCTGCTCTGGGGACACACACGGCAAAAAATAACACCAAGGTGTTCATTTACCTTCCTCCCTGTTTATTGAGCACTTTGTAAAGGTAATTAAAATAGCTACAGATTCAGATGAAGTTGGAGCCCCTCCTGCTGCTGCACAGCCGCCGCTGTCTCCCCTCTTCCCTCGGTGGCTGAAGAGGAGTCGCCTCTTCCCCGCTCACTTGTTTCTCTGGAAACATTCTTAGCAGAGCCAGGAGCTTTGTTCTGCTCCTTTTTGGCATTGTGGACAGAAACCCTGGTTTCTGCCCTCAGGTTTTTGCTGTCCTGGAGTGGAGCTGGGTGTGAGGAAGGTCTGTGGTCCAGGTGCTGCTGAGCACAGTAGGTGCCTGGGGTGTGCTGGGTGCAGCCAAGCGTGTGCCAGTGCCTGGCCAGGGAGAGGAGGAGGTGCCACCCCCATGTGCAGGGTGCCATGGTCCTGGACCTTGGTGTTTGGGGTGAGTTGGGTGGTTTCCTGGGTAATGGGAGATGTCATGGTGCCTTCTTAGCTCTGGGATGTGAGCCACACATGAGCCACAGAAAAGTGGCATTGATGGTGTGTAGCTCACGTAGCAAATTTTGCAGGAGATGCTGGCTGTGCATGTGGGACTCTGAGCAACCTGCTCTGGTGGAAGGCATCCCTGTCCATGGCAGGGGGTGGAACAGGATGAGCTTTAAGGTCCCATCAACCCAAACCAGTGTCTGAGCTGTCCCCTCATGCAGGACTGTGGCTCACTGTGCATCAGACGTGGCCACCAGGGCCACTGCCTGTCAGGGCTCAGCTCTGTGTGGCTCCTCTTTCCCCAGGCAGATCCTGTGTGTGCCCAGGTGCTCTGTGTGGCCAAGCTCGAGTTGCACAGAGCTCGAGTGGATCTGTGGATACTGAGCCTGTTCCCTTGATTGCTCTGATTGATTATGAAACTATCAAACCAAGTGTTGATTGAAGAGTGGGATGCTTTGGAATCAGTGCCACTTATCACCCCAGCTGCTTGAGCTTTGGCCTGTTCCCCCCACAATGTCTGTACCTTGAGACGCCCCAGGAGATCTCCACGGCTGAGATCCAGAAGCCAGCACAATGCAGCTGCTGCGATGTCTGGCCCTGCTCTTGCTTTAGATGGTGCTTCTTCCAGCTCTGTTGATCAACTTTCTGCTTTTACTTCATTTCTTCTCTCTACTGTGGGCAAGTGAAGCACGGAGATAAGATCCTCAGCTCCCGCATTTCCACGCACACGGAGGTAGCAGAGATCCTGTGTGCCAGGCTCAGCAGGGTGATGTGTAACAGCCCTCAGCACAGCCCTGCCCTGCTCCTGCTCAGTGCAGCCAGGCTCCCATCCTGCTTCCCAAGGCTGCAGATCCCCTGGGACCACAGGGAACAGACGTAGGCAGGTACTCAGTGGAGAGCGTGCACTGACTGGAGTTATTACATTCTAAATTTAGTGGTCCCACGCATTCTCACAGGACCTAACAGAAATCAGCAGGTGTGCAGTTATGGTTTTAAATAATATTCCTACATTTTTAAACTACGCCTCCAGATAAAGCAACATGAGTGAGCTGGGATGAGTAAGTCTGCTGGGCTTGAGAATTTGTGGGCTCAGAGTTGTGTGCAGAAGGGGACCCCAGCAGGAGATCATCTCACTCGAGGTGCTTTTGGGCAAAGGCGCTGCTTGCAGGAGCTCTTCAGCCTCTGCCCTCCTGCTCTGCCCCAGCCTGTGCCACAGAGTGGGTCCTGATTTGTCCCTCTGTGTTGTGTCAGCTGGAGGCTCCTCCAGCCTGAGCCCTGTGCTGCAGGGGGGGCTGTGGCAGAGCTCCTCCTGTTATTAAATCAATCACCTGGCCAGTTGTCCCTGGGGCTGGGAGGGACAAGGGGTGACAAGGTGGGGGTCAGGGTGTCCCTGTACTGGGACAGGGACTGGCATTGTGAGTGAACACCCCAGCCAAGCCCAGCCCAGGGGAGCAGCTGATTTATTTGCAGCAATTTTTTTCTGTCTAGCAGGGGCAGTGATGGATGAATGAGAAACTCTGGCTGACAGGCTCCAGAGCAGGACTGCTTCATGGGGGATGAAAGTTCAGAGCATCACAGGGACGGGAGGATTTGTCTGCAGACCCGGGTGCAGGTGCCTGTGAGTGAAGTGCAGGAGGGGCTGGGGGTGCCTGCTGAGGTCTGAGGGATGTTCTTTGTGTTATCTTGTGGTGCCAGCCTTGAGGTGCTTGAGCCCAGCTCTGTGTTTTGTCTGGAAGGGCACAGATGAACTGCTCTGGGGTGGAGGAGAAATGGAAGGGAAAGGCAACTTATATTAAATAGCTCTTCTTTCAGTGATCTATTTGTAAACTGAAAGGTGTGGACAACTGATTTAGGATTCCTGCAGCTTTTGCAAAGTGTGTCAGAACATCAGTGTTGTGTTGTTGTGTTGTCACTGGGCTGAGAGAAGGGCCCTGCCCCGCTGTGAAGGAGTCAGGGAGGCTCCAGAGTGGGCTGGAGCTCTCTGGAGCATGGTGGCACTTCCCAGGCTGCTGTTGGCTGCCAGCGCTGCTCCTCAGTGAGCCACCCTGGCAGAGCTGGGGCTGGGACCCTGGGGCCCTGCAGGGATTCTGGAGGACAGGGATCCCATGTCACACTTCATGGTGTGGGAGAGCTTCTCGAGGACACTCCAGGAGCTGCTGTCAGTCTGGGTGCAGTTTGGGAATGCAGAACTGCCTGACAATGCCAGTTCTATCACCACAGAGGTGACCTGCAACAGCAACTAATTCATTAAAAGAATCATTAAAATCCCAACTAAAAGTTGTTAAAAATCCCAAGTCCTATCCAGGGGTGGCTTTTGAGGGACATTTTCTCCTCTAGGCAGGAACCTGTGGCTTTCACTGTTGGCCTGGGACTATTCTGAGACAGATCCATTCCCTGGCCTCAGGAAGTTGATGGTTGTTCCTTCTTTGACCTCTCCCCTTCTCTGTGGTCCCCAGAGCCCCACAGGGTCTCCACAGAGGGGATGATGAGCTCCTCAGGAGTTCACTGCCCAGTTGATATTCATTTATTGATAAGAAGATATTCAGGATGAGGGAATAGAGGAGGAAACTTGTGCCTGGGTTTGGATCCTGCATTGTGCTCCTGGGGGACACCTTCAGCCCTGGAGACAGCAGAGCTGAAACCCCCCAAAAACCTGGGGGTGGAGACCCCATGTCCTCAGTGGGCTCCAGGAGAGGAGCTGTTCTCTGGCTTGGGGGGGCCTGTGGTGAAAGGCAGGGAAGCTCAGCTGGGGAAGGGGAGGAGATGAGTTTGGCTGTGCAGGGCCTGCAGGGTGGCAGCTTTAGGGTTCCTCTGCCTTTTTTCTCTCAGTAGCCAAGTTGGAAGTTGGTGTTAATTAACAATGAATTAGATTATATAAGAATTAAATTACATAAAAATTCCAGCTTTCTGGGCCTGTTTTTGCCCATGTCATTAGATAATTTCCAGCTGAAGAAGGGGTGCTCGGGGTGATGCTCCATCTTTGCACTCCTGGGGGGCAGAGGTGGCTCCAAATGTTCCCAGGGTCAGAGCCTGTCCCAGGCCTTATGGGAAGCTGGAGCAGGGATCTGCTTTGTGCCATGGGGGGCTGTTACCTCCACTCCTTTAGGGGTCTTTTCCACACTGATATCCTGATCCATATCCTCACTGTGATGGGCTTTGAGGGAGGGAGGGGTGGTGGGGAATGTTTTCCTGGCAGGATTGTGCTTAGTTGTTTTTGGGTGCTTAAAAATATCTCCTCAGCTCTGACAGCATGTCTGTGTTGAAGATTGTGATGGGGGACAGGAGGAACTGGCAAGTTTTGGGGC
Source organism: Poecile atricapillus (assembly GCF_030490865.1). Classification (NCBI taxonomy): domain Eukaryota; kingdom Metazoa; phylum Chordata; class Aves; order Passeriformes; family Paridae; genus Poecile; species Poecile atricapillus. Next base: position 1,660,385 of record NC_081262.1, on the reverse strand, counting down.
TGGGAAATTGCACTGAGGGAGCAGCTCCTGTGCTAGCAGCACACAGCTTGAGACAGGTAAAGATGGCACATAAAGATGCCCAAAGGGGTGACTCTGAGGGGCTGTCCTACATGACTGAGAGTTTCACTGACTTCTCCTACTTTGTTTTTCGCACATTTTGAACAAAATGCTTTCTGCTTCCAAATGACGTGTCCATATGGAAAGATATCTGCATTTTACAGGAGAAAACTAGCAAGGAACTTGGAAGTGTTTTGGGTTAAGTTGAAAGTTTCCACTTGGAACTGGTCAATTAGGTGTTTGTGACACTTGTACTCCAAACTTCCCAGCGCTCAGCAGGAAAATGTGTGTGGCTGCAGGGATTCCCATTTTTTGTTGCAACAGATGATTGTAGCCTATGAACAAATCGATGTCCATTGCCACTGCATGGAAGTAGTCAGTGCTGGTGCTGGAAGTCCTAAATCCAGTGTTAGTGACTCAGCCTGTGAGTGCTTCACAGAGGTGCTGAGCATCCATTAATCCTCTCAACTGGAGCAGGCAGCTGAGCCCCAGCACCTCTGCAGCTGGGCTGGGCAAGAATGAGGGAAAGAGCTTCATGAGCTGGAGCTGGAAACTTCTGCCTCGTTCAGCTGGGGGCTGGGAATGTGGTGACAGGATTTGGGGTGTCTGAGGCTGCACAGCTCTGGGTGGGGCTGATTTCAAGGGCATCCTGTGTCCTCTTGGGTGAGGCTTGTTAGGAATGATGCTCCAAAGACTGGAGCCCCTCTGCCATGGAGACAAGCTGAGATCTGGAGAAGAGAAGGCTCTGAGGAGACCTTAAAGCCCCTTCCAGTGCCTAAAGGGGGATTTTAAAAAGAGGGAAAATGACTTTATAGATGAGCAGACAGTGACAGGACAAGGGAGAATGGTTTTAAACTAAAAGAGGGGAGATTTAGGTTAGATATTGGCAAATAATTGTTCTCTATGAGGGTGGGCAGGCCCTGGCACAGGGTGCCCAAAGGAGCTGTGGCTGCCCCTGGATCCCTGCAAGTGTCCAAGGCCAGGCTGGACAGGGCTTGGAGCACCCTGGGACAGTGGAAAGTGTCCCTGCCATGGCAGGGGATGGAATGAGATGGGCTTTAAGGTTCCTTCCAACCCAAAACATTGCAGAATCCTGTGCTGTTTCCCACCTGCCCTGTGTGATTGTGCCTGGTAGGGTCACTTGTGCCCTTCAGCTCACACAGGTGCCCCATTTCTCTCAGTGCTGGTGTCTGTGGTGAGCTCCAGGACTGAGCCTTCTTCCCCTCTCCTCTGTGCCAGCCTCTCCCCAGGCTGTGTCCCCGGTGTCTGATGATGATGACAAGCTGTCAGACGTGAATGACTGTGAGCAGAGTGGCAGTGCCACGGGAGGAAATGACATTTAGCTTTTGTTGCTTGATTGAACTGCCTGGGTTTTGTATATTAAACCTAAAGAAGCCTTTTGGCTTTATTCTCCCCACTGTTTGCAGCCCCGTGCCTGGGATCTGTCAGGAAGGGGCCTGGGGAGCAGCACAGAGAGGAAATCTGTCTCCCCATCAAATCTGTCCTTGCAAGGGGCCTCTCCACCAAACCTTGACTTATCCTGGTTCTCCCTGGTTTCTGTGCACTGGGGGCACCTGGGGGTGTTGCCAGTTCCAGCCCCTGTTGATGTGGTCTCAGCTCCACAGAGCTGCTGGGCTCGCTCGGGGCTGTGGCCCTGTCCCCTCCTGAGCTGTTGGGATGCAGGGGAAGGTGATGTGGGCAGAGCCAGGGATGCTTTGGGGCTCTGCCTCTTCCTGCTCCTCAAAAATCTGCTCCCATGGCTGTGTGTAGAGGGATGTTGAAGATCTGTCCAATAGAAGTGCATGTATGTGTGAGCTGGCAGGGGAAACCTCCTGGATCTGACAGACTCGAAAAGCACATCTGAGCTCACAGGGTCATCTTGGAGCCATGTTTTAGCTGAAGACAAGACTTGCACCTGGTGTCCTCCCTTTCTGCCTGGCTTCCAATCTCCTTTGAAAGTCAATCTTGGGGATGGGAGATGAGCTTGGGAACTGCCTAATTTCTGCAGAAGCTGAAGCTCATCTTTGCCTGGATTAGGCAGAAAAAGATGAATGGGAATCCTTTATTTTGGAGCGGTAGTTGGATGGGGTAGTGGGAGGAAGGGAATGAAGCTGGTACGAAGGTGGATTACAGGGAGAGCGTGACTGCAGGAGTCAGCTCCTTCAGCAGAAAGCCTTGGCCTGTGAGTCACACTTTGCTGGAAAGGCTCTTGGATTCCTCATTCCCACTGTTGTGGCACTGAGTCACAGCTGGGTGGGGGACACAGGTATGAAACAAGCACCAGCAATCCACACTGGGATTTGCTCATGGAGAGAAGGGAGGAAGTGATTCCAGAGAGCAGTGGGAATGTTAACAGCTTCTGAGAGAAGTGGTGGCTGGAACAGGGAAAATTATGAATGGGCTTGTTCTGGGTGCTCTTCTCTGCCTGCTCCTGACTGTGCAGGGCAGCCTGGGGATGTGTGGGGACAGCAGGCAGCTCCTGGGATGTGTGGGGACAGCAGGCAGTCCCTGGGATGTGTGGGGACACGAGGGAGCCCCCAGGATGTGTGGGGACACGAGGGAGCCCCCAGGATGTGTTGGGACACGAGGGAGCCCCCAGGATGTGTGGGGACACGAGGGAGCCCCCAGGATGTGTGGGGACACGAGGGAGCCCCCAGGATGTGTGGGGACACGAGGGAGCCCCCAGGATGTGTGGGGACACGAGGGAGCCCCCAGGATGTGTGGGGACACCTGTGAGCTCCCAGGGTGCAAGGGGACACTGGGCAGCCCAGGCTGAGTGGCTTTGTCACTCTGCTCCAGGTGGGAATGGGAGTTGGGGGGCCCTGCCAGGCACAGGGCAGCTGTGGGGTGCTGCTTGTCCCACAACACCTGGGAAATGTCCTCCTGCATGGGCAGGGAGGGGTGAAGGGAAGGGGCTTGGTGTCCTTGCGTGGCGTTGAGCTGAATGGCACGTGGGGACAGGGGAGGGATGGAAGTGTCAGAGCTGGGAGTGCCCGTGGGATGGTGGAAGAGCCCGGGAGCAGGGAGGAGATTCCCCTGGGATTTGGAAGTGTCTGGGCACAGAATATCCTCTATGCACCCCCCTGGTGCACAGGTTCCTCCTGTGGGGAAGTTTGGGTGGGTTACCAAGGCCCCTTGGTGTGGGAAGAGCCCCCTGAGGAGGAGAGGACTGCTCCAGGGAGAGCACCCAGGTGATGCTGTCCTGCAGGAGCTGGGCTGAGCCAGCTCTGCAAGAGCTGGGGAGGAAGGGAGAGGGAGTATATCAACAAAAGAGATTTTTTCTGGGCTCAGGAAAAAGCATTTCAAAGAGGAAAGGAAAAAAGGACACTACTGTTGGGAATGTTTCAAATGGGAAAACTAGAATACTTCAATAATTAAAGCATTTTTTCCCCCACAAAAATTCTGGGTTTTTTCCTGTAGGAATAGTTGGCAATTATACAAATTAATGCAAGATATTGATATTTTTAGTTTGCATTTTTGGATTTTTTGATGGAAAGAATGCAGATGGGAATAAGCAGCTCCTCCTGGCTCCCTGGCTGTAGCAGCCCCTGGCACGGGGGGTGCAGAGCAGAGCCCCCACCCTCACCCCCCACCGAGGCAGCCCCTGGGTGTGGGTGCTGCTGCTGGAACATCCTTGTGCTTCCACGGGTGTTTGGAAGCCACTGGAGTTGGCATTTGTTCCTGTTGGCTGCTTGGATGCTCTGGGCCCTCTGCTGCTTGCCCCGTGTGCAGGATTTGTGTGGCTGTCTCTGCTTTGGCTATCTATGTTTTGGCTGCAAATCCATGTTTGTAGAAAAACTGGAAAGCTCCAGTGCATTTTTATGTTGCCTTAAAGAACAAATAGATAAAATTTATCACAGAATCCCAGGATGGTTTGGGCTGGAATGGAGCTTTCGTGTCACCTCGTTGCCATCCCATGGGCAGGAGCACCTTCCATTCTCCCATCCAAGCTGGCCTTGGGCACTGCCACAGGCACAGGTTCTTCCCTGGGAGAGTGGGAGACTATTCCAGCTGAGGATTTTAGGGGGAGTTTATCCTGCAGCAGGGATGTGTTTCCCCTGGCAGAACCTGCCTCTGCCTTCCTCTGCAGACGCCGAGCTGCAGCTGCTCACAGAAGTGGCAGAGTCCCCATCCCTGGAAGCACTGAAAAAATGCATGGATGTGGCACTTGAGGACATGGAAAATGGTGGTGCTGCTGGGTTGGTTGTTGGATTTTATAATCCTAGAGGTCTTTTGCAATCTTGTTGGTTCTGTGATTCTGCAGACAGCCTGGCAGTGGAGGCTGTGCCAGGGTTCTTGTCTGGAAGCTGGAAGTTTTGGGGCTCTGTTTCCTTGCACCCCATGGCCAGCCCCCAGCCCAGCCCCTTGGGTCGGTTCCCAGCTGTCCTGCTGGGGCTGGCTGGGACCCAGACCTGATTCTGCTCTGGAGGAATCCTGTCCCCAGGTGCTGCTGCCCAGGCTGGGCTTCCTCTGGGCTGTTTTGAGGCTTTTTGCTCCTGTTCTTCCCCTCACAAGGCAGATAAAATCCATTATCCTGTCCACGAGCAGCTGCTGGGCTTTGCCAGAGCTCTGCTCCCAGCTCCCCTCAGCCCTCATTACTCCTGCACTGAAAACCCTCTTTTTAAGGAATTTTACTGTGGTACACTGGGAGCATAACAATTCTTTACTGTTCAGTGAGCTTGTCTCTCTGACCATGGTGATGACCTGCCTCTTGTGCTTCAGAGGAAAATGAAAACCAGCCTAAAGCTCTGGCTGAAAGGTGCTCCCCAGGAAGGTTTAAAACAACAACTGTGATTGATTATAAACCTGCTTTTTGACAAAAACATATATGAATAATTATTTTTGCCAGGGATTAATAGTCAGAGATGGATCAGCTCGGCTCCTGTTCACCTCCAGTCCTGGAAAACTTGGTCATGCTGCAGAAATTATAGGGTTTCAAGCAAACCAAGCAGCTTCACCAGCTGTCTGGAGCGTCTTTCTGTGCTGGAGCACATCAAATTCAGGCCTGAAGCATCTCCCCTGTGGTTGTCAGGAGCAGCAGTATCCTTTCCAAGATGATCTCAGCAGCTTTTTGTCTCCTCTGTCGTGTGACTTGGATTTTGAAGCAGCAGGGGAGACCAGTCCTGTGTCATGAGACTGGGAACGGGACCAGGAGCTGGGGTTTGTGGTGCAGGAGCATCTGGGCTCCAGTCCTGCTCCAGGGATTCTGCTGGGAATGCAGGGTTGATGGGAGGAGGGCAGGAGGTGGGTGCTGGAGATCACTGTGATGCTGAACCCCTTCTCATCCTCCCTGAAAGGTCTTTGTAAATGCAAAGGAGGCAGTGATGTTATTTATCTTGTAAATTAGTCAGCCTTTTAACATCTGAGCCGGGTGTTTGTCATCCAGTACTTGTGCTTGATTAGGTTTTGTCCCCCAGAATGTTTCAGAGGAGATGGGAGCTACATAAACACCGCAGAAGAGAAGCGGGGTGGGGGAGTGGGAGGTGTTTGCTGTGTCCTGGCCTTGGCAGGTCAGCAGAGTGTGGTTCCTTCCCAGCCAGGAGCGGTTCCTGCTGCGCTGCTCGGGGCTCTCTCTGCCCTTTGCTGTGCTCCTGCTCACTCTTTGCTGCCTCTCTCCTGCCTCAGGGCTGGCCAGGCACTGCTGTGTCCCTGGGGCTCACATCCTGCTTGTGAGCCGACTTTCAGCATGGAAGGAGCTTCCTTCTGCATCTCAAACACTCTTCTTCGTAAGCCTCAGACCTATTCCTTCTGGAGAGTGATCCCTGAGCCTCTTGTGGAGCATCCCAGCTGCCTTTAGCCATCCTGTCTGCTTCATCTGGCTGCCATGGCCTGGCTGTAAGCACGGGGACAGGCACCACACTGGTCCCTGAGGATGCAGGTCACGCTCTGGAGCTGCCAGGAGGGAGGATGCTCGTCTGCTGCACTGTTGTGCTGGGATTCATTTCACCTTTGTCTGCCATCTCTCCCCATTTATCAGAGAGAACTCTGTGAACAGGATAAATGTTCATGTTCCATGAGTATTTCTGCTTCTTTCCCTGGCCCAAGGGAATTTTTCTCTCTGGAATTTTTGTTGTGCAGATGCAGCTCCAGCAGGTCTGAGCTGGGCTCTGCCAGAGCCTTCCCAGGGTCTCATCCCTGCTGTGCCCCTGTTAACGGGGTGTGATCAGGGCAGCAGGAGGGCAAGGGACTGCACAGGGCTCCTCTCACCCTGGGATGTGGAGGGGATGGTCTGGTGGCACCACAGGGACAGAGAGTGCCAGAAAGGGCAGGGTAACCACCAGCAAGGACCCTGTGGGGTGCTCCTGGGCTGAGGAGTGGAGGGAGCATTCCCCCCTCCCTGGCTGGGGATGTTGTTCACTGCCTGCAGCAGAGCTGGAAAAAATGGTTCTTTTAACAAAGAAACCAACATACTTTTGAATGAATGAATGAATGGATGAATGAATGAATGAATTGCAGTGTCTGGCTCCAATGTATTTCCTTATCCGTTCAACAATTGGATTCCAGTGAATGGTGAAATGGAGGCGTTGCTACAAAACACAGCCACAGCTTGTGAGTTTGTGAGTGCTGATGGGAAGGGTTGATGTTTTCTCACCTTGTTTCCCTGGGGATGGCTTTGCCCAGCTTGGCGTGCCGGGATGGTGTCGTGGTGCCAGGAGTGAGCAGCAGCAGCAGCTCTTCAGCACTGGGTAAATACCTGGTGGGGCTGGTGGGACACAGACCCAAGAGCTCAGGGCTGTTCAGGCAGCATCTGCCACAAAAATAACTTCTGCCCCTTTTCAGGACTGTTTGGTGCTTGGCTCTCGGCCTCCTGGGTGCTGAGAGCAGGGGCTCATAGCAGGAAATGGTGCTGAATCCTCCTCCAGGCAGCTCTGAAATGTTTTCCTGAGGGTTACCCTCAGCACAAGGGGTGTGTGACCCCCTGTCCCGCCCTCCCACACCCCTCTGAATCAAAATGCAGTTTGGAGGGACAGGAGCAATTATTCCCTGGATGCTGGTGGTGTTTAATTCAGTGCTTGGGTGATGGCCCTGCTGCAGAGATGCTCTGCAAATCAGAGAGGTGGCAGGAGAAGAAGCTTTTGGAAACCAGCTGGTGGAAATCACGGTATTTACCAGCTCACAGCCGAGCCTAGGAAGGTATTTTTATAGCTTCACGTGGTTGGTTTTTGCCTTTTTTGAACTTGCACACTGATGCTGTTCTGGGTTTTGTTTTGCTTTGAAACTGTCTCACAGTCAGATGAAAGATGCTCTGTTTCAGCTCTCATTTTCCACATTTCTCACACATACCCCAGCCAGCCAGAAAGGCAGGTGTTTTGTTTGGGTGTTTTTTGAATGCCATGGGAAGATTTCTCAGTCATTTTCTCTGGCTTTGTCATCCTCAGGGTCACTGGAAATAGTGCCAGTGACTCACAGCTTTGCTCACAGCTGATAAGGTTCGGAGAGCAAACTGGTGATTTGAACAGGTGAGGATGCCCTGCAAAGGCTCTGCTCTGCCAAAATCCTCAGGCTTTGGTTTCCAAGGCTACTCTGTGTGTTACCAGTTGGCTTCTTCCTCTCACACTCCTTCCCTAGGCTTCACCAAGATGTGATCCCCTTCAACTGCATTTCCTGCCCTCCATGGGGTCCTGCCTCTGCTTTGGGTGTTGGACTGCACTGAGCTGTGTGCTGGGGGCTGCTGCCTCGTGCTTCTGTCCAGAAAGAGCTTCTGAGGCACGACAGCCTCCTGTGCTTCCCCTGTCCTCCCCCTGCTGCCTTCTCCTGCAGAGTCCCTTTACAGAAACCAGCTGCAGGTAGATGTTGGCTTGTCTCCTGCTGCTGTTGGGATGGGGATGGAGAAGATCCTTGCTCAAATCCCTGCTCAGCACCGTGGCTCACAGCAGAGCTCACACCCAGTGGGCACTGTGCACTCCCAGGTGTCAGAGGCACAGTCGTGCCCTGCCTCAGGCTTTGTGAGCTGGGATGTCCCAGCTGCTTCCTGCAGGATCAGGTTCTGTGTCTGCCCTGGAGTGAGGCACCATGGCAGGACAGGACAGATCCTGTGCTGTGGAGCTGAGCACTGTGGGGAAACCTCCCAGACTCCCAGAAGGGTTTGAGTTAGAAGAGTCTTCAAGCTATCTTGTTCCACCCCTGCCATGGGCAGGGACACCTTCCACTACCCCAGGCTGCTCCAAGCCCCATCCAGCCTGGCTTTGGACACTGCCAGGGATCCAGGGGCAGCCACAGCTTCTCTGGGCACCCTGTGCCAGGGCCTCAACAGCCCTCAGCCAAGAATTTCTTCCCAGTATCCCATCTATCCCTGCCCTCTGGCAGTGGGAAGCCATTCCCTGTGTCCTGCCCCTCCACAATCCCTCTCCAGCTCTCCTGGAGCCTCTTTAGGCTCTGGAGGGGGCTCTGAGGTTGCTGTGGAGCCTTCTCTTTTCCAGGCTGACCCCCCAGCTCTCCCAGCCTGGCTCCAGAACAGAGGGGCTCCAGCCCCCAAAGCACCTTTGTGGTCTCCTCTGGACTTGTTCCAGCAGTCCCACATCCATCTTGTGCTGAGGCCCCAGACATGGATGCAGTGCCCCTCCTGCCCTGGCTGTTTAACACCTTTGTTTGCCTTTGGGACTTCGAGCCCTTTGGGACCTGCAAACTCTCCCTGTACCTGTCACACCCAGCTGCATCTCCACAAGCTGTTTCAGGAATGGATGTGGATGTTTTGTTGATTTATTTCCATTTTGCAGCCATTGTTTGTGTTGCCATGGGGCGTCCCCCTCCCCACACTCCCCTTTGAGAGGGGGTTTGCTGGGTAATGGCTCCTCCTGGCTTGTAACATCTCTCATTTTCCTGAATCCAGCTGGAACCCTTGCTGAGTTTTTAAGGTCAGGTTGCTAAGTTACACCTCCTTGGAGGAGTGGGCTGAGAAGTGAGTGAGCAGCCACTGGCTAGGAGGATCTGAGAGCAGTGTCACTCTGCAACAACTGGGCTCTCCTGGCCCCTTTCCCTGCCACCCTCTCAGCCTGTACCACATTCAGCTGTTCTTCCCCAAACCTTCTGCTTTATCAACTTCCTTTGCTCGGTAGATTTAGTGAATTAATTAACTGAGGGGGTAGTGGAGCCCCTCCAGTTACCTGTGGGATGCTGTGCAGTGCTGCAGCAGGAGGGGCAGCACTTTGTCTTCTCTGTCTGTTTTTGGTTTGAGTTTTGGGGCTGTGAGCTCTTTGGAACATGTGTTGACCCCCTTGGACCTTGGGAGTGGCCTCACATGTTCCTCACAGGGCATATGGCTGTCACCAAGCCACAGCTCTGGAGCATTTGGGCAAGGTTTGGAGTAGCTGCTGCCCTCCTGCTCTGCCCCTTTTCCTCCTTAGTGTTCCTCCCCAGATTAACCTTTTCTTCTCCTTGCTGTGTTCCAGCAGCAGCCTGCCTCTGGGATGGGATTAGCACAGTGGCTGCTCAGGTTTGTGTCAGAGCTGCTGGGACTGGCTGCTGTGGCAGGATGAAGGTTTCCCTACTCCCAGGAGTGGGACATCTCTGGAGGGTCACCATCCTCAGGCATTTCCAGGACACGTGCAGGAGGTTTCTTGCTTTGTTCTTGGGCAATTCATAGAAATCAGTGAGGCTTACTGGGGTCTGTTTTGGATGGTGAGAGCAGTGGCTTTAGGGTTATTTTCCCCTCCTGCCACTCTCTCTGGTGCTGCTGGGGTTCTGCTGGGGCTGCTGTGGTGACTCTCCAGTCCTGCTGTGCAGACTCCACACTCTCTGGGTTGGGCTGGAAGTGCCCTCTGAAGAGCAGCTTCCCCCACACAGAAACCAGCTGGGAGGGGAGGCTGGACATGTGTGCAGTTTGTTCCCAGCTTGCAGGAGGGCTGCAGGAGCTGGCTTTTCATTTGCATTAAACTTTTTTTTCTCCCTCCCTTCCCTTTATCTGAGCCCTTCCCCTCCCTTTCCCGGGTTGGAGAAGGACATCACCATGGGCAAGGTGCTGAACGCAGCACAGCTTAGGAGATGAGTTCTGCTTCTTTTCTTCCCGTGCTGCTGGGTGGCCGGGCCGGGGGTGCTGGAGCAGCCCTGGCCCCTGCCTGGCACAGTCACTCCTGTCCCACATCTGTCCCCAGGGCTGTCCCCAGGGCTGTCCCCAGGGACCTGGCCCTGATGGTGTTCCCACATTTTCTCATCTGCCTGTGGACTGGGAGTGGCGGTGCTGTCACTGTGCTCCTGCCTGAGCTCTCACATCCAGCCAGGAGGATTTTTCCACCCCTTTTCATGACTTGATTATGTGCTCTCCTTCCTACCCAAATGCCAAACGGCAGCTAAATATAGGCTACAACTGCATTGATTGTGGCTTTTCTAATTGAGCTTTACACTCCATCAGGGATCTTAACTAATGGGATGTGGCATCCTTGATAGCACCCAGCTGGGACTCCTGCTTGGGAAGCAGACAGAGATGCAATCTGACTTCCCGGTGCTGTCAGGTCCCACCTGCCAGGGGCTGCTGAGGCCTCTGGAGCTGTGCACCAGCTCTGGCTTGGGCTGGGACAGAGTTCATTTTCTGTCCAGGGCTTTGTTTTGGGTTCAGGATGAAAACAGTGTTGATAACACACTGCTGGTTTGGTTATTGCTGGGAAATGCTCTCCCTAAGTCAAGGACTTTTCCATTTTCCATGCTCTGCCATTGGGGAGGTGACAAGAACTGGGAGGGATCATGGCCAGGGCAGAGGTGGACCATGGAATGTCAAACCCAGTATGGAAACTGGGGGTTTGGCTGGGAGAGGCTCATTGCTGCTGAGGAACAGGCTGGGCTTTTTGGGTGGTGAGAGACTTTACTGGGCACCACTTGTCTATCTAGGATTATATTCCTCTCTTTTTCTTATCTCCATTTTCATTACAATAATAACAATAACAACAATAATGATGATAATAATAATAAACACCACCAACAACTGTATTTCAATTATTTCTCAGCTCATGGATTTTACCTTTTCCTGATTCTCCTCCCCACCCCACCAGGGGATTAGGATGAAGCAGGGGCTGTGTGGTTTTTACGTGCCAGCTGTGGTTCAACAAGGACAAGTGGGATAGTAAATCCATGCAGTTGAATTGTGCTCGAGAATTTGAGTTCAGATTTCAGAGCTAAACAGGTTCCTAGTTGCTTTGCTTTTTCTGACAATATAAATTGCTGCCTGAAGATATATAGCTTGAAAATTGCTTCTCTAACAGAGTGAATTCTTCTGTTTCTTTCCCCCATGTGATTCTTGTGAGTGGCCCTGTGAGCACAGAAGGAACAGGAGCACTAAAATGCTAATGGGGTTCTGCAGGTGATGGAGCTGTACACAGGTATCCTGGGATTTACACGCACAGAAAAAGGAATGTTTTGAACTCATTTATGCAGCACAGCGATGTGTTAAGCTCTGTCCCTGTTGCCTTGTGCCAGTGAAATATGTTATGATGAGAGGTACAAATGTTCTGCTGGAATGGAAACTGCTTGGGAAGCTAATTCTGGCTTTGTATCTCTTGGCACAGCTTGTTTCCATGCTGATGCCACTGAAGGGGGCCTGGGGTGGGCAGGATGGTGCTGAGCGCCTGGCACGGCTGTGGCACTGCTGCCCCAGGCCTAGGGCAGTGCTGTCCCTGCCCCAGAGAGCAGCACCTGGGGATTGAGAGAGAATGGGATTGATTTGTACCAGTGAACCTCTGCCCTAATGTCAGGATGTGGCATTAATAATCCCTGCTGTGAGGGATGTGGGGCTGGCAGGGGCTGTCTGCTCCTGCCCTCTGCCCCAGCTGCTGCCCGTGGCCGTGTCCCCTGGGGCTTGGTGTCACTGGCCCTGGGAGGTGGCTGCATGGCTGTGGCACTGCTCTGGCCCTGTGTCTGCTCTCCTGGGTGACATCAGACCAGCACCACTGGGGAGCTGCTGCCACGTCCGGAATGGGAGTGAAGAGGCACCGTGACAAACATCACCGTGACAGCGAGCACTGGGGGCAGGAGCTTTGTCATGATAGACTCTGCCTGTGTGACCCTGAGCACTGGAGCATGAAATAGGATAAAACTTAGTGGTGGAAGGTGCAGGGAGACAAAGAGGTTGCCCTGCTGTCTGTGCCAGGAGCTCAGGTCTGCATGATCACTGGGCTGGAGCCCCTCTGCTCTGGAGCCAGGCTGGGAGAGCTGGGGGTGCTCACCTGGAGAGGAGAAGGCTCCAGGGACACCTCAGAGCCCCTTCCAGGGCCTAAAGGGGCTCCAGGAGAGCTGCAGAGGGACTTGGGACAAGGGATGGAGGGACAGAACACAGGGAATGGCTTCCACTGCCAGAGGGCAGGGATGGATGGGATATTGGGAAGGAATTGTTCCCTGGGAGGGTGGGCAGGCCCTGGCACAGGGTGCCCAGAGAAGCTGTGGCTGCCCCTGGATCCCTGGAAGTGTCCAAAGCCAGGTTGAACAGGGCTTGGAGCAACCTGGGATAGTGGGAAATGTCTCTGCCCATGGCAGGAGGTGGAATGAGATGGGCTTTAAGGTTCCCTCCAACCTAAACCATCCTGGGATTTATGATGTTTCTGGATGGGCGGAGAAAGCTTAGTCCAAGATAGAGGGAGGGCAGTAAGGGGAAATGAAATGAAAGCCAATTTTGTGAGAGGAGACTGAAAGAACTTGTGTTAATCAGCCTTGAAAAATGCTGAAAGGGGCTGAGACTTCATTGTAATGGGAATTAATCATGGGAGCAAACACCATAGAGGGGGGATAATTATTTAAGCTAAAGGTTAATATTGGCAGAAGAAAAAATGAGCATAAGCAGTGAAGAATTGAATTTTAGATGGAAATTTGAAGGATCTGTATCATTCATTATGAGATTTGCCCATGGCAGGGGCTTGGAATATGATCTTTAAGGTCCTTTCCAACCCAAAGCATTCAGTAGTTCTGTGATTTTGGAACATCCTTGGAGTGTGCTGGGGTGCTCATTTGGGACAAAGAACAGCCTTGGGGTGTCAGCACAGGACACCCCACAACAGTGCTGGGTTCTGCTCCATTTTATTGCATTTCTGGGATCCTTGGAGCATGGCCTGGGCCATTGTCATCCCTGAGGAGGAACCTGGGGACTGTCCCTTGGCTCTGGGCTGGAGGAGGGGGCCATGCTCTCCTGTCCCTGCAGGCCTGGGCTGCCTCTGGGCTTTGGAAAGAGGTGGCAGTGTATGGTCATGCTGACACATGGATGTGTGTCCTGCTCATCCCTGCAGATTTGGAGCCCCATCATCAAACTCAGTTGAGTTTTGACCTCGCAGAGACACTGAATTTATGTTTCTGTGTGTTCCATGACACCCTGTGGACTCTGCAGTCCCTGCTGTGTGAGCTGGGCTTTCTGGAGTCTGGACCTTCCCCAGTACCTGACCAGTGATCTGTTTTCTACCTCAAATGCCTTTCTGGTGTTGTGGATGATGTTAACGGGGGTTTCACTGTCTCAAATGAAATTTTTATCCCTTCAGTCTTGAACCATCTTTATTTGATTAATTCAGATTATCTCGGAGTTTTGAGACGGGCTGGGGGTTTGAATTCTTTCTGTGCTGGTTGTGCCTTGCAGCTCAAGATGCAAATCCCCCTCCTGGCCAGGGGAGAAGGCTTCACTGGCACAGCAGCAGCTCTGCTGACAGAGGGTGCAGTGTGGTGCTGAGCCAGGTGTGCCCAGGTGGGCCAATGGCACCTGGCCTGGACCAGCCACAGTGTGGCCACAGGCCCAGGGCAGTGACCATCCCCTGTGCTGGGCACTGCTGAGACACCTCCAGTCCTGGGGACAGTCCTGGGCCCCTCGTGACAGGAAGGACATTGAGGGGCTGGAGCAGCAGGAGCAGCTGAGGGAGCTGGAAAGGGGCTCAGCCTGGAGAAAAGGAGGCTCAGGGGGCCCTTCTGGCTCTGCACAACTCCCTGACAGGAGGGGACAGCCAGGGGGAGTTGGGCTCTGCTCCCAGGGAACAGGGACAGGAGGAGAGAGAACAGCCTCAAGCTGTGCCAGGGGAGGGTTAGATTGGATCTTGGGGAAAATTTCTTCATGGGAAAGTGTTACCGGTGTTAGAATAGGCTGCCCAGGGCAGGTGGAGTCACTGTTCCTGAAAGGGTTCAAAAGACCTGTGGATTTGGCATTCAGGGACATGATTTAGTGCTGGGGTAATGGTTGGACTTACTGATCTAGAGGGCTTTTGCAACCTGAACAATTCCAGGATGCCATGAAGGGTGCTATGCTCAGCCAGGGCCTGTGTGTGTGTCACAGAGGGGTCCTGGCCTGAGGGACTCCTCCCTGCTCCTGACAGCCCTGTCCTGTTCTGTCCCTGCTGCTCAATGCTCCTGTCCTGTTCTGTCCCTGCTGCTCACAGCCCTGTCCTGTGCTGTCCCTGCTGCTCACAGCCCTGTCCTGTGCTGTCCCTGCTGCTCACAGCCCTGTCCTGTGCTGTCCCTGCTGCTCACAGCCCTGTCCTGTGCTGTCCCTGCTCCTGACAGCCCTGTCCTGTGCTGTCCCTGCTGCTCACAGCCCTGTCCTGTGCTGTCCCTGCTGCTCACAGCCCTGTCCTGAGCTGTCCCTGCTGCTCACAGCCCTGTCCTGTGCTGTCCCTGCTGCTCACAGCCCTGTCCTGTGCTGTCCCTGCTGCTCACAGCCCTGTCCTGTGCTGTCCCTGCTGCTCACAGCCCTGTCCTGAGCTGTCCCTGCTGCTCACAGCCCTGTCCTGTGCTGTCCCTGCTGCTCACAGCCCTGTCCTGAGCTGTCCCTGCTGCTCACAGCCCTGTCCTGTGCTGTCCCTGCTGCTCAGTGCTCCTGTCCTGTGCTGTCCCTGCTGCTCACAGCCCTGTCCTGAGCTGTCCCTGCTGCTCACAGCCCTGTCCTGTGCTGTCCCTGCAGGTCTCTGGACAGGAAGCTGCAGCGGCCGCTCCTTGGCAAGTCTCAGACGCTGCCCAGCATTCCGCAGTCGCCGGTGCTGAGCCGGCTGCCCCTGCTGGAGCCCAGGGCCTACAGGGAGGAGATGCCGGAGCAGAAGCCCTACAAGAAGCACTCGGCCTCTGAGCACCAGAAAGGCTGCACGGTCCCTTCTGCCGGTGAGTGCCGGGGTGAGCGCCACCCCTCTGTGTCTGCAGGATCCCAGCAAAGCTTTCCTGCTTCTCCAGGGGCACAAATCCAACTCTAGCCCATGTGGAGTTTATTCTGCTCTGAAAATAACCCTTCTTGGGGAACTTTTGGGGGTTTTGCCCCTGGTTGAGTCTTTCTTTGAGCTCGATACTTAAACCTCCCCATCTTTCATATTATGCTGGTGAAAAAGAAGAATTGGTTGTTGGAAGCCACCCAAAGTGGGGAGGTGATGCTTGGAGCCTTCTGCCTAAGGGTGCTGGGGTGAGATATCACCCTGGGGCCTCTCTGGCCAATGCAACAGGCCCAGGTGCCTCTTTTCTATGTCACACAGCAGCTTCAGGGCACTTGTAGCTGGTCTCCACCAGGAGCGGTGCAGGAACATCATCGCTGTGCTCTTCCCACAGCCCTGGCCTCGGAGATTTGTAAATGCTCCCAGCCTAATACTGTGTGTTGGCCTCTGGGTCAGCCCTGAGGATTTTTGTCATGTTCTTCTACTCTCATGCTGATCCTGATGAAATACTAATATGGCTGGGCCAGCTGCTCTGAGCAAGTTTATTGGCAAAGCTGCTGATGGCCAAAGTGTTTCAGTGCTTTTGGTGCCAGCAGAATCACGCTGGGACTATAAAAGTGATGGGAAAGAGGATTATTAACACTGAAACAAAGATAAAGTCTGGAAGCCAGGCCTGACGGTCCAGTGCTGAATAAAATCCTTATAAAACATCTACCTTCAAACAGCACCCTTGGATTGTTTTTATTTTTATGTTTTTTTTTAAATTATCCATCTCACAGTCAGATCCCTGTGTTGCTCAGCAGAGCAGCTGTCCAAACTGTGGATTAATTTTGATGCTTTGCAGGCTGCATTTCATTTCCTGGTGCTACTAATTCCCCTGCACAGAGCAGATCTTTGCACATCGCTGAGCCCATCCTGCCACTCTTGTCGTGACAGAGCTCCTGGGTGTCCTGCAGCACCTGAGCCACTGCTGCCATGTGTGGGACCTGTGGCTTTTCCTTCAGCCCTTCACATTGTTGGAGTGGGTCTTGGAATGAGAGGAAACCTGTGGGAAAGCCATGTAGCCTCCACCATGAAGGACACGGCACCCAGAGCTCCCTTGCACACCTTGGACAGAGCAAGGTCCCCGTTGCTCTGATGGTGCTTCCAGGGAGCTGTGCTGCAGCTGCAGGAAGGGAGTGGGAGGCAAGTGTAAGACTGTGGGGTGATGTTCTGTGTGAGTCACTGCAAACACCTCACCTTCAGCTGCAGACATCTCCTGTCCTGGGAGTGCAGACATGAACAGCTGTCCTGGAGCAAACCCTGTGCACAGCCCCCCCTGCACAGTGGGAGTCACCAAAACTCTGAGAGCACATAAGAAGTGTTTAAAATCTTACTTTACTCATGGCTGGAAGGGGCTGGGGATGCCAAGAGGGGAAGGAGTAGGAAGACCCTTGGAAACAGGAGGGCTCTCCACAGCCAGAGCAGTGGATGAATGAATGTGTTGTTTTCTGTCCAGATTCTCCCACGTTCTTTTCCTGGCTCAATTAGGAACTGCTAATTAGTTACTCATGAAGGCCATGAAGATGCTGTCCTGGAGGAGAAAAAGAAGAGATGGTACTGCTGGCAGGATGAGATATTTGGACAGCATGATGGGAATGGAGCAGCATGTGGTGCTGCAGGTTAACGAGCTCTGGGATGCTGACGAGGAATGCAGGATTCCCATAAGGATTTATGAATAAGAGCTGGGCTGCTGGGTATCAGGATGGAGAGAAGTTGGGACAGGTTGCACAGAAAGCTGTGGCTGCCCCTGGATCCCTGGAAGTGTCCAAGGCCAGGCTGGATGGGGTTTGGAGCACCCTGGGATAGTGGAAGGTGTCCCTGCCCATGACAGGAGGTGGAGTGAGATGAACTTTAAGGTCCCTTCCAACCCAATCTGTTCCATCATTCTTGGATAAAGTCCTTTCCCTAAAGAAGTGGTGAATTTGCTGTGAGCAGGTACCACCAGTCCCCGTTCAGGGTGAGGGGACACGTGACCAAAACCAGCTCAGGAAGAGGCTCATGCACAGGGACATGGCAGGAGTAGGGCTGTCCTTGGGAGAGGTGATGAGCTCATCTTCAGGGAGAGTTCATGGCTCTTTGGGGGAGGAACTGCATTCTGGCTTGCAGCTCTTTTAGGGCCATGAGTAGAGGAATCACCAAGCAAGATGGCAGAAGTGATTATCTTTGGCATGGATGAGATGTGACCTCGTCATCTGACCACTGGGATGTGTTCCTCAGCCTTTTCCTTTGTTTCCTATGGTTCCAGTGTGGCAGCACTGGAGGATGGATGTGCCCTGACACTTGATGGGAGGCCACAGGAGGTTCTCCTGCTGTGGCACCACAGCTCCTCTGCAGGTCCTTGTGAGGGCACCAAGGTGCCTGGTAGGGAGCTGGGGTCCTGAAGATGATCAGAAGAGCTGAGCCTGTGGCTGCTGAGCCTCCCAGACCCCTTCTTTCCCTTCAAAACAGCCTTCCACCTCATTCCATGAGCTCAGGAACTGGCTGGGCTGGTCAGCAGGTCTGGGTTTCCTGCCGGTCTGGTTTTGTTTTTCCCTTGCAGGTCATCCATAACAGTGCTGGTGTGGTCAGCTGGGACAGGCTATGAGCTCTTCTTCTCCATCCCATATCCTTCAACCCCTTGCCTGGAGCTGCTCCAGGATTAAGCCCAAATCCTTATGGCTACCTGCCCGGAATTTAGAGAGGGGAAGACAAGCAAAAATGGATTTGATTGAACAGGGACAGTGCCTGCCTTGTCCAAGCCATTATCCCTTGGGTGTCACACTGCAGTCTGCCAGGAGGTCTCACATGTGCTGCCTGTCACTTCTCCTTGTTCCCCTGTGGAGATTTAGGAGTGGGACTGAGGAAAAGCCCTCCTTTGCTCTCTCTCCTCTTCCTTCTACAGCAGGGAGGGGATTCTTCTCAGCCTCTGACCACCTGCAGCCCTCAGCTGCAGCCTGCACCAAGTCACTGCATGGTTTACATTCCTGGTCCCTTGCAGTTCTCTCCTCTTGCACCTGGAAAGAGCAGACCAGTCTGGAGCACTTCCCCATCTCCTTTCTCCCTTGTCTGTCAGACAACATGCAGAGCTCTTCAGGAACTGGCTCCATGCCCTGCTGTGGATCTGGGAAGAAGTTAACTGGTACCATGGTTGGGGTGAGTTTATTGGGAATTGTGCCCATGGGAGGAAAAGAAAGAAGCCACAAGGAAACAGCTGGATTTGAGCTTAGACCAGGACCCTGGAATTAATTTTTCTTCTACTTGTAGAGGATATACTGGAGAGGCACTCGGTCTCTGTCCTTGCTGTCCTCTGCATCCTTTGATGTGTGTTCTCCCTGACACCTCAAATTCAGAAAGAAGAAAGCTCTTGCAGGAATTGTTATTGCCAAGCCCAAGGAAGTGGTCAGATCTTGCAGAGGTGCTGATGTTGAGGGCGCAGCTCTGAGTGGCAGAGAGGTGAGCAGCTCCAAGACACAAGAGCATGAACATCATTGGCTTCCAGTCTGTGGGCTTGCTCCTGGTCCTGGCATTTCCTCTCTAGGCTGGATCTAACCTGATCTAGCGAGTGGCATCCCTGTCTGGGGCAGGGGTTGCAATGAGATGAGCTTTTTGTTCCCTTCCAATCCAAACCAGTCTGTGATTCTCTGACTTCTTGATCTTCCCTTTCTGACTGTTCTGGACTTGATCAAAGCTACTTGTTTGGTGACAATCAGGACAAGCTCCTTCAGCAGGTAAAAAATCATTTTGGGGTAGACAAGGTCCTGTGGTGGCTCCCTGTGCTCAGAGAGGAAGGACCCAGTTTGGTGAGGATCACCCCTTGGGCAGGTCACGGAGCAGCTCCTGTACGTGAGAGATGAGACCAAAAGCAGCAAAATCCTTGGGGAACTGGGATCAGTGAGAGCAGATGTGGCCCAGCTGCTCTGTAGGATTTTAAACCCAGCTCCTCATCCTTGGGTGAGGTGCTGTGCACAGAGGAGCGGGTACAGCAGGTGAATCCTTTCCCTCATTGAGTGTATGGCCTTGGCCCTCCCTTGCTCAGGGCAGCAGAGCGGTGGGGGCTGTGTCTGGATGAGCTGTGGGGCTGGAGGGGACAGTCTTGAGGACACAGGGTGGCACAGGCAGTGGCTGGGCCATCTCAGGTGGTCACGGGGGCAGGTTCCTCCCTTTGTGTGCGATTCCCCAGCGTGTCCCGTGTCTCCTGTGTCAGTGCTCCCTGCTGCGCTCCCACAGCGATGCTGTCTCACCATGGCAGTCAGGATCTGCCTCCGATTGACGTGTTTGTGCATGGAATAATCACAGCTTTCAAACAGCAGTTCCTGTGTTGTGTGAGGTGACATTTGGAGAGGAGCAGCAGCAGCTTATTAAACTGAAAGTAGGGGAGGAAAAAGCTACACAATGCTTGGAGTGCTGTGCTCTGGGTTACCTCTTTCGTGGAACGGTTTGGGTTTGGGTGGGAAGGGACCTTCAAGATAATCTTGTTCCACCCCCTGTCATGAGCAGAGACACCTCCCACTAGCCCAGGCTGCTCCAAGCTCTGTCCAACCTGGCCTTGGTCAGGACACTGGATCCTTGGACATGTCCAGGGATCCAGGGGCAGCCACAGCTTCTCAGGGCACCCTTTGCCAGGGCCTGCCCACCCTCAAAGGGAACAATTCCCTCCTAATGTCCGATCTAATCCTGTTCTCTGGCAGTGTGTGTAGGTGGTTCCTCCTCTGGTGGCTTGTAGTCCAGCCTGTGTCTCATCCTATTCCATGTAAACCCCACAGCCCTGCTGGGTAAACTGGGCTGCACTGCTGAACTGGGGCTTAGGGCCACTATCTGCTTTAAACCCCAGCAGTGTTTTGCTCCTCAGCCCTGGTACAGTGGGATCATGGTCATTCATGCTCAAAGGTGCTGGGATTTTCAGAAGTGAGAGGCAAAGGAGGTTGCCTTGGTAAGAGGCTGCAGGAGGGGGAGAGCCCCTGAAGGCAGTCCTGTGAGATGCCCTTTTGGGATAATAATTGAGAAGAGGCTTTTATTGGTTGTTTGTCATGGCTTCAGCAGTGATTTTGGCTGAGGGGAGGAGGCAGGGCAAGCTCCAGATGTAAAGAGGAGATTGGCAACAAAAAGCAGGCAACAATCTGAGCTGAAGGGAAAAGAGCGCAGCAGTGATATTCTGGAAACATCTCCTGTTGTTCTCTTGTCCTTCCCTTTTGTTGCAATGAAATGTGGCCAGTCCTGCCCTGGGATCAGCAGCCCTGCATGGTGCCAACTGTCCTCTGCCACTGCCACCACTGTCTCAGTGCTGGTGGGGTTTGTCCCTGGGGCTCTCAGCCCTGTACTGCTGCATCCTGTTGCTGCTGGGTGGAGAAGGGAGGTCTGCCTTCTGTCCTTCATGGGGCTCTTGATTTGCTCCTGGCTGTGCCATAAAGGGTTTTGTTGGGGTTTTTTTTTTCCTGCAGGAGGAGATGGCAGTAAATACTTTTATAATTTGTAACACTTGTGATGCCTCATTTTTCCCATTCACAAGACTTCAAGGCCAGGTTGGACAGAGCTTGGAGCAACCTGATGAAGTGGAAGGTGTTCCTGCCCATGGCAGGGAATTGGAATGAGATGAGTTTTAAGCTTCCTTCCAACAAAAAGCATTCCATGATTCTAACTGTTTTTGGCTGATTCCTGGGAATTCCTGCATCACCAGGAAGATGGTGGGGACTGTGGGTACCTGGGGTGGGCAGGTTGGGTGCAGGGGCTGTTGCCTGGGGCAGGGGGTAGCTAGGGATTATGGCACTGCTCTCTGAGTGAGTTCCCAGCATCTGGACCCCAGAGCTGTGGGATGGCCAGAGGAGGTCGAGGGATGCTCGCTGAGCATCCCCAGAGCTGGCTCAAGGGGTGGGACACGTCTGGGTCGTGCTCTGATGGGGAGGCATCTCCTTCTCCTCCGCAGGGGAGGCCTGGCGGCTGGAGGATGACTGCTCGGAGCCCCCCGGGGCCCCCCAGCTGGGCACGGCGGTGGAGGACGCCCCGTTCAGCTACTTCCGCACCCGCTCCTTCTACATGAGGAAGAGCCTGTCTGTGGACAACCACCTGGGCTCCCTGAGCTACGCCGTGCACCCGGCCGAGAGCAAGGCCGAGCGCGTCAGGACCAAGCTGCGGCGGCAGTTTGTGAGTATCGGGCCCTGGCCCCCACATTCACACACACCAGACTTCCCAAAAACACTGACGTTTTGGAGAGCTGTTTTTGTGCTCAACATTAGTAAAACAACAGAAAGAGAGGCTGCTTCAGAGTGGGGCAGCAGATGGTGGCAGCTCGACTTTGCCCAGCCTGTGACAGAGCCCCTCTCCTGGGGGGTCCGGTACCCCCAGCTCCCCCTGGGCTCCCACTGGCTCAGGGCAGCTGGTGCTCAGCCAGGTGAAGGGCCTGTTCAGGCACAGTTCTGGCCACTGCTGTCCAAAGAGTGGAACAAGGCTTGAAAGTAGGAAATGAGTTTTTCTGTCCTCAGCTTTGCGTCAGCGGGGAACTGCACCTTCCCAAAGGTTTGCTGGGCCAGCGGCGAGGGGCTGGGGCAACAACGAGCCAGCCCCAGGTCCCTGGGGCAGCTCAGATCTTCCTGGCCCTTGGGAGCTCCTGGTGGCAGGACAGCAGGGATGCGTCAGGGCTGCACCGCAGCTGTGGGGGCCTCTGATCAATGTTTAATGGGCTCTGCCTCCTTCCCAGAGACACCCAGCTCTGGGGTTCGGGTGTCCTTCCCCTGCCTTGTTACCGCCTCGGGGTTGTAATGAGGGCTCAGGTGTCAGGGTGATGAGAAGCACTCGGTGTTGATTTGCAATGGCTGAGAGAGTCGGTACAATGGGAATGGAGCAGAGAATGGGCTGAGGCAGCACAGCTCACCCTGCCCCAGGCTGTGCACAGACACATCTGCTGGGAAGCACAGACTTCCTCTGCCCCAGAAGAAGGGCTGGTCCCTCTGGGCTCACATGCAGTGGGGGCTTCTCGTGCTGTAGCTGGGCAGTGCCACAGCTAAGCAGTGTGGGTCTGGGGACTCACCCTCCCTGCTTGTGCTTGCACTGTTGGATGTAGGCACCGCCTTTGCCCTGGGAGGGCAGCTCTGGTCTCACCGTGTGGGTGCTGTGGGTGACCCTGTGGGAGCTGCTCACAGTCCCAGCACTGAACCTTCTCCATGGGAACTGCTGCCTCAGGCTCAGAAAGCACTTGAAACCTCAGGGATGGAGATGAGCACAAGCAGGATGAAGAACCTGATGAGCAGCTGAAAGATGTTGGAGATGTTTAAGATGAGGCGGCCCTGCTGTGGGGTAAGGAATTGTCTTGGGCTGGACTTGAAGGTCTCTTCCAGCCTAGTCATTCTGTGATTCTGTCTGCTCTTTCTTTCTGCCTGGATCTGTGGCTCCAAGCTGTACCCAGAAGGCACAGGAGGGCACTGAGGTGTTGGGGACTGTTGTCTTTCAGGGATGTTTTTCTAGTATCTCTGTGGGACCTGTTCCCCAAAGCCTCTGTGCTGGGAGATGGGCACAAAAGGTGTAGAAGCACTTGGGTTTTAAGCACAGTGTCCTGGTACCTGCAGAGAACTGGGTTCTGCCCTTCCTGTGGGGCAGCCCCCTGTCCCTCCCTGCTCAGTGTCGTGCCAGCACCAATCTGTGCTCTCTGTGGCCAGTATGATTTGGCCTTTGACTTACTCAGGTTTTGGGGACCTTTAGCTTTCCTTGGTGTACCTGCAGAGCTGACTGCCTGTCAAGTACCAGAGAAGGTTTCCTGTAGGATGTGGGGTTATGTTTTCCTTGCTAAATCATTTCTGGGTTGTTCCAATGTAAAAGTTGTTGCTGTAGACCCAGCCATGGGCTCCAGTCTTGTGAGACCTGCTGGGAAAAGCAGACTCATCCTACTTGGAAAGGGCTTCCAGAAGGCCCTTCAGTAGATGCAGAAAGTGTGGAGGAAGGTGAACTGGCAGTGCTTGGCTGAGGCTTGGGCCATTACAGGACCAGCATTCCTGACACAGCCCCAGAGCCTGCTTTGTAAATTCAAAGTACAGATCCTGCCAAGCTGGGGAAATGATTTCCAAGAACAGTTCTGGGCTCTGTGTCCTCCCAAGGCTGGATTAGTTACTTTCCATCTCTGTGGTGGAGGTGTTGCAGCTTCCCCTGGGATCATGTTGTGCCCATGCCCTGCATGGCAGCGGTTCTGCCCAGCCCTGGCTGGGGGAGGGATCACTGCCAGGTAGGATCTTCTCTCCTTATGCCTGGCACAGCACGTCCAGGAGAGAGCATGATTTGCCTTATCACGGTGGCTCATCTTTTAGGAAGAAGCTGGATTCATTTTTCTGGGCTGTTGCACATCCCCAGCCTGTAATGTCCATTTCTGTTTTTGCTCTTTTCATGCTGACAGTCTGAGCCACCTTTGCTGTGTGATGCAGCTGCTTGGCTGGGTTTTAAATTTCCCCAAAAATAGAATTTTGGGAACTGCCGAGAGAGAGAAGAGGCTCTTGAAGTTTTGGGTGGGATCCTCCAGTGGCAGGGTGGGTGGTGATGGGGCAGAGCTGTTGTCCACATGCATCCAGTGCTGTGTGGCCACCTCACATCCATGTGTGGCCACCTCACATCCATGTGATCAGGTGCTGCCTCATGAAGGCTTTGGGCTGGTCATGGGCACCTGAGCTTGTCCAAGGGAGAATTTGCTATAATTTGGGTGAGAACACTGGAGTCTGGCTGTGACATGCTGGGTGCTGCCAGGGCTGCTGAAGCATCTTTCAGTGCAGAGGGAGCAAATCCTGCCTGGCCCCCCTGTCCTGGAGCAGCTGCTCTTCCCATGCCTGCCAGAGGCCAGCACACCTGCCTTCCTCCCAGGGCACTGGGGAGGGTGGGGTTTCTCCAGCCATGTCACTGGTGCCATGTGTCTGTGGTCCCACTCTGCTGTGGGATGGATCTGCACGTACAGATTACTGGAATTTGCATAATTTGAATTTTAAATGCATTCCAATTTTTGTGATTGTCAGAACAAGTTTTCTTCCTAATAAGCCTTTCCTTTTAACTCCTCCAAGGCCTGTAGTGCTATCAGCATTCCTGCTTTGGAGACAGGGAGAGACAGGCTGATTGCTTTTGACATCTGTCTCTCACTGACACCCTGCCTTGCCCCAGTC
The DNA here is from genome assembly GCF_030490865.1 of Poecile atricapillus. Lineage (NCBI taxonomy): Eukaryota > Metazoa > Chordata > Aves > Passeriformes > Paridae > Poecile > Poecile atricapillus. Next base: position 1,636,096 of record NC_081262.1, on the reverse strand, counting down.
ACTCCAGCTGTGACAATGACAGTGACCAGGCTGGGACCATGCTCTGATACCTTGGGCATGTTGTTTGGGGGCACTTGGTGATGGCCAAGGGACTGTTTTGGTTTTGTGCCCAGCTGGCTTCTGAGATGGGCAGCAGGAGCAGGGATGGGACCTCTGCAGCTCACTTGCCAGGGGAGGAGAAGGGAGACATGGCTGAGTTACAGACTGTGCTGATCTCCTCGTCTTCACTGAAAACTGGTCATTAAAGGCAGAATTAACCCTGCTAAACTCAGCATTAACCTTATGGAGCATTAAAAGAGGTCACCAGGGCTGAGTCACTCTCTGGTGGCTGTTGAGACAGTGCAGATTGCAGCGACACTCTGAGGGAATTCTGCTTTTCTCTTTTCCCCATGGGAATTGCAAGTTCTCTGTATCTAGGCCAGTCATTCTGGCATTGCCCACTCATTTTGTGATGTTATGGCAAAGACCCTGCTGCCTCTGAAGAGGGGCCAGCGGTGCCCAGGGTCCCACATGCTGACCCAGCTTGGTTTGAGGTCTCTACCCTGACCCCTCTGCTGCTCTTAAATAATGTTCTGCTCTCTGAGCATCGTGGAGGAGTCACTGGGTTTGTGCAGTGGAGGGGGAGGAGAACAGCCCCTGGCATTGCCTGGTGCTGCCCCAGCTGCCCTGACACTTCTGCTCACTGTAGTTCCTGCAGGTTTCAAGTAGGTGACTCAAGGTTGTGTTGCTTTCCAGCCTCTGCACTAATTAATTTTACTCTGTACTCTCATACACTAATTTATTTTTTAATTATTATAATTTGTGTATGGTATTTTTCCAGGCAGTGATTCTGATATGAAATGTCTGTGCCCTGCAGGAAACACTTAGACTCTGTTTGTCTTGGGAGTTCTTCAGATGAGTTGAGCAGAGGAAATTGCTGCCTTACAAAGTGATGGTGACAGAGACAAGGTGAATTGGGATAGCAGAGCCTGGGAAGGGAGGCAGTGAGGGGAGGAACTCACTGTGTGGCACAGACCTGGTCACACCTGGTGCTGACTGGAGTCACTGACAGCACCTGGGCTGGCACCAGCTGACAGGTACCTGTCCAGGTTTTCCTATTCCAATGAATAATGATCAACCCAGAAATGCCTCCTGTCCCTGGTGGTCAGTGCAGTGATGTTGCGGAGTGCAGAAACTGCCTCACCCCAAAGCAGCACCAGTCCATGGAATGTGATTATCCTGGTCTGGGTTTTGGGTGCCAGGTGAGCTGGAGACAAGGTAGGACCTTGGTAGAACCCATCTGTGCATTATCCCAATGGTTTGATCTCGTTCCTAAGTGTGCAGGGACCTCCCCAAGGCTGCTGGGTACAGCCTGTTGTCTCCTGTGTGCAGCCAGTGCTGGAGGCTCTGGTGTGATGCTTATGGTGACAGTGAGGTCATGCTCACCCTGCCACAATCCCTCTGGTGCCAATGAAATCTCACTCTCTCCTTGCTGGATTTTATTGGGTTCTGTTCTGACACTGCTATGAACCATGTGCTCTCGTACCTGATTTCAGAAAGGATCAGCAAACAGACAGAAGATTCCTGGCTGTGTCTGTAGTTCAGTGTGATAAAATAAATAAATATATAAAAATAGAATCATAGAATCCCAGGGTAGTTTGGTGTGGAAGGAGCCCTAAAAACTATCTTGTCCCAACCCCTGCCATGGGCAGGGATACCTTCCACTGTCCCAGGATGCTCCAAGCCCTGTCCAGCCTGGCCTTGGACATTTGCAGGGATCCAGGGGCAGCCACAGCTTCTCTGGGCTGAACAAATGACCATGTGAGAGGCAGGTCAGCTGTGCCTGGTGAGGAGGTGGAGCAGAGCGATGAGAGACATCCTGGACTTCCACACAGAGAGCCCCAGCTCCCAGAGCAGTGGCAGTGAGTGCCTGAGGTGATTGCAAAGGCAGGTGATGTTTGAGCTGTGTATTGCTCCTGTGCCCAGCCCCTCCTCTCCACATTGCTCACTTGTGATTGTTCACTGAGTGCTTAACAGAAAAACCCCAACATGATAAATAATGTGTTGGAGCCAGAGAGCGACTCATTCCCTGGAGAGCAGTCCCTGGGAGCCAGGAAGAGGCTCCTGGTGAATCACCCCACTTTGCAAATTAGTGTGGGAGTGAACAGGCACAGCAAAGCTCAAAACCAAAACGTACCCGGCTCATTTCTCTGGTGAACGTGGTTTTATTTACAACAGCGGCTTGTGACGCCCCAGCTGGTGCTTTGTGGTGCCTGGAGTAAAGCAGGGATGGCTGAGGAAGAGCACAGCGTGCTGTGGGACTGCTCTCAGCATTCCCACACACAGGGAGATGTCTCCTGTGGGAGGAATTAGGAAGCAGAGGAGCAGTTTGTGGGAAATGCTGCAGGCCATGCTGATACAGAGCAGGGGCTGGAGGGGCTGGGGACAGTGTGGACGTGCCACTTTGTCAAAGCCAGGCTGAGACCAGGTACCTGTGACAATCCGTGTGAGCTGGGGTGGCTGAGGCCTCTCCTGTTTGCTGTGAGAAAGGTGGGCCCAGTGCTGAGAAGGTTGAGGGCACAGGAATCTAAAATTAACAGACAGAAGATGTGGGATCCTGAGCTTGAAGGTGGAAGTTGTTGCTGAGGACCAGACTTTGGGTTTGATTTCAATGCTGCTGTTGCAGGGTGGGTACTAGTGAGACTGATGTGTCATTTTCCAAGAATATATGCAGGCTGGCTTTGGTTCTAACCTGGGCCTTTCCAAATACCTTATGCAAACTCCCACGAAATAACCTCTAGATTCAAAATATAACAACCAAAGTGAGAAACCAGCAGGCTCTCCCTGCAAACCTGCAGTGTTTGCTCCCTCTGCTGGCTTTGCTCTAGGGAGGAGAGCCTGGATCCACTTGCCAAGGGCTGGCAATGCTGTGGAGCATGCAGCATCCCACAGGCTGGCAGACAGAAAAACAACAGCTTCAACAAACCCCAGTGCAACATCCTGCACCCAGGTGGGGGCAATGCCAGGCACAGGCACAGACTGGGCAGGGAATGGATCAGGAGAAGTCCTGAGTAGGACTTAAAGGTGTTGGTGGATGAGGGTTGGACCTGCCCTGGCCATGATCACCCAGAAACCCCCCTGGGCTGGGCTGAGCCCCAGTGTGGGCAGCAGGAGGGGGGGATTCTGCCCCCTCAGGTGAGACCCAACCTGCAGAGCTGCCTCCAGCCCTGGGGCCAACAGCAGCAGGACATGGAGCTGCTGGAGAGGATCCAGAGGAGCCCATGGAGATGCCCCAAGGGCTGGAGCCCCTCTGGAGACAGGCTGGGAGAGCTGGGGGTGCTCACCTGGAGAGGAGAAGGCTCCAGGGACACCTCAGAGCCCCTTCCAGGGCCTAAAGGGGCTCCAGGAGAGCTGCAGAGGGACTTGGGACAAGGGATGGAGGGACAGGACACAGGGAATGGCTCCCAGTGCCAGAGGGCAGGGCTGGATGGGATATTGGGAAGGAATTGTTCCCTGGGAGGGTGGGCAGGCCCTGGCACAGGGTGCCCAGAGAAGCTGTGGCTGCCCCTGGATCCCTGGAAGTGTCCAAGGCCAGGCTGGACAGGGCTTGGAGCAGCCTGGGACAGTGGAAGTTGTCTCTGCCATGGCAGGGGGTTGGGATGAGTTTTAACAGGCCTTCCAATCCAATCCATTCTATGACTCTATGAAGTTTACAGCCTCTGATGTGTTACCATTTTTATTTCTGCACAAAGAACATCAAATGCTCAGTGAGCAGCAGGGCTGAGGAGGAGGAGAGCAGAGTCATTTGCCAGCTCCCAATTTTACTCTGCTTCTACAAGCGAGACTCACCAAAAATGTGCACTGTGCCTTTTGGTGTGTGAAGTTTGTGTGAAAAAAGAAAATAACCACAATGATTTAAAATAAGTGATAATATTTTGTGAGCAGGAGTACTCCTCCTCTGTGGCAGGACTGGAGTCTTATGTGAAACTGAAAAGATCTCAGGGGTTGGAACTGCAGCCCTGTCTGGGCTCTTGGCAGGGCAGGGTGGGGCTGGGGATGCTTTGGGCTGCAGCCAGCAATGGTCCAGCTGTGTGAAAAATGGTTTTGGCTCAATCCTGCTGAGCATGAGGCAGCACTTGTGCTGGCATGACCCAGATCGGTGTCTGGTTGGTGTGAGGGGATGCTTCAGCTTCTCCACCCGCCTTTGGCTGGTTGTCCCCTCCCAACAGTTGCCTGTGATGGTGACAGTGGCCACATGTCTGCTGCCCAGACCCTTCCTGGCCTTCACATCCAGCAAGAGAGGTCCTGGCTGCTGGGGATGTTTCTGTTAATCCCAAAGTGCACACTCTGCATTTTGACATCCTGATTTCCCTTTCTTCTGGGGCTTGCCAGCAAGAATGGTTTTGTGATGGCAGGTCCCTGGATCCAGCTGGGTCACTGCTCAGACCAGGTGTACCAGATCCCATCCTCTGCTGCCCACGGGGCCTCTAAGTTCACCCTCAGTCCTTCCTTTTGTTTCCCTGGCACATGTGGTCCTCTGCTCTTCCTCTTGAGCCCATTGCAGTTGTTTCCCAGATCTCAGAAAGGAAATCTGGCTGTTGTAATGTGTCCTCTTGCAGCTCAGACCCACAGTCTGCAGCTCTTTGGGTGCTCTTTGTGTGAGGGAGGCAGGTGCCCGAGGTTTGTGAGCAAATGGTGCAATCCCCACATGCCTTTTCCTGCAATTGGAGCATGCCAGCAAAGAAACTGCTTTGACAGCCTGAGGCTTAAATCCTTCAGAGCACTTCCCCTGCAAGCAGGGAGGTTCTTGTGTCTGAATTAGCCCTTTGGGACATGGCTGTGGCTTCATAGAGACTCCAGAGGATTCAGCTGCAGGACTGGGAGCACCAGGGTGCAGTGGCTGTGTGGAGGTGGCACTTTGTGTGTGCCAGGTGCCATCAGCTGCTGCTGCAGAGCCTCTCCAGGTGCAGCCTGCCTGGGATGTGCTGGAGAAATCACCAGGGGGCTGTAAGGCAGTTTTTCCGTGAGGAACTGCAGAGCTCTGAGCTGCAGGGCAGTGCTGGAGCGGAGCTGCAGTAGCAGCTGTGTGCTGCGAGAGGTCTCTGCAGCACCGCTCTTCACACACACACCCTGCAGCTGCTGCTCCTCGGCTGCCACAGCTTCCCTTTCTTCTGTCTCAACTGCTGAATTCTACCTGTTACTGCTCTGTTGCTATTGCTACAGAGGTCTGAGTTCTCAGCCTCTGAATCATGGGATTCCAGACTGGTTTGGGTTGGGATGGACCTTGAAGCTCATCCCAGTCCACTCCCTGCCATGGGCAGAGACACCTTCCACTATCCCAGGCTGCTCCAAGCCCTGTCCAGCCTGGCCTTGGACACTTCCAGGGATCCAGGGGCAGCCACAGCTTCTCTGGGCACCCTGTGCCAGGGCCTCTCCACCCTCCCAGGGAACAATTCCTTCCCAATAGCCCATCCATCCCTGCCCTCTGGCAGTGGGAAGCCATTCCCTGTGTCCTGTCACTCCAAGTCCTTGTCCAAAGCCCTTCTCCAGCTCTCTCGTACCTCACAATTTCCCCATTCCTTATGCCTGGGAGTCTGTGGGAAGCTCCCAAAGCTTCCCCCAGCACTGGGTCACTGTATGAGCACCCAGTGGTCACATCTGACTGTCCATCATCAGTGAGCACTGTCAGGACTCTGCTCTCCCTGCACATGGAGCCAAGGCTCAGCTCTTGTCACCAGGGTGAGTGTTGGGACACGATGCTGGTGCTCCTGGAGTGTGCTTGTCCTGCTGCAGGTCCCAGCACCTCATGCTGGGTATATCCCAGCACCTTGCTGGGTGTTGGTGATCTCAGCTGGGGCAGGAGGGACTTTGGGGGGATGTTGTTACAGACCAGAACTCCATGTCAATGTAGCTTTTTGTGGCACGCAGCCTTAACTACCCCTCCTGCCCTGCAGCTCCCTGGGGCTGGCAGTGCCAGAGCTGATGTTCAATAGTTCCCTGGCAGTGGGATGTGGCAGGACAGTGCCACCCTGCTCCATGGGACACTGGCATGTACTGGGCAGAGCTGACTGTCCCACTGGGGTTGCTGTGTGTCTTCTTTCCCCCTTCGTTGCACGGTGCCTGCCCTGGCACACAGGGGTGTGCACAACCATGGGCACCGTGACTTGGGGCACAGACTGGGGCTGGTTCAGCTCCTTGGGGAAGGTCTGGAGGGGGCTGGGGATGCAAAGAGCTCCCTGCCATCCCAGTGTCCCTGGCAGGACCCCCACAGCTTCTCTCCCCCTCCAAGAGGCTTGTGGGGAAGCCTGACACTTCCTGAGGAGCAGAGCGAGGCCGATCTCCAAGGGACATTAAGTTTGGAGATTAAGTGGAACATTTCCGGTGGGAACAGGCTGATGTCTGGGCTTGGGTGTCACCTTGCTTTGACTGCAGCAACAGCCTTGTTGCAGTTGGGAAGGATGGAAAAAGAAAGGATCCTGAAACCTAAGAGCTGTTTAGCTATTTAATTTGGTTCTGGTTTTACTCCAAGAATAGAAACAAAGACGATGAATTTGCATCACCAGGAGCAACTTGAGGAGGGAGGAGGAAGTGATGGGACCTCACTAGGGACAGGAATGTGCTGGCAAGAGGAGGGCTCCAGTGACAGGGAGGCAGTTTGACCTGGGGGTTCCTATTAGCATTTTGTTGATCTCACTTGTATTTTATTTAATGGTGAGTTGGTGAGGTTCAGCAACTGAGCCTTATCTCTGTAAGGGAGCACTTGCAGAGGCAGAGGGTGGCCAGGCTGCTGCACAGAGGAAGGTGCCTTTGGAGGTGCCCCATATGCATAATGGGGCTTGATCTCCTGGAAAGAAAAGGAGGAATTTCTGCACTGGCTATTTACATATCACATGTAAAGCTGTTTTCCTCCTTCCTGCTGCTGCAGTTGCATCTCCAGTTTTAGCCCAGTCCCACCAGAGAACAGCCACAGTGGGGTGGTAGAGGGGTTTCTGTGAGAGGGGTTTCAGACCCTCACCCTGGGGGAGGGAGGGCTGGGATGAGGAGGGATGGGATGGATGCTTTGTCTGTGGAGATCTTGACACTCATTTAAGGGCAAGGGGTATGTTTGATGCTGGCCTGCTGACCCTGTCCTTGCTGAAGCTTCTGGGCAGCCCATGAGAAGGGGACCTGGCACACAGGAGCAGCTGGCAGGGGAGCAAGAAGGCTGAATGATATTTTTACAGGAGAGAATTTCCCCATTTCTTTAGATGGAACAGAGGTGCCTTTCCAGAGTAGAGAGGAGCTTTTCTGAGATGTCCAGCTATCAGCATGACAACATCCAACTTGTGGATGTCCCTGTTCCCTGACAGCAGAAATGTCCAGCCTTGTGATAAGTTTCAACACTTCTGGACACTTTGAGGAAAGCAGGATGAAACAGCTGTCCTGGAATGACCCTACATGCTCCCAGTGCCCCTGTGGGGGTGGTGGGGTCCTGGAAAGAGCCCAGTTTCAACTTGGGGTGTTGGGGTCCTGACACTCTTGTCGAGGCCCCTGGGGAGAGAGGGAAGAAACTGATTGCTGGAGCAGATCAGAGATGGAGCTTCAGGAAGCTCCAAGGGACATTGACAGGTCCCTGCTGGGTCCTGGTTCAGCTCCAGCTGCCTTCCCCTCTGGCAGCGACTGTGCACAGGGAGGAGGAGCCACACACTGGGCTGTGGTACCTGGGCTGGGAGGGAGCTCCTGCCCACCCTGGTTGGGGTTTGTGCTGCTTCCCCCCTGGGGGGGATTGTTATTCTCTTTCAGTAATTGGCCTCTGCATCTTTGTGGGTGGGTTTGTTTTTCAGGTTTGAAAGTCAGCAGCAAATTCAGCCCATAGCTCTGCTGATCTTCCAGGTTTTGTCCAGATGACCATTCACTGTTCCATGAGGTACCTCTGGTGACATCTGAGCATTGGCTGTGCAGAAATGTATTGTACAATGGATGGTAGGATGGAGCCCCAAAAGTAGGGAAAATAGATTCCTAGTGCCTGGTGCTGGCCTGGGATGGGGTTTGTTCTGACTGCAGCCCTTGGCTTGCTGTGAAAAGGCACCAAGTCCTTTGCCCTGGGGATTAGTTTTGTGATGCTCCAAAAGGAACACACAGAGCACAGTTTCCTGGAAGCCTTTCTGTTGCTGAGCCCATGGGAAGGATTTGGGCAGGAAGCAGAGGGTGTGCCTAGAGAATTCCTGTGGGCTTCAGGTGAATGCAGCCTTTCCCCCAGAGCTCTGTCTGGTCTGTGGTTCTGTGTGCTTTTACCAAGAGCTTCGGGGTGATGTTTTGTTAATCTCACTTCTGGAGAGCACTGAAGAGGCTGCCCAGAGAATTTGTGGAGTCTCCCTCACTGGGAATAGTCAAAACTCATCTGGACACAATCCTGTGCCATGTGTTATGGGATGACCCTGCTTGAGCAGGGAGCTGGGACCAGATGAGCCCTCCTGTGATCCTTCCAACCTGAACTATTCTGCAGTTCTGTGACAATACTGGTGGTCTGATCCAGCTTTTCTAATCAGGAAAAGCCTGTGAGGAAGCATGTTCTCAGGGAGATACAGCCCTTCTGCCATTCTTCATCGTCTTCCTGAGATGGCGTCACCACCAGAGAGCCTTTGGATGTGATTATGCATTGCCTGATACATCAGCAAAGCTGCTTTGGCATCTGGGAAGCCAAGTGCACAAACTGCAGATCTTCAGCTTGGGTGTTGCTGTGACTGAATTAATAACTGGAGCATCCCTGGACATTGCCTGCTCTGAGTCCTACAGGACACATGGAGCTGGAGCAGCTGAACACGGCATGACCAGAGCTCTGTCAGCTGGGCACAGTCTCCTGGAGGTGTCAAACCAACCAAACAAACTGGGTTTAATTCCCAACACATTCAGCAGATCGGTGTTTTCCTTACCTACCCTGGCAGCAGGCATCCACAGATGATGTCACTGAGCTCTGCAGTGCCTGAGCTCCTTCTGGGGGGTGTCTGTCCTCCTGCCAGGGTGGGTGTTTGTCCAGCCAGGGTCCTGCTTCTGGGTGCCCTGTTCTTGCTTACAGTGGTGGCTGGGAATGTTGAGCTGCAGCCATCTGTCTGTATGAGCTAGATTTTCATGGAAATCCTTGGGAATTTCGATGTGGTGAAGTAGATCTGCCCCAGCACACGTGCCCGGGGCTATGGATGGACCTGTCTGTTCTTGGGAGTTCCTTTCACTGCTCCAGTCAGGCCTGCAGTGCCTGGGGCAGCAACAGGCACGGCTTCCCCTGGGGTCAGGCTTAGTCCTGCACTGTGGGAGCTCTCCTGGGAGTGTTCCAGGGCTCTGCCCGGAGGGATGAGCAGTACTTGGCACACACAGTCCCTCTGCTGCTTTTCCATCCCAGCCACAGTTGGTTTTGGTTCTTGTTCTCCTTGTTTTCTGTGTGTTGGTCAAACAAAAGCTCAGTTGCCTCCCTTAGGAGAGCACTGGGGAAGCCACGAGAGCCACAGGAGCTCCAAGTGTGCTGCAAAATCTTTATTGAAGAAATCAATGCCCTTGCTGAGGAAAGGCGGGATTTTCATCCTGGCAAGGAAATAGATGACAAAGTTACTGTCACAGAGTGGTGGTGGAAAATATCCTGCATTTGGAGACCTCTTCCAAACAGTGACAAGCCACCTTTTTACTGTGCAGGCCTCCTTGGCCACAGAAAGGCATTTAGAGCAGCAGCAAATGCAGATCTTGGTCCAGGGATGTGAAGGGTTTTACTCTGCAGGTTCTTTTTGCATAGGGTAGACTTTTATTTAGTCTTGATTTTGTTTAGCAGTTCCCATCACATACAGACCCGCACCCTCACACCCTTGGACGTGTCTCCTTTCTCCAGGACCATCCAACGCCCCCATGGGCATCACTCCCCCCTTCCCAAAAAGTTATTGTTCCTAGAAAACAGAGCAGCTCTGCTGGAATGTTAATTGGGGGAAGTGAATAACCAGGGCTCCCCTCTGCCTAACCTTCCCCAGCCCCCTCTTAACGAGCAAATTGCATTTATTTAGGCATTGAAGGTCCTGTCTCTCCTCCCCTGGTCAGACTGAAGTGTCCATTGTGCAGCTCTGCCTTGGGATTTGCTGCCATTTGTTCAAGGAATGCTTTTTCAAAGAAAGGCAATTTTTAAGGAGGGTGGGGGGTACAACACCCCTTTCTCTCTTGCTGCAGGGAGAGATGAGTGATGGTGGGCAGAGGTGGGCACAGGAGTGGGTTTGTCATTGCTGCTGTTCCCAGGGTCCCTGAGGCTTCGTGCATGGGAGGGAATGTGTTTCCCTACATTTCCTTGTTGAGGCTGTGGAGGAGGCAGGGAGTGTGAAATCCAGCCCGTGTCTGTAATGGGAAGCAAATGGATCACGTGTGGGTGCTTAGGGTTCTGCTCTCTGCCAGCTGTGGGGCCTGGGTCCCCAGCCCAGCTCCTGCCAGCCCAGCCAGAGCAGCACTGCAGGGCTGGGATCCAGCCAGTGCCCCTGGGGAGGGGCTTTCCCTGCGAGGCTGTGGTTTGAGGCCATCCCTGAAAAGCCACTAACCCATCCCAGGGGGACTGTGGGTTTGTGTCTGTGTTTCCCAGTGGTGAATGCTCCATCGAGTGCAGCCCTGGGAGCCCAGCCCAGCCCCAGGCTGTGGTTTGTGGCAGAGGTGACAATTCCCACAGCTGTGGGGCTGGGCTGGGGGGCAGCTGCCCCTTGTCAGAGCTCAGACACACCATGGTGTAAAGGCTGCAGGTCAAGTTTGCCTGCAGGTTTGGAGGTGTGTTTATCCATGAAAGCATCAATATTTCTGTTTTCCTGCTCACTGGGCTTTAGATCCATCAGTTGAACCATTGGAGGGGTTTTAGAATCACAGAATCATGGAATGGTTTGGGTTGAAAGGGACCTTAAATCTCAACTTATTTCACCCCTGCCTTTGGCAGAGGCACCTTCCACTATCCCAGGCTGCTCCAAGCCCCATCCAGCCTGGCCTTGGACACTTCCAGGGATCCAGGGGCAGCCACAGCTTCTCTGGGCACCCTGTGCCAGGGCCTGCCCACCCTCACAGGGAAGGATTTCTTCCCAATATCCCATCCAGCCCTGCCCTCTGGCACTGGGAAGCCATTCCTCCTTATGTTGTCTGTCCAAGCCCCCATCCAAAGCCCTTCTCCAGCCTTCCTGTAGGCACCTTGAAGTTACTGGAAGGGGCTCTAAGGTCTCCTTTTGGTAGTGACTGTAGGGATGTGGATTCCCTTGGATCCCCATCTCGTGCTGGTTATGTCACAACTGTCCCAGATGTCACAGCCTCGCTGGGCTTGGGCTCAGGACTTAGCACATATGGAGAAAGGGCTTTGCCTAGATGAAACCCTGAAATTTTAGTTACAAATAGGATTGACTGGTGGGGCATCTCTGGTGGTGTTTATTTTGAATTTGTCATGCAGGATGTTTGCACAGGTAGTTCCAGTCCCAGAGCAGGCCCCTGTGGTACCCTGCAGGTCTGGGGCTTGCTGGGAGGGTTATGGCAGACAGGGTGTCCTGGCACTGCCATGAGGTGCTTCTGCCCAAAGCAGATGAGCTATAGAATCCTGGAGGCTCCAGATGGGTGGTAGTGGAGGGGAGAGGTTATTCCTGTCTGATTCTTTCCACAACAGGGAACTGGCCTTGTTTCTTACATACAGTGATTTTTATCATGTCAGCATTCTGCATTTGGTGTTGCTTGGGGGCCCCAGGATTGACTTGGGAACTTGATGTTTGGAGGGAGCTTTGTCTTGTGGTCCTGTGGTGGAGATAGAGGGGAAGCAAGGGGGTGTAAGAGTGGGGTGGCCCTGGAGGTGCTCCCTGGAGAGAAGGAGAGCACCAGGAACAGTGCTCTGGGGGTCTTGGGAACCTCAAAAAAATCCACAGATTTTTTAAATTCCCCCAGGGATGATGACTGCACCACTACTCAGGACAGCCTGAGCCAGTGCCTGACTGCCCTTTCTATGAAGAAATCATCCCCAATATCCAATCTGAATTTCCCCTGGCACAATTTGAGGCCATTTCCTCTCATCCTTGTTCCCTGGGAGCAGAGTCTGGCTCCCATCTGGTTGCACCCTCCTGCCAGGGAGTTGTGGAAAGCCAGAAGATCCCTGTGCAAGAGAAGAGGATGGAGTGTGGGGCAGCTGGGTCCCTCCCTTCTGGAGCCTGATGGATGTAGATGCCCTGTTGGGATCCAAGTACTGCACTGCAGTGGGCAGCAAAATGGATTTGGTTCTCCCACTGCATGAGAACATGAGCAGTGTGTAACTTGATGTGGAGCAGTTTATTGTGACACAGGAAGGTGTTTCTTGGGTCTGACTGCTGGAGCCATAGTGATGCTGAAAGCAGGCAAGGAGCACAGTGCCTGTGTGAAACTAAGTCTCACTCTGGCCTGAGAAATCATAAGGAGGAATCCAAACAGTCCTTGGAGAGGGAAAACAACCTTTGCAGGTGTTGTTTGGATCCTTGTTCTTTACTTGCAAGAAACAGTCGAGGGGTGTAGCTCCTAATTGTCCAATAATAGTGATGTGTTGCTTTAGTGACCAATGACAGTTTTACCTCACAAACCTTCTTGGACCTGTCTATAAAAGAAGATACGGAATAATAAAATATCTTCTCTTGTGTACCCAATCTAGAGAGTCTGTCATTCCCAGTGTGACAGAGCCATGCCTTGCACAGCTTTTGGTCTCCCAGGCTGCCAGGACTGATGTCCACCCTGATGTTCCCCCTGCAGCCCCAGTGCAGCCTGGCAGCCCAAAGAAGAGGCTGAGTGTGCTCTGGGAGGCTCAAAAACCACTTTTTCCCCTGACTGGTTTGGTTATTTTTATTTCTAAAGCTTGCACTTCGGAAACACATCACCCTCACCCCATCACTTCCAGGCAAGTGATACTCCAGACCAAATGAAAAATTCCACAGAGTGGATAAAGTTAAAGCAGGTAATTCTGCAGAAATAGCATTGAATTGAAAACTGAGACCTCAGGCCAGATCTCTGCCATGATGTCCTGCAGGATCTCAGGCCCTTGGAAAGCAAATTCCTCATGATGTGTGCTGAGTTTTGGCAAGCAGGCCTGGGAGGTGCACAGCTCCCAGCAGCAGGAGAGATGAGTTTTGTACTGGACTGATGCTCAGCCCTGTCTTGTACTCAGTCCCTGCCCTTTTCAAAGAATCACAGAATTGAGTTGGAAAGGACCCAAAAGGACCCTCCTGGCCCTGCACAGACACCCCAACAATCCCACTCTGTGCATCCCTGGCAGTGCTGTCCAAACACTCCTGGAGCTCTGGCAGCCTCGGGGCTGTGCCCATTCCCTGGGGAGCCTGGGCAGTGCCAGCACCTCTGGGGGGAGAACCTTTCCCTGAGATCCAACCTAAACCTCCCCAGCACAGCTCCAGCCACTCCCTGGGTCCTGTCCCTGGTCACAGAGAGCAGAGACTGAAGCTGTTCCTTCACTGCCCCTCCTGAGGAAGCTGTAGACCTGATGAGATTCCTTCTGCAAAGCAACCCTCTGGAAGCTCTGGACAGCTCCTGCTTCCCAGCTCTTTCCCATGTGGCACACAGTGCTTTGCACTGATGGGTATCACTGCCTGCCCTGTGTCCAGTTGCTCTCCAGCTTTGGAGCATCTGAGTGTGCAGAAAACACCCGAGAGGCAGCAGAGGCAGGTGTTGGATGCTTGGGAAGGGTCCTCAGCCTGCTTGGCAGCAGCAGCCCCTGCAGGACCCCTCTTTATCAGGGCTCTTGTTTGATGTTGAGTGTAGCAGCAGCAGTGCCTGCCTGGGGACTTGTACCCTCCCTGGTGCTGCCACCCTCACGCTCTGCCCGGCCAAGGCGGCACAAAGCGAGCACTTCCCATCTTCTGCATGGATTAAACCCCACGTTTTTCCTTCCCAGCTCGAGTGCTTGTGCAGCTCCAGCCCCTCTCTGTCATCCAGCCTCTCCTCTCCAGCCCTTGCCTCTGCCCACCATCCCTTGCTTCTCCCTCTTCTCTCCCCTTTGCTCCTCTCTTGCAGCTGCTGCTTCCCACTCAGTGCTGGGCAAGCCTTGTCAGAGCAAGGAGAGGTGCAGGCAGCATTCCCATGTCTGGGATTCAATGGGAGAAGCACTCTGGTGGCAGGAGGAGGTGGCAGGTCCTGGCTTTACCCATCCCCTCCTTTTTTCAGTGCAAAGGAAGGAGAGCAGCAGCTGAACCAGACCGAATTCTGGGCCTTGTCTGTTGTGTTTGGAGACTCTTTGTTGTTCATGTGTTGCTGATTTGTATATTCATGATTAAACCTGCAGCTGTCCAGTGCTGGGAGGATTTGGGATGAATTAGAATGACAAGAGACATGGTCTTTACAAATAAAGTAATCATTTTTCCCTGCACTTCACATTCATCCTTTTTCAAAGGGTCTCTGTGTGACGCAGATTTGCTGCACTTTGATGCTGGGACTGCTGGGAGATGTCTGGATCTTGCAGTGCTCTTTATTCCCGTGGCAGCCGTGGGTGCAGTGACGTGGGAGGAAGGGGCAGTGTGTTAAATGGTCTGATAGTTTCTAATGGTGTCAGATTCTGCCATTTAAATTGGGACTTTCATGCTAGAGAAGAATTGAAAGGGGAAGATGGGCGTGAAAATCGCTGCTGTGGGCCTCCATTCCTCCTCAGCGTCCCTGTCGGGTGCTTGTTGATCAACCTCCCTCCCCATGCTCCCGCTTCCCCTCCCACTGGAGCTTAATCCTCTGCTGATGGCATCCCTGTGTTGCCATGGAAATTGCCATCTGCCAGCTCGGGTGCTTCACCTCTGCCTGTTGGAGAGCTGGAGCTGGGGTGACCCAGTGGGGAGGTGGCACTGCTGGAGCTGTGGTTGGTACTGTGGTGGCTGGAGGTCAGCACGTGCCCTGCAGCAGCAGGGGACTGGGACACGGGTGGCATCAGCAGTGTTCCCATCTGGCACATGATAATTGTGCCTTTGACTTTTTATCAGTGCCAGAAGTTTGACAGTCAGGAGAAGTGGTGGCCTGTGCTGCTCGTGGCCGTGTGGGTGGTTGGTCACTCCCTGGCCCCTGTTTTCCATGACTAAGCAGTTCTGCCTCCTCCTGTTTCCAGGAGTTGTACCCTACATCCATGCTGCCATTGCCTTAGGGTGAGGTGCTTTTAGTAATCACCCACAGCTCACGCTAAAGCTTCCTGAAGTGACTGCAGCTTCTGGTCCTCACCCTCCTGGAGTCTGAGTGTGAGCTACTGGCTCATTAAAAGCTCCCCAGAGAGGCCTGGGACCTCTCAATCAGTGCTGGACAGGTTTCTGGTTCCTCCCAAGGTGGTTGCAGGGACAGATGCTCCATTTTCCTGGCATGGCACGAAGGGCTGGTGTGGGAGTGGTAGCAGAGGGCAGGTGGAGCTTGGGGTGAAGCCTGGCCCCTGGTGTGGGTGGGATGGGAAGCTCATTCGAGGGCTGTGGGACCTGCCTGACTGGGGAAGCAGAGGAGTGCAGATGGGATGGTGCTGAATGTTCTTCCCAAGCTCCACTGAGGAACATCAAAGCCCCAAGAATTCCAGCATGAGAGGAGGGCTCAGTGGGGCACGTCAGGTTTCTGTGGGTCCCTCTGTAGGGATGGTGGTGTCTGGGAGCTCTCAGGGTGATCTCTGACTGTCTTCTGATGCACGCTGGTGCCAGGGGGCTCGTGGGCACATCTTGCAGGAGGTCAGTGCTCTTGCCCAAAGGGCAGCTCAGCTGGAGCTGGCACAGGCTCTTGTGGCACTGCTGGGTGGCAGATACGTGGTGCAGTGTTAGGCACCAGGGCTGGATGGAAGGAGATCCACTGGATCGTGGTCTTACTGGTGTCCAGGGCTAGGTTGGGCAGGGCTTGGAGAACCTGGGAGAGGGGTGGAATGGGATGAACTTTAAGGTCCTTTCCAACCCAAACCATCCTAGGATTCTAAAGAAAAAATGGGTAGAGCTGCATGCAAAAGCTGGAAGGTGTATAGTAGGTAGGACAACATGGAAAGTGCTTTTTTTTTGCTGTGTTTTCTAATTGAAAGCCAAACAGGTTTTAGTTTTACAATCATCCACCTGAATGAAATGAACCTTAAAACATCACCATTTCCCAATAAAAAGCTTTTGACAAAGCAGCTACAAAGTTCCCCAGGAACAAAAATTCTCTTTGAATGAAATGCAGGGAACACATTTGGGAAGAGTGGGTTGAGTAAACCTCCAAGCTGGTTTTTTTCCCCCTTTAAGCAGCACATTTGGAAGATAAGAAAGTAGAAGAAATGTTATTTGATAGCAGGTCTGTTCCTGGAGGGAAGCACATGGAGCACGTGGGGTGTTGGCTGTGCTGTGGTATATATTGGAAGGATGTGTGGTGGGGAGGGCTGGGCAGGGCCGAGATCTTCGTCCCGCTTTTTAGGCAGCACATATGTTGTTATTAGAGGCTGGCTTGGGAAGCCATAAACAGAGCAAAGTTTGCTTTGTTGCCAACACAGATGAGATAAAATAGTTTTATAGAGATTTATGGGGATAATAAACTATGTAGGGAAGTTTATGACACGTCTAGCTGTGATCAGTGAACTTTTAAAGGGTTTATTGGGCAGGGATGTTGTCTGCCATCGATAAGCCTTGTGTGGTGTTGGAATAGTTAGAATTGTGCTGTTGGTATAAAATATTTTGATTTAAATAATGTATTTGCCTCTTCCCAGACCCTCTCCATAAATGAGCCTGGCAGAAACTATATGCAGGGGGAGGGCTGGTGGTCAGTCACCTCCAAATTATCGTCCAAACAAGAGATGAAGCTGAGGGAGATCAGCTGCAGGAACACATCACTGAGCCCCTTGTGCAGTTGTGTCAGCTTCTAGTGCTTAAAACTAGGATAAACTGAATTTCTATCCCTAATCCATTCATTCAGGGTTTCTGATTGCCTAGACAAGCATGTGTCTTCCTGCAAGTAACCAAATAATAGCATAAATGAAGTTCTGCCTCTTCTGGAAAAAAGGGGCAGGAGTGGAAAATGTAGAGACCATCTGAGTGCAGGACAGCACTGCTGTGGGAGGACACTGAACTGAGCATCTCCTGCTATGCCAAGGGAGCTCAGATGTGAGAACAATCTGGGATTCTCCATGTAGCAACCTGGACCTGTGTTCCACAAGAGATCTGAGTGTGAAACCACAACTCTGGCAAATCTGGGATGACAAATGTGCATGGCTGCTGGAGAAGTCCCCACTCCCCTTTTACTTTTAGCAGTAGCCAGATACTATGGCTTTGCACAGACTTGGTCTACTAAATGGTGTCTGAAATCTTGAAGTAAAGGCAGGTTGTGGGTAGAAGAAGCTGCTTTACAGTTAAGTGACCACAGGAGATGAGAGGTGGCTCTGGAATGGGCCTGTGTCCTGAGGTTGTCCCAGCTCACTCCTTGTTGCCCAGCAGCAAAGCCCCAGTAGGACCCCTGGGCTGTGCAGCAGCCTGGCCACATCAGCTCTCACCTTCCTCACCTGTGTTCCATATCCAACAAGCATTATGTGTCATTAATTCTTGCCCACAGCTGGGGGATTTTATGGGGAAGTGTGTTCCTTTCCATCTCTTGCTGTCAGTCTGTGTGGAGCAGAAGGGAGCTGGGAAGAGGCTGCCACAGGAGTGACAGGGCTTCCCCTGTGGTTGAGCTGAGAACCCCAGTGCAGAGGGGGTGGGGTGAATCATGAGGATGGAGTCAGTCTCCAGTTGTGTTCCCCATCCCCAAATGCAGGCATGTGGCCTCCAGATCTCCCTACAGTTTCACCTCACTTTTCCTTGTGCTTGGTGCTTTAGGAAACCTTTTTCTTCTCCTGTATTTTTCAAGCAAGGGAAAGCTGGCCCTGATATCCCCAAACAGGGGAAGTGATTTTAGATAACATTGTCATTTCTGCATGTGGATTTTGCACAGATGGGCCTGTCCCTCTTGCACCCACTGCTCAGCCAGGGTACAGCTCTCCATGGACAGGATGGCCTGGTCAGTGCTGCCTTCCCATCAGCTGCAGCTTCCCTGCCCTCACACTGTGCTCCTGGTGGTGCTGACCTGTAGCTCTGCAGAATTCATGGGGCCTGCTCCAGGCAGGATGCCTGAACCTGCTCTTCAAGGAGAATAAGGTATCTTTAGTTTTCTAAGCACAAAATGGATTTCCATGAGAAGATTTCCCCTGTAGCTTTGGGAGGTGAGCTCCACTCGTGATCTGCAGCCTGCCTGGAGAGCAGAGCCTGCCCATGGGGTGTTTGACAGTGTAGGGATGGAGCCACATTCTCAGAGCCTGGCAGGGCTGAGGCAGGATGGGCTCCTCAGGAATGGTCCAGTGTGCAGCTGGGACCTGAGCATTGGCCAAGGGAGACACAATCATAGAATGGTTTGGGTTGGAAGGGACCTTAAAGCCAATCTCATCCCACCCCCTGCCATGGGCAGGGACATCTTCCGCTATCCCAGGTTGCTCCACACCCCGTCCACCCTGGCCTGGAACACTCCCAGGGATCCAGGGGCAGCCACAGCTTCTCTGGGCACCCTGTGCCAGGGCCTGCCCACCCTCATGGGGAAAAATTTCTTCCCAATATCCCATCCATCCCTGCCCTCTGACAGTGGGAAGCCATTCCCCCCTGATCCTGTCACTGTCTACTCATGTGGAAAGTCTCTCTCCCTCCTTCCTATAACCCCCCTTTAGGCACTGGAAGGGACTCTGAGGTGTCCCTGGAGCCTTCTCTTCTCCAGGTGAGCACCCCCAGCTCTCCCAGCCTGGCTCCAGAGGGGCTCCAGCCCTTGGAGCATCTCTGTGGCCTCCTCTGGACTCACTCTAACAGGTCCCACACATGGGCACTGAAGGATCTGGCTGGAAAGGCTCTGGGACTAGATGGGCTGATTCTCACTCTAAACTCAGCTTTCTCTTCTTTTTTTAAAAAAAACTTGTCCTTTCTCTTGCAGTACACAAGCACTTGTGAAATGCCTCCTGTGTGGTGGTCCCTGCAGAGGTTCAGTGTGTGCCCTGTGAGGAAGTGTGGTGGTGGTGGTGGTTTGCTTCACTCATGTTGTCATGTCTTCCTTCAGTTATGGGATAAATATTAACACCACAACCACCCACTAACTAGGCACTGCCTGCCATGGCTTATCATCCCAGCCCTGGGCTCTTGGAAAAACTTTACAACACCCTTAAGTTTAAAACAAACACACGTGAAACCCAGTCCCTCTGGGTCTATTAGGGCTGACCAGCAAATGTGCATTTCATTACCCAAAATATGCTGGTAGACCCAACAGAGTGAGTGAGCCAAGGGGAAGTAGACCTGCAAAACACTTTGGATAAAATACAAAAAGTGTTTTTTTATTTTTCCACCCCTCCCCTTTCTCTTCTTGATTTCTCCTGCCATGAATTCCTGGGTAAAGACTTGCATTTCTGAGGGAAGCCCGGGCGCCAAGCTGGGAGACGGATTGCGCAGCCCAGGCCCAGGAATGGCAGGAGTGAACCAGTGGGCGGTCAGAGAACACTGTGTTTTAGTTATTTTTTCTTCTTAATGGTGTCAGTGCTTGGCTCCAGGTGCCTGGATGGGAGAGTTCCTTGATGTTGTCCCTCCATGTGGTTCAGAGTCCCGTCAGGGTCCTACAGTGGGAGCAGAGCTTTGCTGGACTGGCATCCTGAGGGAACAGGGACAGGACAGGGTGTTCCTGCTCTGCCTGGGGTGGTTGGCACAGCAGGGACCTGCATGGCTGGGCGACCACGGAGCTTGGCTCTGACTGGATCTGGCTCATCCACCATCAGGAATTCTCTCTTGTCACCTCCATAAGTGGGAGGGAACAGTTTTAAATTAAAAGAGGAGATATTTGGATGAGATAGTGGGAAGAAATTCTTGGTTGTGAGGGTGGTGAGGCCCTGGCACAGGTTGCCCAGAGAAGCTGTGGCTGCCCCTGGTGAAGTGTCCAAGGCCAGGTTGGACGGGGCTTGGATCAGCCTGGGATAGTGGAAGGTGTCCCTGGCAGTGGCAGAGGGTTGGAGTGAGATGAGTTTGGTGGTCCTTCCCAACCCAAACCATTCTGTGATTCGCATGTGATCAGCAGGTGTGGCTCCAAGGTCTGCCCCATCCATGCAGAGTATCTGGGATGAGAACTGGTAACACCCAGCCCTCCATTTATCCAGCCTGGTGCAAATTACAGCCATCAGGGCTCCCTTTCATCCCTTCTTGGTGGGCTTGGCAGCAAAAGCAGCTGCTTTTTCCAGTGGGATTTTGAAGGCGTTCATTACTTTGCAGCGTTGATGATATCTCCTGGTGCTTGGAAGGATTTTGTCATCCGAGCTGTGCTGCACAAGGATCCTGTGTTGGCCTGATGTGCAGGGGAGGCCGAGGCCCAGCCCATTTCCATGGGCTTTGAAAAGCCACACAGCAAAAAGTGTCTAAAAAGTTATCTGCTTTTTTTGGGGGAAACATTTTGCCTTTGGATGACTGGCTCGTTTTTCATGTGGAGCAATGATTTTTTATTCAGTAATGTCCACATATCCCACTGCTCTCCCTCCAAGAAAAACACGGTGAGCTGTGTCACCAGTTCCAGCAGCCTGCTCTCACGGATGGAGCCGGCTGGTGGCTCCACGCAGGGAGTGTTACTGCATGTGAGAAGGTGAGTCACCAGTGGGGCTTTGGGCAGCAGCAGCTCAGGGCATTTTCTCTGGCTGCTTTGGGACAGTTTAACAGAGACATGTCAACTCTGCCCCATTTTTCAGATGGAAAAATAGGTGGGGAACCCATGGTTGATCAAATGAAAGAAAATTCCTCCATTCCAAGTCATATGAAGAATGATAGTGGCCACACTTGTGAGCTCTACCATCAGTTCTTTATTTTGGTGGTACTGGGAAAGGTGGAATTTGGTCACAGTGGGGAAAACCTGCAGAAGGGAGCAGTGATAGAAGAGCACCTGGGGATGGCTTTGGGAGAGGCAATGCAAAAACCACCCCCCATCTGTGCAAACATCATGGAGGGGTGCAAAGAGCCAAGTATCCCAGTCCCTTCCTGTCCCATGCCAGTGGGAACCAGCTTGGATGGGCTTGGAGCAGCATGGCCTATGGAAGGTGTCCCTGCCCATGGCAGGAGTTTGGAATGAGATGAGTTTTAAGGTCCTTTTCAGAACAAACTAGTCTGGGTTCTGTGATTTTTGGCTTTGCCCTTTGCTCTGCGGGTGAAGGAGATGCTGAGCAGCACCTGAGCTGAGCCTGTCCCTGTGGTGAGACTTTACTCAGGCCTTTGTCTTCCTCCCCAGAGGATGAATGTCTGGAGAGACAGACTGGCCTCTGGGAGCACTGAGCCCCGGGGAGGAGCAGCCGGAGCGGGATGGGCTGGGATCTTTGCCAGCATCACTGGGATGGGCTGTGGGAGAAGAGCACCCTCTGCATCTCACAGTCCTGCACGGCTGCTGTGAATGGTCCAAGCCAAGAACTGGGAGCTGTGCAGGAATCTTCAGTGCTGAGTATTCAGCTGGGTGAGCAGGATGTGTTTTCTTGGCTCTGGAGGGACCCACTGCTGCTCGGGAGCTGCTGGCTCTGGGGGCTGCTGTGCTGGCTGAGCACTGGGACACTGATTTTTCAGTGCACTGCAAAGGGTCCCTGATTCAGCACTGACTGCATTTGTTAAAATGAACTAATTTAATACAGGATGCAGAATTCCTGGAAAACTGCTTTTCAGTATTCGCCTGCAGTGTGTGATAAGGTGGTGATCTGCACCCCTTAACAGGTCTCTTTATTACAAATTAATTAATTTGACTCACAATTCACCTTTCAGTATATATCTCAGTCTAAACCCTCCACACTTCCCAGTGCAGCAATGTGTAACCTGGTGCAGATGTCAGTGCTGACCCAGCTGTTGGGCTTGGGTGGCCCCATGTGCTCCTGGTGGTGGCTCGTGCTGTCCCCAAGCCTCACCAGTGGCTTTGCTGGTGGCAGCAGGAGGTGCTGTGCTCTTCCTTTTGCTTTTCAGATTTTAGGATTCCTAGTGCAGGAATGTTAAGAAGCAGAATTTGTGGTTATTTTTTTCCTGTCTGTGGAGTGGCTGTGCCAAAGTGTATTGGGTGGAAGTGGGAGGAAGAATGGAGACTGGAATACTTTCCTGAGTTAATGTAGATGGAGAGCAGAGTCCAGGGATGGAGGATGTATTTTGTCTTCCTCTGGAGTGGAGCAGAGGACCCCTGTAGTGGTGGGACTGGGGAAGGAGAACAAGTGCAAGGGGCTGTGGGGCTCAGTGGGATCCCCAGCAGGGGCTGTGGGTGCTGGGGCCGCAGCCTCAGCTCTGGGACCAGAGCTGGTGTGGGAGGGTTTCCAAATGATTTGCGCTGCAGGGAGGCAAGAGGTTCTGGAAGCCTCAGCTGGCTGATGGAAGCCCTTGCTTTGGCTTTGGACTTTTTCTGTGCCTGTTTATTCCCTTGCTGTCTTTATTCCATTCCACTCGTGCTGAGACCGACCTTCTCCATGCTGGCAGAGCCTCCAGAAAGTGTTCCCAATGTCCGGCTTTCCTGGGGCCTTTTGCTCTTTCCTGCACTGGGAGAAAGGTAAGGGTTTTACCTCCTGAGCCAGTCTGTGCAACAGGTGGTCCTTCTTTCTTGTTCTCTCTTTTCACACCCTTCAGACCTCCAATGAGCACCTCCCCTCTGCCAGCCCGTTTTGGAGTGCTGGGCTGATCCCTGTGCTGGGAGGAAGATGCCTGTGCTGGGGGCACAATCCCAGGATTGTTTGGGTTGGAAGGGACCCTAAAGCCCATCCCATTCTACACCTTGCCATGGGCAGGGACACCTTCCACTGGACCAGAATGGCTCCAAAGCCTTACAAGGCTTCCCCAGTGGTGGAAGAGCATCACTGCAAAGGCTTGGGCTTGCTGAGGATGAAGGAGCCTCCCCTGCCCTGTGTGACCCAGAGGGCTCAGCTGTGGGGCCTGTGTGCCTCCTGACCTCAGGGTTATCATCCTGCCCCTGGCCATGTAAGCAGGTCAGAGACTTGGAAGTGATTTTTGGAAGCTGGATTCTCCTTTGAGGAGAACACAGCAGCACAGATCTTGATGGCTTCAGGACATGTTTCTTGGAGAAGCACACAGGCTGCCTGGGCACACAGGCTGCTATCCCACCAAATTGTAGCTTTTTTCTCTAAGAAGCAAAATGCCTGACTCTAGAGCCTTCCCAAATCTCCTGTTGGGATCAGGAGCCTGTGTTTCTTCTTATAAAAGCAGAAGGGATGTAATTTTTCATGGGTGGAACCATAAAATCTGTCCGCACACAAGGTGGTGCAGGAAATTTCTTCCTGGGTCTCTCTTTCCCAGTGCTGCTGCTTTTCATGTTTTAACCTGGCTGCATCTCCAGCCATCTTCTGCTCCTCCCTGCTCTGTGTGGGGAAAATGGACCTGTAGGTGCAACCACAGCAAGAAAAGGCAGAGGTGCTGTGGTCTGATGTGGTTTTTGGGCTATTCCCAAAGCAAGTAATCCTGCATGGTGGGTAGTGGGTGTCCTGCACAAGCTGGGGCAGGATAAAGAAGGGTTTTCTCCAGGGTTTTTCTACAAGGGATAGCTGTGGCAAAGACCAGCCTGGAGCCTCTGTCCCCAATCTGAGCTGCCCAGATGCTGTCATTCCTTGTGGGGGAACATGAGCTCAGTATCATGCCCGAGACCACATGCACAGAGTCCAGACTCAAAGTCTCCAGGTGCTCGAGATCCAAGTTTACTCAGCAGCCTGTGTTCCCTGTGTGAGTCCAGAGTGGGTTTAGTTAAACATCCTCCCGTAGGAGCTGTGTATGTGGCTCCTCCTGTGAGCCAGGAGTGTCTGAGTGGGGTGGCTGTGTCTCCAGGGGTGTGTTACCCTGCAGAAATAGTTTCCTATAAATAAATAAACTGAGAAAGGGTTTGCTGCTGCAGGATGTCCCTGCACAAAGGCTCTGGTGTGTCTGCAAACCCTCATGTGTAAGAAACCTCACTGACAAGAACAGGGCAAAGTGGCCAGTCTGAGGAGGGGTCTTTGAAGGGAGGATGGGATGGTAGAGCAGGTGGATTCCTCCAGAGCCCACAGCAGGCATTGAGCCTCCCTCCCCTCCCTGGGGTGGATGGAGGGTTTATCCATGGTGGGGGTGGGCTCCAGTGCTGGCCCTGCCTCTGGTGACACCATGGCTCAGACAGAGCCAAAAAGGAGAAGGGATTTCTGGTGTCCTGCTTTGCTGGTAAGGATCTGGTTTGTTGGGAGCTGCTCCTGCTCCCACTGCTCCTCACAAGGGATGTGGCCACAACTCAGAGCAGGGTCAGGTCTGAGGGGAGCCCAGGTCTGGGGTGCCAGGGGACAGGGGCAGCTCTGCTCCTGACTGTGACCTTGGCTCTTGGATCAGGAGAGACACAGCTCACGGTGCCCAGACTGAAACCTGCTTTGGCTTTGGGAAGCACAGCTGGGCTTGAAGAGATCATGGAGTCCTGGAATGGTTTGGTTTGGAAAGGGCCTTAAAGCCCATCTCGTTCCAGCCCCTGCCATAGGCAGGGACTATCCCAGGCTGCTCCAAGCCCTGTCCAGCCTGGCCTTGGACACTTCCAGGGATCCAGGGGCAGCCACAGCTTCTCTGGGCACCCTGTGCCAGGGCCTGCCCACCCTCCCAGGGAACAATTCCTTCCCAATATCCCATCCATCCCTGCCCTCTGGCAGTGGGAAGCCATTCCCTGTGTCCTGTCCCTCCATCCCTTGTCCCAAGTCCCTCTCCAGCTCTCCTGGAGCCCCTTTAGGCCCTGGAAGGGGCTCTGGGGTGTCCCTGGAGCCTTCTCCTCTCCAGGTGAGCACCCCCAGCTCTCCCAGCCTGGCTCCAGAGGGGCTCCAGCCCTTGGAGGATTTCCACGGGCTCCTCTGGACTCTCTGCAGCAGCTCCATGTCCCTTCAGTGCTGGGATCCTCAGGGCTGGGGGCAGCTTTGCCGGTGGGGCCCTTCCAGATGGAGCAGAGGGACAGAATTCCCTGCTGCCCACAGTGGGGGGATGCAGTGTGGGGTTGCTTCCAGAAGGTGAAATGCAGATTCCTGGGTCTGGAGCCAGTCTGCTCCTGTGCTTCCCCTGCCCTGTACAGGGTTTTGTGCCACTGCCAAATGAAGATGGTGGCTTTGCCCGGTACCAGGGCAGCACTGGTGCAGGAGAGCTCTTTCCCAACTGGAGCCCAGAGAGCTGGGATGTCCTGGTGGTTCCAAAAGGGAATGGAATTGCTCTTCCTCCCAAAAGTGCTGAGTGAAACCAAGCAGCTGTTTGGCTAAACCAGGCTGCAAAGGGCAGGGCCTGCTGTGGATGGCTCTGGGCTCTGCTGGTGGAGTTGGAGAGGAGTTTGGAGGAGGAAAAGGAGGAAGAGAACTGGGAAAGGGGGTTGAGACAGCAGGAGTCCCTGGGGCAGGAGGACAGGGGCAGATGGGCTCAAGATGAGTAGAAGGAGCACCCCACATTAGGAACCCCTATGGAGCGGCTTCCATCACTTCTCTAGTGCCACTTGTCACTGAATCTTTCAGAATCTTAAGGGGGCTCATAAAAATGAGGGAGAGGAACTTTTTGTATGGGTAGATAAAGGAGAATAGTTTTAAACTGCCAGAGGACAGGGATGGATGGGATATTGGGAAGGAATTGTTCCCTGGGAGGGTGGGCAGGCCCTGGCACAGGGTGCCCAGAGAAGCTGTGGCTGCCCCTGGATCCCTGGAAGTGTCCAAGGCCAGGCTGGACAGGGCTTGGAGCAGCCTGGGATGGTGGAGGGTGCCTCTGCCCGTGGCAGGGGGTGGAGTGAAATGAGGTTTTAAGGTCCCTTCCAACCCAAACCATTCCATGATTCTATCTCAGGTGTTGTGAGCTGGCAACTCAAAAGTGCCCCATCCCCTCTCAGCTGGTTCAGTCCCTGCTCTGTGAGCCGAGCTGTCACAGCAGCCCAGCCCCTCTGCTGGCACAGGGACACAGCTGGGCCCTCTCTCAGCTCCAAGCTCCCTGCAGGGTCCTTTATTCCTGTGTGCCACTTGTGTGTCTGTAGGCTGGGGAGCACTCTTGTGTCTCCCTGCATGTCCCACACAGGACTGCAGCTCACTCTGGAGGAATGGGGACACTTTCCCATCAGTGGTGCTGCTTTTCTCCTGCCCTTCACCAGCTTGGTTAGAAGCAATTTTGTGGACAAGCCACAATTTCAGTTTGTAATTTGTTTGTCAGTGGCTCTGTGGGCTGGAATTTGTCCATCAAATGCTTTTCCCTGGCTGGATGTGTTTCACAGGGCAGAGGGAAGGGCTGATGCTTCTCTTCAGAGCTGTGATGGGAGCTGTGCACCTGTGTGCTCACAGGGGTATTGGAGATCCAGGCCCAGAGCAAATTGCTTGATTTCAAGACTTCATGTGTTCCATGGGAACAAGTGAAGAGGCACTTTGGCTGTCCTGCTTTTTCTTTCCCCTTTCTCAAGAGGGATTGGAAGGAAGAGAGGGTTAGATGACCACAAGTGTGATCCAGTGGTTGTGGAGCAAAAGCATCCCTTTGGAAGAGCTGACACAGATTCCTTTCCTTTGCTGGAGCTGCAGAGCCTGGCAGTGCTCAGGTGCCTGGACACAGCAAAGCTCTCCTTGGTTTTCACACTGCCCCTTCCTGAGCTGCCCCAGGACCCTGTTTCAGAGGTGATCATCTTCATCCCACAGCAAGTGTGAATATGAGCTGGATTTTGGCTGGCAATGCCCCCCAGCAAAAGGCAGATGCTGAGCTGCATTCCCCAGGCTGCTCCCAGCCCAGAGGATGCTCCAGGCTTGTTTTCCTTTCACAGCTCTACTTTTCTGCCACAGTGAAGGGAGAAATGCTAGGTTACAGCTATCCATGGGTTGTGCTGGTTGGTTTGGCTCAGCAGAGGAGTGTTTCTCAAGCTTTGGCCTGGGGGACAGTGCCTTGTCTTCCTCTGCCTGTGTGGGTGGGTGGCAGCTGCTTGACCCTGGTTCAGATAAAGGCACAGGATGAAAGGGCTCTGACCTGCTGGGACTGAGCTGGGCTGAAAGCAGCGGCTGCAGCCTGGTGTGCCAGAGCTGCCATCTGAGGCTATGGGTATCTGCCACCAAAAATGTTTCCTTGGAGCACCAGGGGTGGGACAGGTTGCTCCTGTTGATGTGTTTGTTCTAAGCACATGCCAGGGATGTGGACTTGCATAGTCCTGGCCAGTGGGGAGAAGGGGCTGGGGTGTTCTTCCCTTTGCCAGTGCCATTGGTGGCTGAAGGGCCATGTCCTGTGGAGGAGCCATGTGGTTTATGCTGCCCTCAGTGGGATACAGGGGTCTGGAGATTTGATGCTCTCTGTTCCTGGAGTTTTCCAAATACCATTCAGCTTTCTGGGCTATTCTGGGAGAAGAGAAGCTTCCCCAGTATCAGCACAGTCAGCTTGGGTGCTTGCAGAGGGGGTGGGGGAGGAGGGACAAGTGTCCTTGGCAAGGCCTTGGCTCTCCTGTGTTTCCCGAGGTCTGGCAGCCCTTTCTCTTCCTAACTCATTCACTGATTGCTGCATTTGATTCTCCCTGTTATTCCACCCCTGCTTTTTGGGAAACACCCAGTGGCAGGGGTCCTTGACAGGGGCTGGGGACAGAGGGGTTCTGTGGGGCTCAGTGAAAGCTGGGTGTGGATGTGTGGGACACAAAACACACTGCAAGCCCTGAGAGCTCCAACTGGGATGTTCAGAGCTGTCATAAACTGATCAAAACCAGATTATCTGCATCCATCAGAGATCTTAAAGGGTCCTTCTCACTTCCTGGGACTTTGTTGTGAGGCTGTGACCACCACATCCTTGTCTGGTCCAAGAGGAGGAAACTCTGAGCTGAGGGGAGCAAGGGGTGGGAATGAGAACCGTGGGGAAAAGTGCTGGTGGTCCTGCTCTGAGGTGTTCCTGGCTCCTGGGGGAGCAGTGTGGTGTTAAATGTCATTTTAATGGGGGCAGCAGCCCCCTAAATGGAGCAAAACACAACATGAGATGAATCAAAGATGTGTTAATTGTGGAAAATGTCCACGACTTTTTAAAACTAATATTGCTGTGGGACTCAGGCTGCGTGTCACAGGAGACCCTGAAAAGTTGGCCCTTGGCTTGGCCCAAGAAGATGGGAGAAAAGCTCCTGGCTCCTGGAATGTCTCTGTTGAACTTTGTGTGGTGGGACAGAGGAGGGAGGAAGAGGAATGCAGGATTTGCTTAAAGGATACTCCACCCTCAGATCAGCAACGATGGAGAAAAGGGAGTGGGGAGAGGGGAGGGAGAATCTTTCTATCACCATAATTGTGGGGGGTAAAGGGAAAGCCAGACCTTCCCCCTCCTTTAGAGTACCCCATCCCGTGGATTTAAACTCTGGCTTTAAAAGGAGAATAAAAAATAATGAGGACGTGGATAGATGGTTTCTTTTTATCTCTACAACTGAAGAGATAAATGTGATATTAATTATGTGACACAGCTTTGAAAATCATTATGTATCTCTGGTTTTTTTAAAAGGGGGTTTCAGATTTCTGTCTGGGACTAATAAAGAAGGACAATTTAAAAAAAAAACCCACAACTTTAAAGATGATCTGTAGAGAGAGTTGATTGTCTTAATTTTCCCTTCTGCAGATGAAGCTTGTTCAGCTCTCCTGTGCCTTGCATGGAGCCAGTGTGGGTGTGCAGGAGCTGCTGAGGGAGGGAGAACCAGGGGCAGCCTGGCAAGTTCAATAGAACAGAATGTGCTTTGGGATGGCTGGGGGTGAGATGGGACCATGGCAGGGGGAAGCATTGAGCTCTGCACCCCTCTGCCCCCAGGAGAGAGGAAATGAAGGCAGTCAGCAGCGCTGAGGAAGCAGTTTGGAATGTTCTGTCGAGGTCTGCAGGCAGCTGCCTCCTGAGCTGGGGCAGGGCAGGGCAGGGAGAACAGCAGGTGGGTGAGTTTTGTGATGGCATTTAGAGTGGTGGTTGTAGGATCCTACAATCATTTAAGTTGGAAAATCACTTTAAGATCAAGTCCAGCCATAAACACAGGACAGCAAGGCCAGCACTAAACCATGTCCCCAAGTGCCACCTTGTCATAGAATCATCACAGAATCTCGGGATGGTTTGTGTTGGAAGGGACCTTAAAGCCCATCTCATTCCATCCCCTGCCATGGCAGAGACACCTTCCACTATCCCAGACTGCTCCAAGCCCCATCCAGCCTGGCCTTGGACACTTCCAGGGATCCAGGGGCAGCCACAGCTTCTCTGGGCACCCTGTGCCAGGGCCTGCCCACCCTCCCAGGGAACAATTCCTTCCCAATATCCCATCCAGCCCTGCCCTCTGGCAGTGGAAGCCATTCCCTGTGTCCTGTCCCTCCATCCCTTGTCCCAAGTCCCTCTCCAGCTCTCCTGGAGCCCCTTTAGGCCCTGGAAGGGGCTCTGAGGTGTCCCTGGAGCCTTCTCCTCTCCAGGTGAGCACCCCCAGCTCTCCCAGCCTGGCTCCAGAGGGGCTCCAGCCCTTGGGGCATCTCCATGGGCTCCTCTGGATCCTCTCCAGCAGCTCCATGTCCTGCTGCTGTTGGCCCCAGGGCTGGAGGCAGCTCTGCAGGTGGGGTCTCACCTGGGAGGGGCAGAATCCCCACCCTCCTGCTGCCCACACTGGGGCTCAGCCCAGCCCAGGGGGGTTTCTGGGTGCACATGGCTGAGGCATGGCCAGTTTCTCATCCATCAGCATCCCAAGTCCTCCTGCTCAGGACTTCTCTTGATCCATTCTCTGCCCAGCCTGTTCTTGTTTTTGGGATTGCCCTGACCCTTGCCACGGCTGCTGGGTCTGCACAGTGCCAGACATTCAGGCTGGAGGGAT
Organism: Poecile atricapillus; assembly: GCF_030490865.1. Classification (NCBI taxonomy): domain Eukaryota; kingdom Metazoa; phylum Chordata; class Aves; order Passeriformes; family Paridae; genus Poecile; species Poecile atricapillus. The sequence goes on along the minus strand of NC_081262.1, from coordinate 1,606,366 downwards.
CAGCACATTTTGTGAGCTGGAGCTCAGGAGCTGTGACCTGTGTGTCTGCAGGACTCAAGCTTACATAGCATGATGCTTCCTAAAAACCAGCCTGCCCCATGGTTTACCAAAACTTCATTGAGGTTGAGCTTGGATCTCACACCTGGAGCAGTCTGTACAGGGGGAATTACTGTTTCAGAGGGCAGAGCTTCCCAAAGTGTGGTACCGGCTTGATATCTTGTCACTGCTGTTTTGGTGAGGAACCTGCTGCCCTGTGCTCCCTGTATGGGGCCAGGGGAGCTGTGGGGCAGTGCAGGTTCTGCTCCACTGCCAGGGGATATGGGAGCTCTGGCCCTCGTGCCTGGGGCCCACCCAGGCACCCCCAGCCCTGCACCACTGCCCACCTGTGCAGCCAGTGCAACTCTTCAGCTTGGCATGAGCTCTGCTGTGAACCTGTCCTGGGGGCACCTTCCTGTCCCCTTCCTCGATCTCACCATGGATGGGCATTTCTACTGGGCAAGCAGACACCTGGGTGAGGAGCAGAGAGGGCTCTTGGGTCACTGCTGCCCATCAGAGCCCACCCCAGGGCAAAGGGTCACTGCTCTTGGCAGTCACTGTCAGGCAGGTGCAGGGTGATGGGGACACAGGACAATGTCATGGTCCCTGCAGGGAAAGGCAGAAGGGAAACACCCTTGTGAGAAAACAGGGAGGTTCCTGCTGGTGTCAGTGCCCTCCTCTCCAGCACCAAATAAATTCTGGAAACAAGTCCCAGAGAAATGCACCCCTGAGTTTGGGTGGTTTGGGTGTCTAGAGTCCATGGTGGCTTTGGGATTTTTATTACATTCATCTGCACTCTGGATGGTGAAAGGCTAATAACTCCTGGATGGGAGCTCTCGAGGGAATTCCATCTTGCTACCAGAGATGGCTTCCAGGGGAAAGTCAGGCAGCTCAGACCCCTTCTCCAGGGAGGATTTTTCTCCTGCCTCATGCGCAGTGGCCAGGAGTCTGATGCAGCCAAGCCTGTTCCACCTTGGCATCTTCCCAAGGCAGGATCATGCCATGGTCTTCCTCCTCCTCCACCCTGCTGGATGGTGGCCGGGCTGCTGGAGGACCTGCAGGATTATGTCACCCTCTGTGGTGGCTCCTGCTGTGTGGTGGCTGCGCTGGGCTGCAGTGGCCCTGCTAATATTTGCTTTATGACACATCTCTGATAGTGCTCGGTGTGTGCTCAGCCGGCCCCCAGGACTCAGCAGCGCCGGCAGGATGTCAGACCAACAATAACAAAAATAAATCACTCCACACTTTCCGTCGGGTGTATATTTAGTGGTTACTGTGCAGGAGCCCCCAAGAGAGCCTGATGTGTTTATCTGGGCCAGCCCTGCCCCTCCCAGTGCTGCCTCCACGCTGGTGCTGCTGCACCCCCCAAGGCTCGGTCACCCTCCGGCTGCCTGTCAGCATCTCCGTAAATTGTGGAGCTCCCCGTGCCCTGGCCCAGCGTGGACTTGAACTTTCCTTGGAACACAGGGAATGAGCAGAGCCCACCCAGAAGGTTTTGATGAGGGGGAGGAGGGAGGCCCAGGGATGCCCTCCGTGTGGTGCTCCCCCTCCAAGCTCAAATGCTGGTGCTCATTTACGCTCAGGAGCGATGTCCCTTCTCCCATGCTGCCTCCCCAGCCTCCTTCCAGATAGAATTTTAAACACTTCAGCCTCAGTGATTGCCTTTCAGCTCCAAAGTTTTCTGAAGAAACAGAGGTGTGTGAGCTGTGGAGTCATTCTTCCTGCTGCCCTTCCCTGCATGCACTGTCTCCAGCCTGTGTTCCCTGTCAGCTTAAAAACCTCAGCCCTGTCAGTGTCCTTGTCACTGCCCGTGCCCCCAGGGGTTCCAGGGCCCATCTCCTGCTGAAGGATGCTCTCTGGTTTGCAGCATTGTTGGGCAGGTGGGCAGGTGCTGTGTAAATGGACAAGGGAAGAGATACCTTCACTCTTCTTACACTCACCTGAGCAAAATCCCTGTTCCCAGTGTGCCAGCCTGGCACTTTTTTAAAGGATCTCATGGAATTTTTTTTTTCTTGAGTAGAACTGAGCTGATAGAACCCCCATAAAATGCAGAAACCTCTGTGCCCTAAATCTTCTGTTGCTTTGAGATACTTGGATGGGGAAGTTTGGGAGAAGAGGTAAGACGTGGCCATTTCTATGGGCAGCACCTCCATTGGGAAAGGCTCTGGCCTCTCCTAGCGGAGAGCTCATCTGTGGTAGTGCTTGGGCTGCAGGGATTGAACCTTTCTAAAGGGTGACCAGGGATTTCTCTATTATTAAGATCTGGTGTATTTTTTCACCAAGTAGTAGAACAAAATTGTTCTTTAGTTTCTCTCCTGTGCATGGGTCAAGTCCCAGTGCTCACACCACTTAGCCTGTTTCTTCTTGGCTAAAGCCCTTATTACCCTTATTATTAAAGCTCTTGGTCTGGCACTTCCAATGCCCAATCATTTGGCTCATGGTGTCATGTTAAGTAATGGGTTTCTGATGAAGTAACCTCAGGGTGGCTGAGCATCACCCTGCTGTGATCCCCATGGCACATGTGGGGCTGTGATCCCCATGGCACACCTGGCTGTGATCTCCATGGCACATGTGGGGCTGTGATCTCCATGGCACATGTGGGGCTGTGATCCCCATGGCACATGTGGGGCTGTGATCCCCACGGCACATGTGGGGCTGTGATCTCCAGGCACACCTGGCTGTGATCTCCAGGCACACCTGGCTGTGATCTCCATGGAACACCTGGCTGTGATCTCCAGGCACACCTGGCTGTGATCTCCAGGCACACCAACACACCACCTCACTTGTCCTTACTCAGAGACCAGGGTGTTACTCTGGGTTTGAGTTCTGCTGCTCCCACTCCTCTGAGCTGCTGGGATCCTGGAGGAGGCTGCAAAGGCCTTTTTGCTCTCCATTCTCCTCCTGTCTTCCCCATGGGACTGAGGAGGGGGCAGCCCCAGCCCTGGCAATGCTCTCAAGCTGTTGTTGGTACCTGTGCTCATGCCCAGCACTGCCTGAAGACAGGACATGTCCCTTTCCAGCTGGGTATGGATGAACCCCTGTGTATCCAGAGGTAATTTCCACCAGGTCCCAGGTGGGCAGGTGCAGCAGAGAGTGAGCAAAGCTAACTGATGCTGTTCTGGGCTCTGGCTCTTTTCTGCATACTGGTCCTCACTGGTGGAGCACATCCCTGGTGCTTGCAGGGCAGGCCAGGGCTTAGCCAGGCTCTGCTTCACCCCACCGTGGTCCCCAAACATCACCTGAGTGCCCACCCAAGCCTGGGAGAGCGCTGAGGGTTGGAAGCAGCCTGGCAGGGAACACCCCTGGGGTGGGGGGGTTGAAGCCCACAGCCCTGGGGTGTGTGGGGAGGAGGCAGCAGGAGACGTGGCCAGCTCAGGCCAGCTCTGCTGGTGGCCCTGGGCAGCCACTTGGCCTCTGAGAGGTGCAGATCTGTGGCCACACTCCCACACTAAGCCCATGGCAGCTGCCTGGCTGTCCTCATGTCCAGCCTCGAGCACACTTTGCTGGGGTGGAGCAATGCTGGAGTGTGAGTAATGATCCAAACCAAACCAGGACATGGCTTTTCTGCCTGCAGGGAGTCTCTGGTCTGATCTTGCTCTGCCCTCTGCAATGTCTTTTTTCCACTAGGACACCCCTCAGGACAAAATGCAGCAGTGGTTTGCACCATTTTAAGCTCAGTAAAGTGTTAGGACCAGGCTTAATACAAAACTTGTGAGGATGTTTTACCCACCCTGCCACCAGCTGATCTTCTGAGTCAAAATCTTTGTCCCACTGCTAATTTCTTCATAGTGGAGATTGTCACCTGCCTTCCTTGACCCCCAGTAGATGCTGTAAGATCTTGCTTTAAGGTACACTGGCAGGATAAGGGGGAATAGCTTTAAGCTGAAGCAGGAGCTATTTAGACCAGATGTTAGGAGTAAATTGTTCCTTGGGAGGGTGGGCAGGCCCTGGCAAAGGGTGCCCAGAGAAGCTGTGGCTGCCCCTGGATCCCTGGCAATGTCCAAGGCCTGGTTGGATGAAGCTTGGAGCAGCCTGGGATAGTTCCTGCCATAGCAGGGGGTGGAACCAGATGAAGTTTAATGTCCTTTCCAACCCAACCCATCCTGCTGGGGTTCTATGATTTCCTGAAGGTCCATCAGAGCAGAGAGTGGCAATGGACAGGGTCTGTTCCCCTGGGCAGTGCAGCCAGACAGGTCACCCCTCCCGGTGGGAGCCAGCTCAAGGACAGCAGACACACCCTGGGGAGGATTCACTTGTGGGAACCTCTTGCTCTGCCAAGGCAGAGGTTGCCTCAGGAGCCCAGTGGATGAGGAGGTGGCCGTGGCCTCCAAAGCCCCAAGGGCCCCATGGAGTCACCTTTGAAAGTGGCTGGTCCTTGCTTCCCGTGGGCCTGGCTGTCCACACAATGATGTAATTCCAAGCATCTCCTCCTCTAGGCAGCTCAGCCTGGATCATGCCATGGGCTGGCCTTACCCTGCTGCTTGCATGGATCATCCATCTTTGCTCCAAGCCCTTGGCAAGGTGGGCAGAGGCTTTTCCCCAGTAGCCCATGGGAGCCAATGTCAAGGTTTCTCTTGGCATCAGTGCATTTCAGATAAGAACTGTAATTGCTGCTCAGCACTGTAAACCTCATCTCTCTGCTCCCAAGCCTAAGCCTGCCTGCCTTGGACTGGGAATGCCATGGAGCAGAACACCTGCATGTCCTGTTTGCTGCAGGGCTGCTCCTGAGCACTGCAGTCAGGTATCATTAAATCAGCACAGTCCCAGCCTGCCAGAAGCCAGGCTGGTTGGCTTTGGAAGCAGTCTGTACCCTGGCATCTGGCAGTGCAGCTGCTTAGAGTCACTGAATGCTGCTCTGAGTGGGTCCTTCACCTCTGGAGTGGGCAGAGCTGATGCCAAGGGCCAGGAGCTGGACAGCCCCAGCCACGGAGAAGTGTGCTGGAGAAATGTGGCTGTGCACAAGGGACAGCATCAGGCACAAGATCTTCAGCTGGCAGGAAAAGCAGCCCCTGCCATGGCAGAGAGCATTGTGCCAAGATCCAGCGGCCTCTGAGGTGTCCCTGGAGCCAACCCACACACTGTCTGCCGGGCTGGGGGCAGGGATGCTGCAGGATCTGCATGGATTGTGCTGAATGCATCCTGCCATTGTAGATCTGGCCTTCAGCCATGCCCTGCTCAGCCCTGGAGCTTTGGGCTCCATCCCCAAATCATGGGCTGATTCCCAGTGACCCTGCCCTCATCTCTGTGGAGCTGTGTGGTAGCTCCAGGCCTGATCCTGCTCCTGACTGAGCCTTGGTGTCCCAGCATCACCTCAGAGATGCCCCGTCCCACCAGCTCACTCCTTCTCCTGACTCCTGCTGGAACTTGGCCTTGACCTGCAAGTCTTCCCTGCTTCTCACAGGGGAGTCATGGTCCTTCCCTGACATCCCCCCAGTTCCTGGCCCTTGCTGCACCCCAACACTTCCCTCTGAGGCTTGGGAGCAAGTTGGAAGAGCTGCTGGGGCTGGCAGCAGCCTCACCAGCATCTGCTTCAACAGAAAGCTGTGAAACCACAGAGCTTTGCAGGGATCACCTTCAAAACACTTCCAGAATCTCCAGTGTCATGGGAGAGGAGGTTCCCACGCTGGGCTGTCTCAAGGTCTGGCCACCTGGAAAAGATGTCACAGGTTTGCTCTGGTCACAGCTGTGCTGGACACTGAGCTTGGACACAGCTGAGCAGAGAGCAGTGCTGAGGAGCAGCTGCAGCAGGGAGTTCTCCACATCAGACATGGTCCCACCTCCTCGAGGTGCAGGAGAGAGCCAGGCCGCTAATGGAGGCACACGAGCACCTAAAGGCTGCATGGAACTACATGGATGGCTCCATGATACCTGCTGCAGCCTGCTGGCCTCCTCAGACAGGACCTGCTCTCTCACCTTGGAAGGGAGCAGCAGTTCTGCTGGAGAGGTGTGGACTGATCCTGCTGGAGCACCTCTGGAGTATTCAGGCTGCTCAAGGCTTTGCAGCTGACAGAACATCCCAGGGAGCACAGCCAATGGACAGGAGTTGGGATCTGCAGATCCCGCCTGAGCTCTCAGGGTCGCTCCCTTTTGGCCAAGAGCTTGGGAGATGAAGCAAAGAGCTGAGGGTCCAAAAGAAAGCAACCACAGCTGAACTCAATGTGACTTTATGGGAAGGAGCCTGTCCTTGCTGGGGAGCACAGGAACAGGCAGGGGGCCCAGGGCCCTGCACTGTCACCCTGCAGAAGGTGCTGCTGTTGCTCTACAGAACTCTCTCTTGGGTGTCTGGGGTCTGTGGAGAGGAAGACTTTGTTCCTCACTGTGATGAAGGACCAGACCATTGTGCTCCCTTCCCACCTGCCTGGGGTAGAGGGAGGTGGTCTGTCCTCCATGGCCACTCCAGGGCTCTTGGAACAGCACACCCAGGGCAGGCTGCTATCTGTTCTGCTTTCAAAATAACCCTTGTGGAGCTCTGTTCCCACAGTCTCCTTAGGAGAGGAGGAATTTGTTCCTAATGTGCCTGTGAAATGGGTTGAGTGGTTTTTTTTACTCCCCATCATTTATATGAATGTGGCAGTGACAAGCAGGAGGGTTTGCTTCCCTCAGATTTTCCCAATGGCACAAGTGCTGACCAAGGAGCAGGGAAGAAATCAGTTACTGGAGTTCTGCCTCCATAGGAAGAAATCAATGAATTTGTGCCTCTGGCATGACAACAGAACCCCCAAACCTCCAGAGACACCCTTGTGCTCTGCCACACACACTGTGCTGGGGGCTGCACTTGCAGCTCAATAATCTGGTCAGAGGGTGCAATTATCTGTGTGTTGGTTCATGTGTGTGTGCACACACTTGCTTTTACACTAGAAACATGGATTTTTGCCTCTTTTTTTTTTCTTTGCTTTTTCTTTTTCTTTTCAGTAACTGAGAAAGACCCAGAAGATGCTTGTTTGGTTGGTTGTTTTTTAAATTTTGTTTCTAAGTTCAAAGGATGAAATATCATAACTGTTAAAGGTCTACTTATTCCTAAAATTAGGTTCTTTATAAATTTAAGAAAGATCCAAAGGATCAAGTTTTCCTTCTTATTCAATGTCTCACTCCTATTGGGATGTTGCATCTGTTGGTTCTTAGGAATCTTGGTGGTTTTTAAGTGCTCCAGTGCCCAGGATTAAGCCAGGAGTGAAGATGGAGGTGGCTAAAAGACATCTCACCTATGGGAAAGCTCAGGTGGGTTGTCCTTCAGCCAGGCAGGGACTCACACTCCTGTGTGTTTCCTGGTCCAGAACTTTCACCAAAGACCTGGAAAGTGGTGGATTTTGGTTTCCAAAGGCACAGGAGAAAGGTTTCTGCCTTCAGCTGCTCTGTTTCTGCAGGACACAGTGATCCTGTGTCCCAGCACTCCTGGTGTGCTCCAGCCACCGGAGCCTGGACCCCTGGGGTCACTGCTGTCCTCAGCTGAACAAGGTGTGCACTGGCTCTTGGTTTGTTCAGTGTTCTCAGGAGCAGGGAGCTTTACCTGGGAGAGGTGGTGTTTTAAACCACCTGTGTTCATCCAAAGGTTTCTGGGAGCAGCAGGTAGGGTATTCCCCTTTGGTCAGAGCAGGGGCAGGTCTCACCTGGCTGTTGGGCCAGCTGCCAGAATCCACCTGAGGGCTTCTCTGTCCATCCTGGGACTCTCTGGGTGTCTCATGGTGCTCCTTGTCTGTGAGGGACAGAGAGGCAGTGGCTGGCACAGACCATGGCTCCCATCTGTGGTCTGTCCAGTCCTGACTGCAGGGGTCACTTCTGCATTTCTGGGGTTTGCTGACATTTTCATGCTGGGTTTCATGGCCTTTGGCTGCTGTGCTGGAGGAAGCTCCCGTGGGCTCTTCTCAACACAGCCCAAGCACTTTCTGCCTCCTTCCCCCAGCCAAGAGCTGGGCATTACCCAACACCTTCATCCAAGAGGAAATGCCTCCCTCTCAAGCCCTGGGGGTTTTCAAGCTTTTATTCCTTTCTTGGGTGCCTGTTTGCAAACAGGCTGTGCTTCACCCAGCTGGCTCACCTGTGGGACAAGCAGAGAGCAATTTTTTGGGAATGGCAGCATGAGCCACTCGCTCAGTGCTTGAGTCACCTCTTTCCGGGTGGGCCATAAAGTCTGCTCTGGATGTAGCTGTTTCATAGCATCCTTTCTGCATCCCTGGGAGTTTTGGTGTGCTTTTGGACTTGTCAAGGGCCTTGGGGCACCCTGACTGTTCGCCATTATCTGCATTTGGTCAGGAGTGGGCAGGAATGAGTGGCTCCTGTGGCTGAGCTACAGCAGCTCAGGCAAGCTGGGATTGCCAGTCTCTACATTTCTTTAGCATTCAGATTTTAATTTAGGCACATCACCTGGCCACCCTCAACCTGCTGAACCCTGCAGGGCTGTCACCTCACCCCTCCTTACATGTGGTGACGGCTCCGCCCGGGCCCTCATTCCTCATGCAGAAGATTTGCTCTGCAATTTGTTTTGTTGCAGTAGCTCTTGCTCTTAATTACAGGGAGCCTGCAATCAAAGCTAAAGTGTCACAAGCCTTGTTGTTGTTCTTGCCTGTGAGAAGTTGCAGTGGTAGCAAGGCAGATTCTGTGTCCCATCCCTGGAGTGTTCAGAGCTAGGCTGGGGTTTGGGGCAGTGTGGAAGCTGTCCCTGCTCATGGTAGGGGGTAGAATGAGATGAGCTTTAAGGTCCCTTCCAAGCCAAACCAGTCTGTGATTCTGTTTCCACTTTTCTTTGCTGGTCAATGAAAAGTGCAGGAAGATCCCTTGTCCTCCAGGCTCTCCTGGATCTGGGTTGGGACCAGCCAGAAACCAGGCACACACCATTCCCAGTGTGCTCCCACCTATTGCCTTCACAGGGGCCTACACAACAGCTGGGTGAGAAGAAAATCCCATTTCCCTGTTAAAAGGAGTGTGCAGATGTCTGAGTGCAGATGCTGCACATTCTGCTGCCGTGTCCTGCAGCTTCCCAAGATTTGGGGTTAGAGTTTCGATGGGTTTAATTCAGCCTAGAGTTCCCATCCAGATCTCAGCTGCTGGATTGCCACAATGTGTGGGGACACCCAAAACCATCTCCACCTTCTTGCTGTGAAGGTGGAGAACCAAATTTATCTGTACAACCCAAATCTGGTGTGTGAAAGCAATGTGTCCTTAGCTGTGCTCTGCTTGGTGCCCCTGGGTATCAGCCTGCCTTGCCTTCCCCTGATGATGCCACTGATAGGGGGGAAATGGGAATGGAAATAATGGCTCATTACCAGTTCTGCACAAACAAAACTTGACTGCTGGGTAGCTGCGAGATAATGACCAAAATTTGGTGGTGGTATCATGTGGAAGCATCTTGCTGTCCTAGAAAAGGATCTGAGGCAGCACCTCCCTGCCTCTGGTGCTGGGATCTCTTCAGCTCAGCTTGCGAGGTACAAGGCTTATCTTAATATTAAAACTGATAATGATGAATGTTTCTTAAATCCTTCCAACTTCAAAACCACTCGTGGTTTGTAGTGTTGTAGTGCCTTTCAGCTGAGCCAGCTCCAAGCTGTCAGCAAGGGGGGAGACAGAGCCCTTGTGCTCCTTGGGAGAGGAGGCAGCTCTACAGCAGGGTTGGGATGTACTCAGCAAACCCACAAGGGGCTGGGGGTGGGATCCCTCCCCTCTTGCCACGCATGGCTCAAGTATTCCCCACCTGTAACACAGCAGGAGTGGAGTCAATGGATACAGCAGATGAAATAATTCTGGACTGAAGGAGAAATTATGAGTGCAGCCCTCAGGTACCTAAAGTGGCTCCAAGAGAGCTGGAGAAGGACTCTGGACAAGGGTCTGGAGTCACAGGACACAGGGAATGGCTTCCCAGTGCCAGAGGGCAGGGATGGATGGGATATTGGGAAGGAATTGCTCCCTGGGAGGGTGGGCAGGCCCTGGCACAGGGTGCCCAGAGAAGCTGTGGCTGTCCCTGGATCCCTTCAAGTGTCCAAGGCCATGAACAAGCTGGTCTAGTGGAAGGTGTTCCTGCAGTGGGATTGGAACCAGATGATCTTGAATGTCCCTTTCAATTCACCCCATTCTGTGACAGATATTATGCTCAGGGTGTAGGTATATCCTCCATTCCAGAGGTGCAGCTGATCAGGAAGAGGCTCCTGAGGATGCTCTGCTCTCTCCTCAGTGACAGGGCTGAGGCTCAGGGGCTGTCAGTGCACAGGGGGTGGGGGTGTTGCAGGCACTGGTTTGTCCCTCCTTACACAGGCTGCCTCCCTGCTGGGGATGCTGCGTGGGTAATGAGGTGGAGGTGGATCAGAGTTAAGCCCTGCCTGGCCTCCCTGTTGCAGGCAAATGGATTTTCAGCTCCAAACAGATTGTCGTGACTGCTGGGACACCCCCATACTTTCTCTTGCTCTGTGGGTGCCAGAAAAAGCTTTGTCTAAAACAGCTTCCCATCAGGGAAGAATGGGTTTCAGCATGGCCTCAAGCACCAGTCTGCAGCAGGACTGAGTTTTGCATTTACTTTTTATCTTCACTGAGCATCTGCTCAGATTCTTCTCTGTGGTTATCAGACAGTAACTGCTACCTTCTCAAAAATGGAGAATTCTCCAAATCACATCCTTGCCTTGAATGTCATGGAATGTCTGGTGGTTCCAGTCCATTCCACCCTGAACAGCAGCTGCTGGGAGTCCCAAAATGAAGGGGGACAGGATGACAGAGGGCTGATTATGGAGGGGAACTCTCCTCCTGTAAATAAGTGCCTTGAAACCCATGCTGGTTATCAGGAAATTCCTCACCTCCCTCAGTCTGGGCCTTTATGAAAGCAGGTGATGGTTTTGCTCCACAGGGAACACCTGCAGCCAGCAGGGTCGGGGTTGGCCCTGCAGCAGCCCTGAGTCCTTGGGGGCTGGAATGTCCCCCCCCAGCGCTGGGACTGGAGCTGTGCAGTGTTTTCCCTTTGTGGAGGGTTTTCCCAGGCAGTGCCCTGTGCTGTGCTGCAAGGACAGGCCAGGAGCAGGGCTTGGGGCCAGTGAGGTGACATCAGGTGCCCAGGAATGGGACAGGGCCAGCCAGCTGCTTTGGAAGTAAAGGCAGGGAAATGTGCTGCTGCCTGCTGGCCACCCAACCCTCCTGCCCCAAATCCCCCCAAAAATGAGCTGCTCCTCAGTGCTCAGGGTGGGGGTGGAGCAGTGCTGCAATACCCAGCCAGGAGCCTGGATAATTTCAGGTTTATTTTGTGTTTCCCAGATACTTTTCAGCAGAGGCTCTCAAAGCACATTTCAAATAATAGGCAATTTTTCCTTTTACTGCCCCTTTCAGGCTACTAAATGCTCTTTTCCTTTTCCACGGAAGCAATCTTGGGCACACGGAAGCTGTTTGGCCTCTGCAGACACACACAGTGCAGCTGAGCCTGGGAGAGGATTCAGTTAAGAGTCTCAGGCATGAGTTCTCCTTTTTATGCTGTTTCTGCCAGATTTGGGTCTGCAGTTCTACACAAAAGGTAGCCAAGGCAAAATAAACGTGGAATTAGATAGTACATGGAAGCAGACTGGGTCCCAGCCAAGCTCCAAATCTGCTCCTGATGCCAGGGTTTGTGGATTGCTGTTAATCTGAGAGGTAGCTTTGTACACTTAATAGGTGTGTGACTGATTTTGGTGCCAGGAGATTGGCTGTTCTCATCAGGTCATTCTTTATTTATAACCTAAAGCAGCTGGAAGTTTCCTCCTGGAGGGACTGGGGGTCCCAGAGCTGCACTGGCAGGGACAGGGCAGGGTTGCTCCTTCTGCTGTCACCAGCCTGTTGTGAGTTGGCCTCAGGGAGAGTCCTGGGGCCGTGGTGGCTGGGGCTGGGATCCCTCTGGCATGGGGAAGAAGCAGAGAAGCCGCTCTGCAGAAGGACTTGCAGCTCCTCTCAGCCCATGGCCTCTCTTGCAAGGAGAGGCTGTGCTGAGAGAGACAGTGCTCAGGACGGAGAGGGACTCCCCTCCCTCTCCCACACAACCCCTTCCCACCCATCCATCAATTTAAAAATAGCTGCTGGGGGGGTCTTTTTAATCCCAAAAGCCTGGTGAGACTGGATGGGGAAGGGAGTGATGTGCCTGAGCGTGAACTCACTTCAATTAACCAGTGCCATGTCAAAAACCACCAAGCTCCCCGTCCTCCTGCCCAGGCTCAATTAGCTCTCCCTTTAATGAGAGCCTGCCTCTTGCCTCGCTCAGCTAATTAAAGAGCCCATGCCAGTAAGCCGTGGCACCAGGTTGACGGTGGGGAGCTTTTCTGAGCAGGATGTGAAGGGAAGAGGGATCACGCTGGCAGCAGCTGCTTGGCTGGGGGCCCTGTGGATTCAGCTCACCCCCACCGAGCTACTGGAAATGGAATATCAGGTTTTAAACCCTGGTTATAAATACGAGTGCGGGAGCTGATGCAACCCTGGCAGACGAGAGCGAGGTGTTTGGAAACAGGAGCCTGCTGGCAGGGAAGGCAGAGCTGCCCCACTCCCCCCCAGCGGCTGGGAAAGCTGCTGAGGGGGTCCCTGTGTCCCCTGCTCCCACCACCCAGACTGACCTGGGGCTTCACTCAGGGAATTTGCCAGGGGAATTAGTGGGCTCCATTGGCTCCTGGGTCTTTCTTCCCCTCTAATAAGTTATTCAGCCTGGAGAAGAAAAATCTCTGGTGAGACCTTAGAGCCTCTTCCAGTTCCTAAAGGGACTACAAGAGAACTGGTGAGGAGTTTTGGACAAGGAAAAGGTACTGGGAGTGACAAGAAAAGTTTCTGAAGCACTTGGGATATCTTGGTTCCTCCGTCCAAGAGCAGATCTGTGCCAAGGTGGGTCAGAGGGCTGGATGGGAAGCTGAGTGAAGGGTGTTCACAGAATCCCAGAATGGTTTGGATTGAAAGGGACCTTAAAGACCATCTCACACCACCCCCTGCCGTGGGATGGAACGTGTCCCTACCTTCCACCAGAAACAGTTTGCTCCAAGCCTCATCAACCTTTCCCTTTGAGAGGTGTTCCATCCCTCAGCTGCTTCAGGACGTGCTGAGTCCTGGAAGCACCCACGGTTTTCTAGGCGAGGTCTGGTGTCAGAGCTCTGGCTGCAGCCAACTCACGACCTTCAGGGAGTTGGGAGTTGAAGTACCAAGCCAAATCCACCTCTGCTCCCTGCATCTGTGGCTGCTCCAAAAATCCTGTTCCCATTAATAGAAAAAATGTCCTGCTGTGAGTGGGCAAATGGGGGTCCCAGTGATTTAGCTGGGGTGAGGCCCTTGCACTGCAATCTCTCAGCTGCTTCACAGCAATGACTGCAAATGACAGTAATTTGTTAGGAACAGACCTTTGTTCAGGAAAGAATTTTGCACCTCCTGAAGAGTATGTTGGGCTAGTATAGAAGAAGCGCAGCAAAGACTCTTGAGAATAATAAACTCTGTAGATTTCAAAGGAATGTCTTGAGCAGCCTAATGGTTTGATATCTGTGAAGTTCCTTGCAGGACTTTGCCACCAGGCATTTATCAGGTGTCAGAGAGTAATGGGAAGCAGGGGAGGGCAGAGCAGGCAGAATCAGAAGTTTTGGGTGTGGGGGCTGCTTTGGCTCTGTGCCCACACCTGCTGTGTTCTGCACCTTTCCATCTTGCCTATTTTCCTTTTCAGCAGTAGTTTTGTTCCTTGCCTGAACTGAGAGTGTGGCACCAGCCCACGGCTCTGCAGAGGATAAAAAGCAGCCCCCGCTCTGCTCCTGCAGCCTGAGCCCTGCTCCTCACCTTCCAAAGCATCTTGCATCTCCATCCCTAAGCCCTGGGATGCTTTGACCAGGTTTGGACGCGTCTGCAAGGGGCAGAGCTGCTGTTTCTGCAGTCCCTGGGGAGGGCAGAGAGCTGGTAAGGAGATGCTGGTGCCTCCCTTAGCCCCGCACCCTTGTCCCCTCTGAAAACCCGCTGTTACAGGCGAGTTCTGTGCAGTCAGTCCGGGATTTGAATCCCAGCACCGCGTCACTCTCCTCTTCAGCCGCCGGAGGGATGCGGTGGGAGCGGGGAGGATCCTTCCCGTGCCTGCGGAGCCCTTTAGATGTCGCGCTGGAGCAGCGAGTCCCCCTGAGCCCTCGGCCTCCTCCTCCCCCTGCTGCTGCTGCTGCTTCTGCTACTGCTGCTGCTGCCCCTGCTGCTGCTGCCCCTGCTGCTGTTCCTGCTCCTGCTGCTGCTGCTGCTGCCCCTGCTGCTGCTGCTGCTGCTGCCCCTGCTTCTGCTGCTGCCCCTGCTGCTGCTGCCCCTGCTGCTGCCCCTGCTGCTGCTGCCCCTGCTGCTGTTCCTGCTCCTGCTGCTGCTGCTGCTGCTGCCCCTGCTGCTGCTGCCCCTGCTGCTGTTCCTGCTCCTGCTGCTGCTGCTGCTGCCCCTGCTGCTGCTGCTGCTGCTGCCCCTGCTTCTGCTGCTGCTGCTGCTGCTGCCCCTGCTTCTGCTGCTGCCCCTGCTGCTGCCCCTGCTTATGCTGCTGCCCCTGCTTCTGCTGCTGCCCCTGCTGCTGCCCCTGCTTATGCTGCTGCCCCTGCTGCTGCTGCTGCTGCCTCTGCTGCTGCTGCTGCTGCCCCTGCTTCTGCTGCTGCTGCTGCTGCTGCTGCCCCTGCTGCTGCTGCTTCTGCTGCTTCTGCTGCTGCTGCTGCTTCTGCTGCCCCTGCTCCTGCTCCTGCTGCCCCTGCTGCTGTTCCTGCTGCTGCTCCTGCTGCCCCTGCTGCTGCTGCTGCTGCTGCTGCTCCTGCTGCTGCTGCTGCTGCTGCTGCTGCTGCTGCCCCTGCTCCTGCTCCTGCTGCCCCTGCTGCTGCTGCTGCTGCTGCTGCTGCTCCTGCTCCTGCTGCTGCTGCTGCTGCTGCCCCTGCTCCTGCTCCTGCTGCCCCTGCTGCTGCCCCTGCTGCTGTTCCTGCTCCTGCTCCTGTTCCTGTTCCTGTTCCTGTTCCTGTTCCTGCTCACTTCCAGCCTGGTCTCAGGACTCGGGGACTCTGCTGGTGTCTGGTTCTGGACAGGTCACGCGGAGCCATGGCCACCACATCACCTGGCACATATGGAAAGGGCTAGCATGTCTCTAGCCTCTGGCCTGGAGATCTGTTGGGATATTTGGGATCTCATGGGGTGTCCCAGGGTGCTGCCTGGTGTGGTTTCCCTGACTGGGAAAGGTACAAATCACTGTCCCTGCAGGAGCCGCCGGGTGTCGCTTACCCGAGCTCCGAGGCATCCTCCTCGCAGGGCCGGGGCTGTCTCACAGCTGACGCTTTGCTCAGGGCTCTTGGCCGGCTTTGGGGAAAATCTCCGTTCACTGGTGGTGACACGGTGTGGGCAAAGTTTTGGGGAACGTTGGGAACTCCTGGGACAGGAGCACTCATGTCCTGTTGCTCCATGTCCCGGTGATCAATCAGAAATCCAGCTCTGGGGTGGGATGCAGGATGGGAAGGGATCAAAACGAGCACTGCATACCCCACTGTGCATCTGCTCTACCCTTCTCCCCCAGGGCAGGCTGGCTGTGACCTCTGTCTCTTCCCCTGGGATTTTTGCCCCGCTGTTGTGTTCCTGCTCAGCTTTCCATTTCCTTGGCCTAATGTTTCAATTTCTTGTTCCTTTTGCAGTCTGAGCCTTGGTCCCTTCTCCTCCCACTGCCCACCCCTGGGTCCTGAGCCAGCTCTTGGGTGATGCTGACCCACGGAAGGGGAGAGCCCTACCTGGAGGAGAGAATGGAAGCTTCAGGGGAATGAGGAGGGGGGGATGGAGGGGGGGTGTCTCCAAGAGACCCACAGCCCAGTGTGGCACCTCTTTGAACAGAGCTGTCCAGGTGTGAAGTATCCTTCTGCTGGCATATGAAATTGCATTTCCAGTCCTCTTTGGGGGCCTGTCCAACCAGAGGAGATCAGGTTATGGACTCAAACTCTTGTGCCCTGCCTGTCTTTGTCTTGGCTAAGCTGTTTTTGGTCTGGCTCATTTTGTTCCTGCCCTGACATTTCCAGGGTGAGTGACATCAGAGGCTCCAGAGTGAGCCACTGGAGAAGGAGGGATTTGGTTGTGGAAAGATTGGATCATTCTGTTCAAAGGTAGAAGATCCTGGTTCTCTGGAGGTAGTTCAAAAAAGCCTGGAATTGCTTCCAGAACTCTGATTACCTGACCTTGGGCATGAGTGCTGTGCCCCCTCCATGGCACCCCTGCCAGGCTCTGGAAAGGATCTTATCCCAGCATGATGCAGCCCAGCCCTCAGGAAACGCTGGGGTGCTGTTTGAGGAGCTGAATCTGATCCTCCTGACCCAATGGCCCTTGGAGCTCCCTGGTTTGCAGCAGTCCCTGTGCCAGGTGCAATGCAGCTTGAATTCCTGCCTTGCGGGTCTGAGCTCTTCCTCCACCTGTGGTGGCTTTGTCTCTCCTTGGTTCCCACCAGGAGATGGATACAGGGAAGCTGCTTTCTGGAGGAGACACCATGAGGTGTGGAAGGGGCAGGCATTTGACTTTCACTTGTAGGTGGTCGCCAGAAAAGTCCCCATGGGCAGGAGGTGTCAGTGTCTGCACGGTGACAAACGTGTCCTCTGTGAGCTAAGCTGGCTTCCCAAACCACCTGGATATGTGCCCTGTAGAGCACGGCTAGTCCTCCACCAAAGGTCAAGTCCTGCTCCTGCTGCATGGGACTTTTACCATCAGCAGACAGCAAGTTCTGGGCTGATGCATTTGGGAGAGGGAGGAACAGAATAAGCAAATACTATTTGTGGTTCTTCTGTGGGTCATTTGGTGCTTGCAAGAAGGAAGCTGTGTTGAGCTGCTGGATGGTTCCCAGGGAGAGGGGACCTCCATGGATTCCAGCTTCTTTCCACAAGGCTGACTATGGTGAAGGGGGAAGGCAGAGGCAAGGAGAGGAGTTACAGGGATGCAGTGCTATGAGGAATGGCACAGCACCTAATGGTGACCAGCGTGCTCCCAGGGCTGGAACGTGATCCCTCCCGGTGCTGCTGGGCCCTGCTGGCTGCATGAGGCACCACCAGCAGCCAGGATGTCAGTGAAACAGGGAAGACATTCTCATTCCCTTTCCCAGCAGGCTGGAGGAACAGAAAGAAGCAGGTTCAGTGCTAGGAGTGTGGGACCACAGATGCCTCTCTCCTCCTTGTATTTCCCCCAGACTTACAGTATGCTATGGGGTTTTTCCTCAGCCCCTCTGCAGCCCTGCATGGAGAGGCTGCAGCACCAGGCACAGCTCACAGGGCTTTGGGACCCACACAACCAGAGCGCAGCGTGTGATCCGTGGGAAATGTGGGATGGTGGCAGGAGGGCAAGAGGAAAGGAGCAAGAGGAGAAGAGTGTCCCCCTGAGCCTCCCCCCCACCCCCGTCCCACCGAGTGTGAGGTGAATTCTTGCTGGCTGGGCTCATGTGAGAGCATTATCCCCAGGATGAGCTCATGCACGAAGCACGCGGGTTATCCGTGTGATTCCGGGTGCTGGGGCACCGCTGGCGGATTCCCTGGAGTTATGTGCAGTTGCCATTTCCATGCATTCCTGGGTTAACAGCCGATCAGGTTTCGCTGTTCACATCCCCATTGAGTGCTCAGGGCTTCGAGGCTGGTGATGGAGCGAAATCCCTTGGCTGTCTGACTTTTGCCTTCCCAAACCTGGCCTTCCCTGTTCCTCTTTCTTGATCAGGCCCTCCCTCCTCTCTCCTATGGCATTGGCCACGTTGCAGGTTCTCTATCCCCTTCCTCATTTCAAGGTGAGCTTTAATTTGTGATGCTGCTAGAAGTTGGTTGGGGTCATTGCTGTGTGGGATTCTTGGAGAACTCCTGTCCCTCGCTGGTGTGTGGATCAGCCTGGCGATGAGCCACCACATCCATCGGAACCCTTGCTCTGCTCCAGTGGGGTGTCCTGGCAGAAAACCAGAGTCTGGAGCGGGATAATTCCCCCCTGTTCCTTTGTCTCTGTTTCCTCACTCAGAGGAGGACCTCAGGGAAGGTGGACAGCTGAGGAAGGAGACCCAGCTGTGTTTGACCAAGAGACTTGGCTCTCCGTTTATCATTCAGTCTCCGGTGGGTCAATGATGGGACCAGGCCTGGAAGGGTGTTTGTGACTACAGTAGAGGGTCAGGTCATCTCAACCACTCCACCCAGACCATGAGAGGGTCTGCCAGGCTCTGGGGCATCTGCACCTGGCTGTTGGGTACCCATGGCAAAGGACACTCTTTGACTTGCTCAGCTCTTGGCTCTTTTCCTGGTGAGGAAGGGGTGGGGGAACCAGGATGGCCATAAGTTGCAGAAAATGAGCTCTTCTAGGTTTCATGGGTGTCCATGTGCAGTAAGAGACTCAGGACTGACACCAGGCTGGGCTGTGTCCCCACCCACAGCTCGCTGTGACAGTCAGGGTTGTGGCCCCTCACCTACACCCATCCAAGGGAGAATCCAGGGAGAGCCCAGGTGTGTCTCCAGAGGGTGAAGGCAGCTCACATGGATCAGTGTCTGTTTCATTAGCATTATTGCACAAGTGGCTGGAGTCTGTTCCTCTGCTTCCCAGGGTCACCCCAGCTTTGAGAGGGAACACCTGCATGGAAGCTCATGGCTATGCTGGCATCTGCCCTGTAACTTCAGGGTGTGAATTTGCTGCCAGTCCATAGCATCAGCTCTGCTTGGAGTGACCTTCAAAGCCAGGGCTAGGCAGGGAGACTGTGGAGGTGATGATGGGGAAATACCACTACCTAGATTTCCCTGGTACCGAGTCAGGGAGTGATGTGGGTGAGGAAAGAGCATGATCACCCTAAATAGGTTTGACTGAATGGCTGAATCCAAGGGCCCACAACTCCAGGGTGGAATCAGCTCATCCCTTGGGACTCTGCAGGGGAGTGCTTGGAAAGAGAACTGTAGGAGGGCTGGACCAGCTGGAGACCAGGTGAATTTTCTTCTCTGCTGAAAGCTGAAGGTGTTGGCTGAGCCTCAGGGGGTTGGGCATGTATTCTGCAAGTGGAAGTGTTGGTGCTGGCTCTCGCAGTCATGAACTCATCCCCTCTCTCCTACTCACCCCTGCAAGGATGGGAACTGTATCCCAATGCAGCAGGGAAGTGTTGCTTTGGATGCTCTAGGAAGTAGCCTTTTAAAAGAAAAATAATGCATGAATCACCCTTTTCTGGAGAGTTCTGTGCTGCCAGTTTGTTAGGATGTGAGCAAGAGGCATTTATGACAGCAGCCTCAAATAAATTGCTGAAACTGTGTGAATGGGGCAGAGGACTAAACTCAGACACCGATTTTATTGTTTTTCCATCTTCTGTGCCTTAAAAAGCAAAAGATGGAGTGACGTGAATAGGTATAAAACATAGTAATGGCCAAATTTGGAAAAATCTTAGAAAAAACTGAGAGGACATGGCTGTGATCATGGCAGATGTGTGTGCTGCCTTCTCCTGCACTGATCCTGTGCTGTGTGGATATGGGCACTGGTGTGGTCCTGCCCTTCTGGGGAGGGGCTGGGCTGACCTGTTAGTTTAGAAGATATTTTATACACATCCTAGCTCTGCATTGCAGCTCTGTTGCTGTTACAAGAACCTTTTTCATTTCCTGCCTTTTTTTTCCCCTGTGCAACATTAGGATGCTGTAAGTGAAGTTCCCTTTGTCGGTGTGTGGAGAGAGGGAGGGCTGAACATGAATTGTTGGAGGGGAGATGCTCCCCTACTTGGGGAGAGGGACTTGGGGAGATGGGGGCAAACTGGGCTCTCATCATGGAGTGATGGTGGGGAGTGAGGTGGAAAGAAAACACAGCCGAGGATAAAATACATGAGTGTGCACTGAGCTGTGCTGGTTCAAACCTTCTTCTTATTCAGCAGCAGTGAGGTGAAGGGTGCTGAAATATTAAGTGGTGGCAATTAGGCCAGGAGTTAACACCTAATTAAGCAGGACTGGGGGCAGTTGCCACCTCCAAGCTTCCATGTCTGCAGGGACATAGCAGGGAGAGACTTGCTCCTGACCATTGGGGTTGTGCCAGTCGTTTTCTGAGATCCATAAAACTCTTCTGGCTTATGGACGAGGCAGCAAACCCAAGGGCAAAATGGAAGTCTTTGGGAGCCAGAGGAGCCAGCCCAGCTCCAGAGTTGTGCCACTCACACCCTCTCTCTGGCCAGCTCTGCCATGGCAGCTCAGGGCAGGTGCTGCCTCGGCCCAGCTTTTCCATCAGGATTATCAGCACCATTCCCAGATCTTGTGCCCACTGAAATCTGGGTCTCAGGGCTCCTGGGGGTTGGATGGGGCACCTGGCAGTGTGACCTCTCCTTACCCTGTGTGACCCCAGCTGGTGATGGAGCGTGCAGTGCGGGCACCTGCAGTGCTCCTCCATCCTCAGGTGCAGGGATGTCGGTGTAGCTGCATCAGGTGCTTGGGGATGTCTGTTCCCCCTGCCCCACTGCAGCTACTCAGCCTAGGCAGAGGAATTGTCTGGGTCAGGTGTTTTGTGCTTCAGAGTCCTTTGCTACCAACTTTGCCAGGACACTGCAACCAGCTGGGAGCTGTTTCCCAGCCCATCAGCCATTCCTGGGCTTGCTGTGGGGTGACAGCCTAGAGGAAGAGCTCATTTCTCAGTGACTGTGAGAGGAGACTCCAGTCCATGAAATTCAATAAATCCTGTCATGTTGTACTTTTTATTGTGATTACTGGGATGCATATCCATAAGGGCTTTTTATGAGACCCAGGCCCTATATTTGCCAATTGGCATTTACTGGCCTTGGTTGTCCTGCTCCTGATTCAGCCCATCTGAGAAATTCCAGGGATGCTGTTGGGCTTTCTTGGGTTATTGCGCTGTTTGGAGGGTGAAACCTTGGTCAGGGGTGGCAATGGAGACACCCTTGCAGCCCCTTGGTGTGGAACAGGACATGGTCCATGGGGCTGGGGATATTTTAGGGCTGGCCACGGTGCAGGGGGAGTTGGCCTGCCAGGACATCCCAGGACATGGCAAGGGAGCTGATTTTCCTATACTAGTGTTGGCTGGCATTCCCAGATGCACCTGGGGAATGCTCATCTGACTTCCAAGATTGCTTCCAACCCCTTTCCTTGCAGGTTCCTTCAACGGGATGACTGCATGGCCTGAGGATGGGGTGAAGTCAGTTCCTGCTTGAACAGCCTGGGTGCTGCTCTGCTTCAGCGTCTGCTGACATCACTGGTGGAGTCAGCATCCCTGGAAGTGCTCAAAAATCATGGGGATCTGGTATTTGGGGACAAAGCTCAGTGGAGCACCTGCCAGTCCTTGGTTAGTGGTAGGACTTGATGATCTTAAAGGGTTTTTCCATAATGATTCTGTGATGTCCACACCATCCTGTGCCTTTTCCCCTGCTTTCTCCCGATGCTTGGGAAGGGGGTGGGTTTGCCATCCCTGTGCTGTGATGTCAGTGCTGTCACCGTGGCACGGCAGGCTGATGTCACAGCGCTGTGATCCCAAGGAGGAGGAGGAGGCTCCTGGCAGGCGCAAACTTGCGGGAGGGGCTGCGGGGGGGAACCATTGAACTCAACCGGGATGGAGAAACGTCAAAGCCGAGCGGGCGTCAGAGCAGCTCCGCTGTCAGTGTGTGATGGCTTTCAGTGTTTGCTTTTATGTGACAGCTGCTTCCAAAGGCTGGCGGCTCTCCAGGAGCCAGGGCGGGGTGAGTGGTGCGGCCGGTCCTCCGGCAGCGTGCCCTGCCCTTCAGAGAGACAGGCTCCGTGCTGCGGACAAGAGGCATTTTTGTGGTTCCTGTGGTTCCCTGTGTTTTTTGTGAGAAGGGAAGGCTGGAGCACAGACTCTCGGCTCGAGTGCACTCCGGGTCAGGCGAGCAGCCCCGGGGGTTTCAGGGCCTGGCCTGGCACAGTGCCCACAGCCCAGGGTGCTGCTGTGGGTCCCCAGGAGCCGCAGCCAGGTCCCTGCTGGCCGAAAGGGAGCTGTGTGCTCCCTAGTGCTGCATCCCTGGGCTCACTGTGCCCACCCTGTGAGCAGGGGCACGGGGTGACAGCTCCTGCCTTGCCTGCTGGGCCAGGGAAAGAGCCTAGGGTAGTCCAGGACATCGGGGCTTTGCCGTGGCCTGGGGTTTCCATGTCTGCTGCTTTGGCATGGGGCTGTGTGAAGGCATCTTTTACCCTGACAGCAAACCCATGGTGACAGCTACCGCGAGGGGTGAGATTAAAACCAGATGCACCCCTCTCTCTCAAACGCCAGCGAAGCCAGAAACAGCCCTCTGGGGATGGATAGTCTGGGAAGGGCCTGGCTGTGCTGCTCTGGCCCTGCTTGGCCTTGGAGCCCAGAGGCAGGGCCAAGCCCAGGGCCAGGGAGTGCCCAGCCGGGGCTGCCGGGCCCGAGTGGGCACTGTGGGGCCTGAGTGGGCACTGTGGGGCCCGAGTGGGCACTGTGGGGCCCGAGTGGGCACCGTGGGGCCCGAGAGGCAGCGTGGGCCGGAGCACACGCGGCCGTGGCTAATGAGAAAAGACATCGCTAATTAGAACAAGGCAGCGCGTCGTATGTGTGGCGCCGGCTTTGAAAGGGCTTTGCGTGTTGTCTTCGTTAGGGGTGTGAGAATGCAGCTCACTCGCTTTTTCTTTCTGAACAAATTAAGGACACATTTTACCCATCAGGAGATGAAATAAAATACGAGCAGGGAGGGAGCGTGCCTGGCGAGCTCCCTGTGCTCGTCCAGCCTCCTCTGCCCTGCGCGTGGCCCAGCCTGTGCTGTGCAGGTGTTGCTGTACCCCTGCCTGCCCTGGCAGCAGCATCTGCTGGCCCCTACCTGCCATCACATTGGGCTCATACCTTCCCAGCTCACCTGGGGTGTGCAGGGGACAAGGTGCAGTGTGGGGCTCCCAGAGGCTTGGCAGGGTGCAGATGCCCATGGCTGGAGCAGCTGGTGGAAGCTGGAGCCCTCAGGATGCTCTGGCCTCGTGGCAAACTGAGGTCTGTACCACGGTGGGATTTCTCTTTTCAGTACTGGCCTTACCAATGACACTCCTTAAATTATTTTTAAATTTTCTTTTCCTGCTGCTGGACTTGACCTCCCCAGAGAAGCATCGTCATCATCGTGGGGTCTGGAGTGGAGGATGAGGTGTGGTCTGGAGGAAGAGACAGGGAATAAAATACAGCTGTTCCTGTGAACCATTGTGATATCGGTGTTCTGCAGTTAATGGCTCCAAGGGCCACAAAGATGCTCTGAGAGCTGGAGCCCCTCTGGAGCCAGGCTGGGAGAGCTGGGGGTGCTCACCTGGAGAGGAGAAGGCTCCAGGGACACCTCAGAGCCCCTTCCAGGGCCTAAAGGGGCTCCAGGAGAGCTGCAGAGGGACTTGGGACAAGGGATGGAGGGACAGGACACAGGGAATGGCTTCCCAGTGCCAGAGGGCAGGGATGGATGGGATATTGGGAAGGAATTGTTCCCTGGGAGGGTGGGCAGGCCCTGGCACAGGGTGCCCAGAGAAGCTGTGGCTGCCCCTGGATCCCTGGAAGTGTTCCAGACTGGGTTGCATGGGGCTTGGAGCAACCTGGGATAGTGGAAAGTGTCCTGGCAGGGGCTGGAATGAGATGGGCTTTAAGGTCCTTTCCAACCCCAACCATTCTGGGATTCTGTGAAATTTGCACAGACAGCTGCCAGCGCCAGCTCCGTGGGAACCTCAGCACTCGGAGCCGGCCGGGATGTGCTGGGCAGAGCACGTGGGCTGTGCTGGGAGAGGCTCTGCAGCCAGCACAGCTGGGGACCTCTGTCCAGTCTGGGGACAGGGGTCTGGCCAAGCAGCCATGGAGGGACTCCTGTCCCCGGCACCACTGTCCCGCTCCTCGTTTCAACCATAGAGCATCAGAACTGCTGAAGCCTGAGAAAAAACCCCAGTGCAGCCATCCCTCCCCCCTCAGTAATCCATTCCCTGAGCTGGATTTAGGGATTCACTGTGGCATTAAATGCAAATAACAGACGAGTCGGTTTCGCCCCAAATGGGGGAGGAGAACGAGTCTGGGAAAGGAGTTTGTGTGCGGTAACATAACCGTAGCTCGGAGGGGCCCATGGCTCCACGCTCTGTGTGTCTCTGCGTGCCTCTATTTTACCCCTAATACTCGTGGACTGCTGGCTTGTAACGTGACGACTTTTCAACGTCAATAATGTATTGAATAACACTGTCAGAAACGGGGAAGCGTTAACTCTTTCCCTCGGCTGCAGCTCGCTGTGGGAGCCTCTGCAGAGGAGCTGTGGTCCCATGGGCAGGGCTGGGGATATTCAAACCAGCCCTGGGGGATCTCTCGTCCCAAGATTGTTCCCTGTGCCTGGGACACATGGGGTCCCTCCCCATCTGATGGTAGCTGGGCTGACGCATGCAGAGTGTGGCACAGAACCACAGAACTTTTGAATTAGTTAGGAATTTACCAATTAAGTCAGGTTAACTGACAAGGCATTGCTTGTTGTTAAATTTGGCACATCTCTGATTTTTTCCCTGTCCTGGTGACCGAGGAGCAGCTTTTAGCATTTCCAGAGTGGATGTTTCCCACATGGGAAGTGCCTCTTTCTCTCGGCTGTACCAGCCCAGCTGGGACCATTTCCCACCTCACACTGGTATGTACTCCTGCCCTGTCCTTGGTGACATGTCCTGCTCACCAGGACAGCATCTCCTTTTTCCCATTTCTTGGTGAATGGAATTTTTTCCCATGGTGGAGACTCTCTTGCTATGGCCAGGAGGCAGCAGTTGATTTGTAAAACATTAAGCACAGAATCACAGAGCCATAGAATCACTAAGTTCGGAAAAGACCTTTAAGATAATCAAGTCTGACCATTAACCCAGCACTGCCAAGCTGCGAGTGGCACATTCACACAGCCTTTAAATCCCTTAAGGGACAGGGACTCCACCACTGTCCTGGCAGCCTGTGTCAGTGCCTGACCACCCTTACTGTTAAGAAATTTTCCCAGTATCCAATCTAAAGCTCTCCTGGTGTAAGTTGAGGCCGTTCCCTTTCCTCCTGTCCCTGTTCCCTGGGAGCAGAGCCCAACTCCCCCTGGCTGTCCCCTCCTGTCAGGGAGTTGTGCAGAGCCAGAAGGGCCCCCTGAGCCTCCTTTTCTCCAGGCTGAGCCCCTTTCCCAGCTCCCTCAGCTGCTCCTGCTGCTCCAGCCCCTTCCCAGCCCTGGACACGCTCCAGCCCCTCAGTGTCTTTGCTGTCATGAGGAGCCAGAATTGACCCCAGGACTGGAGATGCCTCAGGTGTCTCAGCAGTGCCCAGCACACGTCACTGCCCTGGGCCTGTGGTCACACTGTGGCTGATCCAGGCCAGGTGCCATTGACCTTCTTGCCCACCTGGGCACACCTGGGCTCAGGTTCAGCTGCTGTCACCAGCACCCCCAGGCCTTTCCTGCTGGGCACTTTCCAGCCACTCTCCCCCAAGCCTGGAGCTGCAGGGGGTTGTGGTGACCCAAGTGCAGGACCTGGCACTGAGCCTTGTTAAAGCTCATATGATGGGGCTTGACCCACTGCTCCAACTGTTATAATTATTGAATCTGTGCTCCTCTAATGCAAGCAGAGAATTTCAGCTTCAGTGTTTGCCACCCAGGCAGGAAGATACCCAGGCTGGCAGCCCCATCCCTGCTCACCCACCTCTCATCCCATTCTCATTCTGCTCACATTCAGCTGCAGAACAGCAGTGCCAGGGTTTGCCCTGGGGTGATCAAAGTTAAATTTCACAGCTGTGCCCACTGTGTGTGGGTCTGAAAAAGACCTGTTATGGTGAGGGCACAGTGCTCCCACTCCTCTCCTGCCTCTTCGTGCAGAGTCCCTCGGCACAATGGACTGATGTGCCCATATTGCTCAGCACTCACTCTGCATGGGGCAGCCCAGCACTGTCCCCTTTGCCCTGGCCAGGCTGGCACCTCTGCATGGTGCCTTAACACCATGGGCTTGTGTGCTTTGAGCTTGGCTTTAGCGAAGCACACGGCTTCCCAAGCCAGCTAGGAGCTGTTTGGGATTTGCAGCTCTGGGGCTGCTGTTGAGGAGAGGGAGTGAGAAATCAGTTTAGGGGGTGTTGGGCAGCCAGCCAAGGTAAACCCAGCCATCCCTGGCAGCTGGGGCTCCTCACTGCTCCCTGCTACTTTTCCTGCTTGGGGACAGTGCTCAGCATGTCCCTGTGTCCCAGTTTTCTGGAGAGTGAGCCTGCCTTCCAGTTGCATTTCACTGTGCTCTATACCACATCTGAGCTGCACATCCCACATCTGAGGGGGATGGCATGGGATGGTGGGTTTGGATGCTTGGTGACAGGGAGGAAGCTGTGCCCCCCTCCTGACACCATCTCATGGCCAGCCCTGCTGTAGATAGCAGGAGCCTCTGTGAAGGGGACAGATGGGGATGCCACTCATTGGAGTGGCACAAGCAGGGCTCATTTGAATTCCCATGTGGGCCATTTACTTCAGAGTTGGACTCAGTAATCCCTGTGGGTCCCTTCCAACTCAAAGTATTGGGTGAATCTGTGTCCACTCTGCAGCCTTGAGGTGTGATTCCCTTCTTTCTACCCCGGCCACACTTGCTGTGCTTACACCATGTAGGGGACAGCCTCCAGATCATTTTTCATGTTCCTTGGAAGTCCCTGCAGCTCCTGATGTGGCCATGGGGGCACATGAACATGGCTGCTGCTGTCCCTGGAGCTGCATTGTCCTTGTTCTTGCTCGCTGTTCTTGGGGAAGTTTCTAAAGAGGGACACTGGCACCCTGTGGTGCTTCCCCAGCTTCTCCAGGAGCAGCAGTGATTTCCATGAGCCAGGAGCAGACTGTTCCTGCATGATCACTGCGTGCCCTGGTGCCACAGCATCGCTCCACTGTGGCACCCCACGTGCCCTGCTCGCCCAAGGGCTGCTGTGGGGATGGGGCTGCAGGAACACGGCTGCAAGTAGGGAACTGCCTGGGAAAAGCTGCTTTCCAGCCAGTGCAGCTTTGGCTAAGTGCTGTGGGGGACCACCTCCTCCTGTTTGGCCTCAAGGAGAAGAGGGAATTGAAAAGAAAAAAAAGGAAAATGTTGGTTTTGTTTTGGCTGAGGAGCTGGAGCCACAAGGAATGTTGGGAAGCCACAGCTCAGGTTACCCTGTTCCAGCGCATGGCATGGTGCTCTGGCGAGGTGGCACAAGGGGTTTCTCCCTCCCTGCCTCACTAAGACAGAGCACAAAGCCCAGTCCTGGTCTGCAGGAGCTCTGTGGGAAGAGGAATCACTGCTGGGAAGTGGCAGTGTCCGGGCAGGGCAGGGGTTGCTCACTCCAGGTGGCAAACAGAGCTCTCTGGGAGGGGAAACCAGTGCAGGTGGCACTGGGAGAGCAGTGCTCTCCTCACTGGCTGGTGCAACACACACCCTAGAGCCAGGGCTCTCTTCTGACTCATGGTTTGGAGGCATTTGATCATGGGTCGAGCCTCCCAAGGAAACCAGAGCTACATGGAGGAGCACTCAGGCAGAAATGTTCTCCAATGGATGTGTATGGGATCCAAGGCTCCCAAAAAACCACCTTGGAGCCAGTGGTTCCTGGAGTGATGGTTCTGCTTCTGAATACCCTATGCCAGGCTCCCTGACCAGAGCCAGAACTTGCACTAATGAGGACCCTTGGAGATGGTGGACACTGGTACCACAGCACATGGGAACCTTCACATTTGTCCCCCATGGTGCTGGGGCAAAACAAAGAGCTGAGGGCACTTGGTCTGTTCAGCCAGAGGGGACTGAGATCAGACCTCAGTAGTGGCTACAACTTCACCCCGAGGGCCAGCTCTGATCTCTGCTCTCTGACCAGGGACAGGACCTGAGGGAATGGTGGAGCTGTGCTGGGGAGGTTCAGGTTGGATCTCAGGGAAAGGTTCTCCCCCCAGAGGTGCTGGCACTGCCCAGGCTCCCCAGGGAATGGGCACAGCCCCGAGGCTGCCAGAGCTCCAGGAGTGTTTGGATGATGCTCTTGGGGATGCACAGGATGGGACTGTTAGGGTGTCTGTGCAGGGCCAGGAATTAGACTGGATGATCCTTGTTAGTCTCTTCCCACTCAGGACATTCCGTGATTCTGTGATTCTATGATTTTATGGACTGCTCAGACACCAGCTACACACAGGATCAATGAGAGCTCGTGCACAGCCTTGGATTTCCCACTGAGTCTTTTCTGTTGAAGAACCAGAATTTGTCCCAGGACATAACAAGAAATGTCACTGTTGGACACAAAATGATTCACATGGACACAGCTCGAAGTGTGGTAAAGGAAGTAACGAAGTTTATTTGTTCTTTCAGTATTTATAGGTTTCTGACCATGACCAGGGATTGGATAGTCAGGTTAACACCTTCCCAACCACACTGGCCATGAGAGATGTCCATCAAAAGGCATATCTTTAATGGAATGTATAAACACCTATGTTTATAGTTACTTTCCTGGGAAAGTGGCTAGAACTTGTGAAAAACAATATTGAAAGGCCTGACTCTCAGGGTGACAAAGAAACCTGTTTTTCTGGAGTGTATCTGAACACAGAGACACTGGGGGAACAGGGCAGGGGGAGCAGCAGTTGTCCCTGGTCCAGAGCCTTGTGTGTTCACTGTCCAGAGCCTTGAGTTGAGGGGCTGGTTCAATGCCAGAGGTTAGAGGAAGGTTTTGTACTAAATACTGTAGGTTTTTTTCCATCCTGATAACCTTAATCCAGGGCAGGTCACCTATGGCATGCCTCTGGGGCAGGTGAGGTTTTAAGGCCACAGTAGCTGTGTGACCCAGGGCAGGAGAAGTACTTAATTCTTGTGCTGATGTGCAGGCTCAGTGTCTCCATCCAGGTAGGCTGTGATGTGGAGAGGGACCTGGTGTTGCAGGTGTGGGCTGTGTCACACACAGTACATGGTGTGACATGTCAGGTGACAGCAGTAGCCTGTGGGACAGCTCTCACTGTGCAGTACATTGCTGGAGGGCAAGAGGAATTTGCAGACAGGAACAGGACCCCATCTGCTGCTGCCCGTGATGGGTGAGCAGGAGAGGAGGAGCTGGAAGCACCAGCAGGGGCCCAGGAAAGTCTCCTGAGCTGTGGGATGTGGGACCTGCCCTGGGAATGCCCAACCCCACCCCTTGTGCCACTGAGAGCTCTTGAAGCATGACAGGAGGGACCTGAAAGCCCCTTTTCAGGAACAGAGAAGCAAATTGTTTTATCATTTGGTCTCCAAAACCATCCACTTTGGAGGGGACAGCATGAGAGGAAGGAAGTAAGAGCTGAAACCAGTGCAGGAAGTTCCTGAAAGGTGAGAGCAGCCTTCATCCCAATGTGCTGAGCTCTCCTCTCCAGCGTTGTCACCTGAGCACTGAGAGGTGCAAAATCTTAACTGCAAACTCTCCTGACACTCATATCCTCTCGTAACTAATCCAACCATGGCCATTGCTGAGTTCCTCATGTATCTCTTCTGAGTTTCCCATATCCTATGACCTTCGTTTTTGTGGGTCTATCCTGACTCTTCACCACTGTGTGGTCCCCACGGATCTGCTGGTGGTGTCACATCCCCCTGCAGGGGAGGCTGAAGGTGCAGAGCAGGGTGAAAGCACAGAAGCTGTGAGCTCCTGCAGGAAGCAGAGCACTTGTGGGCCAGGTCCTGCAGGTTCTCTTGGCTCCTTAGGTGCTGTGTCTGAGCACGTCCCCACCGTGGGTCAGGGGACACAGCCTCGTGCAGCTCTGACCTCAGCACCAGACACGGGATGGGAGCCAGCGAGGCAGTCAGACTTAGAGCAGGGACCCTGTGCCCAGGGGCGTGGGGTGTGCCCTGGGATGGAACACATCCTGTGGAGAGAAAACCATTCAGCACACAAATGTCCCGGGTGGGGAGGGCAGTGGTGACATCTGCAGTGCCCAGGCTGGATGGAGCCTTTTGGCCATCGAGGTGTGGGTGGCAGGGTGACACCGTGGGCAGTGTCCCCATTGCCAGCGTCCCTTCCTGTGGCACCAGCAGGGAGCTGAGGTGAGCTGAGCTGTGGCTCTGGGCCTGGCTGGTGCCTCACAGCATTTCTTGCTGATTCAAGGGCAGGCAGGTGGGGGAACTGGCTGGGGTGGGAAGTTTTGATAAAAATAGCATGGTTTCCAGCCCATGGATTAGGCTGGGGCTGGATGTGCTCCGTGTAAGTGCTCCCGAGCATGTGCCTTTCCCAGTATTTCCCAAGGCTGGAGCTACTGTTGAGTGACTGTGGAATTAAAGTATCGTTTGCATTTCTACATTCCAGAGCGGTGTCGGGTTTTGGCAGAGGGCAGGCTGCGTGTGTGCCTGTGCTTCCCTGGCCTGTGAGCCCCCAAATGTCCCAGAGGCCATGCACATTGCTTAGGTCCCTGTGAACTCCTGCTCAGGGAGGTGTGGGACACCCAAAGGAGGGAGTGCAGACTCCCAGCAGCTGGACAGCCAGTTACCTCCAGTCTAACACTTCCAAACCAAAATCTTCACCTCAGCAACACTGATTCACTTTTCCAGGATTTTGAAGAATGGGAAGATTGGAATCCAAACACACACGAAGTGCCCGTGGTTTCAGACAGCTCTCCCCAGCATCAGGCGGGTGCATGTCTCCAGAAAGGCTGCCCACAAATGTAACTGAAATCCCAGTCTACACCCAGTTAGCTCCAGCAAAAAGAAAGAAGGAAGTTGTTTCACAGCAGCCAATTCATGTGCTGCCCCTTGGGGGGCCAGTGGGGCTGTGGGAAGGCAGAGAGGCTGTGGGGCTTTGTAGGAGGGCAGTGGAGATATGGAAGGGCAGTGGGGATGTGTGGGAGGGCAGTGGGGATGTGTGGAAGGGCAGTGGGGATGTGGAAGGGCAGTGGGGATGTGTGGGAGGGCAGTGGGGATGTGTGGGAGGGCAGTGGGGATGTGGAAGGGCAGTGGGGATGTGTGGAAGGGCAGTGGGGATGTGGAAGGGCAGTGGGGATGTGTGGGAGGGCAGTGGGGATGTGTGGGAGGGCAGTGGGGATGTGTGGAAGGGCAGTGGGGATGTGTGGAAGGGCAGTGGGGATGTGGGAGGGCAGTGGGGATGTGGAAGGGCAGGGGGGATGTGTGGGAGGGCAGTGGGGATGTGTGGAAGGGCAGTGGGGATGTGTGGAAGGGCAGGGGGGATGTGTGGAAGGGCAGGGGGGATGTGTGGAAGGGCAGTGGGGATGTGGAAGGGCAGTGGGGCTGTGGAAGGGCAGTGGGGATGTGGAAGGGCAGTGGGGATGTGTGGGAGGGCAGTGGGGATGTGTGGAAGAGCACTGGGGCAGTTTTCAGGCTGGGATAAATTAAGCCTCGCTCTGTTGCTGGAGTTGGGGTGGGATGGCACCCACAGGCAGGTTTGCTTCTGCCATGGGGGAAACTGAGGCATGGGAAGAGGAGGGATGGGATTTGCCTGTCTAAACTGAGATGTGGTGATATCTGGGCTGGGTGTCTGGAATGCCATCGTGGGTGGTGGAGGGAAATGGGCATCAGCAGAGAGCTGCTGGTTTGTGGGGATGTGAAGCAGGAGGGGAACACATTTCGATACCCCCATGGTGCCATGGTCTGGAGACATTGCCTGTGCTGCAGGCATGGAAAGGAAGATGGGCCTGCTGATGTTTGCCAAGTGACACGAGAAACATCCAGCAGAAGCAGAAGTAGGGTTTGGCTCTGTTGTGAGCCCTGTGTGTGTTTAGCTGTCTGACTCCATGGAGGGCTTGGCTTGCCCCACCTCAGCTTTGAGCGAGGAGTGTCCTGGTTGTTATGGAAGGAAACTTGCAACAGGAGCTCTGTGGAGGCTCTTACAGCCCATCTCTGTTTCCTTGTCCCACACATCCATGATGCCCACCTGGGCACTCCTCTGTTCAGCTCTGAAGTTTTTTCTGGAAACACTGAAACTCAACAAGATGTGGCCTGGAGCCTCAGCTGGAGGACTGGATTGATGGAAAAGATGGTCCTTTCCCTCTTGGGAACCTTGGGGGTGCAAGGATACAAAAAGAAAATTTGAAGAGGTAAACCCTCATGTTTGTGCTGGAGCGGCTCCCGAGGCCTCCCCTACCCCGTGGGAGTCATTTTCAGATACCAAAATGCAGTTGTAGGTTGTGAGGCTCTTGAGAAGAGTTGATCAAAAGTGAGATTTAGAGTGCTTAGTGAGCAGTGGTTTCTGTCTGAATGAGGGGAAGGAGTCCTGTCCAGTGGAGATGGATGTGTTGGGAGCAGATGTCTTGCTCTCTTACACTGAATGAAGGAGCCATCTCCAGAGGTTTCTTCCTCACTCTTCACATCCTCTGACT
The DNA here is from genome assembly GCF_030490865.1 of Poecile atricapillus. Taxonomy (NCBI): domain Eukaryota; kingdom Metazoa; phylum Chordata; class Aves; order Passeriformes; family Paridae; genus Poecile; species Poecile atricapillus. The sequence goes on along the minus strand of NC_081262.1, from coordinate 1,574,181 downwards.
TCTCCAGAATGAGACAGGACACATCAGGTGTGGAGCTCCACCCATGGCATTGTGGGGCACTTGTCAATATTCCAGAGAAGTCTCCAAGGCTGATTGGAGATGGAGACATCCTTAATCACCATATCCCCCAGACAGGCACTTCTGCTGTTTCCTTAATCAGCTGCGTGGCTTTGAAGCTCCCCTGATGGTATCTCCTGGACCTGCCTGCCCTGATGCTGGGGCTCCTGCATGGGAGGGAGGTGGTGAGGGTGAGGAGGTAGTTTGTTATTTGTATACATACAAATCTGGGAGGTGATAAAGTATTCTTGATGACAAGGTTACTCCACGAGCGTCCTCCCAAGAGATTCAAGTCCTCTCCACGCAGCCTCTACCTGGCCTGCAGAGCCAGCTACCAGGTCTGCTCTGAACTGCTTCCCTCTGGTTGAAGTTTTTGGATCTCTGATGCTTGGACTCTCTTGGACTTCTCTGGTAAAAAAAATGAAAACAAACACTTGTTCTTCCCCAGAGCAACTGTGCCCCATCCCTGGAAGTGTCCAAGGCCAGGCTGGATGGGGCTTGGAGCAACCTGGGACAGTGGAAGGTGCCCATGGTGGGGGGTGGGGCTGGATGGGCTTTAAGGTCCCTTTCAACACAAACCATCCTGGGATTCCCTGACTCCCAGACACTCTTGTTTTTAGAAACACTGAATAGCAGCAAGGTTTTCCTCCAAAAACATCTTTTCCATGTGGATATTTAGAACACCCCTCATGCATAATACAGTGTCTTGTCAGACACTGGGAATGTTTTGTTATCCCTTTGGTATGTCATTCATGGCAGGATGATGATTCACTCTTGGGACATGACTTTGGGGAAGAGCTCTGGTTATCTCCAAGCCCATCCAGCAGTTCCCTTGAGATGCTCCTTCTGTGCCTCTCCCTGGAGCACCACAAACCCAGGTCTGACCCACCAGGGTCCCTCCAAGGAAGCCCATGAGCTCATAGCCCAGGGCTGCTGTGGCTGTGCCTGGTGCTGAGCACATGTTCCAGGCTCTTGACTCATTTCCCAGGACTGAAGCATGCAGCCCACTGTCTAACCCTGATTTCCCCAGCGTGCCTGAGGCTGTGAGGGGAACAACAGAAAGAAAGGATTCTCTTGGCTTCCCTCTCCTGGTATTTTTCTCAGTGTTTGTAGACATTCTTGCTGTTTCTATTCTGAAATTGTTTTCTTGTGCAATCCATGTGGGTCTGTACTGCTATATTTAATACTTTGCTAGTATCAGATTTTGCTTTCAAGGTCTTTCAAAACAAAACCAATAAAAATAAATCCTCTTGCAGGAGGTCACTGAGGTGGAATGGCTTTTTCCCAAGTGCTGACATGCTTTGGACTTTCCCCTGCTCCCTGTCCAAACTTATTCTGCCTTGCCTAGAGGCTCTTTTCCCCCATCAGCTGTCCCTGTGCCCAGAAGTGAAGGAAGCGTGTGATGTGTGTTCTGTGTGTATTCAGGGCTGCCTGTAGTGGAGGGCATGGAGGACACTTGTGCAGGACAGTGACAGAAACATCTGTCCTTAGTCTGCTGCTGCTGCAGGACTTCTGCTTCCAGGGCCTTTGGTTCTGGGAGCTCACTGGTGCCTTGGCCTGAAAACATCTCTTTGTTTCTAACATCAAAGTTTTTGACCATTGTGGCAAGCAGGTTGCTCAGAGGAGCTCTGGCTGCCCCTTTCCTGGAAGTGCTTAGGTGAAGCTGGATGGGGCTCAGAGGATCCTGGTCTATGGAAGGGGTCCTGGCCTGTGGGACAGGGTTGGAATGGGATGAGTTTTAGGGTCCTTCCAACACAAATCATTACATGACTCTATAAAATCTGTCTTCAGCTTCTTCCAGGCACTGTTGTTTCTGCAGGGGAAACTGGTGGGTGTAATGGACCATGAACTGCCCCAGCTGGCCAGCCCAAGCAGAAAGGATGCCGTTCACAATCCCAACAGGAACTGTCCCATCAGGAGTCCCTTGGCCCACTGCTCCAGAGCTGCTGCCTTGAAGCTGGGCCAGAGCTGCTCTAGAAAGGTCCTGCTGATGTCCTGGCCTTCAGGAATGCACCTGTGGTACCCAGATCTCTGGGAAGAAGATGGTGATCTCAGCTCCCCACATGGCTGGGGAGTTGCTGGGCACTGTGCAAGTGACTGTGCTGTATTCTGAATTTTCCAAAGTTGGGTGACGTAGGAACTGAGGCTCCCACTGCTCTGTTTTATTTTTATTAGCCAAACCATTTAACCAGCAGAATTGTTTGCAGAAGCAAAGCACTTTGGTCCCTGAATCGTTGAGCTTCCACTTTCTATCCGGTCTCAGTAGGACAGTGATCATGTGCTAAATCCCAATTAATCATTAAGAAGATATTTGAGGTTTAACAGCTATGTTATAAGATACAATTTTTACTGGTTTTGACCTCAGTTAAATATGTTTTTAATAGTGGATGGTATTTAATTAAACATAAAATAACAGAGGCTTATTAAATCTTAGAGAGACCTTTCCTAGTGATGGATATTGAATGTTAAGTAAATATCACTTGGTCATTAGAAGCATAGTCAGAGTGGTTTCACAGCTATAATAGGCAGGTATCTGATTACACATCTGCCCAGGTCCAATGAATAAGCTCTTAATAATCAATTGCCACTCATTTAATACATCATAATAACTGTCCTATTAGACCTGAATTAGATCCTTGTAAGAGCAAACAGAGGCAACCTGGTGCTCACTGGGATTTTGAGCAGATTTGGTTTTATTTCAGGTTGATGGTGTGTTTGAGATTGGGGTGGTTGGAGATTGGATGACACTAGGCTGGATGATGGACAAGGAGGTTTCACGTTGTGTTTGTGTGGGACGTGCCCAGCACCACCACCACTCCTGTCAGACCAGAGTGGGGCATGAGGGGTGGAGGGGCTGCTGGCAGCACTCAGGGCTGCAGCCATCCATCTGGGATGCAGGGCTGCCAGAGCTGCCCTGGGGGGTTGGTGGCTGTAGGGTGATGCTGTGACTCCTGGTGTGTCCTTTGGGCCCTCGGTCTTCCTCTAGGGCAGGACATTGGACCAGGCTGGCAGGAAGGAGATGCAGTGCTGCCACATGTTCCCATTAACCTGCAGAACTTGCTGCCATGCAGCACCTTCAAAGCCCAGTCATTAGCTGGTGTCAGGAGAGGTTGAGACTCGTCTGGGGGTGATATTATCAGAAAGAGGCATTTAGGGCACAGTGATGTTTGTAATTCAGGGCTATGTTTAAGGACAAGCCAGCAGCTGACCCTGTTTCTCAAGCTGATTCCCATCTCTCTGCTCCATGAATCCAGGTTCTAGTCCCGTGTTTCTCCAAGTTTTTGTGTCCTGTGTATCAGCAAAGTACTTTCCAGGTTGCCAGCTGTGTGGCTTGAGGGTGGACAAGGACCCTAAGAGGACTTGAGACACTCCCTCCCTACCTCAGGAAGCAGGATGTTGAGTGCAGGAGGCTTTTGCTTCATTTAGAGGTGAAATATGATTTATTTTTGAAGGCCCAGCAAGTGGTGGCTGTTCACCCTGCTGTATGGCAGGAGCTGTTCTGGGGTGGCAGAAGGGAGCTGGCACACCTGGCTGGAGTGGGACTTTCTCCTTACCTGGGAGAGATGGAGGACCCTGGCAGCCTGGCAGCTAGAGATGATCTGGAGAGTTTGAGAAGGGTGGTTGTCATTTGCTCTAAGACAGCACTTTCTTCAGGAATTACTGTTTCCCTCATCCTTCAAAATCCCATCTTGTACTTTTGGAGGAAGTGATAGACCAGGACTGTGAGTTTGGGAGCTGTGGGAATAGCATAGGCTTGGGTTGGAAAGACCTTAAAGCTCTCTCATTCCACCCCCCTGCCATGGGCAGAGACACCTTCTGCTATCCCAGGCTGCTCCAAAGCCCATCCAAACTGGCCTTGGACACTCCCAGGGATGGCCTAGAGGCTTGGGATATCTGTGTGCAGTGCACATGCAGCCCAGCCAGGGTGGAGAAACAACCAGACCATGTCGTCCAAATAAGTTGAACATAAAAAGTTCCAAATACAGAGGTGGCAGCTTTTAAGCAGGAAGAAGCTGCTGCTGCCCAGCACAGTGCCCCTGTGGGAGGCCGGGGGTTTGCATTTCTGCGGGGGGAAGCTGGAGCCCAGAGCACTGCTTTACTGGGACTCCGTGGGTTGCCCTATTAGCTTGCTTACAGCAACATTTCTTTTTTGATTTCTCTGTGCTGCTGCATTTCACAGGCCACAAGTTTTGCTCGCTGCCGTTGTTGCCCAGCGCAGCAGCACTGACTCAGCGCTGGAACAATGCGCGAGGCAGCCGGAGCGCGGTGATTCAGCTGCCGCACAGAGGATGAGCCCGGCTCCTCTGCTCGCTTATTAATCTCTGCTGGAGTGTGAGTCAGGCTCTCCTCGCCCCCGGGCAGGAAAGCAGCCACGGTGGGATTTAACCAGGGAGCCGGGCAGGGGCCTAGGGGAGGATGACAGGCAGGGGCTGCTGCTGTGGCCAGCCTGCCTCTGGTGCTGCTGGCTCTGAGCCATCCAGTGTGTGCAGAGGGGATGTGGCTGTGCCGGCACCAAGGACATCTCTTGGCAGTTCCATCCTAACAATTGCCTGCCTCGCCAGCTCGGGGGTCTTGTTACCTTCCCATGGATTTCCCTGGATCGACTGCAAGGTGGGCTCACAGCCGAACCTTCTTTGTGCAGCCTGTGCCCTCCTGCTGCTTGTCACAGGTTTGGAGGCAGAGAGGTGATTGTGCCCTGCTCACCCCTCTTGGGTCCCCACCCTGGGCCCCTCCACAAGCCTGCAGGCGTGCCCTGACACCCATCCCCCTGGCCAAGGTGTTCTGCAGTGTTCCCCGCATGATGCATCCCTTGGCAGAAGCCACGGGAGCTGTAGGACAGGACTGAGACCAAGCAGGTTCATCACATGTGCAGCAGTGTTACAGAGTGGGGGTCCTTGTGTCCCAGCAGGATCTGGGCCTGGATTGCTGCAGGATACCAGACCTCCAGGATCAGCCCAGGCCAGCCCAGTTACGGCTGTGCCAATTACCAGCAGCACAGGACTATGAGAGCAGGCAGGCTCCAGCCTGGCAGGAGGTGAAGCTGTGAGAGAAGAGGTGTGGGAGCACCCAGGTGCTGCCTTGGGCTTGGATCTGGCCAGGCAGGCAGTGGAGAACCTGCAGGAATTCCTGCAGCCTCCAGCAGAAACACACCTGGGCTTGTGAGACAGGAAATGTCACCAGGGCTGTTGTGCCACCCTTCCTCATCCATGGGATGGGTGCTGGGGCTGCCATACCCACCCAGCAGCTGTGGGGTGGGCTGGGGACACAGGGGGCAGCCCCACATTGCACTCCCCAGACGAGGGGCACCACAGCCTGAGCCTGGGGGTTCACTTTGCCTTCTCACTTTGTTCTCTCCCTGCTCACGGAGCCCTGAGCCGACCCAGCCGCCTTGGCCAGGCTCCCCAGGGCCAGCACAGCCATAAAACCCTCTAATCCGAACAGGCTGGGGCAGAGCCGCCCGCTGCCATCGGGACAACTCTCTGTGTGTGGTTTCCATTTAGTGCAGATTTATTTCCTCTGGGTCGCTGGCTCTGCTGTTGCTCACTCCTTGGCTCTGCTTCTGGGAGCATCCAGCATTCACCTTCTTGCAGCAAGGGGCTTTGGGGGACTGTAACTTCATTGTACGTGTCAATTAGGAAAACACCCTCAGGAATTTCCTTTCTGATGCTGCCTGGCTCTACAATAACCTCTGTCTCCGTGGCTGCTGGCTCCCCAGAGCCCGTCCCGCCAGAGCAAACCGACAGGGAGCTGGGAGCGGGCTCAGCTCCGCAGACGCCTCCAGCTCCTGTTCCAGCTCCCTCTGAGCGCCGAGCCCCATCTCGTTTCCACTTCTGCACTCCTCACTCCCTCTCTGGGCGCTGGAGTTTGGAGTTGTTTTGGAAACCGCTGCGACTCCAGCATGACGTCACCAGGGTTCTGTAGTATCTCTGTCTCCATCCTAGTTAGGCGCTTCCTGCTCCCTGGCTCTCACTCCAGCTCCACTGGCATGTCTATGTGCTTTCTTCTTCTCCACAATTCTCCAGAGATTTCTTTTCAACTTTTTTCCCCCCTCTTCCCTTCATCTCTTACACAGTGGTTTTGTATTTCCCTTTATTTTACTTTTTGAAAAAAATTATTTTCTTTTCTCCCCTCCTCTCCAAAAACAGCCCTTTTGCCCCAAAACTGGCTTCCCCAATTCATTTTTTGTAGCAGGCACCGTGCCCACTCTGCTGCTGCTGGGAATCCCAAGGTGTTGGGATGCTTCTGGCCATCTCATTCCCAAGGGCAAGGGACAGGCAGGGGAGCAGGTGATCCCCAGCCCCAGCAGTGCCATGCTGCCATGGGGCAGGCTCTGTTTTGTGCCCCTCTTGTGCCAGCCTCAGGGCTCAGGCAGCACCTCCCATCTCCTCCCTCAGCTCCTCTCCCACCATCCCATCTTAACCCAGCTTTTCAGGCACAGCAAATCCATTGCTCTACCCCACATCCCCAGCCAGAGCTCCTTGTGCTCTGACACCTCCTTCCCTGTCAGCATCCATCCTGTTCCTGCTGTGAGTACCCACATCCCTGTGCCACCCTGCAAGCAGCCCGTGATTCCAAGCACCGCTGTCTCCTGCCTGGAAAAGCGTATGTGTGGTTTCATCATGACTCTCTAGTGAGTGTTCACTAAGCACAAACAAAATACGATTTATTTCTTTAATTTCTTCCCTCACCACTGCTGAAATGCTGCTCGATTGCAGGCAAACCCCCCAGGGCCGTGGCTTTCCTCCCTCTTCTTGCTGACTCATCCCGACCCCCAGCCAAAGCAGTATGGGGCTGTGCTTCCCATGGGAGCAGTCCTGGGAACAGCTATTAAACAAAAAACACAAATACATATATAATGTGTGTGGGTGGGAGTGTGTGTGTGTACATATATATACATATATATATATTTATATATTTGCAAGGGCATGTAGTGAGAGGACACAGGAGAATGGCTTTGAACTGAGAGAGAGTAGGATTCGATGGGATAGTGAGAAGAAATTGGTCCCTGTGAGAGTGGTGAGGCCCTGGCACAGGGCCCAGAGGAGCTGTGGCTGTCCCTGGACCCCTGGAAGTGTCCAAGGCCAGGCTGGACAGGGCTTGGAGCAGCCTGGGAGAGGGAAGATGTCCCTGCCCATGGCATGGGATGAGATGGGTTTTAAGGTCCCTTCCAACCCAAACCATTCCATGATTCCACAATTCTGTGGTTCTGTGATAGGCACCTGACCTCCCCCTGCCCTGCAGGAGCTGGGCAGTGCCACACCTGCCCATAATGACTGGGTAAACTGAGGCACATGGGGTGAGTGCCAGGAGGGCCATGTGATCACAGCCCTGTTGTGACACACACCATTGCTTTCTGTCCCTGGGTGTGCCTGTAACTTGTCAGGTCACTTAATCCCTTGAGTATCTTTTTAAGGTTATTTGGATTAAAGTTGAATTTGGGCAGTGGCTGTCCCTGGCTGTGTGAACATGTGATACCCAGGGGTGAGACCCCAGGGAAGATCAGAGGCTTTAACACAAACTCCTGTTAAGGTTTTGGCTCTTTCTGAAGAGAAATGGGGTCTGGATGCAAGAGTTTCTTTATCCCAGTTCAGCTAGTTCTTCCTCAGCCTTTTTCCTCCTCACCCTACCCAAAGATCTATGCTCATATTCATTTCTAAGTTACTCTCTCCACCTCTGGTCAGCAGGATTCGGGTGCTGCTCACTTTCCACAAGCTTGTGCTGGACCAGGGGCTCCTGCATCCTCCCTGGTGTGCCCATCTGCCACGTGTCCCTAAAATACACAGGCAGACCAGCAGGGAGTGACCAGGGGACTCCCTGCAGTGCCTCTGGGCAGTGCAGAGCCAGGACTGGGGGTCCAAGCTGTCCTGCTTAGCCCAGGCTAAGCCCACAGGTTTTATGGGGCAGACAGTGGGAGTGGGAAATTCAGGACCCTGTTGGGGGCACAAACCCCTCCTGAGCTCAGAGGCTGCTGCTTTCAATGGGGTGAGTCTGTGCTGAGTGTTAATCTGGCAGTGCCAGCGCTGCTGGCCAGGGCTGGGAGTCACATGGGGACAAGGCAAGGGGAGTGATGCCTTCAGTGGCTCCTGGGGGATGGGGCAGGGGGAACAGTGTCCTTTGTTGCTTGTGGAGCATGGAGGGGTTTGTGGTGAGAGGAGCTGTAAGTTTGCTTCCTCTCGTATCAGCAGCGTGGGCTTGGTGTCTGCTGCAGTTGGGAATTCCCAGTTTTGCCCTTTGGATGGGGGCTCTGGGCTTTCATTGTGGTCACACCCAGGAAATCAGAGATGAAGTGAGTGTTTGGTGAGAGTCACAGCCCATCACATCTGTGCCCCACTGCCACCCCCGGCTGTGCCTCTTTGGGGAACGGCTGCACCCTGAGCTCAGGGCTTGAGGCTTCTCCTGTAGCTGGGTCCTGTAGCAGGGCCCTTCCCTGTGCTGCCCAGTGCCCCAGCACCCACATTTCGAGTGTGGCTGCCAAAGATTGTCCTGTGGGTTTTCACCAATAACCTTTGGATGTGGATGTGGCATTAAAGGACCACTTAGTCTTTGCAAATGCTGGGCTCATGCAAGCTTTTGGGGTGGGCACCCCAGCCCCACAGACCTCTCTGTGCTGGAAAGAAGCCATAGGACTGAGGATGGGGCCACTGGAATGATGCAGGGACCTTAGGAAATACTTATACCCTTGTTTTCTAGGGATAGGTTGGTGTAATTTCATTTCTCTCCATCCAGTTGTTTGGGATCGTCATGCTGCCAGGGTGTGCAGGATGCTCCTTTTCAGGCAGGAGTTGGCAGGGACAGGTAACCCTGCCTCTGAACAGACATTTCCATGAAGTTGCCTCGGGGTCTGTCATTGCTGCTTACCTGGGACAGCCACAGAGGCCTGTAATTGTTGGGAGAGGCTGTGGGCGGCCGGATAGGAATCTTGGATAGGTTGCTGCCCTCCCGGCAGGGAGAGCCTGGCCACCCAGGAGGGAGAGGAGGAAGACAACGAGGAGAGAAGAAGGCAGAAGAAGAGGAGAAAGATAGGGAAGGAGCAAGGACCTCTGTGCAGCTCTGAGTACTACAGAGATGGTGAGTGATTTCACATCAGACTAGGGGGTACCGAAGAGATTTACTGGGAAAAAGCAGAAATGTATTTAAGGCATTTGTTTTTTTCACGAGGTTCATGAAGACTTTGTGGCTCTGGCTGTGGTGAAGGCCAGATGGGCTCAGCAAGCATCCTGGGGGACTGCTGCCCTGTGGGGTGCAGAGGTGAGCTCTGCCCAGACCCCTGTGTGTGGGAGGATGTGCCAGAGGAGGGACCTCCCCGGTGGCATTGTGGCAGTCAGCCCTGAGCTGCTGTGGCTCTGAGCTGTGACTGAGTGAGGTGTGGGTTTGGCCCAGTCCTTACTCCAGTTTTGGAGGGTTCCCATGCCCTCCGAGCTGGAGCTGGGCAGGAGCTGGTGGGATGGGGTGAGCATGAGGACATGGCAGGAGCCGCAGGGTGGGACCGGGAGCGGGTGCCACAAGGAAGGGCTGTGGAGCACGGGGAGGAGCAGGAGCCCTGCCCAGCCCTGAAAGCCCCAGCAGGTTGGGTATGTGCCTTTTGCACGCAGGATGTGTCAGCTGCCTCCCGAGCAGCTGCTGCATTTCAGCACAGCCCGATGCCTCGGCTCTGCGGGAGGATGCCCTGCACTGTAAGAGCCCCCTCTCCGCGCGTGTTGCCCTGCCCGGGGATGCTGGGCTGGGCTGCCCTCTTACAACAACCCAGCTCACCTGGAGCTAGCTGGAGTTTTACTGGAGACCAGGTGGGTCCTGTCTCCCTGGTTTCTGTGTCCAGGGGGCATGAGGACTGTCACCATGCTGTCCCTCAAGTGACAGTGTGCTGCCACCGAGGTCCTTCGTTGGGACTGGGCCTCTCTGGGCTCTCCCATCACGACACTGTCCCACAGGCATTCCTTAGGCTTGTTTGGTTATGGACTGAAACTGGTTTCCAGGTCCTGAATGGTGGAGAAGGGACTGTTTGTGTTCCAAAGGGGCCAGGCAGCGGTGTGTGGTACCAGCTCTTGTGCTGGGTGGCTGCAGGGAGGTGGATTTGGAGCTCTGGATCATGGCCCCTTGGCAGGGCTGGTTGGGAATTTTTCAGGAGAGGGATGCTGGGGCTGAAAGCTCTGCACAGCTCTAACCTGATCTGTTGTGAGACAGCACATGGTTTTGTAAAACAAGATATGGATATGACATGGTCTAAGCTCTCTGGCAGGATTTACTGAGACTGTATCATATCATGGGCATCCCTTCTGCTCCATCTGCGGACGGAGTTGGACACGAGTGCTCTGGCAGTGTTTGTTTAGAGCTCTGCTGTGCTGCACTTGGCCAGGCTGACAGCATCAAATCTCCTCTGCCTGCAGGGACAAATGCTTTGTAGTGATGTGGGGCATTCCAGGGACCCTGTGGTGCCCCATGCTCTGCAGCCTCAACCCAGGGACGGGAGGGCACCACTGGGGCTGGGGATGCCTCTCCCTGGGCACAACTGCCACCACCTTGGCATGATGTTGGATGAGTCTGAGCTCAGTCATTGAACACACCATTTTCTGGAGGCCCTAAAAGGCAAAAAAAAGCTGTTGTGTGATGGGTTCTGATGATCCCCAACCCTCTGTGTGGTGTTGGGGTCACTGGGCCCTGCTGCTGTCCCTTCACCTGGGCATGTGGCTCCCTGCCTGCACCATGGCATGGAGGTGCTGCCCTGTACCTGCTGTGATGTGGGGACTGTCCCAACCAGGCACTGCAACAGGCACAGGTGCTGTAGCAGGTTATAAAATTCTGAATAAATCTGGAAGGGCTTTCAAGCTCCAAAGGGTTTGTCAGTTGTGTTCTCAGTCTCACATCTCTGGTAAAGCTCCCAGAAGCCTTCACGTTGCGTCCAGAAAGGGATGGAAGGTGGATGCTCCCTCACATACACTTCATTCTGCGTGCTGACAGCAGGACTGCCAATAAAACAACTTTTTGTCTGTGGTGGTTTGATGTGCTGCACTAAGAGCATGTGGAGCTGGTCCAGCCCCACCTCCCCAGAACGCTGTGTGAACATGACGTGCGGCTTCTTGCGACCAGTAAATAGCATTTGGGGAATGAAAAGAAAAACAGAAAGGTTGGTTTGTTATTCTTAGTGATAAATGAAAGAGCTGTCAACTCCATCTTGAAATCATGAATCCCTGGGTATTCCTGGGACAGGGCAAAGGAATGCATCCTGCAGTATTTTTTCACTTGGAACGACCATTTGGCTCTTCTTGGTCTGAAGTTAAACTTGGGCTGAGTAACAAATTAATGCCGTCTCTTAGTCACTGTCTGGCCGGGATGGAAACACTTCTGTGACCTGGTTTATCTGCATATCCATCCTGATGGCTTGGACAGGGCTCGCTGTTGGCTGCCAGCTCCTTTCCAGGGTGCTGCTGGCTCCGGCGCCAGTGCCGCACGGTGCCGATGGTGTGGGGGGACATCAAACTTGGTGCTGCTGGTCCTCATCAGGGTCTCAGGGCATAAGAAGAGGTGCTTTCTAAAAGGTTCTTACTTTTTAGTTTTGTTTTTAGGTTTTTGGGTTTTGGTTTTTGGTTTGGGTGGATTTTTTGGTGGTTTTTTTTTTTTTTTTCAATTTTGTAATGATTTTTATTAGGTTGGTTGAGCTGGAGAAAATAATTTCTTCTTCAGGCTGCTTCTGTGTAGAATCATGGAATGGTTTGGGTTGAAAGGAAACTTAAAGCTCATGTTGTACCAACCCCCTGCTATGGGCAGGGACACTTTCCATCATACCAGGTTTCTCCAAGCCTTGTCCAACCGGTCCTTGAACACTTTCAGGGAGGGGGATCTGGAAGCTTCAGACTGGTGACAAGGGGGCTCTGTGCCCAGCCCTTGACTGGTTTAAAAACTGATGAAAGATGGGCTGTAGGCCTCATTTCCATCTCCTGGCCCCGATCTCCATCTCCTACCCATCCTTCCTATCTTCTCACCTCCTGCTGTGAGCAGTGGCTCCACAGGTCTGGTGGGAGGAATATGGAGCTGCTGGGGCACCCATGGCGTCTTCTGTGCAGGAATTCCAAATAGGAAAGAAAACTTGGAAAGATACCACCTGCACTTTGTGTATTGTTTGTGTAGTTCAGGTGAGGAACCAGCTTGTTGTGCAGTTTCAAACATGACAGCACATTCCTGGGGGCTCGGGAGTGTGCGGCCAGATGCAGGGTCACATCCTGCCTCCCATGTTTGTGCCACCTGCCCCTTGCTGCTGTGCCCCAGCCCACACCAGTGCCATGGGCTCATGCTAACAGCATTCCCAGAGCTGTGCTGCATCTGCAGAAATCCAAGAAAAAGGAGGATTTTTATCCACCTCAGATGCAGTGCGGGGTAAGGGGGAGCTTGAGGCTGCTTGTGTGGGGATTCTTGTGTGGTTGGGTGGTGGTCAACACCCACATCCCAGGCTGGGACTGAAGCACCTCCACAGGCGTCAGGCTGAGAGGATCCTGCCTGGTGCTAGCCCTGCCCTGAGGCATCCTCACTCCTCTGCTGCTCAGGAGATCCTGGGCAAGATGGCCTGAAAATTAATTAAAAAACCCCCAAGGAAAAGATGATTTCCTAATGCCAGCCAAGAAACGTGACACTGAGCAAATAGTAGAAAATAAAACAAAAATAAAGTTCATGTTGGATCTGGAAATGGACATTAAATTTGCAGCATCGATGGTGTCTGCGTGCAGAAATGTCGATTTCAGCTCCAGTCTCACAATGCGAAAGTCCCTGTAAATGATATTCCTGTGTGCACGTTCTGCAGCCCTGCGCCATGTCGTTAACACAGAGCTCCTTCTGGGAGTACATTCTTCCCTCATTTTCTATCCCCATACATTAAATTGATAGTTTGGGGGATTACTGCTCTTTCCAAGCTCACATGGGTGGAGTCCCCTTTATATGGCCATGCTGGTATGTAGTGAATTTGAATTGGCGCAGCAGAAAACTGGAAAATTTGGAACAGATAACTGTCTCCTATCTTTATATGGGAACATCAGAGTTCCTAGCTTTATTCTGGGGTTCTTGCCATTCCAAATATAATTTATTCTTTTATATAACTGTTTTCATATGATACACTCTGAAGAGCGGATAATGGTTTGGGGAGGATATAATAATTTTTTTCCCCCTCCAAGGCTGTCTTTCCAATTAATGAGATTGAGAACACGTTCCAAAAATCTATTTTTCCTCTCTGGGCTTTTTCTAATGTACTCAATTTATTCTGTAGTGTGTCTTGTGCTTCCCTTATGGAGTTTGATTCCTAAATATTTGGTGGTGGTTGGCTGGTGGAGCCTGTGTAAGTGCTCAGGGCATGGATGCAGTTCCAGGAGCAGTGAGGGACTGGCTGTCCCAGTCCCTTTCCACTTGGGAAGGTGGACTTGGGGACATAGCAAGGTCATCATTGTCCTCACCTTACTGCAGACTTCAATCTTACTCCCAGGTGGGGTGGCTTTGTGGGAAGCTGTGTGCTTTGTGGGGATGGAGGGATATCCCTGTCCCCTGGCTCCTTCTTCCCTCCTCTGGATGAGAAACAGTGGCCAAGACTGAACCAGTGCCTCCATCCCTCAGGAAAGGCTGTTCCAAGAGAAATGTGCAAATCTCCAGGGTCTCTTTCTTCTTAAAGCCTCACCTGCAACCAAAACACATAAAGTTCTTGTAAGTTTTTCTCTGCTCACATTGGTGATGCTCCCAAAAACCTGTGGTGTATTATCCTAGAATCATAGAGTGGTTTGGAACGGAAGGGACCCATCTCAAGACACCTTTAAGCCATTCATTCATTCATTCAGCAATTCATTCATTCATTCAATCACATTCCACCCCCTTCCCATGGGCAGGAACACCTTCCACAATCCAAGGTTGCTCCAAGCCCCATCCAACCTGGCACTTCCAGGAATGGGGCAGCCACAGCTTCATAGGAGTTTCAGAGAGCTTGCTGCGCTGAAGTGGGTTGGTTGATACGTTACAAGCCTTATTTGAACAAACAAACATACATACAAACAAACAAACACTTTTAACTTGAGAGTAAAAGTGAATTTTTAGGCCTAGAGGAGTTACCTTGGGCCAGTGCTGGTGGCAGAGGGGTGCTCAGAACAGACCTTTCAGTGTTACCCAGGTAGTGAAGTGGTTCCTGCTATGTCTAAGCAGTGGGTTTGCTCTATATATAAATATATATAAATATATATATATACCTGAAAGAGCTCAGGTGCTCCTTCCATGTCACGTTTGTCCCTGTCCTGACCAAACCATATTTTAGCTCCTGTTGGCTTGAGACAAAGCTGAGGCAGCACCCCAGAGTGTGTTGTAGCCTTCTATAACACCCAGCTTGCCCAGCCCCATCAGCTCCCCAGGGATGTGCAGTGCAGGAGGAGCAGGTTTCCCGTGCATTGGGCTTGGTGCTGCGTACTGAGGAGGAAGAGGAGGATGAAGAAGAAGCCAGCTGTGAGGAGCATCCTTGTTTTGTGGCAGGCATATCATGCTGGAAACAGCCCTGCTCTTCCTCCATGGCCAGGAGCAGTAAAGATCATTTTGTGGTGGAAGCCACATTCCTGGGACTGGGGATTCACTTTTACACTGATTGAGTCAGATGTTGTGTGGCCTTGGGGAGCCACTTTCAGGGCCAAAAGCATGAGAGAACTGTTCTCCAATGGTGTTTTGAACTCTGGGTGGATGGTGTTGTCCAGAGAAGCTGTGGCTGCCCCTGGATCCCTGAAAGTGTCCAAGGCCAGGTTGGACAGGGCTCGAAGCACCCTGGGATGGTGGAAGGTGTCCTGCCCATGGCAGGGGATGAAATGAGATAAGATTTAAGGTCACTTTCAACTCATGCCAGCCCTGTAGGATTCTGTGTCTCATGGCTGGGTTCTGTCATGTCCCTGCAGGTCTGTGTGTGCCGTGGTTGTTAATAACTTGTCAGTGGGTGACCAACCAGGTCCCCTGGATCCCTCTTCTGCTCAGCTATGCCCCATTTTCCATGTGTGTTATCCCAGGAGTGATTTGATGACAGAGGACACTTCCTGAGGGTGCTGTGCTTTGTTGGTCCTGGTCCTGCTCACTGAGACGAAGGCGTTGCTGCCTGCTTGGGGGTCTGTGGTGCCGTCTCCCCTGTGGGGCAGCAAACCCCAGGCAGTGGAGGTGGAACACCCCACTGTGGTCCACTTACATCTGGTGCCTTGTCCCTGTCAGGGGGCTGAGGCTGCTGGAGGAGATGGTTTTCCATGAATTTGGTTTTCCACACAGACTGGAGGGGTTCCCTCAGAGCCAGTGCCGGGGGCGTATGAAGGCAGCAGGAGAGACAAGGGAGATACAGAGCTCTGGCCAAGGAGAGGGGGAGTGGCTGGAAGGACAGCAGGGATGGGATGGGATGGGATGGGATGGGATGGGATGGGATGGGATGGGATGGGATGGGATGGGATGGGATGGGATGGGATGGGATGGGATGGGATGGGATGGGATGGGATGGGATGGGATGGGATGGGATGGGATGGGATGGGATGGGATGGGATGGGATGGGACCAGCAGGCTGGCTCTGCAGTGGGGTAGGGTGAGGGTGGGAGTGTGATGGCAGTACCTGCCCAGGTACCCCTGGGGGGGTCAGGCCCATGGACAGCCCCTGACACAGTCTCCTGGAGACTCTCATCCTTGTGCTGCTCACTGCTCCTCCTGGGTGCCTCAGGGAAAGGTCTTCCCCAGCCCAAGCTGCAGCCCTGGGTCCACTTTGTCAGAGGCTGCAGTGGCAGCGGAGCAACCAGGGATGGGAAGGGAGGAGAGGGGAAGGGAGGGAAGAGGAGGGCAGGGAGGGCACCCTCGTTTGCTCTCCATGCTGTAGTTAGCTGGGCTGGCAGGCAGAGCTGCTGTCAGGCTGTTGACACCCAGCCAGGCTCTGGGCACGCAGGGCTGTGTGTAAAGTGCATGCTGCAGGACAGGGTGTAATTAATTAGCTGCAGGCCCTGGGAGCTGGGAGCTTACTACACGGATCCAGCCTCTCCTGCCTTTCTTATTTTTTAAACCAGTGATGAAAGATAGAACTTTACCTATAAATCAGTATAAACATGTAGGAGGATGGAAGTGCTCAAGGTCAGGGTGGACAGGATTTGGAGCAACCTGGTCTAGTGGAAGGTGTCCTTGCCCAGGGCAGGGGATGGAATGGGATGAGCTTTAAGGTCTCTTCCAATTCAAACCACTCTATGATTCTATGACCTGGTATGCCCAAAGATTAAAAAATGACAAAACTATTTGTAAATACCAGGCATCACATGAATGCAATTATGAGATCAGGCAGCTGACATCTCCAAAATGAGGCAAAATAAAAAACCCACCAGGTTTTAGCAGAAACACAGGCCTGGCCACGCTCCCCTCCAGCACGTGCTGTGCTCAGGGCTTCCCGCTATAAATAGCAGCGAGTTGAGCTCCACAGCTCAGCCCTGATCCTGCAAACACTTAAGCCCAAGTACAGCTCCTTCCCGATGTGCTCCAAGCTGCTGTAATAGTTTACAGGCTGTAATCACGAAAAAGAGGGAAAAAGAAGGTGGAGAAGGGAGGGTGTGCAGCCCACCAGCAGTACTGGTGATGGGTGACTGGGCAGCCCGTGCTCCCCTGGCATGTCCTGCACCCTCCCTGCCGCTCCTCAGGGCTGGATGAGCGACACCACGGAGCCAAAGTGCCCAGGCCTGTGCGTGCGTGTCCCTCTGGGTGCTGTGGAGCTGGCAGGTTTACGAGCTCCCGTGGTTTTGCCAGCAATTTGACAAGTTCTTCCATCCGGAGAAGCAGCAAGTGCAGGGTCTGGCTGTGCCGGCCCCGGCAGAGCTCCGGGAGCTCCTTCCATAGGGAGACTCCAACCCAGAGCCTGTGCGTGCCTGCGTGGCTGTCTGTGCATGAATGAATTCCTACAGGCATGCAGCAGTACAATAGGAGTGGAGAAAACAAAGTTTCCTGGATGAGCTCTCAGTAAAGAAATGCTTTGAAGCTTGGGTCAGCCTTAGCATGGTGTGAGCTGTGAGGGGTTTGTGGGTGAGCTCCCCTTGGCACGGGGTGCGTGGCTGGGGAGAGGCTCAGCTGGGGAAAGCAGGGCTGGGAAGATGCTGCAAGGGGTGGGAAGGCAAGGAGGGAGTGCAAATGGACTTGTTTAATGGGGGTGCTGCGGATGCTCATGAGCAGACTCGCCTTTCCTCATGCAGGAAGGCAGGCTGGGATGGAGCTGCTCCTCCTTTCACAGCTGATGAGGAACTCCAAGTCACTGTGAGGGTCTGTGCTGCAGCCAGCCGAGCTGTGTGGGTGTAATTGCTGAGGAAGATGGTGGGGGGTCCCTGGAGCCATGGATTGTGTAATCAGGGCCAGGCTCCTTCCTCCTGCTCCAACAGATTCCTGCTCCACTGTGGAGTGAACCTGCAGGGGTGAGCTCCAAGCTGGAGGAGAATGAAGAGAAAAGAGAATTAGTGATGTTGGGAAATTTGACACTGTTCTGTCTTGGCCTGGTCCTGACGAGTGTACAACCTGCTGGCAGGGCCAGGCTGAGCTACAGAAACACTGGAGTGAGGGACCAGTGATGGGGCTGCTGTCCCTGAGAGCCCATCCCATCACTGCCCTAGGGCTCAGGGAGAGGGATCACAGAATCATGGAATACCCTGGAATGGACCCATGGGGACTGGACTCAAGTTGGACCTAAGAGCTGGACCCAAGTCCAGCTCCTGGCCCTGCACAAACACCCCAACAATCCCACCCTGTCCATCCCTGGCAGCGCTGTCCAGACACTCCTGGAGCTCTGGCAGCCTCAGGGCTGTGCCCATTCCCTGGGGAGCCTGGGCAGTGCCAGCACCCTCTGGGGGTCACCCCATTTTCCAAAGAACCAGGTTTATGTTTGTGTTTCAGGCCCTAGAAAAACACCAAGGCCTCCCCTCCTGGGTCCCAGCTGTGAGAGTGGGTGAGCAGCCAGAGTTCCATTGAGGCTCTGCTGAGCTGAGCTGGAGCTGGGTGGTGCCCACCTGCTCACACAAGGATGTCCTGGCATTGTGAGGGGCTGGGGGCAGGCTGGTGTCTGAGCAAGGCTGTGGCATCAGGGAGACACTGAAACACAGCCCCTCTTCCCCAGTGGGTCTGTGGTGTCTTGGGCAGGTGCCTGGAGGACACCAGGAGCTCCCCAGCTCCCGAATGTGGGCTTTGCTGCTCTGCTGGGGGGTGGCTGCAAGGCCTTGGTTCTGTTCTCTGGATCACCTCATTGTACCGTGTGTGCATAGCCATGTTTCCCTTCTCCTTCCCACCTCAGTGGTCCAAACCCCCTTTTCTCTGGTTTCCACTTGTTTTTCACCTTCTACTGGACTCAAAGCCCAGCTTGGATGTGCCTCAGTGCTTGGATGTGTGTGTCAGGACTGTTTGCAGGTGAGAGCTGGGTCAGGCTCCCGCTCTGAGCTGGCTGGGATGAGGAAGCTGTGGAAGAATGAACGTGCTGGAGCCACTGGCATCCTCCCCTGGCTGGAGGGTCTGGATCACCACCCCCTCCCTGGATCCTTTGCACTCATGGCAGGAAGAGGCAGGATCACAATGGTGAGAGGCTGGGGCTGAGGGCTCACACCCCTCCCAGGGCCCCACAGGTGCTTTGGCCTTGCCAAAATACCATCTTCTGACAAAGACCCTTCTGTGATTCCCAGTGGGTTGTGTCCTCTTCCCTCCTTTCCTTGAGCCAGCCATTCTTGTCTGGGCAGCACTGCCTGCCCCATTTGACCCTTCTGCTGCCACCAGATTTGTTTGCTGAGTCAATCACCCTTTTTTAGACACCCTGATTCTCCATTCCTTGTTCTCCATACTCCAGCACACAGGCAGGATCTGCTCTCCATCCAGGATGGCCTTTGGGAATCTGGGCTGCCCTCAGCTTGGTGGCCTGGAGCTCCCTCTAGACTGGGACCCACACTGAAGGCAGGAGTTACCTCTGTGATTTTCAGCTCAGCAAACTGGTTCATCCAGCTTGAAATTCAGGTTTTAGGATTTGAGGGTTCATCTGGCCTCAGTTGATGTTTTGGGGCTGCTTGGGGCACTGGCAGTGCTGTGGCTGTTTGAGGAGTGCAGTTTTGGGGGCTGGTGATGGCAGGTGGGATGGGTGCTGGAGTCCATGGAGAGAAGGCAGCATTCCCAGAGCCCTCAGCCAGCTCTTGCCAGAGGGCTGGAGGGAAATGGGGTGCATGGAGTAGCCAGCCTGGCCCTGCTCCAGCCCTTGCTTGGGGGGATGCTGTGAGCTGTGATGGGGGCTGCCATCTCCTGCCTCCTCCTCCCAAACAACCACTCACGTCCCAGGCTCTGAATTTTATTCCCCTTCTGACAGTCAGGCATCACCTCCTGATTACTCATAGCTGCAGCATGTTGCAGATCCACGGAGTCTGAGGAATGGCTGTGCCTGGGAGCAGAACCACCAGGATCCAGGGTGACAGCCAGGATGGGGGAGAGGCTGTGCAGCCTTGGTCCCCAAACCCTGCCCTGCCCTGGGGGCCAAGCACCTCCTGCCCATGCCCAAACACCCCTGGAATCTGTCCAGCACAGCTCCAAGTGCAGCTCAGGCACTCTGAGGTCCCAGCAGGTGACAATGGCAGTGTGGCAGCACAGCCTGGAACCAGCGATGGCTCGTGAGTTGGTTTTGCAGAATCCTCTTCTAGCATGGAAAAATCACCCATCCCTCAGTTTTCCTCTCATTTGTTTGTGTGGGCATTGATTACACCGGGAGTTACTGAGCCAGATTTTATTGGAATGACTTAGAAAGCTGCAACCTGTGAGCAGCCACCAATCTTTTGGGATTATTTTGGTGTAGTTGCTAAATAATTGCATGAGGCTTCTTCAGCCTTGCTAATAACTTTGTTCTCCCAGGGACACTGCCTAGAAAAAAAGATGAGCCAAGATTATGCTTGGCAACATTTACGAGAGGAAAAAGTACAACAGGATTGATGCCTGCTGGTGGGAAGAAATAAATAAAACAATATCTCTTTTTGGTTCGTCCATGAACATCCTTGTTTCCAAGCCCAGGTCTGTTATCTCCCCAGCATGGCTGAACTTTGGAATTAAGCACACTCCTTTAAATCACTCATCATTTCTGTCTGCAGCATGTTGTGCTAATTCTGACTAGGGACCAGCAGGGCTGGCTCTGGAGATGAGCTGGCCTAGGGAATCTGGGCTGCTATCTTACCTACATTGTATAACTCACAAAATTATTTAGTTAGTGCCTGAAAAGTGAAGTTAAACGGACAAATTCAAGCATTCCTGTTGGCCCAGATTCATAGAATCAAGGAGTGGTTTGGGTTAGAAAGGACTTTAAAGCTCATCCTGTCCCACCCCTTGCCAGGAGCACCTACCACTATCCCTGGTTTCTCCAAGCCCTGTCCAACCTGGCCTTGGAGACTTCCTGGGATGGGGCATTCATCATCTGGGACAGCACCCTTGTGTCCCACCTTCCTGTCCTGGCCCTGCTTGGGCACTGGAGAGATGTAGTGCATATCCTGGGAAGTTTTGGTGGCTGCCCTGCCCAGTGCCACGTGCCAGGGCAGCAGGGGCTGCTCATGCCCCCACGGGTGCCTCTGCCCATGGCCACAGTCCCTGAGCTCGGTGTCTCAGGAGGAAAGGGTGGAGATGGGTGCAAGCCTTGCTTGAGGTGTTCGTTTTAGAAGGACAAGCTGATAAGAATTATTTCATTAAGGGACTTAAACTGTGCTTCCTCAGCCCTGAGTCATCAGTGAAGTGAGCAAGAGAGGAGCAGCAGTGGGTCCCGCCGGAGGGTGACTCACGCTGCCGCGTGGGGCTCGCAGGGACTCAGAACGGGGTGATGCTCCTCTCCCTCTGTCTCAGGATGGCTGGGGGCTCCCAGCACCCTGAGCAGCAGCAGGAGGTATCTGGGAGCCTGTGAGGCTGACAGCTCCCATCACTCAGCCCCCCTCATCACCCTGAGTAGTTACTGCTGTGCTCATTTTTCTGCTCTCTCAGGAATGCATGGAGTGGTTTGGGAGATCTGGGAATCTCCTGGAGATCTCTCAGCCCAATCCCCTGCTCAGTGCAGGATCACCTACCCTAGATTATCCTGGACACTCAGGACCATGTCCAGTGAGTCTTGGATGTCTCTAAAGATGGAGACTTCACCACCTATCTGGGCAGGTTGTGCCAGTGTTGGATCAGCCCAATTTGGTGGCTGGCCATTGATCTGTGGGGCTTTGCTGAAGCTTCTTGCTTCTGTGACATCAGAGAAGCAGCAGGAGCAGCCATGGTCTGTCCCCATCTCCACCTGGTGGGGTTGTTCAGAGCTCTTGGATGTTGAGCCGTGGTGACACCTTAGAACCACAGAATCACACAATCTCCTGAGTTGGAAGGGATCCACCAGGATCATCCAGACCAACTCCAGGCCCTTCACAGGCACCCCAACAATCCCACCCTGTCCATCCCTGGCAGCGCTGTCCAAACACTCCTGGAGCTCTGGCAGCCTCGGGGCTGTGCCCATTCCCTGGGGAGCCTGGGCAGTGCCAGCACCTCTGGGGGGAGAACCTTTCCCTGATCTCCAGCCTGAGCCTGCCCTGGCCCAGCTCCAGCCGTTCCCCATGAGCTTCTCACCCCAAAGAGAAGCTGCTTCTTGTGTGCTCCCAGCTCTAACCCCAGAACTCTGTGTGCCCTGGGCTGAGCATGAGGATGTCACACATGCAGACTGACGTACCCTGTGCCGTGGGATGGCTGCAGCCTCCCCACTGTGCTGGTGACCAACATGGTGACATCTCCATGCTGTGGAGAGGGTTGACAGAACCACATCCCCATCTTGCTGCTTGTCCAGAGCTCCCTTTTGGTTATATTTTGGCGACAGTGGATCCCTGCCTGCTTCAAAGCTGGGGTTCTCCTCTTCCTGCTGACTTTGGTGGGAGCTCTGTTTGGCTTTGGCTGGCAAAGGGAAGCTTTGGGATAGCTCTTGCAGGCCTGATTAGCATTCGTCCCCGCTGCTCCTGCTGTTTCGAGTTGGAGCTCGCCATTGCCTGGCAACCACAGAGCAAAACTACAACAGCCGCCCGGAGCCCAGGCGGTTCTGCGGGGCTGCAGGCACCGACACGCGGGGACAGGGACAGCAGCGGGGCCACCCCACACTGCTGCTCACTGCCCCCCACCCCACAAGGTGCACGGACAAGGATCATCCCCAGGACGAAGAGGAAGAGAAGAAGGAGGAGAAGGCGAGGGCTGTGGCGGTGCAGCAGCTTTGGTGACACCCAGGTCTGGTGGGTCCGTGTCTGTCTGTCCCATGAGCATGCCACCGTGTTTGGTACAGCCTGCCCTGCACATGCCGTGGTGCAGGTACCATTCTGTGCTCAGGGAGCTCAATGCACTGGGGCCAGGGCTGGGGGCCAGTCCCTGCTGTGGACAAGTGGTGCTGGGGGAAAGACTGGGATGTGTGTGGGGCACACAGCCCCAGCTTCACGGTGTGAGGAGCTGTGCTCCTGCTCTCTGTGTGTGCCATGCACACACCTGGCCATGCACCCAGGTGGGGTCTGTGCAGTGCCCATTGCCCC
The DNA here is from genome assembly GCF_030490865.1 of Poecile atricapillus. Classification (NCBI taxonomy): domain Eukaryota; kingdom Metazoa; phylum Chordata; class Aves; order Passeriformes; family Paridae; genus Poecile; species Poecile atricapillus. Next base: position 1,551,598 of record NC_081262.1, on the reverse strand, counting down.
CAGCGGCCCCATGGGGAGGCTTGGCCTCACTGGGGTCTCACAGGGGACCATGGCACAGCCCATCTGTGGTGCTCTCACACTTCTACTCCATCATGCTGGGGCTGGAGTTGGAGGGACAGGAACCCGAGCGAGCATCGGGGCTGTCTCTGCTTCCCAGTTTTGCGGCTGCTTGGGGACTGATGTGGTATTCTTGGCAGAAGAATTTTGTTGTCCTGCTCCTGGCAGGAACCGTGGGCCTGGGGCTCAGCCCCTGGCCTGCCAGAGAGTCTTCGCAGGTGGTGGTGGCTCACCAAACCCACCAAACCCTGCACTTTGTCCTCTTTCCAGCTGGGCAGATTTGAAAGGACTTGGGTCGCCTCCTGACACAAGGTGCCACATTTCTGCAGGAGACACAGATATGCCTGAGTACATTGAGTTCAGATCTAATGCATCCTCTCACCTCTAGTTTAACTCTGTATTTTTACATCTTTGGCTGCCTGTGGCTAGAGGTCCAAGCTGTCCTGTCCAGCTAGCACACTTAAGACCCATCGGGCAGGAAAATAACATACATGTGCCTTTCAGTGCTTCCCCACACATCCTCATCAGTGATACTTGCTTGGCAAAAGGTTAAAAAAATAAATACATCTGTCTTTTGTGTCTTGCAGAGCCTGGGGTCAGCGGACAAGAAGGACTTTTACCAGCCAAAGTAAGTGGCAGTAGCAGTGGTGAGTAATTGCATGGAAATTCCCGGCTGGTCCATATTACCCAGCAGCTCCATTGCTAAGATTAGACATTTCAGTGTACAAGAATAGCTGCTGCAATTACACAAGTGAGGATAACAGTGGAAGAGCTGTCAGTCTTGCTGGCTTCAGGGCATATGCAAATCCTTCCATCAGGTCAGAAGGAACCGTGACAGCTTGACTGAGCCTGGGGGACAGAGCCGGGAGAGGGGGGTGCACGGGTGACCTTTCCCACCTCTGGCTCCCTCTGCTCCTGGTTTGCACAGCTGAGCTGCTTTGGAGAATCGAAGGGTTTCCTTGTGTGTCACAATGGGCTGATCTCAGAGCGTGTCTCAGCTGCGTATTGACGCTGGTGCCCGTTGGCTTCCACCCGCTGTGCTTGGTACACCACTGTGAGCTGCAGGGGGAGAGCAGGGCAAGGGGCTTTTTAGAGCTATGGACATGAGAAAGTTACTGCAAAGCACTCCACCAACACAAGCTGTTGGTTACTTGGTGTGTGGATTAGGTAACAAAACCTCACTGCTGCATGGCACCTACCAGGTAAGAAGGTTGTGCTTGCTGGAAGCACAGGTTTGTTCCCATTGTCATTTGGATAATGGCAGACTCTGTTAAAAGCCCTGCTGAGAGGTTGGGTTCTGCCCTGGTACTGAAATATGTGTTGTGCTGCTGAGCACTGTGGAACTTTGTGTTGCTCCTGATTTGCTTGGGGAAATGAAGGTCTTCTGAAAAAAAACAACCAAACAAAAAACATAGGTGGATTTGAAGTTGTGGGACAGTGCTCTGATGGGCAGGACTGTCAGGGGAGCATGGCTTTGGAAAATTCAGAAGTTGAGGATATTTCTCCTCCAAAGCTCACTGTCCTTCTGCTCTTGCTCACTCTTTGCTGCTTTCCCAAGCATTCCTGCAGCGCTACATCCCAGAAGTGCAAGCAGTGTGGCAGCACCCTTGGTCTGAGCTAGGCTTGGCTTCAGAGGAAGCACCAGGGGTGACAGGCTGTGTCAGGGAATGCTGTACGGATCTGCCTGCTCGCTGGCTGTGCTGGGAGAGTGTCAGCTGTGTGTATGTTCTTCAGATATCTGCTGATTCCTCTTTATGCCACCAAGAGTTTTTAAAACCCCAGTGCTAGCTTCTAGGGTCCTTACTGAAAGTCTGGTTTGAGGGAGCTCCTCTGCCTGTTCACCCCAAGGCGGTGTGGCTCATCAGCTTTCCAAGACCTCAGGCAGATAAAGACTTCTGGAAATACAGAATATCTGTTTAATCCCACATGGCTTTCTGGGAGATCAGAGGAATATCACAGGAGGTTATGGAGTCATTGTGGATGCCACAACAACATGAACACACATTTGGCAAAGAGCTCATGGCTGTGTTTCTGTGACCTCTGCCAACAGCTGTCCAGGATTTCGGTGCTCCTGAGTGTTGTGCTGTGTTTGTGAGGAGTCTGTTTTGACAAGCAGGTTTAGAACAGATTGAAGTGTCTCCCATGTCTCGGTTCCAACTGAAGCTTTGGGGAGGCTTGAAGTAGGAGATTTGGAGAAAATCTGTAAAGAGCTCTTACTGTTCAGATTTCCTGTCATTTCCTGTGGTTTTGGCAGTTGGTAGCAACAATTTATGGTGCTGTGTTTATAACTCATCTCTGAGAAATGAGGAACGTTTCTCTACCTTGAATGGGTGAACATGGGCTTCCCATCTTGCTGAAGAGTGGGGGCTGCCCACTCTTCAGCAAGCTCTTGTAGGTACAGGATGTTTTATGGGTGTTTATTTCTCTGTTCCACAAGGCCACGGGACCTCCATGGTTTGGCCCAGCAGCTGTGACTTGGCTGGTCATCGCACTGTGACTTTGGTTAGTGCCCAGCCCATTCACACCCCTCAGTGGCTGTTTTGGGGTTGAGATGGGTAAGTTTGTGGCTGTGATGTGGCCTGGTACCACTGCCCCCATCCCATCTGGCATTTTGATCCACCAGTTGATACCACATTGTCTGTTGGAACCCATCTGCAAGGCTGGACCAGGTGCTCTCTGTGGAGCCCTTCAGTTTCTGGCAGGGCTGGAACTGGTCTTCCTCAGCAGAGAAAGGTTGCTGGAAAATGCCAGAGGCTGGGTGGCCCTGCCAAGGACTTGAGACAGCTCAGCTCTTCTGCAGCAGCTCCACAGCCCATACTCACAGTTCTCCAAGCCCTGGGCAAGGCGGTGGCAAAGAGCCAGAGCATGGGAAGCAGCTGGTTCCCAGAGCTGAGCTGAGCTGAGCTGTAGTGGTTCCTGGACACATCTGTGCAATGAGGCTGGTGAGCTGAGAGAAGTCTGGCACTGTGTGGCTGGTCCTGCAGCTCCCATGTGCCAGAGCAAACTTGACTGTGCTTCTGCTTTTCCTTTTCTGGCTTCTGAGGCATTGACTCACCTGCCACCAAAGCCCTGAGCTGTGGGAGCAGGATCGGAGCCACCCTGCTCTTGTGTGAGGCTTTGGGGCTCTCCCATAGCAGGTCCTGAAAGCAGAAAAAGGAGACACACATGCCAAAAGTTTTGTCACTGCTCGTCCTGGGAGTGACTCCTGCTCTGTTCCTTCCATGTTCAGCCATCTCCTGAATTTCCTTGTGTCTCCTGGAGTGACTCCTTTCCTCCCTTTGTTGCCTCTTCCCTTCAGAAATGGAAATGCTGTCCTCACCCCACAGTTCCTGTCAGTCTCTCTCAGCCAGCAGGCGGCTGTTCCCTAAGCTCCCGGAATATCCCAGTGCTGATCAAGGGCATGGAGACGTGTCCACCCTTGCTCATCAACCTCTGATGGCCCTTCCCCACCTCCCAGTCCAGCCATGAGGTTTTGAGGTACAGATCTCCTCAGCACACAGGGAGGTTTTGAGGTACAGATCTCCTCAGCACACAGGGAGGTTTTGAGGTACAGATCTCCTCAGCACACAGGGAGGTTTTGAGGTACAGATCTCCTCAGCACACAGGGAGGTTTTGAGGTAGGGATCTCCTCAGCACACAGGGAGGTGTAATGAGGGTGGATCTCGGCTACAGGAAGTCAGAGGTGCCCAGAATGGAGCTACTGGAGCTGAAACGCTGCTGCTGCCTGCTCTGGGGGATGCCCTTCTGCTTGCAAGGGCTTCAGTGATGGTACTTATAGATATTCCTGCAGGAGCTGGCCCATATCAGGAGCTGGGTCTCCTGGTTTTTTAGTCTGGTTCCCTCTTCCCATGTTAAATAGAAGGATGCAGCCTGAGTCGAGAATGCTGAAGTGTTAATCTTCAGAAAAGTTACTTCAGCTGAGAACTGAAAGGGGTAGGGACCAGCCAAGGAAGTATCAGCACAGGCACATAAAGAGCTCCTGTAGCTCAAATACCGCAAAGAAGAACCTGATGTGTTGGGAATGGCCACAAGTCCAGCTGTTAGTCAACATCTGCACAGGTATCCTCACCTGCACTGACTGCTCCAGCCATCCCACATGAACAGGTACAGGTGCCTTCCTGTGTTTCCAAAACAGAGTGTCCAGATGTCAGAATGGTTTATCCTGACCTAACAACTCTCATCTGATGCAGTCTGGGCATGTGCCTCCCCCAGTGCAGCCCTGGCTGCAGCTCTGCTGTGTCTGGGATCTGACAGAGTTTGTAGGGATGGGGGAAGAAACATCAGTCCCTCTGATGCTCACTCTTTTGTCAGCCACTTTTGGAAGGTGCTGATACAGCTGTACAGCTGTAATGCTGTCAGAATATCCAGGCTTCCAGAGGTCCCTCCAAATTTCTGACACAGGGACCTGACTTCTCTGTCAAGGCAGCAAGGAGACAGTGAGTGAGGAGCCAGGGGCAAGGACAGCATGCTCAGAGACAGGAATAGGCTTTCCTGGGACAGGAGGTAATAACTCTCCTGGCAGGGCTGGGTAGAAGTTTCTTGACAGGAACTGAGGTTGTCCGGTGTGTTTGCTAATTGCCCCTGGCACGCATTTGCTCTTCAGTGTCAGGAACTCATCATCTTTAAAGCAGAAAGAAATGTTGCTAGCAATGACACTCATAAACCCCCTAGCAAATGCAGACTTAAATACCTGGGTTTAATAAAGTGTCAGTGCTTTGCAGTGGGAGCTGCCCTCATCCCCCCTCCCTGCGCTGCCTCCGGTGCTGAGGGCGATGCTCAGCTGTCAGGGAGCCTCACTTGGGAGCAGGGAATATCTGCTAGGCACTCTGAGGTGTCAGGAGAGAAACAGCTGTAGTGACACCGAATGCTCTCCATTGATGTGCTCCTCCTGTCCCTTGGGATGGAGCGGCTGTCCCGGAGCTGTCCTGCAGCAGCAGGATCCCAGCATCCTTTCAGGCAGGCACCTCGTGGCTCTGTCTCCATCTCGGATTAAACGCTGCCCCCGCCCTCTGTCCTCCAAGCTCAGATGTGCAAACACGCGGGGAACCTTTGAAACCACCTCCAGAAAGCAGCAGCTCCTGTTTGTTTTGCCTCAAAGTCATTACACAGAGCTGTCTCTGCAGCTAATTATTTGTCACCTGGCCCTCACAGCAGAACATTTCATCTCCCAGACTCCAATCTTGCCATGCCAGCACTTAGATGAAAGTGTTTCCTTGCTGAATCATTATCTTGTAAAACACTGGTGGTTTTAAGGCTCTAGAAATCGGTATTTACATTTTGGAAGCATTAAGGACCATCATAATAAGTGCGATGTGTTCCTAAGCCAGGTTTTCATTTCGGTACCTCCCTTCCCTTATTGCTGTACTATTGACAATAATCACACACAAATAGGCTGTGTTTGACTTCTGTGGTGCCTGAGAGTTGTTCAGCTGGGAGCTCAGGTTCCAAATGCTGAGCAGAGGGAGGAGGGACACATGGGAAGTGGGGAGGAAGAGATGGTGCTGGTGACACCAGGGATCTGTTGGGTAGGAGAAGCAATGCCAAGATCACCTCTCCATACTGAAGGATTCTCATTGGGGGTACTCAGTGGTGCAAGAAACTGTCCCAAAACCACATGCACAGGTTTGGGGAATGCTCCCAGCCTTGGTTGTAGGAAAGGATGAAGCACCATCACCGACATCTCTGGTGGCAGTGGGATGGCAGAGCCGTGGAGGGCAGAAGAGAAGTGTTGGGGTCTGTGGGGTGGGTGTGGGGTGGGTGCTCTTTGGGTGGGTGCAGGTTGGAAGCTGAAGGGGAGTGTAGTCCTCCAGAAGGGATCATGAACACGATCTCCTCACTTCCAACCCCAAATCCTGGCCAAGGCAGATATCTGGAGAGACAAGGAGTGATCTCCTTTACAGACAACATAACTAAAAAATATTCTGGTACTGGTTGGGGTATCCTGGCAGTGGGGTGAGCCATACAGCAAACTTATAAAATATTTCCTCTGGAGTTTGGCCAGTGGATTCAGTCTGAGCTCCAGGCAGGTGGAGGGGCTTTAATACTTTAGAGTGCAGAGAAAGGAAGGGAATCCTGGCACTTTGGAGAAATGCAGTCATTCAACAAATGCCAGTCAGTGAATGGAGAGCAGAGCTGACCCTGAGCAGCCTGGGAGCCGGGTGTTAGGAGAAGCAGGAATGAGCAGCAGGGAGCTGGGGATAAGCAGAAGTGGGAGTGAACTGGGGGGTATCTCTTGGCATGGGAGAGGGTTGCTCTGGACCTTTGCAGTGGGTGCAGGAGTTCAGCTGATCTCCTGCCAGTTCAGAAGAGGCAGGTCCTGCTCCTCTGGGCTGTGGAGGGAATGGGACGGAGCCCCGAGGAGGAGTGGTGCTGGCAGGGATCTGACAGGAGCTCAGGCATGGAGGAGCCATCACCCTGCTGGTTTGCACTGTGGCCTCTGGGCTCCCTGCCCAGGGTAACATTGCTGTTTGCTTGGGAAGCTGGAAACTGGTACCAGTTTGTAGCCAGGGATGAGAGCAGGGCCCCCTGCAAAAGGCCTGGCTGTCCTGCTCTTGTCCCCTCCCCACAGCAGCCTGGCAGGGCAGCACTGCATTATTTGCCTGGGAGATCCTGCTGAATGAAGACCTTGGTTCTGGGGAAGTCTGGATGAACACAGCTCTTACTCATTTTCTTTTTTATTGCTCCTTGGGTGAGAGTGCTTGCCCTGGGCTCCTGTGCCCACTGAGCCTGCAGGATCATGGTGGGATACTCTGCACACAGAATGGGTCCAGAGGAGGCCACAAAGATGCTTCCAGGGCTGGGCCCTCTGCTCTGGAGACCTGCTGGGAGAGCTGGGGATGTTCAGCCTGGAGAAGAGCAGGCTTCAGTGGCACCTCATTTCAGCCTTCCAGTACTTAAAGGAGCTTATTAAAGAGAGAGAGAGTGACTTTTTTACATGGACAGACTGTGATAGGACAAAGGGGAATGCTTTTAAAGTAAAAGAGAGGAGATTTAGATTCGGTATTGCGGAGAAATTCTTTCCTGTGAGGGTGGGCAGGCCCTGGCACAGGGTGCCCAGAGAAGCTGTGGCTGCCCCTGGATCCCTGGAAGTGTCCAAGGCCAGGTTGGATGGGGCTTGGAGCAGCCTGGGATAGTGGAAGGTGTCTCTGCCATGGCAGGGGGTTGGAATGAGATGGGTTTTAAGGCCCCTTCCAACCCAAACTATTTTGGATCCATGGTTTTTCAGGACACAGATGCCCTGGATGACATCAGGACCCTTCATAGCCAGAATTAAGTATGTTTAAGTATTAAGGCCCAAGAAAGGTTTGGACAAGGATTTGGTTTTAGTGGTCCCTGGAGCCCAATGGGCAGCAGGAGGAGTTCTTGGGGCTGGCTGAACTCATTTCACCATGCACTGGGTGCACAGGCCACAGGAGCACTGGACCAGCCCCAGCCCCTGTGCCCACTCTCCCCTGGAAATGGCCCTCCTGCACCTGGTATAAAATAAAGTTCGAGTTTCTTGTTTCTCTGCAGCCTTTAATGTGTTAAGTGAGGTTGCAGTGTAGGGTCCTACTGTGCCAGTTGTCATAGAAACTTGCAGGGCTTTTTTTCCCTGATCCCCCCAGCCCCTTTCTTTATACCAAAGCAGAGTTAGATTTTGTCCCCCCTGTAATTTCAATTCCTTTCCAATTAAAAACCTGCCTGGGCCTGATTCCCTGTCTCCAGCACTGCCACACAAGGACCCAAGGTCTTTCTGTCATGCTTCCTGTTGTCCCAGCTGAAGGCCCTGTGTTCCTCAGTGTGTAGCACTGAGGGGATTCAGTCCCCATGAAATGCCAGCAGGGATTGAGGCTCAGCCCTTGTCCCCCTGAGGTGCTTTTGGGCAGCACAAGACTCCTTGCTCACCGTGGGGTCCCTCTCCTTGCTCACCGTGGGGTCCCTCTCCTTGATGCTGTTCCAGGAGGGACCAGAGTGGGCACAGTCCCTCCGTGCCTGGGCACTGGGGCTCCCTGAGCCACTGATGGGGACATTGGGATGGCATCTGCCTGCCCTGCTGCTCTGAGCTCCTGTCTGGTGCTGGGAGGATGATGCTGCCAGCTCAGCACTCAGGCTGGCACAGGAAGCACCTGAGCAGCAGCTGCAGCCCTGCAGCGATTGCAGTGCCTGGCATTAATCATGGAAAGGGAATTGAGCGTAGGAAGATGGGCATTTTTTAACCAATAACCAAGCCTGCATTCTCCTCTAAGCAAGAGAGCAAAATGTTTGCTGCAGTGAGTCAACACAGAGATGCTGTAGCCGTGGAGGTACTGCTCCCACCCACTGCAGACATTGGTCCCAAGGACAGCTGGGTACAAAAGGGAGAAGTGGGGAGAGGTGTTTCCTGAGCTGCTCAGCCACTCATCCCTGCTGGGCTTTCTCCAAGACAGAGGGATCCTCTCCCTCATGCTTTGCTTCTGGCATAAGACTTGGTGGGGACTCTGCAGAGGTAGCTGGACTTAGAGCTCCTGCTCTGAGGAGCTCAGTGCCACCCCATCTCCTCATTGTTCCAAGGCCAGGACTATCTCATAGGATCCCAGAATGGTTTGGGTCAGAAGGAACTTGAAAACTTGTCCAGTTCCACCCCTGCCATGGGCAGGGACACCTTCCACTATCCCAGGCTGCTCCAAGCCCTGGCCCTGGACATTTCCAGGGATCCAGGGGCAGCCACAGCTTCTCTGAGCACCCTGTGCCAGGGCCTGCCCTCCCTCACAGGGAACAGTTTCTTCCTAGCATTTAATCCAAACCTGCTCTCTGTCAGATTAAAGCCATTAAACCCCTCCTGAGCCTTCATCCTGTGCATGGCAGGAGTCAGCCCTGGAGCTCCAGTTGTCTGCTGGGATTCCTTTGGGTGGGATTTAGGTCTGTTAGATCACTCCTTTGGCCTCCCATGTGCTGCAGGAATATGAATTGCCCATAAGCTCCTGAGAGGTTTTGGTTGCCTTCTGAGAGTTATCTAATTCTCTGACCATCCCTGAGATGTATCTAATCCTGACCCAAAACTCACTGGAATTTACTGGGCTCCACTTCCCAGTCCCTGCCCCCTGCCATATCTCGCTGATAAAAGCAGTTGGCACCACTCTGGTTTTTGGTGGGTGGCAGATTTTTATCAATAAACTCAATATAGCTCAAATCTTTTGCAGCATGATATTTTCTCCAGCTGTCAGATCAATTTTGTGACTCATCCCTCCAGGCTCTGCTGTTTTAGTGTCCCCTTTAAACGTGGACACCTTAATTGTAGGAGTGGCAGTGGCAGTCCCAGCAGTGCTGTACGTGCAGCTCTCCTGCTCTCCCCCAAGAACTGCATCAGCTTTTTTCATCACAGCATCACATTAGAGCCTTGTGCTGGGCTGCTCAACCGTGGTGACCCCTGACTCTTTCTGGAGGCTCCCTCTTGTCTGGGATCCAGTCCCTGTTCAAAAATACAGCCTGAAATCCCTCTCTGGAGCTGTGTTAGCCCGTGCTGGGCTGCATTATCATGTACAGTGTTTGAATGGGCTCAGCATTACCAGGCAGCCCACATTTCCCTCTCTCCTCATCAATATTTACCATTACATCAATCTTCCTGTCATCCGCTAATTTTTTGAGTGAGGATTTTGTATTTTCATCGTGATCATCAATGGAAATATCGACTGGCATGTTCCCCATGGAGCCTCACTAACGATTCCCCATTGACACCTCCTGTGTCAGACCTGTCAGCCAGCTCTAAATCTATTTAAAATGCTTGATTTGGGCTGCACAGCCCCATCTTCTGAAATCAGAACATCAAGGAGCACTGAGAGCTCTGCCTGCACAGGGCCTTTTCCTGCAAGTGAGTGTTCATTACAGAGTGACATCAGGCTCATTTGACAAGATCACTTCCACCAGGACACACCAACTGACTTTAATTAGAACTTACATCCTTTAATTATTTCTTAATTTAATTCCAGATGAGCCCTGCCTTCTGGGTCCTGTATCAAGCTGACCATTTGGTTGTTAACTAGGTCACCCTTGCTGCTGGGTGGGAATGTTGGGGGGAAGGAGCCATTTCCATCTGGATGTGGCAGCCTGAACTTTGCTCAAAACAAGCAGCAGAGCCCAAAAACCTCTCCCCAGCTTTTGGGTACATGTTGGCTGTGCTGGCTGCTTGGTGCTATTTAGCCATATTCGATACACATGGATGCTAATGATTTAGGAGAGCTTCATCTCTCCTAGGAATTAGTTTACTCACATTTTTTTCCCAAACACAGAATAAATATGGACTATGTTTTCCTTTTCTGCATCATTTGAGCAGTCCTACAGACTCTGCTTTAAAGTAGCTCCAGTGCTCCTTAAAACCAGACCTATTGCCAGCCTTTGTTTGGCTCCCAATAGCATATTTTCCATGTCCAGCCATGCATTTTCCCCTTCTTTAGTTTACCTAATAATTTTCCTATATATTGTAATATTTCATTTGTATTGACCACTCTATTCTGCACTCCATGGCAGGAGGATGGAATTAGATGGAACCCAAATCCTCCCATGATTCCATGATTTTACTGCTGGCTCTCTAAGTCTCCCAGCGAGCTCGTACATTATTTCTTATCCATTGGGAACATACATTTAAGGCTGAGCTCCTGCAGCTGGCTTAGGTATGATGTGCTGTGCCTTGTCCCAGTTCTTGGTGAGAAGGTAAATATGTGTTTATTCAAGCACCAACTGCTAAAAGATCTGTAATTCCAAAGAAAAATGTATAATGGTGTGTATTGTAAGTGTGCAGTGCCCTCCTCTTCGCTCCCTGCCACCCTCCCACGCAGGCACAGCCCATCACATACAGCAGTGTAGCAGTTCCTGGAGTGCTGAGTGCCTTCAATTTCTCTCAGGAGGGAAAATTTCCCATTCCTCATTCTCTGTTCTCCACCTTGCTGCCTCACGTCGTCTCAAGAGCTTTGTCCCTCAGCACAGCACAAGCAGGGCTCTGATACAGTTTCTTGGAACAGCCACAGATTAATCTGGGTTTTTATTCAAATACCATTGTGGTTTTTTTCTCTCCATGCTCCCCCTGCAGTGCCAGATTGACAGCTGGGCCACGGCACTGGAGAATCACACGAGGGTTTGGGTTGGAAGGGACCTTAAGGATCATTGAGTTCTACCCCTCTGCCATGGGCAGGGACACCTTCCACTGTCCCAGGTATCTCCAAGCCCCATTCTTGGAACACTTCCAGGGATGAGGCAGCCACAGGTTCCGTGAGCAATCAGCTGGATCTCCAGGAGCTCCTGTGGCTCTGGCTCTGGGAGGGACAGTCAGGCAGGATTGGGCTGTGCTTGGCAGACTGCAGGGAGACATGGAAATAGTGCTAATTTGCTCAGGGAAAAGTGTGACTAAGGGTGTTAAAGGAGGAAACATGCTGTCTTTCCTGCATCCTGACAAAGCTGTGTGCATGGAGGGTGATCCAAGGATTTCAGCTTTCCTCCAGGTTTCTGGCATTGACAGACACAAGATTTAGGGCAATGTGGTGGCTGTGCAGTGGTAAGGGATGAGGATGAGGGTGCTTATTTGTCTCTTCAGGCTTAGGACATCATGTGAAAGGATATCATGACCAGCACTCCATCTAATTTATGGGGAAATTAATTCTCATCTCCCCTTGGACTGCACAGGGAGCTTGGGAAGGCAGTGCAGAGCTCTGCCATCAGTGCTGCCACTGGTGGCTGCCACATACACTGAATATAGGATGAGCTGATAATAATCACTGAAGAATCATGGAATCCCAGAATGGTTTGGGTTGGAAAGGACCTCAGATCTCATCTTGTTCCAGCCCCTGCCACGGGCTCCTCCAACTATCCCAGGCTGCTCCGAGCCCTGTTCATCCTGGCCTTGGACAGCTTCTAACCACAGCTTCTCTGGGCACCCTGTGCCAGGGCCTGGAACAATGAATAATGGTATTTACACCTAAATTTAAGGCTTGAATGAATCAAGCTGTGGACAGCCCAGGCAGGCTGATTTCAGGCGGACTTTGGAGCATTTTACAAAGGGATTGTGGGAGATCAGCCACAGGAAAACACCACTTTGCCCCACATTAAATGGAAAGGTGTGTGGTGCTTTGAGGAAATGGGCTGGAGAAGCAGATGAAAGGAACTCTGGGACCTGCAAGTTCCCATTTTTAGATTTGAAACAGAAAAGCCTTCCCAGTGAATGCTTCAAGAACACCTCTGGAGCTGACAGTTCTCAAGCAGGGTCTATTGGAGGTTTTCCTTTGCAGTTTGAGGTAGGAAGGGAAAAGCACCCAGGGAGAGAAAGCTCAGCTGCACTCATTGTCCCCTTGGATGTCTGAAGTGCTTTGTTTTCCAGAAGTGCTTATTATTCATGCAGTGTCTCACCAGGCAGCTGGAACAGAGCTCCAGCACGGGGCTGGTCCTGGCATGGGCTCTGCCATAGAGCTGTGCCGTGGCTTTTCCCTCCTCATGGGACATCCCAGCAGAGCCAGCAGTGGTGCCTGGTGCCTGCCTTTGGCACCACTGCCCAGGCCTGCTGGGTCATCTTTTCCTCACGGTGTTGCTCTTTTGTCCCTCTGCATTCCAGACTACATCTGGCAGATGTGGGGGCTTAGTTTTGCTTGTCCTGAGGGTGCTCCCAGCAGCAGTGTTCCCAAAGGAGGCACAGCACAAGACCTGCTGTCTCCAGATGTGTCCAGGCTGCCCCTGTGCCTGCAGTGTCTTCACTGCCTGCTTTAGGTCCCAGTTGTGCCAGACCCCTATTCTGCAATTTGTCCACTTGACTGTCATTTCCATCCCAACTGAATGGTTCAGGATGAGGAGGACTCTGCATCTGAGCTTTTGTCAGGTTTCTCTGTTTTCTCACCTCCCCTCAGCTGGGGTGTGTTGCTGAAAACTGTGATATTAACCAGAAATCAGACTCAGCCTCCCAACCAGTTTCCAGCCATCTCAGAATGTTTTCTAGCCATCTCAGAATGTTTTCTAGCCATCTCAGACTGGTTTCTAGCCATCTCAGACTGGTTTCTAGCCATCTCAGAATGGTCTCTCACCATCTGGGCTTTGCTGCTGTAAATCAATGGCTCCATTAGCCATGAAGCTGATCTCTGAAGGCTGGGTGGGGGAGCGCGGCTGCTTCTGCATACACTGGCTGTGCTTCATTGAGAGTGCCCTGTGGAGTCAATCCCACCTTTCTTTGGGGTTTTGTTGGCTGACTGGAGCCCCCAGTGCTGTCCCGAGGAGGGACCACGTGCATCCTCGCAGCGTGATGGATCCCACGCTCTCAGCTCCTGGGGGATGTCCTGCCCTGCGGGGACACCGGAGGGGGTGTCAGCCACAGCGAGTGAGAAACTGTCAATATTTGTACACAAAGGCCACGCTGAAATCCCTGTCCCAGTCCAGACATCAGAGGTGTCAGTTTTGATTTCCCAAGCACAGAGAGAGCCCTTTCAGCCCCAGCCTGCTCAGACACTGCAGCTTTAATGTCCAAGCACCCAGCGTGTTTCCACTCCCCTCAAATGCATCAATCAGGTCTCGGTGAGGCTCTGAAAGAGCCAGTTTGTTAAACAAACACACTTAGTGTAAAAAGTTTATTCCAGTTAATTGGGACTTCATTGCAATGGAAACAAATTACCCAGCTGTCATCTGCCAAGGCAAACAGCAGCAGGGGAGCAGGGGTCCTGGCCAGGCGGGAGACAAACAGCCATCTCAGGCAACCTTATTTATGGCCTTTTTATGTATTTCTGTATTTATTTGGACATTCCTGAGCCGGAGAGCTGGGCTATTGCCGAGCTGCATGCCCCAGCACTTGCATGGTGCATGTTATCTGCCTCCGGGGCTCCTGGGCAGAGCTGGCACCGGCCCAGCGGGAGCTCCCTGGGGATCCCTGGGCTGGGGTCTGTGTCCCTGGGGAGATCCCCCAGGCATGTCCGGGGCTGCTGCTTCACTGGCAGAGAGGAGGTGCTGGGGGGGATGTCAGGGCGAGCTGCTGCTCCCCGGAGGCCGGGGGGATGTGAGGGATGCGGGGGTCCCTGCAGGGAGCAGCGGGGCAGGGAAGGGGCTGCTGGCCACTGGGAACTTGGCTCCTGTGCTTCCATAGCTCCTTGCCCAGCGCTAAACCTGCTACCCCATCGCAGGGGTGCCCCGTGTGCGCATCGAGCCCACGGGCGAGTCCCCATCAGCGCTCCAGTGCTGTTCTCCCCTCCCAGCCCAGGGAAGTGCTCAGGGGCAGGAGAGTCGGGAGCACTGCCTGATGAGCCTCCTACTCATTCCCAGCTCATCCGATTTAACAAACACCCTGTCAACACCCTTTTTCCCCTCCTGGAGCTTTTATCGCTTAGGAGGGAGCGAGGAGCTGTGATGGGGGAGCCAGGCAGGGAGCAGGGAACAGGGAGCAGGGAACAGGAACAGGGAGCCAGGCAGGGAACAGGGAACAGGGAGCAGGGAGCAGGGAACAGGGAACGGGGAGCAGGGAACAGGAACAGGGAGCCAGGCAGGGAACAGGGAGCAGGGAGCAGGGAGCAGGGAACAGGGAACAGGGAGCAGGGAACAGGGAGCAGGGAGCAGGGAACAGGGAGCAGGGAACGGGGAGTGGGGAACAGGGAACAGGGAACAGGGATGGGGCAGGAAGGGAGCAGGGAACAGGGAACAGGGAACAGGGAACAGGGAGCAGGGAACAGGGAACAGGAACAGGGAGCAGGGAACAGGGAACAGGGAGCAGGGAACGGGGAGTGGGGAACAGGGAACAGGGAACAGGGAACAGGGATGGGGCAGGAAGGGAGCAGGGAACAGGGAACAGGGAACAGGGAACAGGGAGCAGGGAACAGGGAACAGGGAGCAGGGAGAAGGGAGCAGGGAGCAGGGAACAGGGAGCAGGGAGCAGGGAACAGGGAACAGGGAGCAGGGAACAGGGAACAGGGAGCAGGGAACAGGGAGCAGGGAGCAGGGAACAGGGAGCAGGGAGCAGGGAACAGGGAACAGGAGCAGGGAGCAGGGAACAGGGAACAGGGAACAGGGAGCAGGGAACAGGAACAGGGAACAGGAACAGGGAGCAGGGAACAGGGAACAGGAACAGGGAGCAGGGAACAGGAACAGGGAACGGGAACAGGGAGCAGGGAACAGGGAACAGGAACAGGGAGCAGGGAACAGGAACAGGGAACAGGAACAGGGAACAGGAACAGGAGCAGGGAACAGGGAACAGGGAACAGGGAACAGGGAGCAGGGAACAGGGAACAGGGAACAGGAGCAGGGAACAGGGAGCAGGGAGCAGGGAGCAGGGAACAGGGAGCAGGGAACAGGGATGGGGCAGGCAGGGAGCAGGGAACAGGGAACAGGGATGGGGCAGGCAGGGAGCAGGGAGCAGGGAACAGGAACAGGGAACAGGGAGCAGGGAACAGGGAGCAGGGAACAGGGAGCAGGGAACAGGGATGGGGCAGGCAGGGAGCAGGGAACAGGGAACAGGGAGCAGGGAACAGGGAGCAGGGAACAGGGAGCAGGGAACAGGGATGGGGCAGGCAGGGAGCAGGGAACAGGGAACAGGGAGCAGGGAACAGGGAGCAGAGCTCTGCGGGCCCCAGGCTGTGCAGGGAGCCAGGCAGGATGGGGCTGGGGACCGCAGCCGGCACGGATGTGACAGATAAAGCCGTGGGATTAGCAGCGTGTATGGTGTCAGGAGAGCAGCTTCCCCTTCGCTGCAGTCACCCGAGCTGAGCCAGCCTGGGGGAGGCAAGGGCAAGACATGGAATCCTCCCGGCTCCCGACCCTGCTCCTGGGTGGGCTCTCCCTGCCTCATGTCCCTCTCCCTGCCTCATGTCCCTCTCCCTGCCTCGTGTCCCTCTCCCTGCCTCGTGTCCCTCTCCCTGCCTCGTGTCCCTCTCCCTGCCTCATGTCCCTCAGTCCTGCCCTTGGGATCCCGGGGGCTGTGCCATGGCTGGGGTGGGGACAGACCCAGGACGCTGTCCCAGACCATGGATGGGTGCAGCCCCCCACGGCACATCTCTGCTTGGAGATGTACAACAGCTACATCCTGGTGTGGATGGCAGCATGGCACGAACATGGGGGGCTCTCCCAATCCCTTTTGGGATGCATTCTTCCCTGCTGCCCTTGGGGATGTGGAGGACAGGAGCAGCTCTCTGCCCATGTGCTGGGATCTCAGTGGGCTGAGAATTCTCTTGTGTGCCTGGTGAACAAACCCAGGGCTCTTCCACCCTGCTGACTTAGCACAGCCAGGCCAGATTCTTCTGGTGCTGTGAAGTCCTGAAATTCACATTTGAATTTCACATTGCAATTGAGTTGCCATCCAGAGCCTTTTATCCAGTTTCCAGTGAGATCAACGTGACCCACACTCTGAGGTTTCTGTCTGTGATGGCACATGCTCAGGGGTGGAAGGCCTGGACTGGGATATGCATCTTTGGAGGGGTCTGGGAGGGAGAAGGTAGCAGAGCCCAGCATTGATAGATACAGAGATGAGTCCTAAGATCGGGCTGATCTCACCAGAGGGATGTGGGAAAGATGGTAACCAGAACTGGAAAGGACACAAGATTTGGCTCCATTTCTGGAGCTTAGAATGGGAGGAAGAGGGATTAGGGAGTTTAGCTGAAGCACCTCGGTTCCTTGGAGTCAGCTGGCGCATCTTGACAGACAATCTGAAAACACAAAGGTAAGAAACAACAGGGAAACAATGCCATGCTTCCCTGTATAGGAGCTGATGTTTGTTGGAGGCAGAGGCAGCAAAACCCCCTCAGTCCCACACTCCTGTGCCCCCACTCTCTGCAGGATCCTTGGTGGGCAGAGCCAGGGCTCACGGTGCCAGGCATCTCCCTCCTCCACCTGGCAACCCTCTATTATGAGGGATTTTAGTTTTCTGTTTCTAGATTGATTTGGTGGTGGTGGTTATTTTTAGCTCCTCCAGTGCCTTGCAGATTCCTTGAGGGATTCTTTCTTTGCCTCTCCCTCCCACAGGTTTGTTTGTAATGGAGCCACGTTGATTTGGCCACAAGCAAGAGGTTCCAGCGCTGGTGGGGGCTGTGCTGCTGCTCAGGGAGCAGATCTCCCCCTGGTTTAACTCAGCTTGATGTGTCCATGGGGTGCTCCCCTATGCTGGGAAGGAGCAGCGCTCCCCCCTACAGCCACTGGTGTGGATCCTGTGCAGTCCCCACCCAAAATCACTGCCAGAGCACACTGGGTGGCTCGGTGGCTCCTTCTCCCCTTGCTTCTCTCAGCACTGCCCTCCCTGAGAGTTCTCTCTTTTCACTACCCATGGGGAGAAATTCAGATCAGCATCACTGTACATGGAAACAAACCCCAGGCTCCTCCTGCAGCTCCACAGCTAGGCTGGATGGAAATTTTTCAGCATATTTTAAAGCCCAGCACAAAGTAATTCAAAACAAGTTGTGGGTATATTTTGGACTCTGGCGGAGCTGTTGTTATCGCCTCACTTCACCCACTGGCTGTCCCAGACAAGGCTCACTTTGAGTGTTCCCTTCTGCTGAGCAGGGGGCAATGTTTTCATTCCTGATTTAGAGCATCTGTCCCATGGGGGTCCAGCCCTGTCTTCCACTGAGCCCAGCACAGCCAGGAGCCCATGGCTCACCTGTCACCACCAGCTCCAGGGCTGCATTAATGTTCCCTAGAAAATGTGACTCTCTTTGGACTCAGCTGTTCTGCTCACCCGGGGTTGACTCTTGGTGGAGCATGTGTGAAGGTACAGTTTGTGCTCTGTTTTTTCCAGGATTTTTGTTTTGTAGAGCAGGGTGAGTTGTGCTTGTTTTTAGACACCTAAAGTATAGGTTGATACTCAATATAGGTTTGCTGTTTTTCCTAGGGAGAGGCAGCCCTGGGAGGTCTCACTCAGGTAGGGCTTTGGTGGTGGCATCTCCATCACATCCAGGAAAGTGTTTTTCTGGAGCACTGATCTCCGCAGGCTGCTCTTACCTGGGAGATGAACACATGCTGAAGTGTTTTGTTGGACTTGCTCTTCTCAAAGCAGTCCTGCAGTGGCCAGGGAGACAAAGCCTGAAAACCACTCAAGTTTTCAACCAAACCATTCAAGCAAACCTGAAAGCCACTTGCAAGACCACAAGCATCATGGTGTGGCAGCTTCTCTTCCTCTCTGTGGATTAATCAGCTCCACGGAGGTGTGAGGAGAGAGGACACCAGGGCCACTTGTCCTCAAGGAATGTGCTGGAAGAAAAGACAGGGATCCATGCCTGTATGGTGTTCTTAGTGGATTGCAAAGCCTGGTTCAACCATCACCTAACTGCTTTCCATCAGGATCAGGTGGTGGCTGGCTGAAATCATGCCCAGAATTAGCAGAGGGCCTTAAGATACCTCTGTGATGAGCCTAATGCCAGACTCTGCTTTAATGGAGCAACCTGGTGCTGGAGGTGAAAGTTCTGGAATGTGGACCCAGAATCCACAGTGAACTTTCTTCTCTCCTGGCTATTTTCCTTGGTGTTGAATAGCAGCTTTTCTAGGGTTGAAGTTGTCATTGAGGTTTTCCCAATCTTTAATTTTATAATGTTCATTAGCACGGTTCCTGTCAAAGAACAGCACGTTCCCTCCCTGTGCTCGCTGTCTCCCTGGTTAATAACCCTTTGCTGCTTTGGCTCTTTTGGAAAAAGATACAGGAGCTTTGGGAACGACTCCTGGTATAACAGACAGACATCAGCATTGCCAGACAGATCTGAAAAGCAGTGTTAATTCAAAGGGAAATGACTCAGAAGGCCCAGGGTACGCGTTGGGGAGCATTGATCCAACCTGTCTCAACCCATGGCAGTGCCTGTATGTTCCTCCAGCTGCTGAGAGGTGCTCTGAACCCCGGTGGTTGCTTTTCCTTTCAGGAATGGCCCATAACAGCAGCTTCCTGCTCCTCTCTTTTTTTTCCCCTGAGGTTCTGCTTTGAAGATGTCCCTTCCTGAGGCTCGTGGTGCAGTGAAAAGGCATTGTCAGGGTTGGGCAGTGCAGGAGAAGACCTGCAGTGCAAGAGGCAGGTGGAGGAGGCGCATGCTGTGCTTTGGCTGGGCTTGGCTGGGAGGTAGTCCTGCTTTCTGAGCATCTGCTCTGTCCTGAAGCCCCCACCATCTTCCTCAGCTGGGTTTTATCAGCTCTGAAGAACTGAACAAGGGCTCCAAACTGAGGTTTGAAGTGAGCAAGGACAACCATTGCAAGAGCACAGGGCAGATTCCTGCCTTGGGAGAGGTGGAGCAGGTGCTGGCATTGCACCCCAGACGCTTGGCCCAGAGCCTGTGGGTATTTCCTGGAGTTTGGGAGCCTCAGAACAGGGAACTGGCTGTGTCCACTGGGTGGTTTCAGTTAATCTGGATTTAGTTCTGGGGAGATCAGGATTGCTGTGTGAGTTTGGCAGTCAAAGAAAAGGAAGCAAGAGGCACCATCATGATGCTCTAAATCTTGGTAGGTCTTCGGCTTACATGCTCTGGCCTTGACCATTTCAGGGTGTCCTTTCCACTGCCTGTGAAGACACAGCTGGCCCAGAAACATTCCAGCCACTCTTATCCAGAGCAGAGGGCTCAGCCCTGCAAAACCAAGATGTCTGTCTGCAGAACTTCCAGAAACTCAGTGCTGGCCTGCAGTGGCCTGTGGACCTGCTGCCTTGTCACACCAGACTGGTGCTGAGGAGTTGAAAGCCCCTGCTGTGTGACAGCCTGGATGGAGTGGCAGTGAGGTGTGAAGAGTGCTGTGTCCTGGGGACCTGCCTCCTGTGGTGTACCCACCCCATGGGCAGTGTTTGGTGAGCACCAAAGTGTGGTTTTGGCAACAAAGTGCAACATGTTCTGCTCTGGAAGGGAAAAATGACACAGCTGGAGACCATCCTTGGAATAGCATCCGTGTTGCTATTGCCAGTGTGAATGCTCCACCTCATCTTTGTTCTTCAGGGCTACAGGTTTTCCCCAAGGACAAACTCTCCTGTGGTTTATTTTTGCTTTCCAAGTGTCAGAAACCACTTTTGAGGCCTTGAGGCTCACAGCAGCCAGCAGAGCACACCATGCTGGGGTTGGTTGTGTCAGCTGGTGCAAAGTCTGACACTGTGGGCTTGTCCCTGCAATTCTGTCGTGGTGTGTTGGTGGGCAGGTGTTGTCCCATGTCAGAGAGGGTCTTGCCCAGCCTTGGGGCAGTCTCATGTTCTGGCCTGTGGAGCCCAAGCCCATGATACAAAGCAGGTAATGAGAAGGTCACCTGCCTGGCTCATGTCTCCAGTGCTGGCTTTACCCAGGTTGTGGTCTTTGCTGATTCCTTGGTTGGAAATGAAAGTATCTCCTGCATCACTCCATGCTCAGTCCAGGGTGATACACAGCCTCTCACATCTCTGTCCCCCCACCATTGCCCATGCACCCCCGGGCATTTCAGATGTGGCAGCTCTGCTGATGGGCAGTGCCTCATCTGGAGGGTGTCACATCATGTGCCACAGGTTCTCCTGCTGGGAGGTGACTCTTGCATGAAGAGTGTCTTGTGTCAGAATAAAGTGCCTTTCAGCAGCCTGGCTGGCACAACAGTCCTGCATGGGCTCAGAGGAAATGGGCCTGGAGGTGATTTAATGTTGCTGGTGCAGTGTGAACAGCTGGCTTCTGAGGAGTTCAGCTCCCCATGGGTGTTCAAACAGCAAAGGCCAATCCTCACAGCCCTTGGGAATAGGGGGAGAATAAGAATTTCTGGGGAAACTGAGGCATGGAGGTTTTAGCTCACACGTGAGGCTATGCTCTGGCCAGGTTCCCAGCCCTGGAAATGGCTTTGGCCTCTGCTGCAGTGCATCCCTCTTTCTAGTCATCAGCGCCTGGTTTTTGGGTTGCCCTTCCCTGGGCACCTCTCACTCTCCCTCGCTGTGGTGCTGGAGTCCCTCGTGCCCCAGTCACTGAGGAGCTCTCCTCTCACTTGGCTGCAGAAATGGGCTCAGCATCCCAGAAATTCAGGCTTTTGTGCGGGAGCCAATAGTCACACAACCTCCATCCAGAAACCATCATCATCGGCTGCTTGCTTTTTCTTGGTTTCTTTGAACTACAGCTCCCAGGATGCCTGAAGATATGCAGACATCCCGAAGACAGTGGTTTCCCATAAACTTCTGGGGTTTCATGCTTTGCAAGCAGGAATGTTTTTATTGCGTCGCAAATCCCTTCAAGTCCCTCAAACCTCCATGGCAGCCGCGGGGGCCAGAGTCGGCTGCGGGGGAGGAATGCCAAAGGCTTTTCTCTCCTGCATTTTTCTCCTTTTTGCAAGAGGGACCTTTGTAACTCCTTGTCAAGCATTTTCGAGAGAAATTTTGGACTGGGAGGAAGTTTGAAAAATCCATGGTTTGACTGTAGGGATGTGTTTCCTATTCTCCTGGTTCCCATTATTTCAAGGGCTGTTAAGCAGTGTCCTGCATCCCCCATGCATACTGCAGTGCCTTGGGCAAGGTGGGGAGGGGTTTTCACTAAACTGGGAAGAACCAGGACACAGGGAAGAGAAAAAGATGCAGATTCCTGCACCAGTGCAATGAGCCCAAGAGACTGGGGTTTAATTCTTGATGTGCTCACAAGTCCTGAGGGAAAGCCAGAGAGGGACATTTTTGTTTAGCATGGACAGATGTGGTTGGAAGTGCAGCCTGGAGGGTCTCCACCTCCCAGCTCCCAGCCAGATCCAGCCAGGGGCCAGGGCACAAGTTCCACAGCTGCCCCCACAGCTCTGCATCTTCCTGCAGCCTGGGACCAGGAGATGCTGGCAGCGGAGTGGGCTCTGTGGTGTGGACCAGCTGTCCCTAATAATCACTTACTCTCTGTAGGAGAGGAACCGCAGAGGGCAGAATAGTGCTGTGGTAACACGGTGGCATTTTATGGTCGTGTTCTTCTGACCATTAAAATACTTCAATGATTTTTTCTTGTTTGGTGCTGGTGAATACCAGTGTTGCTTCTTATAATCAAACTTGTGGTATTTTGCTATTCTCCTTTTTCTCTTTGGTTGCCCAGGACCCTCTGTAGGTTGGGATTTAATAGATCTTAATTTCTTTGATAGGTCTTTACCAGTTGGAGGAACTTTGTGAGTGAAACACAGAGATACTGGGTGCCCTTGGGCCCCAACTACCCAGATCTTGCAGAGGCAGCAGAGCCATAGCTCAGGCTGTGTGTGTGCCACGGGATCAAGGAGTGATTGGGGTTGGAAGACGCCTCTGGAGATCATTTTGTCCAGCCCCTGCTAAAGCACAGCTTCACCTCCAGCAGGTTGCACAGGATCGTGCCCAGGTGTGGTGAATATCTGGGGAAGGAGACTCCCCAGCCCCTCTGGGCAGCCTGTTCCAGTGTTTCATCACCCCAAGGGACACGTCCTGGCCCTGCTTTGTACCGTTCCTGAGCACTGAGGCCAGTGGGATGCTGAGGGATCCATTTCTTCCATTTCTGGGTGCTTGTCCTGGTGCCTCTGGGGTCTGGGCTCGTTCTCTGTCACCCTTCTCCCATCCTTCACCCTCCCTCAGGATCCTGCAGGCACACCTGGACACGAGTGCATCAGTGTGCCCCAGCTGCCATCACCTGCCTGTCGGGATGGCGGGCGCTGGGGTGAGGTCTGCTGGAAGAGATGGGTGCCAGCCAGGAGCTGAAACCATGGCGGTTCTGAGGCCAGCTCGCCTTAACCACATCACTGCTCCCTGCTCTTGGAAGGGCCCAGCTGCCCAGCAGCCCAGAATAACAAGCTTTTCCATTCCTGCGCGCAGCGTGGGACGCGGGGCCATGGAAAACAAGAGGCGGCTCCAGCGCCAGGGCTGTGCACAGACTAAACAATGGCACATCCCCCCGGGTGTCTGTCCCTGCATGGAGAGCAGGCTGCAGCCACAGCCTGGGGTGGCTGGGGCACCGCAAGGATGCCAGCACGACGTGGTGCTGCCTCACCATGTGTGGGCTCAGCTGGCAGGAGTGGAGGGAGGTGAAGGTCTCAGGAGGACTGAGCCCCTTCAGGAACCTTCTCACCCACCCCTGCTGATTGCACATGAACAAAGAGATTGGTTGGATTTCCTTCTTTTCTTTATTTTCCCTGGTATCTTTTTAATTAGGATAAAAGCTGTAATTTGTAGTAGGAGAATTCTGAAAACCTGGCTTCTGGCAAGACAGGAGTGAGTCTGCACGTTCCTCTGACTTGGCACATGGACAATCCATCATGTTCACACAGCCTGCTTGGAAGAGCCCAAGTGCTCCATCCTGCTGCTCAGGAAGGAGTGATAGATATCTTCATTAAAAACAATCACAGAGGGAAATGATAGAATTCTTAAAAACAAGCAAAGTGATGAGGATTTTGCCCAAGGGAAGGGATTTTTGACCATGTTATTTTGAAGGTTTTATTTATTTGTTGTCTGTATATGGATGAATTTTTGGGTTTAAAGTACACTGTTAATTTTGAGAGTGAAGCACACTGGGATGTGCCAGTCATGAAATGGTCCTTTCCAATGATCTGTTTCATGGTTGGGAGTCAGAAAAAGATCTTTGCGTACCTGCAATCATAGGATTATGGAATGGTTTGTATTGAAAAGGACCTTAAAGTTCATCTCATTCCACTCCCTGCCATGGGCTGGGACACCTCTCACTATCCCAGGTTGCTCCAAGCCCTGTCCAACCTGGCCCAGGGATCCAGGGGCAGCCACAGCTTCTCTGGGCACCCTGTGCCAGGGCCTGCCCACCCTCCCAGGGAACAATTCCTTCCCAATATCCCATCCATCCCTGCCCTCTGGCACTGGGAGCCATTCCCAGTGTCCTGTCCCTCCATCCCTTGTCCCAAGTCCCTCTGCAGCTCTCCTGGAGCCCCTTTAGGCCCTGCAAGGGGCTCTGAGGTGTCCCTGGAGCCTTCTCCTCTCCAGGTGAGCACCCCAAGCTCTCCCTGGATCTGGGGATGGATTCACTTGCAGCAGCTCCATGACATTCCTGGGCCAGGACTCTGGGGCTGGAGGCAGCTCTGCAGGTGGGGTCTCACCTGGGAGGGGCAGAATTCCCCCCTCCTGCTGCCCACACTGGGGCTCAGCCCAGCCTGGGGGGGTCCTGGGTGCTCATGGCCAGGGCATCTCCAGCTCTCAGCCTGTGGCGCCCCCAAATCCTTCTTTTATTTTCAGCTGTTTCACATTTACGTGTTACAAATGGCAGCAACAGGCTCTTGATGTGACAATGGCACAGGTGTGCAGATCCCAGTCTAAATATTGCTTATAATCTGGAGAGAAAACTTCCTGATCACCTTACACTGTCTTCAGGATTCCACCTCTTCCAAGGTCCTGTAGCCCCTTTTGAGCTCACATTCATACCCCTGGGCTCTCAGCAGCACATTCTGCTGCTTCCTTGCTTTGTTCACCCTTGGGATGCTTCCTGTGGGGATGGGTTTCCAGCTGGAAGGTGTCTGCTCAGGGGGCAGATGATAGTGGTGCAGATCCAGTCCTCCCAGTGGCACAGGCATGCTGGGGTGCAGAATGACTCACCAGGCTGTGGCACATGTGCCCAGCATCTCTGTCACAGCACAGATGTTGGTCAGAGAGGGGACAGTGGTTATTGTCAAAATGCAAATGAGTAAAATTATTGTTTTGAGAGACAATTTTTAGGGGAAGGACATGCAAATTTACCTTCCATTCAGATTGTGCATTAGTATTAAAATGCAAAGTTTGAAAGCCAAAACAAAGGAACATTTTAATTTGGGACTCATCAGATGGTTCCTTCTGCTCGGATTAGCATCACACACTTTGCATCAAATGCTCTAAGTTTGACAAAACTCTGTTTTTCAAAGAAAACAAAAAGATGTTCTAAAAATGCCAGCCATTTCCAGGGATTCTGGCTGTCAGCTGTCCTTAAGTTACAGGCCTGGTGCTGAGCACTGGACAGGCCGATGGGAACAGGCTTTGTGGAGTTCAAGGGTTGGGTTGTGTGGTTGTAGGATGTGTGGTTGGGTTCCCTCCTGGATGCTGCTTTAATCTGGCTTCTAAATAGCTTAGAAAAGATTGGATGTTAAGGAAAATTTCTTCACTGGAAGAAATGGAAGAGTCCTCAGGCATTGGAAGGGTGGTCAGGCATTGGAAAAGGCTGCCCCAGGGCAGGGGTGGAGTCACTGTCCTCAGAAGGATTTAAAAATGGTGTGGATGTGTCAGCTGGGGACATGGTTCAGTGGTTGCCTTGGCAGTGCTGGGGGAATGGTTGGATTTGATGATTTGAGAGGACTTTTCCAACCTTAACAATTCCATGAAAAGCTGGTCCAGGGTTCTGCTCTGAGGCACAGGACCCCACAGGTCTGGTGGGACCTAGAGCTCACCTGGAGGCTGCAGACAGCCTTCACCATCGGGGGGAAGGAGCGGGTGCAGGGTCAGGAGCTGCCTGCAGATGACTGAGGGAGGCTGTGCTGAAGGGGTGGGTTGTGTTTCTCTCCTTGGCTTTCCATATAAACACCCTCCAAATAAAACTTTCCTTTCCACAGCACTCGGAAGCAGCTGTGCTGCTTATTTAAACACACCGTGCGGTATCTCCGTCCTGCTCCCCCTGCTTCCCTTCTCCTTCTTCCTTGGAATACCGACCTGCCTCGTGTTGCAGACCAGAAATAGAGACTGGCCACTGACTTGCTAATTGTAATGCAGCCTGATAATGCCAGCTATAATTAGATCAAGGTATCCAAGTGCTTTTGCTGGCAGACGTTTCTGTGACCCTGTTATCACACTTTAAATAGAGGATCCCGTCTGCTCTGCCTGGCTTCTGGCTGCAGAGCCAGGTCCTGCAGAGTCCAGCTTGGTCCTTCCCAGGGAAGCCAGCCCAGCATCAGTCCTGGTGCCTGCATCTGCTCGGCTTGTGAAGAGCCACAGGGCTCACTGACAGGAATTAAACAGGTCCCCCAAAAACTGGCACATGTCAGTGACCACTGAGACTTTTGTTGTTATAAAAATCCCTTTCCCAAGTCCCCAGCGAGCACAGCTCTGTTGGCCAATGAAAGGGGCTGCCCTGGGCTGTGGTTTTCAGGGGGTTGCTCCAAATGTGACCCATCTTTCCTTTACTGTTTTAGGGTAATCAAAGCAATGGCTCATATTGTGGTGAGCTGTGGCAAGGGGAGGAATGGCTCAGGGTCTCAGGATCAACTCACCTAGAGCTGCAGCCTCTTATCCCAGGGCTGTAAGACATCTCTCCTTGTTCCCTTTTGATGAGCCCTCTACATTCTTTCTTCACCCTCTCATGCAAATCCTGTCACTCTTTCCCCATCTGCAGCACCCCCAGGGTCCCTCTCCCTGGCCTTGGGAAGCCTCTGGCTGCTGCCCAGCTGTCCTGCCCTTGAACACCCTCCTCACTGGGTCACAGCTGGCATCCCCAGCTCTGCTGGATCCCACCAGACAGGGTGCTTTGGGTGTGAAGCTGCATCCTCAGCAGGTGGGTGAGCCAGAGTCCTCACAGAGCTCATCCCCTCAGCACTACCTGAGCCTTTGGCTCCTTCTCTGCAGCACCACCCAACCCTGGCACCTCATGCAGATCCCCAGCCCTCTGGGATAACTCATGGAAAAGTTTGGTTGGGTGGATATGCCCAAATTCATCACTTGCTCTCAGTGTGGCTGCCCACAGCTGCTCTGACATGCTGTCTGATCTGTCCTGATCTGTCAGGGAGGGAACTGAGACCCCCTTGAACACCAGTGTGCCCTGGGGAGGGAGAGGTTTCCCAATGTCATATCCTGCAGGCAGGCCTGGGGCTGTCACAGCAGCAGAGCTCACCAGCTAATCACAGCTGAATCATCCTGAGAAGTGGGACACCAAAATCCCAAAGGAAAACCAAGGACTTGGAGAAACTGGATAAGCCAATGCCCCGTCCTTTGGGAAGGAGCCAGACTCCCTGAGATGTCTGCTGCCTTGCTAACCCAGCTGAGCTCCTGTGCTGTTCCATGGGGGAGGCACCTCACTGCTGTGTTCTGGCAGGACATCATCCTAGATTCCCATTTCATAGAATCCTAGAAATCATGGAATGGTTTGGGTTGGAAGGGATCTTCGTGATAATCTTGTTCGACCCCTCTGCCATGGCAGGGACACCTCCCACTATCCCAGGGTTGTTCCAAACCCCATCCAGTCTGGTCTTGGACACTTCCAGGGATCCAGGGACAGAGACAGCTTCTCTGGGCACCCTGTGCCAGGGCCTCACCACACTATAAACAAAGAATTTCTTCCAAACATCTAATCTGAATCTTGCCTCTTTTACTTTAAAATAGTTTCTCCTTGTCCTATCACTATAAAAATTATTCAAGTAAAAGAGCGTGGTGCCTGTATTTCAGTCCTGGGCAGTACCTGGGAGTGGGGGGTGAGTGGGGGTCGAGCCTCCAGAGGTGCAGAGAAGGGCAGTGTCCCATACAGACATGGGAGTTCATCAGCAGAAGCCCTGGGTGGGTGACCCTCGCAGGCAGCACTGGCCATGTGCAATCAGCATCTGTCCCCAAGCTAAGGAAACACTTGGGGGGTCCTCAGGCAGGGTCCTCAGCCCTTCTCAGCTCACCTGGAGCTAAGGTTTGGGCTTGGGAAGTCCCTGTGGGCAGTGTCCTGTGTCAGTCCCCAAAGCAGTGATGGAAGAGCTCAGCCTGTTGTTTGAGTGCCCCAGCCATGGGCACTGCTCACAGATTTGGGAGATTGAGTAGGAGGAATGTCAGCAGAGTGGAATATGTGGCTGTCTGCAGCTCACCAGATTGCCTGCTTGGTCACCCAGGAGTCCATGAAGATTGGAGCCCAGTGGCCCAAAGCACTTTTTCAGTGCTGAGGGCAGGAGCAGGACAGCCTTGGCAGCATGGGGGTCTTGGGGCTGCTTCCTCCTGCACAGCTCAACAGGGGACCCCAGAGATTTTGGTGGGACTCAGAGTAGTATTCAGCATCTGCTTTCTCCCCTTCTCAATGCGAACAGACAGTGAGGCAGGGCCGTGCAGGGTGACAGGGGCTCATGGGGGTGCCAGCAGGGTTTGGGGACATGTCACTGCATCAGGAGCATCACAGCAAACCCAGAGCAAGTGGAGGTGAGGCATCACTGCCTTCTGCCTGGTAGTGCCTCCTCAGCTCAGCCTGGTGCTCCTCACCTGAGCCTGATCCTGCTCAGCTGAGCCTGGTTCTCCTTGGCTGAGCCCTGTGTCCCTCGTCCCAGCCCAGTACCCCCATCTGAGCCCAGGACCCCCATCTGAGCCCAGGACCCCCATCTGAGCCCAGGACCCCCATCTGAGCCCGCACAGGCTCCTGGTTATGTAAAGCCACGGCGAGCGCAACCAGGAGATTCTTCAGTGTCGGAATCTGAGTCACATGGGGCTGTTTTATTTCCCCCTCTGCTAATCTCGTTTCTATAGAAACAAGATTGGGAGGAAAAAAAAAAAAAAAAAAAAAAAAAGAGAAAAAGAGCCAAGCACAGAGCAAATGAGAAACCTGAGGTGATGGGTGAGGGAAGTGGAGGTGGTAGCTGAGGAGTTCAGGCAACGTGGATGGGAGAAGGGGACCCCATTCAGGATGGGAGTGTGCATAGAGGGGACAGGGACTCCCCTGAAGAGATGCTCTGGGATGAGCTGCTGCTCTGGCAGTGGGTGAGCCGAGCACCAGGAGCGAAGGGAGCAGAGGCTGTGCAGGTGAGTGAGCATCGCTCGCGGGCATCTGTCCCTGTCCCTGCAGGGCACAGCTGGCCATGGCTCACTGGGCTCCTGGCCCCGGCTGCTGCTTTGGAGACACTCTCGTGGCCGGGACCACGGTCAGTGGGAAGCGAGCGGGGCTCGCCGGAGCGGTGTGCGCAGCCAGCGCTTGCCTGGAGGCTGACTGCGTGTTCGTGGCCATCAGCTGTCCTTCCCAAACCCTCTCTGCCCCAGAGGACCGCTCCCTGCTTGGGAAGAACCTTTCCAGCTTTGGTTATTCTCCCTCTATTTTATCCTGACTGTACCTGTGCAAATAAGCCGCTGACAGCAGCCGAAGCCCGCAGCTGCAGGGAGTGCGGGGCTGTTGCTCCCAGCGCTGCTCACCCCGGGCACAGCCGCCTTCCCCAGCCCGGCTGCAGCCGGGATGCCCGTGGGAATGAGCCCAGCTCAAAGCTGTTTGTGCTGCTCCCCAAGGCGGCAGGACCGGCTGAAACGCTGCTCGTTTGCCTGGGGTGCCTGCAGCCCATGGCTCATCCCGGGACTGTTGCCTGTGCTGATGGAAGAGGCTGTGAGCTCCCTGCCCACATCTGGGTTAGTTCAGAGCCACAGGCACGTGCTGGCTCCCGAGTCTCAGACTAAGGAGTGTGCAACAAGTGGGAGGTTTTCCTGCCTGGATGTGCTATCTTGTGGGATGGCTGGCTGGTGTGCCATGTGTGCCGGTGAGGGCTTTGGCTGGGTGCCTCGGTGGAGCAGAGGTGTTGCTGGTGCTGGTCATCCTGTGCCGGTGCCTGGGCTGGCACTCTCGTGACCTCGGCCATCCCTCGCCCGTGGCTCGGTGCAGCTGTGCCCGGTGGCTCCTGCTTTCCCTGCGGCTCTGGCCATGGCAGAGCGGTGCTGTGCCAGCAGGGGCTGAGGCACCCTGGCTCCTGCGGGCTCACCCCGGCGGCTGCAGACTGCCAAAAGGCTTTTAGCGGATCGCTGCGCGGGAGGGAGGGATGCGGAGCCGAGGGATCGGGATTTTGCTTGTCATCACTTCCCAGTTGTGGTGTGGGGAATGTGGTGGTGATTGCGAACCCCCGGCCGGATTCACGCCTGTGTGTGGCGGGTGAAGCCGGAGGGATGAATTCCGTGCCCGTGTATTTCTGTACTGAGCTTTGGGAAATGTCACTGCTCATCCGCCTGCCTGGCCAGCGAGGGGGTGGAGGGAGGCGCTTCAGCCCCTTGTCCTCATCCCAGGGCAGCTGAGGGATTTGTGAGCTGGGGTGCCGTGTCTGGTGGCGGCTCAGTGAGCTGCTGGAGGCACAGGCAGGATGGGGACAGGCTGCCAGCTCACCATGTTCATGCTCTGCCTTCCTTCCCACTGCCTTGGCAGGCTGGGGGCTTTGTCAGTCACCCCTGTGGGGTTGGGCTCCCAGAAAACCTGTGGGGCGAAGGGATGGGTACAGATTGGTGTCACACAGTGCACTGGGGCAGCGGGAGCTGTGCCCTGTGCTTAGCTGGACTCTTCCTCCTTGGCCAGGCTGGGGTCCAAGTGCTGCTCTGGGCACTCTGCTCATCCTGGTTGGACGTTCCCGGGCTCTCAGCACTGTCCCTGTTCAGGGTGCTGGGTGCCGTGGCTGATGCCAGGGGGGAGTTTGGCATGCCAGACCCTGCCCCTCCCTGTGCCTGAAGCAGTGGGCTTAGGGGGGACATGGCACATGGCGGCTGTGCATCGCTGTGCCACACTGGTGGTCCTGTCCTCTGGGAATGCCAGCCCTGTTCTGTCCAGACCTTTGGAGGGAAGGGCTGAGGACAGATATTGCTGCAAGAGCCTTCAGCACTGATAATTATTTCTGGGAAAAGATGCCGTGTTCTGACTTAAATGCTGACATGGGACTCTGAGCACGTGTAATCTGGCTGACAGATGGCAAGTCATAGAGGTGTGATTTATGATACAGCACAGTAGCTGAACAACCTCCTCTGGTTGTCAGGAGACAATTCTTCCCAGTGCTGCAGTTGATGCTCCAATTGATGGCTTTTCCCACGTGTCACCTTGCTGTGTGGGGACTGCCTCGGCAGGTGCAGCTGTGCAAGCCCTGACTGCTCTGGTGCTGAGCTGCTGCAGAGGTGCTGCCTCTGATGGAGGCTGGGCAGGTGAGGCTGGATCCTGCCCAGGTGGGCCTGGGGCAGCGCCGTGCAGTGGCAGGGCTGGGGGAGCAGTGCCAGCCTCGGCTCCGTGCCATGGCTGGGATGAAGCTGGCTCAAGATGACACCTGGGACTGCCTGTTCTCCAGACCAGCACTTGTGGGGCTGAGTGTGTGGTCCTGGTGGGGAAAGACACCGAAATCTTGCCCATCAGATAAGCACACAAGGGGAAGAATGCTGGCAATTACAGGGAGTCTGTCTTACCTGCATGTCCTCTGTGCCTGTTTCCCTGCTTCTACCTTAAAATCCCTAACATTGATCCTTCTTAAGGGACAGGGACATCTATTATTGTTTGGAAAGGACTTGGGAAGTAACAGTGTGGTCTCAACAGCATCCCCCTCCCTGTGCTATAGAGGCTCAGCCCCACTGCCACACACAGAGCCCAGACCCAGCAGAATGCCCAGTGCTGTGGGAGCACCCCAGCCCTGCGAGCACTCTGAGCCCAGGGGAGCGGAGCAGCTCAGCACAGGAGCTCGGAGGAGCTGAGCAGCAGCAGCAGGGCCCTGCTGGGGCGAGGGGCAGCGGCTGGGCTGTGCTCAGGTATGATTCATTCCCCCTTCTGCAGCACGGTTTATGTAAAGCAGCTCTGTATAAATTGCCAGATGATCTGTAATGTGCTCCTGGCTTCTAATTAGTGATGCTTCTGCTGAAGCTTTGGGGTCTGGCAGAGGTGAAGGAGGCTGGTTCATGGCTGGATGAGTTGCTGACAGCTCTCAGGGGGGAGGTGTTGGGCTGTCACAGCTATTCCTTTACCTGGGCTGTAGCAGCTGGAGGTGGTGGCTGGTAGGTCTGGGGGCTGAAATCAGTACCCCAAGATTCTTGGTCAACTTCTGACTCGTAGCTTGTCTAGCCTGTCTAGCTTGTCTGTCCTGCATCAGGCAGATCTGGACAGATCTGCCCTGGGCTGGAGAGCATCCATCCCCTGTCTCCCTGTGCCTTCCCCTTGATGCCATGGCTCACAGCAAGGCCACGTGTTCCTGAGCACCAAGGTGGCTTCTCTAGCCCCAGCAACCCATTCTGCCCCCAGGACTAACTCTCCTTCATTCCTAATCCTGATGACGTGTGGCACATTGCCCTGTTTTCGCCCACCAGCTCTTCTTGACAGATGCTGTTGGCTTTATCCAATCTGCAGTGGCTGTTCCTGCCCTGCTTGGGCAGGTGGATACATCCAGGTAAAGCTCCTAGGTGTGTAATTGTCACCGTGGTGGACACTGAGAGGAGCATGTACCGGCACCACAGAGGCACTTGTCACAGGGGCTGCTGCCTTCCTGCATCTGTGCAGGGCATCTAGGATTTCCCAGCCCCTCATCCCTGCTGGGGACCAGTTTGGGAGGGGTGGCTGTAATGGCAGGGCAGGATTCTCCAGGCAATCCCCAGATCTCAGGAGATAAGCACCCCCAGCATCCTTTCAGACGGGGCTGGAGGCCCCACCCCTGCAGGGTGGCAGGAGCTCCTCCTGGGCAGGTGGGAAGAGGCAGGAACTGCCAAATGCCACTGAGGAGGTGCTACAGCAACCAGCAGCACCTGTTCCCACTGCCCAGCCCCATTCCTGGGACAGCCCTGCTCATCCTGGTGTCCACACCATGCCTGGGGCTGCTGCAGAGCACTGTCAATGCCCACCTCTCACCCCTCCCTAAATGGGATCTTCTCCATTCCAGCTGAGCTTTGACACCAGATCAAAGGAGAGTGAGGTGGTGGGGATGGTGTTGGTGCCAGGCTCTGCTCTACGGGCATCAGGATCATGCCTCTTCCTCCGGCTGTGAGTGGGGGAAAGCTGGGGTTTGGGTTTCTTGTTGGGTTTCTTTTAAGGCAAACCTCATCCTTTACATCAAAGTAGGATTTTTTCTCAAGAATGTAAAGAATGACCCTGGAAGGTCTGAACAACTCTTTGCCGGCGACTGGAGAGACAAGAGCCCTCTCCAGAAAGCTGTCTCCACCCCATCCCCAGCAACAGCAATTCATAAGCTGAAAAATAAATCAATAACCAGTTAATGAATTTAAGATGTCTGTGTTTAAAATGTATTGGGAAAAAAACTGTTAGCTGGTCGGTGCTGGCCTAATTACTGTGAGGAAAGGCAGGGAGCTCTCAGTTCTGAGAAATAGATTTTTTTCTCTTTCTTTGGAGGAGAGGAGAGGAGAGGAGAGGAGAGGAGAGGAGAGGAGAGGAGAGGAGAGGAGAGGAGAGGAGAGGATTTGCTTTAGCAATGTGTGTAGGTTCAAAGTTTCCCCCAACTCTGTCCCTCATGCCGCTGGGAGCTCTGTCAAACCACTCCTGTCTCCTTGGCTGCCCAGCCTGGTGCTGGCTGAGCGGTGGGAGCAGGTTGTGCTGGCACATTAAAGGAGGACAGGAGGCAGTGGATGTGATACTTCTGAGTGTGTGGCAGGGCTGGCACACAGACATGTGCCTGGTCATGTGCCCAAGTCTGGGTGTCCCAGCTCCACAGGCTTGTCCTCCCTTGCTCCTGCAGCAGGGCCAGGCTGTGGTGGCGTGTTCAGCCCCAGGCTGGGGGTGCCACCCTCGGCACAGGAGCTCTGGGGTTCTGTGTGCCAGAGGGAGGCAGAGGGCTGAGGGTCTCTGTGCCTCCTCTGCCAATCTCAGCCTGTGTGCCTGTGTGCCACTGGGCGTGGAGACAGGGCAGGTGTGCCCTGTGCCAGCAGCTCTCCCCTGGACTGGGCTGGCACGGATTGGAATGTGCAGCACATTCCCGGGGCCTGTGGATGTGCTTTTCCCAGGTCCCAGGGGCTGGGAGCGACACTGGAGCACCCCACCTGCTGGGAAGGGGTTTTGTCAGCACAGACGGGTCCTTCAGTTGAATTTGCTCCCACACATTTCTGTTTCCTCTTCCAAAACCTCTCCCATATGGGCTGATTTCCATGTCAGTCCTCCTCAG
The DNA here is from genome assembly GCF_030490865.1 of Poecile atricapillus. Lineage (NCBI taxonomy): Eukaryota > Metazoa > Chordata > Aves > Passeriformes > Paridae > Poecile > Poecile atricapillus. Next base: position 1,517,941 of record NC_081262.1, on the reverse strand, counting down.
GGAAGCTGTTCTGGTGTTTGGGAGCTCCAGCTGGGAGGCCACAGGAGTTCCAGAGTTTCTCAGAAGGAATATGTGGCCTTTGATTCAGTCTGCTTTGGTTCTCTCCACCGACGTGTCCCTGGCTGTTTCTCCAGTGTTGGCTGTCACCAGCTGGAGGCTGGGGAGGAATGCACAGCCTGGAGAGGTGATTTTGCTGCACAGGGAGCAGAACCTGGCTCTCTCACCTGCCAGGCTGCAGCTCCAGTTTGGCTGACATGGACCTGCGCTGGTCCTGCTGGGCAATCCCAAACCTGCTGCTGCTCTTCACTTGCCACCCCCAGGACTGGTGCCACGGCTGGGAGCACCCTCCTTTCAGCACCAAGCACCTCCTGCCGTTGTGCCCTGGGTGTGCCACTGGAGCCAGGGCTGAAGTGCCATTAACATCTTTCCTCTCCCCTCCCCAGGTCGGAGAGCAGCCTCGCTAGGTTTGCCCACCGCTTGTCGGTGAAGCAGAAGCAGGAGAAGAGAAGGAAAGCTGAGTATGGCTCGGCCGAGCTGTCTGCCTTCCGGCCCAGGTCTCTGAGCATTGAATGGTAAGAGCTGCAGGACAGGACTGGGGGAAGAGGCTCCTGCCTCTCCAGTCACCCTCCTGTCCCTTTTTCCCACTGCTGCCATTGTCAAAGCAATGTCCTGTGGGACAACAGTCCTCCAAACCCCTCCACTTGCTGCAGAGCCTCCCCCAAGGTATCAAACCAGAGCATCCTGCAGCTGAAGGTCTGTCAGGGCTCATGTGGGTAATGGGAGTGTCTGCTGAGCTGGGGCACACGAGCACACAGCCTCTGGCAAACCCCACCACTGCCCCCTTCCCCTTCCCCTTCCCCTTCCCCTTCCCTTCCCCCATGGGACTGGGAGCTGTTGGATGTATCCCCCCTCACTGCCCGGTGCTCCTCCATGGGATCAGTGGGAGCTGGGAGCTGCAGTGGGGTGTCCTCAGCTGCTGTGGGAGCTCTGCCATCTGCAGGGACATTTTCAGGGGCTGCCCTCTGTCACCAGGGCTGGAGCGAGCAGTGAGAGGGTCCTGGGCTGTTCCAGCCCGAGCCAACCTGCGGGACACGGTGCTCCCTCCCTCCCTCCCTCCCTCCCCCCCTCCCCCCCTCCCCCCCTCCCCCCCCCCTCCCTCCCTCCCCCCCCCCCTCCCCCCCTCCCTCCCTCCCCTCTGCAGTGCCTGGAGCCCCTGCTGTGAGCACAGGGCTCAAGGAGCTGTCCCCACTCGAGCAGGGGGTCATTCATCCCAGGTCATTCATCCTGGGTTTCTGAGCTCTGCTGCAAGTCTTGGAAGGAGATCATAGCCAGCCATCCCAGCGCTAGAGGTGACCTGCTAAGGATATTTAAAGGACCTGGAAATTGCATTGTGTTCTGCTTCCTTAGATGGATAAAGGAGGGTAAAACTTAAAAAAAAAAAAAAAAAAAGCTTAGAAATTGTAAGAATGTCAAGTTTGGTGTTCAATTTCCCTGCTTTTTTTGGAGATCTTTCTGGCCCTTATAGTGTGTTCTATCACTTCAGTGTGAGGCTGTGGAACCCTCCTCAAAGGCTTCCTCTATCTGTGAGGTTCCTTGAGCATCAAAGCTCTCCAGGTATTAATGAACCAGACAAAGAATTCAGGATATCTGGGGACAGACTGCTTTCTTCTCCACTTACATAACTTTCTTCCCTTTGCTAAGAGGATGTCATGAGGAAACCTGGTCTGCAATTACTCTCAGTCTCCTAAAGAGACAAATATGTGAATTTGTAATGTAGCAAAAAGAGAAACGAGCTCATTAAAAACAATCAGAGCTTGTCTTTATTCATAACAAAGAAGCATGAGAAACCAGTAAATCTCTTTCCTCTCTAAATGTGTCTTTGAAGCCCCCAGGTCCCAGTTTAGCCCTGTTGGGGGATATTTGTGGTACATTTCCCCCACTCCATAGCATTTTCCTGGGGGAAACCATCTGTCTTGCATTTGGCACACCACCTTGTGCAGCAGCGACTCGCAGCCGTGGTAGATGATGCTCTTTTAGAGGGATTTTGTAAAGCAGTCTGGAAACGAGCTGTGCCTGAGGAGGGACTGCCTTTGCCTTTGGTTTGCCCTGTGCCATCGCACCAGAGCTTGGGGCTGTGAGGCTGAGGAAGACAGACCTGGTGTCCCCATCCTTCAGGGACACAGGAACAGGCAGGCAGGACTCCCACCCTGTACTGGGGGTTTTACCCATGGCTTGGAGACTTCCTGAGCTGGATCAGACATCGCCCTGGCAGCCAGGATTGGGTGGGTTGGGCTGCTGGAGCTCAGGTGCTGGCAGGGCACAGAGGAGGGGTCACCCCAGAGGGTCAAATGCTGAGGGGTGGCAGTGAGCTGAGGACCCTGCTGCCTGCTCCCATCCATCTCACATGCAGAGGTCCTCAAAGAGGCATCTGGAGATTTTTCCAGTCTTCTCTGCAGCTATGACCTGCTAAGGGATCTCCTGGCCTTTTCCTTGGTGTGAAACAGCTTTTCTCTGTGTTCCCTGTACATCACCAGGGATCTCTGCTTATCACAGCAGGATCAGCACCTTCAGTCACTCCAAACCATCCTGGGCTGCAGGTGAGGCTGCTCTTCAGGCTGATGGAAAACTTGGATCATATCCTGGCAAATCTACAGATGCCTAACTTGTCTTCCAGAGCAAATACCTACCCACATCAAATCTGTCTGTATTTGCAACCCAGGGTTACAACTGCATCCTTTCACCTGCTTCTGCACAGAAATGAGCACCCACACTGTGTGTGACGGGTTCAGCTCATCCCACATAGGTAGGAATGGCATGGAAGAGCAATGGACCATGTTTTCCCAAATCAGCAGCTTCTGAGAATCCTGCCCATCTTGACCCCAAGGCTTGAAGGCAAAGGACAGCTCAATCTGCTGCTGCCTGTTGCCAAGGAGGAGGTAGAAAAGCATGACATCATCTGTGCTCTTTGCCTTGAAAAGCTGGGTGTCAGTCTGGGGCAGGGATTAGAGGTTCCTGTTGAAATTCCTACTAAAGCATCATCAGTACAACCTATCTCCACACAGGACAAACTGCACCAATTTTCCAGTGTTCCCAATTATTCAGGTGTTCAGGTAGGGGTGGATGGAGCTGAGGCAGAAGAGATGGAGCTGCACAGGGTCACAGAGTCTGCCTGACACTGTTCCTGCACTGAGCATAGCCAGGCAGGACAGGACACAGATGCCTTTACCTGCACTTGGCCCTTCTCCAGTGCCAGCAGCCCTGGGCCAGGAGGTGCAGTTCTTTGCTGCCACAGTGAGTAAGGGGCTGGATGTCCCGTGCTGCTGCCAGGGCCAGGGATGCTCCCGAGGCAGGGCTCACAGTGTGTGTGCCCACCAGAGCACATCTCCCTGGCTCGGGGGCTGTGGCACGCTGATGGGTGGTGCTTCCCCAGGCACAAGGCAGCTCTATTTCCCATGGCACGTGTTCCTGTGCTGCTGCAGACCAGCAGAGCACGGCCCTGCTCCCCAGCCCGGCCAGCAGCGAGCGAAGCCCTGTTAGTTCCACTTATTAAAAACAAAATTGCTGGGGGGAAGGGAGAGAAGGCAGAGAAAAAGCGAAGTATTGAGAAAACACTTCTTTCATTCATACGTTGTTTACTGAAATAAATACTTCATTATTAGCCCTTTTTTAGGGTATTTTTTTTTAAAGCCAGCACCACAAAGTCCCCAGTGTTTGGGCCTGTGAATGTGCTGGATCACCTCAGCCCATGGCTCCCCGTGCTGGTGTCCTGCTGCTGGGAGGTGCTGGAGAGGAGCTTCCCCAGTCTTTGGGAGAAACCTGGGAGCTGCACATGTCTGGTTTTGCCCAGGTTTGCTGATTCCCTTCTCTTTACTGGATGGTGTGTGCTGGAACACATGAGGTAAAACCTGGTAACTGAGGCAAGGATTTGGAATTTTGTTTATTAAAGCTCTGCTTTCTGTGGTGTCTGGTCCTAACCTAGCTCCCAAGCCTAAACACCACAAGACTACTAAAGCACTCTTGAATTGAAGCCTACCACATTTTGCTGTTGGGGTGAAGAAAGTGAAAGCTGGTGACCTCAAACTGTCCTACAGCAACACCAAAACTCCAACAATCCCTGTTCTCCCCAGTTGGAGTGAGCTGTGACCTCCTCTCCTCCTGTGCCTGTTACCTGAGATATACTCCACATTTATCTTCCCTCTGAAGTGACTCTTAATCCAATGGAAGGGCTGCGATCCCTGGTTTGCTCCTGTGTGGGAGAGCTGGGAGCCTCTGTTCCCTCACATCCTCTGCTCCTTTGCTTATTTGAAGTTTCAGCCCTGGCAAGTTTGTCCTTCTGAAATCCTTTTGTCCCTTCCTTTTCCTTTTTAGCTCTAGCTCTGGCTTTCCTTCATCTGTTTGTTCCTGGGTTTGCTTCCCCTCCACACTCCTTTTCCCATACTCGCCACTTGTTCACCTGATTTCCCTCTGTTTTCTTCTTCATTTCTTACTCACTGCTTTTTCTCTTTGGGCTCTTCGTGTTTTCCCTGTCAGCCAGCCTCCCTGTGATCCATGGTCGGAATAGCCTATTCCCATGGCAGCTCAGGAAAAATGCAGCGCATTCCTGTCTCCCCCCGTGCCGTTATCTTGGTTCTGCTCCTTGGCTGCCCACCACGAGGCTGAAGCCGTGCTGGCAGCAGCGTGTCTGTTCTTGGCGACAGGCGGCTGCCTCGGGCTCAGCCCTGCCTGCAGCTTGTTTTCCTGCCTGACCCTTGGCAGGGCTCTGGGTCCCAGCTCCTCGCTGCTGAAGCTGGGATGCACAGGGAGCTGCGTGCCCAGCAGCCGCCGTGCAGACACCACACGGGCCTGGGTGGAAGGTGCCAAGTGAGCAGGAGCCACCGGACACGGGAACCTCGCTGGCACCAGCTGGGTGCTGGAGGTGGCACATGTGACAGCTGCTGCACTCTGCCTTGTGCTTTGGGTTTGGTTATAAAGAAATTTTTTAAGGGAACTGTTTTCATGGAAGTTATTTTAAGTGTCATAGTGTAATATTTCCCCTTTGAGTGGTGTGGAGGTTCTCCCTGTATGGCTGGGCATGGGATCCCTGCTGTGGAAGTGCCTCCTAGCATTGGTGCTGTCGCTGCTGTAGGCAGATGACCTGTCCCCATCCATGGGGTCCTCACCTCCTGGCACCATGGTCCTGGTGGAGCTGCAGGGCTCGGGGGAGCTGCTGACCGATCCATCCCACTGCTCCTGATCCAGTGCATGGGAGTGCTGCTATTGCACAGCCCGCTGAGAGCCTGATGCTGTTCCCAAAGCTGTCCACAGTTGTGTGGGACTGTCCCCAGGACTCTCTGTGTGACATTTGTCCCTTTGCCAGAGTCAGCCAGCACAGAGAGAGTTGTCATCAACTTTTTGGGAAGCAAAGAGTAGCAGCAGCATGAAGATGGCAGGCTCAGAGCTCCTCCAGGTTTCACAGCCCTACTCAAGCTGTCTCAATCCACAGAAGTCTTGGAGCTCTTTCTCTCCCCAGAGCAGGAAGCTCTTAGTCTGAGTGAGGGAAAACAAGGCAAATGATCCTTGCAGTGGAAGGAGGAAGGGGAAGGCCTGGGAGCTGTGGGGACATGTGGGAGCACGGAGATGCTCTGTGCAGGCCGAGCTGCGGGCACTGCGTTAGCAGCGCTCTCTGTGGCCAGCTGACCTTGCCGAGGGTGTCACTGTCCCCATGCCAGCGGTGCCAGGCACGGATCCCAGGTGAAACACAGCCCCCAGCTCGGCTGGGCCCAGCACAGCTCCCGGGCCGTGTTGAAACGAAACGCGAGGCGCTTTGTCTCAACTGGGAGCTCTTTAAGCCCTGGCTCGGGAACAATGGCCGAGCTATGGGGTCATTTGTTCTGGTATTTCAGCAGCTCCTCATGATTTATGGGATGTTTTGTTCTGCTGCTTGTCTTAGCTTCCCCCTCTCCACCCTCCCCGTCTCCATCCCTTCTCCATTTCAGCTCCTCCTCCCCCTGCTCCCAATTCCCCTAATAGCTGTGGAGCCTCTGTGTGCCTTATGAAGTCATGGTATCTGTGACTTATTGAATTAGCTGGGTGGGAGCTGGGCCTGCTCACGGTGCCGGGCGCTGCCGGGGTGTCGGGGCTCCGGGGGAGCCAGCCCGTGCAGGGCCTCTTGCCCAGGGCTCCGTGCAGCCGGAGCTGCCCCGTGTGGCAGATGGACATTGCCATCAGCAGAACAATGCAGAGTTGGTTTAGAGGCAGTAAATGTTGTCAAGAGGAGCTGCAGCCCCAGCGAACAAGGAGGGCTCTGTGTGCAGATACTCCTGTGCCAGGGGCTGTCCTGGTGCTGCCATCCTCCCACCTCACCTCTCTGGGAGTGAGCTGGGTGCCACTCAGGGAGCCTCAGGGTCCCTGCTGTTGAACCATAACATGGGCAGTGTAGTTCAAGAGCTTGGTTGTGTCCCCAGCTCTGGGGCCATGGCCAGTGCCTCTGGATGTACTGGGGGGAGCAGGGGTTCACATCCCCCTCCCCAGAGCTGGGGGGACAATGACTGTGACAGTCATTTAACAGTGACTGTGAGGGACATGCTGATGGGGGTGGGGGGGAGAGAGCCCTCCAAGTATCTCCCTGAAAGTCCGGTTAACCTCAGGAAAGCATTGCACAGCAATAATTTACCTGTGAATGATCACTTTTTATCCTCATGTTCTGAGTTGCCTGCAGGCAGGCAGAGGCTGGAGGGCAGCTGCTGGTCCCAGTGGGACTGAGGAGGTGCTGCAGCCAGTCCTTAGCCTGGAGGCAGCTTTGGCAGAGGAGCCACGGCCCCTGCAGCTCTGCTTCTCCTGCCTCATCTGCTGGCAGCATCCTGACCTATGGGTGCAGATGGGAAAGACCTTGTGCCTCCCTTCCTGGTGCCACAAGCCTCTGGGAGCCCAGTTTTCCTCCTCTTCTCAGGAGAGGCAGCTCAGCTTGTGATTACGATGGAGCTGGAGAGGTTGGGAGCAGAGCGAGGCCTGGACCCTCTTTGTGCTGCTGCAAACTCCAGCAGGTCCAGCACTCTCATCTTCATTTGTTTCTCATGTCACTGCAGTGGGAGAAATTGAGCCCCCTGGAGAAGCAACAGAAGGAAACTGTTCAGAGAAGACTGACATCCAGCTTCTCCCTATCTGGGACCAGAGCCTTCAGCCAGGTCCCTTCCTCACTGAGAGCACAGGCAACAAATAACATTTAAAACACAAATATAAAGTATTGTACTGATTTTGTGCTCTGGCCACTTCCCTCTGGTATTGCTGGTAGCTGATACCCCCAATAAGATTATTTCTCAGTCTGTTATCCTCAGCACACTTTAATTTCTCTCAAATAGCCCAATTGCCTGATTTGTTTTTTTTTATTGTCATCATCCCTCTGCCATTTCCCATGGCCACGATCTGCAAAGCAGGATGGATGCCTTGGTCCCTGCTGAAGAGTGTGGAGGATGCTCTTCATCCTGCAGGATCTCCACTGGTTCTTCTCCATGAGCATGCCTCTGCCTGGAAGGTGCCAGTGGAGTTCCGCAGCAGGCAGCCCAATCCCCATGGATATACTGGGGGAATTGCAGAGATGTCACAATCCCTGTTATGAAAAGGAAACCTGATGGGTATCTAAATCTCAGTGCAAGTCAAACCTTTCCACACCACCTGGTATTCCATAGAATCATACATAGGAAGCTTTGGGTTGGAAGGGACCGTAAAGCTCATCTCGTTCCACCCTCTGCCATGGGCAGGGACACCTTCCACTCTATCCCAGGTTGCTCCAAACCCCATCCAACCTGACCTTGGACACTTCCAGGGATCCAGGGGCAGCCACAGCTTCTCTGGGCACCCTGTGCAAGGCCCTCACCACCCTCACACGGAGCAATTCCTTCCCAATATCCAGCCTAAACCTTCTGGTGTGAAGCCATTCCCCCTTATTTATCACTACATAGTTCCAATGCACTGGATTTAGAAGGTCTTTGCTCTCCCAGTCCCCTTATCCAGCACACAAAAGTATCTTAGTATGTTTCTTTTAATGGGAATTTCCATAATAGTCCTGGTTTCCTACTACTGGTCAGGTCTTCAGGTCTCTAGCCATGAACCTCCTTCTCCATGAGCCAGTTTGGACTTGGGGAAGGGTAGTGTGGAGGAACTGTGTGTCTAGAGCAGCTCCAGCAAGGGCAGCAGCTCACTCCAGTTCTGCCAGGCTGCATTTCCCTCTGTCCCCAGGAGCAGAAGGGATCATTGGTCCTGCTACTGATGCTTCTGGAGACGCTGGGTCAGGAAACACAGAAATGTGGACATGTCCAGATAGTCCTGACAGCTGGCACTTCCAAGGTACTCCAGTACTTTTAATCCTTATCCCTTGAGCAGTGGCAGTCACTGTTGGGCAGGTTTCCTCTGCTCTTAGATAGTTTCCTCTGGCAGAGACAATTTTGCCTTCCAGGGCTTCAGGAACCTCCTGTTTATCTTCCTGGAGAGTGTCTCACAGTGCCAGGTCGATACTGGATCTACTGGCTTGGATGCTGGCAGGAGCCAGTGCTCTGTGGGGAGGCCAAATGGGAGGGAGGAGTCATGCCAGGAACAAGGAGAGCCATGTCCTTGGATGTGCTGGGACCTCTTTCCACCTTTGATGGAGTCTTACTGCACACTGACTCTTCCCCATCCCTCGTACTCACCCTCCCTGTGTGGGCTGGATGCTGTTCAGGGAAGTTGTGAGCCCAAGTGGTCTCCACATCTGCGGAGCCTTATGTCTGGTATAGGTCAGAGAGTGAAGTTATGTGCCCACTGAGCAGCTGAGGACAAGACCTGGCCCTCATCCCTCAGCTTCTCACTCTTTAAAAGGAGCATGGCAATGTTGACCTCCTTTTTCAGGCACTTTGGTATTCCTGCCCATGGAGAGGGACGGGAACAAGATGATCTTTCAGGTCCTTTCCAACCCAAACCATTCCAGGATCCTCTGACTCTAGGAGAGCTGCTGCTGAAGGAACTGCTGTTGCTCTAGGATGCCTGGCATCTGGGGTCTCATGCTGGCTATCCCCCAGACCCATGGCTGACTTGTGAGCTTGCTCTGAGCTCCAGGCTGGCAGGTCAAGCTTTCCTGGTAGGCTTTGTACATCAGCTTGTGCTGGCACTGTAGTTAAGAGCCCCAAGGTCAAGGTTTCCGTACTGGAAGCAGACTCCAGAGAGGCTAAAACTTCTGCTCAGGGAGCAGCTTCGTTAAAAAGTGTATTTTTTTCATCCCCAAACAGTGTTCTCATTCCTAAGCATCTTTACTGGGGAGGAGGAGGCAGTTACTGAGGTCAGAGGCAATGACAGTAGCAGAGGTAATCTGAGGAGATCCAAGCAGGTATAATCTTAACCCAAATTCTTTTGGTTTTAAATGTCACTGTGCACCAGGTCTTGGAGTTGTAGGGGGATCACAACACCCGTGTGCTGGAGACATCAGCCCCTGCAAGCCTGGTCTGTGTCAGAGGACACCAGTCCTGAAGGAGAGACCCATCAGAGATTCCTGGGGGATCAGTCCCTGCTGTCCCACGCCAGGAACCAGCCCCAAGGGCAGAGGCACCTGGTGGGGCTGGGCTGGGTTGTGGTCCTGGGAGGGGCCGCTCCACCTCTGGATCTCCTTGGGAAGTGGGCCTGGGTGAAGGCAGGGGTTTGCTGGTGCAGGTTCTTCCAGGTCTGACAGGTGCCTTGTCCCTGCCTGTGCCCCCATCCTGCTGCTCCATCCTCCCTGCCCGAGCTGGGCTCCAGAGCCAAGTCCTGCTGTGCCCACAGGTCTGTGTGGGCAGGCAACCTGGACTAGGTTTGCTGTGCCCTGAAATCCCTCAAAGCACCGGGCCAAATCCTGGGAAGCAAGGAGGCTGCTTCTGGACACACATAAGCTGCTGTGACATTTAGTCAGTGCTCCTGCTTTCCCTGTCTGTGCCTGGTGTCCTGCTGCTGTCCAGCTGGGGGCTGAAGGAACCTCAGTGGTGAGCACACTCCTGGAGCTCATTGAGTGAGGAGGTGGAATTGCCGGCAGAGTGCCTGCCTGATCTCTTTGCCAGTGGAAGACAGTTTCTGCCGAGAGATCCCATCCTCCCAGTGCAGCCCTGGCCCTGCTCTGCCCTGGTCATGAGCTCTGGAAGGCTCGTGGCAGGCAGGAAAGTTTTGCTTATGGAGTAGAGCTCAACTCGGGTGAACTTCACATGAACTCCAAGTTTCTTTGGCTGTTTCCTTTCCTGATGATGCAGGCAGGTCAGGATCAGGATCCTACACTGCACAGAGACCCAAGGCTGCCTTCCTCGTGCACCAGCAGGATCACCTCATCCTTCTGAAGCACAGGGGAAGCTTCAATCTCTGCTCTTTGTGAGCAGAGACAGAACCCAGGGAACAGCTGGAGCTGTGCCAGGGGAGGGTCACACTGGATCTCACAAAAAGGTTCTTCCCCCAGAGGTGCTGGCACTGCCCAGGCTCCCCAGGGAATGGGCACAGCCCCGAGGCTGCCAGAGCTCCAGGAGTGTTTGGACAATGATCTCAGGCACAGGGTGGGACTGGGGTATCTGTATGGGGCCACGAGTTGGACTTGTGACCTTTGTGGGTCCCTTCCAGCTCTGGCTACTCCAGGCCTCTGTAATTCTTGGTATTCAGGCAGGAGCACCAGCAGAGAGATTGAGCTGTTCCTGTGTTACACTGGGACTGTGCTGCTGTCACTTTTGCTCTCCCTGGTCTGAGGGGACAGTGGGCACCCCATCCCAACACCAGGGCTTTAGTGGCCTGTTCAGGGTCACCCAGCTGGTCTGTGAGGAGTTAAATCCCACTCCTCATGATGCTCCCACACTTTACCTGGAGATCACTCTTGTTACCTCCCTTGTCTGCATTCAGACCACAGAAAAATTGGGGTAATGGAGCAAGGGAGGCCCTCAGGGCTAAGGGCTTGTTGGATCAGTGATGGGAAGGTTTGATTGCAGTGTGAGCCACCCATGTGAACACAGGGACAAGCTGTGGCATCCTAGGCCAGCATGTGGCAGGGCATGGTGGGCACAGTGGGGTTTTCCAGGTGTGTGTGCATCCTGATCCTGAGGAAGCTCTTGCAGCACGTGTGAAAAGCAGAGTGAGGAGCATGGTGGGAAGAGCTGGGTGTCTGAGGAACAAGAGGGTGTCCTCACCCCTTACCTCACTGCTTAGGGATGAGGAGGGGGAGGAAGGAGGCAGCAGCACCCACCATGTGTTGGGGCCACCAGCTCTGGAGACGTTTCCCAGCCTCTTGGTGGTGGAGGGGCCCAAGCTGGCTGTGTGTGTCTCAAAGGTCCTGCTTGGTGTAACTGTGTGAGCAGGGATGTCCCAAGGGCTTTGGGAGATCTTGGAGGTGCTGTCTCCTCTCACCCCCCTGCCACCTCCCATCTCCAGGGTCCCTGTGAGCTGCATGGAGGGATAAGGAGGGCACCACAGATTAGGGCTGTAGAGCACTTCACAGAGGAAGTTTGTTTGCTCTTACCTTTGCCAGGCTGTAACTGTTTGGGCTGGATTGTTCCATGCTTTTCTGCCTGAGGCTGAACTTTCTCTTTTTTTTTTCTCTATTTTTCCCAATTTTAAGCAGAAGGTTGGGGAAAAACGGTAGCTTTGCCAATTTCTTTTTTTTTTTTTTTCCTCCCGTCTCTTTATTTGAGGGCTTCTGGTGTCTCCACTCTTTGAAAAAGAGACTTGAAATTTGGCAGGGATGATGCATTCCTGCTGGAAATCAACACAGATTTGGTCAAATGCTTAGCCACTGGAAAGCATGGCTGGGCATGTCTGGAGGAGCTCTTCAGGGACCAGCTGCTGGTGTCCCCATTTGCAAAGGGACTCTGGCCATGCTGTGTCCATCCTCCTGTCCCTTTCTCTAAGGGCACCTTGCTCACACAAGTCCAGGTCAGGAGTGGTGGCTGAAGGATCTGTTTCCCAAAACCAAGTCTCAAAAGCAGTTTACCCAAGGCAATGTTGTCTTTGTCCCCATTTCCCCTGCATGGCACTGGCTGTGGGTATCACCTGCCTCTCACCCTCAGCAGAGCTCAGGCCAGCCTGGGCAGTACCTTGTGAGGGGAGGAGAAGATGAGGAAATGCTCCTGTCATGTGAGACCTGGGAAAGGGGGTTTGTAGACCTGCCTGTTCCATGGGTGAGCTCAGCAGTATCACATCCATGTGTGGAAGGACAGAATCACAGAATCATTACAGCTGGGAAGGACCTTCAAGGCCATCAAGTCCAGGCTGAGCAGGTCCTGGTAGGTGGAGGATTGACCTATGGTTTTCATGCCTATGGTTTTCAAAGTTGCTCCTTTATATTAGAATGGAAACTTTTTCTAATTGCTGTCCTGGGGGCTTTGGAAATTCCTCCACGGACTGTGTTATCTTCAGCTGGGGTTTCTCTGCTTTATGGTACCTCAGAGCTTTCTGCAGAGAGAGGAATGGCACATGAGATGGGAAAGCTCTGGTGTGACGAGGAGCAGGCAAGCCCCAGCTGGAAGGAGGTCCTGCTGGTGGTTACTGTCCCCAGTCAGTGCTGGGGTTACAAGAGTGCTTGGGCACTTGTAGGGTGCTTTCTAGCAAAATGGTGGAAAAAGCTGGCTTCTCTTCTTCTACTGCAGGCTTTGGACCCTGGCTCCATGGAGATGCTGTTGTAGTTGGGTGGCAGTGACCCAGCCCCTCTGGTGTTGCTCATGAGTTGGGTGGTGCTGGCATGAGTCCAGCTCCAGGGGAACGTGGTGGGGTGGTCAGAGAAGATTCTGGTGGGTGCTGGCCAGGGAGCTGATCTGGAGCAAGCAAATGCAGCATGAAGCTGTGCCGGGTAAGGGGTTTGCCAGGCTGGAACATGCTGGTCCAGGGAGATCCCAGTGGGGGAGGCTGTTCCTGGTCTGTTGCTGGGACAGTCTGTGGGCAGTGGCTGGCTTGCCCAGCACTGCTGGCTGGCTCCTGCTGGGTGCCCTCCAGTGGGTTTCTGACTCCAGTAACATTTACCAGCTGGGCAGCAGCTCTGGAGCCGGGTGTGTGCCTTCGTCTGCTCTTCCATTGTGACCATTGTCTCCTCCTCCCTGCCGAGATCATTGGCTGTGGGCTCCCTTTTGTAACCTCTTTGGGTGCAGCTCTGGAAGTCTTCAGCCTGGTTTCCTTCAGAATGCTGGTCCCATCTGGCTGGACGTCTTGGGTGGGACAATGGAATGGAGGTGGGTTTCCACCAGAAAGAACATCCCAGTGATGGGCTGGAGGACTGGGAAGTACAGGTGGGATGGAGGTGGCTGAGGATGGAGTCCAGCTAGAGGCATGGGGGAGTGAGCTCAGGACACCTCCAGAAGACCTTCTTGGGTGATTTTTCTACCATTTGATGGTTCTGGAGAAGAGGTGGCTTCCACCAGAAGGCGCATCCTGGTGGCACCAGGTGGCGCAGGAGGTTAAAGGATTTGGTTCTCTGCAAGTCTGGGTGGAAATGGATTGCCTCTCACTGCTGTGATGAGTGTGCAGGTCTCAGCACGTGGAGCTGTGCCCCCATGCCAGGCCAGCCTCAGCCCAGGGTGAGAGATTGGGGATGGGGCTCCCTGGAGCTCGGTTTCCAGCAGAACCAGGAGCTGACCCAAACTTTGAACCCTAGTGGGGGGCCTGAGTGTAGACCCCACCATGCCAGAAAAAGGCAGAGTGATGTGGAGAAGCCACACTGGGAGGGAGAGCTGGGTGGTGTCAGGGGAGTGACGAGACAGTGGAACGTTACCCTGGGGTGAGGCTATGCCAAAACACATGACATCCCTCTGGCACAAGCTCAAGCTATGTTGGGCACAGAGAGGTGAGTGCTTCTTCCTGGCTCTTGGAAGGTTTTTGGTGGGGTGCAGGTACATGGAAGCAGCCCTCAGAGCAGCTGGGACACTGCCATCCCAGCCCCCTTCCTCCTCCCATTGGAACAGCCTCTGGCCCCATGGGCTCTGCCAGCCCCCTGCCCTGCCCTGCTCCCTGCTCCCCCCCTCAAAAGTGTGTGTCAGGACACAAGGAAGGGAACAGGACCAGCCTTGGGTGAGTGTGACCTTTCATCCCTTCTCACTCTTCCCAGCAAGCCAGTTGTGCTCTGGGCATCTCTGTGCTGAGCATCTACCTCCCGCTCTTGTTGGATCCAAAGTGGGCCCCTGTGAACCCACAAGGATACTTTTTCTGCCTTCTTTTGCTTTCAGTGATCTTTAATTTCAGTCATCTTATGACTCAGCTCCTGCATTTGATCCCCTGGAGCATGGTTTGCACACATGCAGCTGTGGCAGTAGTGCTGCTCATTCCTGGCAGGCCCAGCTGGGATAGGGTTTCCTCCTGACAGAGGGGCAGCGAGTCCCCATGGCTCATCTGCTTCCCCATGTGGAACTCTGATTTTACCAGGGTGGTGTTAGTGGCTTGGAGGTGTCTCTTAGGGCTCTGCTGACCAGCTCCAGCATCTGGGCTTGTGAGATCCTGGCAGGACAGCAGTGGAAAAGAGCAGGTGCTCTCTGGTCCCTCTGTCTGCCTGTCCACCCATCCCTACCTGTGAAGGTCTGGCTGGTTGCTGGTGCTGGAAGCATCAGGCACATGTGGGTGTGGGGCTGAACGCTGGTTCTGGCAGTGGGTGTGGGACACGGTCAGCAGAAGGTGATACCACAGAGCTCCCATGGAGGGCACTCTGGGCACTGACCTTTAGGTCCTGCCCCTTCTTGCTGCCTGTTCCCTGCGAGCAGCTCTGGTCTGGAGCAGCTCCTGACTCAGCAAGGAGCAGCCAGGCATGGTGCTGAGCTCCCTCTGGGGTGCTGGGCCTCCTTTCTTGGAGTGCCAGGCAAGCACAAGGTAACAAACCCCTGCAGAGGTTTGCAGGGAACAGGGGTTTATGGAGTGCAGGGATTTGCTGGGCACAGATACTTGTAGAACATGGCTTGTCAGGGGACCACATTTTTCAGGAGACGAGGTTTTTCAGGGGACAGGGGTTTGCAGGGGTTTGCAGGGGACAGGGATTTGCAGGGGACAGGGGTTTGCAGGGGACAGGGGTTTGCAGGGGACAGGGATTTGCAGGGGACAGGGGTTTGCAGGGGACAGGGGTTTGCAGGGGACAGGGATTTGCAGGGGACAGGGGTTTGCAGGGATTTGCAGGGGACAGGGATTTGCAGGGGACAGGGGTTTGCAGGGATTTGCAGGGGACAGGGGTTTGCAGGGGACAGGGGTTTGCAGGGATTTGCAGGGGACAGGGATTTGCAGGGGTTTGCAAGGGCAGCAGTTCACAGGGAATAGAAGTTTGCAGGGTGCCTGCAAGCTCCCACCGAGCCAGGCCCCAGGGCTGTGCGCTTTGGCTCTTGGCACCAGAGTTCTGGCTCTGTCTGCCTCCTCCCTGACAGTGCCAGAGTTTTTGGGTGGTCACAGGGCTGTGATCACAACCACCACTGCCTGTTGTGTAGTGGGTACCTGGCACTGGGCTGACCACACTGGGCTTCCCCAGGAACTTTGATCATGACTTGGGGCAGCCTGTCCTGCTCTGTCCTGTCTCCATCAGGTTCCAGTTAAAACCAAATGCATTCTCCAGCCTAAGCTGCACAGCCATTTGAGCCTTTCCAAAAATGAAACAAATACCCACGGACTGCAATTCGAATTGCAGCTCAATTAGGGCTTGTTCCCAGTGCGATCATAAAACCTCCAGTACGAAAACAAACAACCCAAGCAAACCACATCCAAGCCTGACAGCATCCTCTGGAATGCCTTTAAAATAACAAGGAGGGCAGAGGAAGATGAAAGCAGTGTGGCCAGCGGGAAGAAGGCTCTCTGGCCCTGAGGGGCAGCCTGGAGGTGGGCTGAGCAGGTGTGGGGCAGGGCAGTTTGGGATAGGGAGAACACAGAAGGATGTGATGGAGATGGGCTCGATGGGTACCATGGAGATGTGGACCAGTGTGGAAGTGATGAGCATGACAGAAATGGGGCAGCCCGGGGCCCGGGGTTGGGCTGTTAACGGGAGGATTTCCCAGGGCGAGGAAGAGGAAGCTGTAGAGGTGGTTTGGAGCGTGGTGGTTGTTCTGGGAGAGGCTGTGGTGTGTGAGCAGCGCGGGGGGAGCGCAGGAGCCGGCGGCTGGAATGCGTGTCCCGCGTAACCCTGGCTTGCACCATGTCCAGCCAGTCTGGTGCCGCGCTTCGGGTTTCACGGCGGACTCGAAACCCGGCCATATTTAGCGTGAGCCTCACTGGCCTGTCAGGGAGGGGAAGCCGCAGCACAACTAATAAAAAAAGCCAAACAAAAACAATGTAATTAAAGAGACTCAGCACTGTGTGTTCCCATAGCAAGAACATTTACCCAAGACTTCCTTGCTCATATACTTAATGTCAAGCAGCAATTAAAGACTGGCTTTGTGGCGAAGCAAGGAGGAAGGTTTGCCCTGGCCTGGAGATAGGAGCCCAGGGCTGAGCCATCCCCGGTGCCTGTGCCGGTGGGGAGGGACCGGCAGGTTTTGGCACTGGGAGGTGCCCCGGGGACATGTGTGGGTCACGTAGAGGTGCTGCATCCCGAGCAGCAGCTCCCAAACCCCTCCAGTCAGAGATGCCCTCAGTCAGTAATGCACAGACACACTCAGCTCCATCCCCACAAAAGTTTGGCTGCACAGAAGCAGAAAGCTGGATTTTCTGTGATTTTCCAGGTAGGGACCTCCACACAGGACATGCAGGAGCTCTGCTGGGGTAAGTCCTTGTGAAAACAGTAAAATCAGCAGAGCTGGGCTGAGTTATAAAAGCTTCCAGCATCTCCTTCCTGACCCAGACCTGTGGATGGAGACTGTGTGAGCCTCTGAAATGTCTTATCACCTCCCTCAAGGGATGGTTTGGGGTGCCTGGAGCCAGGCTAGAATGCCAGGAGCCAGACTGTGTCCACTGGTGCCCCCTTCACTGCAGCCCAAGGTGGTGCTCATGGGCTGCTGGTGTTAGCAGCATCAGCTGCCTTGGCTGGTGTACCTGTCCTTGTGCCGTGTCCCTCAGCACAGTGCCCAGGGAGAGGTGCCCCCTGCCCTGGCAGTGCTGCACGAGGTGTGTGTGCAGGAGGATGCCCCTGCATGGCACAGCCAGGACAGCAGCTCTGTGTGATGGCAGAGGTCAGGGGGACACTGCAAATAAAAGTCTGATTTGGGGTACATTTTAATGAGCATTGAACCACAAGATCCTTCTGGTCTCACTTTTAAGCAGTGATCAGGAGGTCTAATTAAAAAAATAAAAAAAGCAAGAAGCAGCAGCATTATTGTGTTGCCGCAGAGTTTTTTCAAGTGTCTCCACTCCCTTCCTCCCCAAAGGCACAGCTGGGCCTGCAGCAGTGGGGTGTTTTATGGGACACTGTCAGTGAGTGATCTATTTGGTTGGCTCCAAGCCTCTCACAGAGTCCTGAAGTCTCTGTCTTTCCCAAATTCAGCCTGTGACTGAAGAGGGAGATGCAATGGGGATGAGACATTTGTGCAGGCTCTTTTGTGCTGTGCCTCAGGAGGACACTGCCAGCCCCCAGCCAGCCCTGTGGTGTGGAATCTCATGTGTCCAGCCTGTGGGAGTCCCTTCTGCCAGGGCTGAGTGAGGACTGAACCCGGGGGATGGTCCTTGCCATGTGCTCCCAGCACAAGTGTTCCCCAAAAGGTGCAAAACCCTTCTGATTTGGTGCAAGGGGAGTGCTCCAAGGGAAGTGCTCCAAGGGTAATGCTCTTCCTCATCCCCTGGAGAGGTGGAGGGCACTGAGCACTGCTGGGCATTTCAGATCTCACCCAGGGTGTGCTTTTCATTTGGATACCGAGCTGCTGGGAGTCAGCTTTCCACTCCAGAGCCTTGCTGTGCCAGGGTGGGCTGTGTGTCCATGGGGGTGTTCTCTGCTGCCATGTGTTCTCACGTGCCATGATCTCCTCGGGCAGCACAGACACCCCGTGGTGTCTGCTGTGGGGACAGCAGGGACGATGTGCTGCCACTGGTGCTCAGGAAGTTCTGCACTGACCCAGGGGCCTGACACCACACTGAGCTCCTCCAAGCACTGGGGTCTAACAGCACTGGGCTTCTGGAGCTCCAACAAAAATGTCTTGGCAGGAGCAGCATCTATATAAGTTAGTTTTTATTGCTAAACAAAAGGGGCATGCTTGCTTCAGCTCCACGCAAAACAAAACCCAGCAGGTTTGCCAAGTGGGGAGAAAAGAGGAAAGCTGGAGGAAACAAACAAACAAACAAACTAACTAACTAACTAACAAAGAAACAAAGTCTGTTTTGATGCCTTTCCCTGGACCCAGGTTTCAATAAGCAAGTGTGTTTTCTAGGCACACAGATGTTTCCATGGAGCAGGAGTGTTTTGCTCTGCGTCTGCATGGCCAGGTCACTGCACAGCACCTAAATGCCTTGGTGGTGTGCAGAGCCCAGGATGGATAACTGCTGTGCCTGCTGCTCCAAGGGCCCTTCTGCCTTGCAGGGATGCTGATCATAGCATTTGGTCCTAGTTCTGAGCGTGCTTTTTGATGGGTTATGAAATCCCACTCTTTGGATGGGTTCCCCTACTCATGTTCCATTTTTAATCCAGCCTCTATTTTGCCAGTCGTGAAAAATTGCTTATGCATAGGCAAAACCAGTGGAAAATGCAAACGCATCAGCAGCTCCTCCTCATGCCAGACATGGCACCTCATGTCCCCCTTCTCCCCAGAGGATCTGCTCTGAGTGTTGGTCTCTGCTGTAGAGTGTTGGTGTCCGTGTCCATGGCCATAGTTATGAACTTGTGCTGCACAGGGTTGAGCGTGGCCCTGGATGTGGGTCAGGCCAAGTGTCCTCAGGTGTGGAGAGACCTCTCACACTCAGATTTTTCTCTCAGAAAACACCTGTATGTTGATTGTGCCACTTGATCTCATAGGATCATACAGCCATGGGACAGCTCAGATTGGAAGTGACCTTAAATCTCCTCTCATTTCACCCCCTGCCATGGGCAGGGACACCTTCCACTATCCCAGGCTGCTCCAAGCCTCATCCAACCTGGCCTTGGGCACTTCCAGGGATCCAGGGACAGCCACAGCTTCTCTGGGCACCCTGTGCCAGGGCCTGCCCACCCTCCCAGGGAACAATTCCTTCCCAATATCCCATCTATCCCTGCCCTCTGGCAGTGGAAGCCATTCCCTGTGTCCTGTCCCTCCAGGCCCCCGTCCCTCATCCCTCTTGAGCTCTCCTGGAGCCCCTTTAGGCACTGGAAGGGACTCAGAGGTCTCCCTGGAGCCTTCTCTTCTATGTGAACATGTGAACATCCTCAGCCTGGCTCCAGAGCAGAGGAGCTCCTGTCCTTGGAGCATCTCTGTGGCCTCCTCTGGACTCACTTTCCTGTGCTGGGGGCCCAGATCTGGAGGCAGCTCTGCAGGTGGGGTCTCACCTGAGTGGGACAGAGGGGCAGATTTGCCCCCTTGCCCTGCTGCCCATGCTGGTCACCTCCTGCTGCGAGCTCCTGGCTGGGGTGAGCTTGGCTGGATTGGGTTGTCTCTCCCTGATAACTGGTTTTTAGGGTTCTCCTGTCCTTTGCCTGTTCCAACCTTGGGTACCCCTGTGAACTGAATTGGAGCCTGGTTCAGGAGAGCATCCCTTGCATCTTGTGCTAACACACCACTGACATCCACATGGCTGTGAGAATTCAGCAAACTCTGCAAGGGCCCAGTTCCTCTTCTGCTCCCAATACCAACCCTTGTCCTCTGAAAGCCATCAGCATCTTCCATCCTTCATCCTTCAGGCTCCCTTTTCCTCAGGCACAGAGCTGTGCTGCTTCCTTGTTTGCTGCATCAGGCTGGGAATGGTGGGAGCAGCTCCCTGGAGTGACAGCCACCCACACTGACTCCAGGGACTGGAGCATAGTGCTGAGCTGATGTCATGTACCTGGAGCCTGCCCTCTCCCTGCCACTTTGGGCAGGCACCAGGGAGCTTTTCCTTCCCACAGCCAGCCTGGAGGGCAGCAGGGACCAGGCAGCCTCAGGGTGTGGCTGGAAGGTCACTGCTGCCAGCAGCAGCACCGCTGGCACATGGAGCTGTTCACAGCCCAGGCTCCTGGTGGTGAGAGGTTGTGAGATGGCCACCATGGTCCCCACCAGCCACATCATAGAATCATGGACTGCTCTGGGTTGGAAGGGACCTTCAAGATCGTTTGCCTCATCCCACCCCCTGCCATGGGCAGGGACACCTTCCACTATCCCAGGCTGCTCCAAGCCCCATCCAGCCTGGCCTTGGACACTTCCAGGGATCCAGAGGCAGCCACAGCTTCTCTGGGCACCCTGTGCCAGGGCCTCTCCACCCTCATGCTAAAAATTTTTTCCTTATGTGTTGCCTGGTGATTTGTGGGCAGGGCGGTGATGCCCTGCCTGTGCAGGTACCCACTGAGCTGGGCTGGGCTGGCCCTGCTCTCCCAGCCCCCTGGGCTCTGTCCTGGCCACAGCAGCCCTGGCTGTCAGGGACTGGTTCTCAGCTGGAGACTCAGAGGGGCTACACCCTTCAACAAAATTCACTTAAAATCAAGGAATTGCAACAATTATTAACACTTTTTACTAGGCCAAGATCTGCAGTGTTGCAAACATTAACATTCAGAATATCCATAAACCACATTATAAATGACCCAGTGAATTTGCTTGTGTTCAATGCTGGAGGAAGGGAAAAAATGAAGGTGCCTTATGCTCATCCATCCTCATGTGCTTTTTAAAAAAAGAAAACCACCTCTATTGCATTGGTTTCCTGAGACAGAATCATAGTTAGAATCACTAAGATTGGAAAAAACATTTAAGATCATCAAATCCAACAATTAACCCAGCACTGCCAAGGCCACCACTAAACAATGTCCCCAAGTGCCACATCCACACAGCTTTTAAATCCCTCAAGAGATGGTGACTCCATCACTGCCCTGGGCAGCTGTGCCAGTGCCTGACCACCCTTTCAGGGAAGAAATTTTCCCCAAGATCCAATCTAACCCTCCCCTGGCCCAGCCTGAGGCCGTTCCCTCTCCTCCTGTCCCTGTTCCCTGGGAGCAGAGCCCAACTCCCCCCGGCTGTCCCCTCCTGTCAGGGAGTTGTGCAGAGCCAGAAGGGCCCCCTGAGCCTCCTTTTCTCCAGGCTGAGCCCCTTTCCAGCTCCCTCAGCTGCTCCTGCTGCTCCAGCCCCTTCCCAGCTCTGTTCCCTGGACATGCTCCAGCCTCTCAAGGTTTTTCTTGTCATGAGAGGCCCAAAACTGACCCCAGATGGATCTGACCAGCCCCAATTCATCCTTCCACAGAACCTCAGCTTCTTCTCTGCAGAGGGGGATGGAGTTTGCTGGTGTGTGGCTTTATGGCACTGCAAACCTGATGTCCACATCACTTCCCTGATGATCACAAACACATCCCCCATGGCCAGAGAGCTGAACTGCTGGGGCAGGCAAAGCACCTGTCCCCTGCTTGCAGACAGTAGGACAATAATTTGCAACAAGAATCAGTTGTGGCTAGGATAAATTTAGCTTGGCTGCACTGAGACTCTTCAGGTGGAGGAGGTGGGATCTCCTCCCACTCCTCCCTGCAGGATGGGGCTTTGCCATGGGTGAGCTGGTGTTGGCTGGTTGGCCTCTGAGAGCAGGACATCTGTAGGTGTTTTCAGCTATCAGTTGCTCTAGGGTAAAGTTTAGCTCTAGATAAATCAAGACCATTTCACTGAGTCCAGATGACTCATAACCACAGGGCAGGAAACTCTTTTATCTTGGGGGCAGCTGGTTTAACGTAGATAGATGTTCACTCCTGAGCACTGAATAATTTCCATCTCTTTAGTTCTCATTAAAAGCAAATTAGAGGAGGGAAAACAGTGAGAAATTTCTCTCTGTCCCTGTTTCTGCCATCTCTGAGAGAGCTTCCTCCCAGCTGTGCAGTCTGCCTGCACTGGGTCATTTGCCATGTATTTTAATTGGCAGAACAAAGGACCTTCTCTCCAAAACACCACTCCGTTTTAAACCTTGATTCTGCAGGCACAAATGGAGCAGGGATCTGTTACAACAGGGTCTGCTCCAGCTTCCATAGAGGGAAGAGCACTCTTGTGTGGGAGAGCATTGTTGCCTCCTTTGAAGAAGGGGAGCTGCAGTGGAATTTGCACATCTTGTTGATGAGCCTGCTGAAAGAGTCACCTTCACCTCAGAGCAGCAGCTGGAGGTGGAGAGGAGACAGAAGAACTTGGGTAGCAGGGAACTCTTAAACACAAGAGAAAGAGCAAGGTTTTGCTGGAGAACCTTTCAAGTCAGTTCCTAAATATGCCAGGCAATGCTTTGCATCTCAGGCTTTGCCTGAGGTCAGGATCTGCCTTCCTGTCTCTTCCTTCCAGAACAGCTCTGCCTGCTCAGGCACAGGTAGCTTTTCTCATCTCTGCCCCAGTGACAGCAGAGATGTGCTGCTGCGCCTGTGCCCTCTGGGATCCTGTCCCTGCCCTCTGCAGAAGGCTGTGTGTGCTGTGTGTGAGCCCTTGGCACGAGGAGCCCTCAGGAGAGGCTGTGCCAGGGGCTGCTCCCTGTCCACAATGACACGTGGTGTGCACAGGCTGAGGACTCCATGTCCAGAGCCAGGCAGGTCCTGGAGACCACAGGACTGGTTTTCCAGCCCCTCCTTGCATTGTGTAGGTATGTCCCACCATGGTGACACATTCCTGGCTGCAGATCCCTTCCTCCCCACCAGAACCAGTAGAACTCTGCTGCTCAAAACTCACCCACTCCCACGTGGCTGCTCCAGGGTATTTTGCCACCTGAAGTGACAAAACACCTGTCTGCTTTTGCAAATGGTGTGGTTGGTGCTCAGTGTCTGATCCGTGAAGCCCCATGTTCAGATAATGTCCATTCCTGGAGCAACCCAGGGCAGCAACTTG
The DNA here is from genome assembly GCF_030490865.1 of Poecile atricapillus. NCBI lineage: Eukaryota > Metazoa > Chordata > Aves > Passeriformes > Paridae > Poecile > Poecile atricapillus. The sequence goes on along the minus strand of NC_081262.1, from coordinate 1,495,127 downwards.
ACACCGTGGCTTGGGCCACACTGGAGACCTCTAAATCCACAGGCTGAAGCTGGTGAGATGAATGATTGCCAGGAGCCAACCTCCGCAGCATTTTCCACTCTTAAATATCACAGTAATAAAAGGTAAAATCATTAAAGTCCTTCTGCAGCCCACTGTGCCTCATCTGAAATGAGTGAGGGTTTATTAATATCCTGTCTCATGATGATGGCTTTATAAACATCCTTACCACAGGCACAGCCTCTCTGGAGTGTTTTGGCATGATCTTCAGCCAAATGTCATGCTTTTATCACACTTGATATTTAACCAGTAAAGCAAGGGGGGGAAGACCTTGCCCCTAATATATCCCCCTGTGTATAAATATACACAGGGGGATGGGGTCAAAACTGTGAAGAGAGAAACTGTGTGAAGTGTAGCCATGCTAAATGCTCCTTAGACATGATGCTCCTCTCTGGGAACTGTGCCAGAGCTCCAGCAAGAAGAGGATCAGATGTTTGACGCAGTGGAAACCCTCCATGCCATACGGGATGACTCATGGGCAAAAGCCCCACACAGCAACAAGGCCATGCTCACACCAAAGCAGGGGATTCTGACTGGTGGGATAAGGTCTTGATGGAGATAGGAGGATCCTGGCTGCAGGGAAAGGCACAGCTCCCACTCTGGAGAGCCCCAGAAAAGACACCAGCTTTCCCTGTGACTTGTAGATATTGAAAATAAGAGTCAAAATCACGTCCCAATGGCAGGGCACTGGAACTAGATGGTCTTCAAGGTCCCTCCCAACCCAAACCAGTTTGTGATTCTATAATCAGAGAGGAGAAAAGATTTTGTAGGTTAATGGAGGGAGAAGGTAAGGAACAGCTGTGAGGATCTCTTGGTAGGAAGAAGACTGGGGTCACTGGTCCCCATCAGGACCTGGCATTGTCTTGAGGCCCTTAGAAATGGCCCTTAATGTTCCCTGCTCCCACTTTACTTCCAGAGAGTGCCCTTTGCTGGAATAACAACTCCAAGAAAAGTCATGTACCAAAAAGGGCTGAGGGATGGTGGCAAGTGCAGGACATGGGTTCCTGTAGAAGGGTGGGTGTGGAGAAGGGTACACGAGGCTATCCCAAGCCAACAGTGATGGACAGCACTCACCCAGCACGGCTCTGGGGGCTGCTGAGCCCTGCAGCCTCCACTGCTGAGGGGCTGGGCATCCCTGGATGGGGCAGCCCATCTCTGTAGGAGCTGGATGGTGGAGACTGGGTGTGTGGAAAGATTGCCCTGGTGACATGGATCCAGGCTAGTTGTAGAGCAGAGCAGCTTGAGGTTGCTTTGGGCATCCCAGCTTGTGTCTGGAATGAAATGTTTTACCTGCAGGGATCATATGAGCTCCTTGGCACCACTGCAGAGCCATCAGCAGTGGTGAGGAGGAGGAACAGATCTACCTCAGCTGAAAACAGATGGGTGAGGGCATTGCTGGCACTGGCATCCACCTTGCAGCTGCTCACATTGCCCATTCCCTCTTTCTGGCTCTCCTGATTCCTGTCTTGGTCCTGACAGTACAGATGTGCCTCTGCCTTTCTGGCACATCCTCCGTGCCTCATTTCCCTCCTGGCTTTTTCCAGGTCCTCCTCCCCTAAAATGACGCAGCAGATGCGGGACCTGCAGCTGGCACAGGCCAGGAAGCCACCAGGCCCTTCCTCACCAAATGCAGCCAAGAGGCTCTACCGAAACCTGTCTGGGAAATTCCGCGTCAACTACACCTCCTTTGATGAGGGCAGTCTGGTGGGACGGGGTGAGAAGGAGAAGCTCCGCAAGTCCTACCTGGTCAGTGCCTACTGCCTCCAGCCAGATGGGGATAGAGGGTCTGTGGGGGCTGAGGGTCCCTGTGTGGGTGGTGCTGGAACCTGGGTGAGAACACAAGAATGTGTTAAGTGAAGCTGTGGCAAGTTCAGTTGGAGCTGTTCCAGGTGTTTCCTTGGCATCATCCAGATGTGTCTGAAAAGAGCTGATGCTCCCAAGCCCTTGGGATGAGGGCACCCTCTCCCTGATTGGGTTCATGGGGTGCTAATGAGGGTCCAGGGTGTTTGGTGGGATGGAGGGTGCCCTGTGCTCAGCCCAGCTGCATTTCTCCATTCACCCAGTTCCAAAGCAATGCTGCACTCTTTGAGGCTGTGGAGCTGCAGGACCTTGACAGGGTGCAGGAGCTGCTGAAGCACTACAGCCCTGAGGAGCTGGACCTCAACACCCCCAACAGCGAGGGGCTTCTGCCCCTGGACATCGCCATCATGACCAACAACGCTCCCATTGCCAGGGCCCTGCTGCAGGCAGGAGCAAAGGAGAGCCCACACTGTGAGTTGGGACAGGGAGCTGCACTCTGCTCATCACCTGGGTCTCCAGCGTGGTGCAGTGGGGCACTATGGACATTGGATGCAGGTGGGGAGGCGATCACTGGGCTGTGGGAGATTGCTGCAGGCTGCAGCAGGGCTCGAGGGGAACCGTGCGCTCAGGTGGACCCCAGGACCAGGACACAGAGGGGAGGATGGGGTGTCAGGGTGGGGAGTCATTGCCAGCAGAGGCAGAGCTTGCCCTAACCACCTTCTTCTCCCTCTCCTCCTGGGCTCTGTGGCCATGGCCACCCTCCCACAGTTGTGAGCCTGGAAAGCCGCTCGCTGCACCTCTCGACGCTGGTGCGGGAAGCGGAGCAGCGTGTCAACGAGCTGATGGCACAGGTGGTGAACGAGGCGCCCAACGCTGACTGCTCCGAGAAGGAGAAGCAGCTCAAGGCCTGGGAGTGGCGATTCCGGCTTTACAAGCGCATGAAGGCAGGGTTTGAGCATGCCCGTGAGTGACCACAGGAGGGCTGGGGGTTGGGGGGCTGTCCTGGTGTCGGGGGCTGTGGGGCTATGCATGGCACCAGCACCCATCAGAGGGTCCCTGCACCCTGTGGCCAGGACTTGCAGTATGGCTGCATGGAGGGGAGAACGTGTTCCATCAGAGAATACGTCCCTGGGGCTGGGGAGAGGCCCAAGATGGACACAGGAATGTTCAGAGTGACCATCCTCACTGTAGCAGTCCCTGTACCCTCTGTCCCCAGGAGTGCCAGATGCCCCCAGCAGCGTCCACCTCTCTGTGGCCAGCAGCTCCTCATTGCAGGTGACCTTCTGGGAGCCCCTGAGTGTCAACTCTGCCGTTGTCACCAAGTACAAAGGTAAGGACCAGGATTCCTGCACAGGGCAGGGTCACACAGCCACAGCAGGTACCTTGCACCCTACATCAACACAACAAAGCCGTGGGCAATGCTGCCAAGCCCCAGTCAGGCCACTTTTATGCTGGAGCACAGAAGAAGCCAGGGCAGCCTGACCATCACCCAAATGCTCTGAGCTAGACCAAACATCATCCTGCACCAAGGCAAAACTTGGGGTGTCACTTGTAAGCTGCCCCCTCATCCTGCACACTGAGAAAACTTTGTTGTTATGCACCCTTCACCCACTTAAACCAGGTATTTTTGGCTTCTGTAAGAATTTCTTCCATCCCCTACTTTTGAGCCACCAATTAAAGATGCTGACACCATCTTACGTGGCTTGGTGAGGACAGCAGCTCCCTATGACCTTCCCCCCACTAATAATTGCCTTTTCCCCTGCCTTCACTCTGCTGCCTCCATCTCCTGTGCATTTTCAGTCCCCCTGCAGCTGCTGTCTGTGACATGCTGCCCCAGCCCTGGTGGCCTGTCCCCACTCCAGGGCCTCATGGCACGTTGGGGTCTCTCTCCTTGCAGTGGAGTGGAGCTGTTCCCCCACCTTCTCACCATTGCTGGGAGAAGCTGTGATCGACAAGCTGAAGGACCTGCACTTTACCATTCAGGGGCTGGTGTCGGTGAGTGCCAGGGGTGCCCACAGTGGGCAGGGATCAGCAGGGAGAACCCACAGCTGGGAAAACCACAGGCCATAGTGCAGCCCATGGGGAAGGAATCAGGCACTGGCACAGGCTGCCCACAGCAGTGGCAGAGTCATCATCCCTGGAAATGTTCAAAAGACATGTATTTGGTACTTGGGGACATGGTTTAGTGGTGGCCTTGGCAGTGGTTGGACTCGATGATCTTAGACGCCTTTTCCAGCCTTAATGATTCTTTGTTTCTGTGATCATTCTGAGCAGGAACAATAGGATTGTGCCATGCTGCGTGCCATGGGCACAGCTTGGGCAGAGCCAAGTGTGGGGCTGGGAGAGGCATCTGCTTGTCCCTGCACGGCCACAGCCTCTGACAGTGGGGAACCTCCCTGACAGGGTGCCTGGGGACTCGGCAGTGACAGGCAGAATGGGCCCATTCACCCAATGCCTGATTTATCTTCTGGCTCTCACCACACTCCTGTGTCCACCCAGGCTTTTCCTGAGCAATAAATCAATGGCTCATTCCTCTGCCACCTGCACAGTCCAACCCCTTGCCCCAGCCCGGATGTCACCGAGAGGGGAGACCAGCCCCATCTCAATCTTCGGGAGCTCAGCAAGGTCATGGCTGGTGGGACTGTGGCTCCTGCTTTTTATCTTCCTGAGAAGCACAAGAGCCGTGCCTGGGCCAGCACTGGGGACACAGGGACCGTGGTGGGATGGAGCTCCGGATGGCAACATGGGCAGATGCTGGGATACATGGGGTGACCCTTAGCAGGGGCAGGCAGGCAGGGAGCACTGACTGAAGGAGCAGAGAGCACCCTCAGGGAGGTGAGAGCGGCTTAGGCACAGCAGCAGTGCCGAGCCCGGGAGCACTGTCAGGGCAGGAGCTGCCCCCGGTGTGGCAGGAGGGGCTCGAGCAGAGCCCAGAGCAGCACTGCTGCAAGGAACTGCTTCAAGCCCATCAATCACACTCTCAGAGCTGCTTCACAGGCTCCTGTCGCCTTCATGAGTGCCTGGAGGCCTGGCAACATCTGGCAGCTTCACTGGGCTTTAATCAGAGGCTTTAATCACTGTCACTGTGCTTCAAGCCCTTGACAGTACTGGGCCAGCTCCCAGTCTCCAGGGACTCCAGCACCCCAGTCCATGGGACTGAGTCTTTCAGGCTGGAGACTCTCTGGCGAGGGGCATTTGCAATGTCCAGTCTTTCCTCTGCATGCCCCAAACACACCCAGCAGGGCCACAGGGATCCTCTAGTGTCTCATAACATGGACTTTGTACAGGAGGGGAGCTAAGAGCCAGTGACCTGAGCTGTGGGCTCCCAGTGCTTACCAAGGTGTCCTGGAGCAGTGGGCTGGGGGGAATCCTCCTTGCCTCACCTGCCAAGCTGGGAGAGGCGGGGTGTGCTGAGTGTGCTGCTCTCCTTGCAGGGCACAGCGTACCACATCCGTGTGTCTGCCTACAACATGAAGGGCTGGGGTCCCCCGCAAGCCTCCACGCCCCCCTTTGCCATCCCTTCCAGTGAGTACCCTTGGGAACACTCCCACGGGAGCCAGCACAGGGTGGGTGGGGGACAGGGCAGCTCCCTGTGCCATCCAGAGCTTCCTCTCACTGCTGGGATGGGAGCGAGCAGACCCAGGGCAGAGGCAGAATTTGGAGTCTCAGGCCAGGCGGGGAGGCTGTGCCTGGGGTTCTGGGATGCTGCCCCCAGCCAACAGGTGCTTTGCTAAATACTGATTTTTCAGACTTGAATTATCATTACTGCCTGGGAAAGGCTGAGCCATTTCAGGCCACCTGGATCAGCTCATCCCACAGAGGAAGTTAGGAGGTGGCTAAGAGCCAGGATTCAGAGTGGTCCTGGGTGCCAGTGGCCTCCTACTCTGTGCCACCACAAGGTCTCTCCCATCCAGCCCAGACCCAAGGACCTGCATTCCCTGACATGGAGCCGGGATGGGGGTCCCAGCAGAGGCCAGCTCTGGGTTGTCAGCACTCTCCTCCCCATGCTGGCCCTAGGAAGAGCATCAGGAAACAGCCACTCAGTGTCACACAAGGAACCCTGGGGTGCTGCATGGAGAAGGGCCAGGAGGACTGAGCTGGAACGAGCAGCCCAAAGGGTGAAGTTTAGAATGGAAGGGACTCCAGAATGGCTTCTGCCACTTGTCACCAGTCCCAAAACAGGTGCCTGTGTGGTGTCCCATGGGATTGGTGCTGTGAATGAGTAAGGAGCAGCCCCATGGGAGGCTGAGCTTGTCCCAAGGATCAGCCATGGAAGCACATCTTGTACCACCATGCTGCAGGCACCCAGGGAGCAGGGCTGCTGCTCCTGGGGGCAGTGAAGGCACAGGGAACAGGTGGAGGTGAACACTGATGGGTCAGAGATGTGCAGCACCATGCACAGTTCTGGCTGCAGATCCATAGAGCACTGAAATCACCAAAAATACATTTGCATGTCTAGGAATGAACATAGCAAGGGCACAGCAGTCGACTACCCTGGCTTTATCTTGTCCTTGTCATGTTTGCACCCACTTTAAAACTCATTTGCCATCTCACACAGGTCGCATTTCCTGTGACCAAGATTCAGGTGGCATCAATTGAGTCTGGCTGAAGTGAATCAGACAGGAGTGGGGTTTATTTATTTTTATTGCCAGTAATATTTCTCCCTTCAGTAGAGATCCCTTCCTGGCCCAGCAGAATATAGTCAGGCACCTCCCTGGGTGTTTTTAAAGCTACTAAAAATAGCAGCAAGTTCCAGCCAAAGTTAACAGAACTGAACTTTCCATGGAAAACAGCAGCGGGCAGGACACAGGGGGTGTTTAAAGCAATTAATATAAAGTTGAGGGAGAAGAGCCGGCAGGTCCCCAGCCCTGCTCATGGTCCTGCTGCCGTCCCACAGCGGGTGGAGCTGGTGGGAGTTTATTTATGTGTTTGTCGAGGTAAGCCCAGCTCCCAGCGCTCATCTGGAGTAACTGGGGAAGACCTGGAGGAAGAGACTGGAAAGAATTTTCTTTTTTGAAGCCAGTGAAGTGCAGCAGCAACAGACAGAACCTTGTTCCTTCCCTCTGGTGTGTCCCTGCTTCGCTGTGGGGAGGCCAGTGGCCATGGGTTGCTGTGCAGAGCTGGCTGTTCCTGGGAAGAGTGGCACAAAGCTGGGGATCTCCCAGCACATCCAGAGGTGCCCAGCACCCACAACTGCTGCCATGCTGTGGCAGGGGGGGACACCCAGATGATGTGGGAGGAGAGGACCCCTTTTTCCCCAGGCCAAGAGCTGTGATGTTGGTCTGTCCCCACAGACTGGCGGGAGTATGATGGCCGGGCGCCGCGGCGGAGGGGACAGGCTGAAGCTCTGGACCATCTGCTGGGCCAGGTGAAGACCGTCCACCAGCACTGCATTTGCCATGGTGAGCCCACAGCACAGTGCTCCAGGGAGGCTGGAGGGGGGCAGCTGAGTCCCCCAGGGTTGTGGTGTGATCCACAGAGCTGGGGTGGTGCAGGAATAGGTCTGTGCCATGGATGAACAGAGCAGGGGGACAGACAACCAATGGGTTGGCATCAGCTCTTCATCTCCTGCTGCAGCATCCTCTACTCTCTGCTCCACAGAGCCCTGCAAGAACCAGCCCCAGAGCAGAAAGCATTCGGTCTCCAAGAGCCTCAAGCACCTCTTCCACCCTGGCAGCAAGTTTCTCAAGACACTGAAGCGGTGAGAGGCTGGTGCATGGGGTTGGTGAGATCCCCTTTCCCAGCAGGGCCACAGAGCTGCCCATCCTGAGAGCTGTGCCTGCACACTCGGGGCTGGGGGTGCTCAGAGCAGGGTCTGCACCAGGAGTGAGCTGCTGGTGTCAGTAGAGATGAATCCCATGGTCCAGAGATCAAAGGTTCTCTTGGTGTCTCCATTTGGACTGGCCAAGCTGTGCTGGTGTCCAGATCCCTGCACCACCTCTGAGGGTCACTTGGCACCCAACCTTGTTCAGACACAGAGTGTCCCCTGCAGAGTCTGGCCCATCTTTGTCCCATGTGTCGCAGGGCCATGGGCCATGGTATCTGCTGGGACATGTTGGGTTCCTGTTCCTGCTCCTGTACCAGCCACACGCCTCTTCTGCCACGGGCTGTTGGAGAGAAGTGGAGACCTGGGGCAGAGCATCTCCTCTTCCCTCAGGAAAGAGGCCCTTTGGGAGATGGAGCTGGGAGCTGAGGGTGGCACTGAAGTCTGTGTTCCCTCCCATGCAGGGGCCTCTACCTGACAGCCATCTTCTACAAGGATGACAACATCCTGGTGACGCACGAAGACCAGATCCCCGTGGTGGAGATCGATGACACCTACTCCTGCCTACTCATGCAGGATTTCCTCTGGCTCACCAAGGTGGATGGTTGAGGGACCCTGTGCTTGGGCAGAGTGCCAGGAGTGCCAGGATGACACAGGCAGGCATCAGGCAACACCGCTGCCCCTCCAGCCCAGACACTGGGGCTTGGCAGTACAGGCAGCCCATAGACTTGCTGCTTGCTGGGGTTCAGCATGGACCAGGAAACTTCCAGGGAATGGCATTTCATCCCACCCCCTGGAAGCCCAAAGATGGGTGACAGACCAGTACCACACTGGGCAGGCTCTGTGCCAGGGTGGGTGGGCACTGCCTCTCCACAGGGATGTCAGTGGCTGTTGAGCTGCTTCCTCTCAGCATCCTTCCATAGCACCTCTGCCTCTGCTGTAGGATGCACAGGGAGCTGCTGCCAGCTCCTCCAGTGTCAGCAGACTTTGGGAAAGGGCATGTGGGCACCTCAGGGCCAAAATAATTTGCTGGGTGGTCCTTATCTACTGATGGAGAGTGCTTGCTTCTCCCTCCCCACCCTGGCCAACCTGTATTCAAACTTAAGGGATCAGTCCTAGATGAAGATGGATGTCTGAGTGAACACAGCTCAGGGCTGCCCTCGAGTACAGAGTCTGGAGTTATCTCAGTGCCTCTGAGTTATCTCTGTGGCACAGGGATTTATTAGCATCCCTGCTGAGAGGTGCTGCATGCCCAAGAACATTCCTAACCCAACTCAGAGAGGCAAACAATTTCCCCAAAACCCCCTAGTGTGACCCAGCTGCAACAGCAGTGACACTCTATGGTGTGTGCAGGTTTCATGTATGTGGGATGAGATCCTGTGGCTGCGGCAGTGTGTCACCGTGTCCCAGTCCTCCTGCTCCTGCATCCTGCAGACGCGCTTCAAGATGCTGCTCGCCATCTCACAGATGCAGGTGAGGGTCAGCCTGGGTGGGGAACAAACCCTTCAAGTGGGACACTGGGGGCTGAGCTCCCTCAGGAACAGCGTGCAAAGGTACCACAGTCAGGATAAACTCAGGATCTGCTGGCCATGACTGGGTGCCACTCACTCATCCTCCCTGGCAGGACTCCAGCCATGGGACAGTGAGGTGCCAGGTGTCATGGCAGTCTCGTGCACAGGGGCTGGGGACCATCAGGGTGCTTTTCTGGGCAGACTGGTTCTGGACAGGCAGCTGCAGGCACATCCCAGCTGCCCAGACCCACTGTGCCTCTGGGATGTCCCCTGACCCTCTGCGTTCTCCTGCCTTCCCACCCTGTCGCACAGGGGCTGCTGGGCATCCAGGACCTGGGGCAGGTCTTCTTTGAGCCCATCAAAGACAAACAGGGCAACATCCTCATCGTCACCCTGAAGGAGGTGAAGACCAACCAGACCTTCGAGAGCGTCCGCTGGGTCCCCATCTGCAAGCTGCAGACCAGCCGCAAGTCCGTGTCCTCCCCAGAGGAGCCCACTGCTCTGGACACGCTGCTCATCTCTGTCCAGGTGTGTGCTGGGGCTCCTGGGGCAAGGACTGCAGTGGGCTCCCCTGGCAAACACCAGCGCTCCCTGTTCCTCCTCGGCCTGGAAAGGTCACAGCAGAGGGGGAGCAGAGCCCAGCCAGCCTCCAAAAATCCTGTTGTTTCAAGGGGAGGCATCAAGTTGGTGCCAGATTCACCCTGGCAGGACCAGGTTGTCTTCCTGTGCCGCTCCCCTTCTCCAGCTGGACTGGCTGTGCTACAGCATCAGCACAACCCCCGCTGTGAGGACTTGCTCAGTCCAGCAGTGCCTTTGTTCCCAGGACAAGCTGGCTTATCACCAGCGGAGCAGCCATGCCCTCTCCCCAGGCCTCTACCTGGGCTACTTGAAGCTGTGCAGTGCCGTGGATCAGATCCGAGTGCTGGTGCCAGAGCAGCTCCCCAATATCCTGTGCCACGTCAAGATTCGCTCCAACCCCAACATCTCCAGGTGGGATTTGCAGGCTGCTCTGTCCCACCCCGGCTAACAGCATCCATCACCTCCTGCTTCAGCAGCAGCATAATATTCCCTCTTACCTCTGCCATGCAGTGCTCTCAGGCACAGGGTGGGATTTTTAGGGTGTCCTGTGTGGGGCCAGGGCTGAACCTGACAATCCTTGTGGGTTCCATCCAGCTCAGCATATTCTGTGATTCTGATTCAGCTTAGGGCAAACCAAGTTCCCTCCCTACCTCCACCTCTCCCACATCTCTGGGGAGGAGCAGCCAAGCAAACACAGCTCTCAGAGAAATTATGTCCACATCCACCCCAACTGCTCCCTCTTTCACCTGTCTATCTCTGGCCTTCTGCAGGGAGGAGTGGGAGTGGCTGCAGAAGATGGCCAGCGTGGAGGAGCCTGTTCCCACAGAGCCAGAGGCTGACAGGTCCCAGAACCCCTTGTTTCAGGAGCTCCAAGTGGCCATCAAGGAGCTGATGACCCTGGTGAACATCCCGCTGCAAGAGGTAGAGGCAGAAGCCAAGGTCTGAGGCAGAGGGAGGGGACGGGGCTGTGAGCACCCAGATTTAGTTCTGTGCAAGCAGAAAGTGAGTGGTGAGTCTGCCTGCCCAGGGACAGTGTCCACAGGAGCTGTTTGTCCTTCCCACGCTGTACCCCCAAAGAAACAGTGGCAAATCTGTGTTTGTCACTGCTGCCAGTTGTTTGGTCCTGGGCAGCCAGAGACCAGCCCAGCTCTGCCCCTCCAAAGCAGGCTGGTCCCTGGCCAGTGCTGGGCTGGAGCTGCAGCCCCTGGGACCAGACTGCATGGGGAGAAACCGTCCTCCACCATACCATGCCAAGTATCTGCTTGGAAGCAACCCGGCAGCCCCAGTGATGGGCATGTACTTGTGGCTGGGCAGCTGGGAGGGCACCTCCCTGCACACCACTGAGCCATTGCTGATGGCATGTTTTTGACACCCTGCCACCGTGACTTTGACCAGAAGTTTTGAGACTTTTAGGAAAAATTAGAAAAGAAATGATGAGATTATGCAGATCATGCCAGAAGCAAGGAGCCTCTGGTTGTGTGCTGAAACTGCAGGTGGTCCCTGAGGACTACTCAGGGACACCTCCTCTGTGCATGGGGACTGAGCAGAGGCCCTACCAGGTGATGTGTGCAGCTGTTACCTCTGCTGTCTTCTTGCAGGCCAAAGACTTCCGTCTGTACAGCCAAGAGGTGCTGGACTTTGGGGATCAGGTCTCCTTCCTGCTGCTGCTGCCTCCATCAGACGACGTCTGCACTGCTCCAGGCCAGAACAATCCTTATACCCCTCGCTCTGGCTTCCTCACACTGCCACTGCAGATCTTCGAGCTGGGTAAGGAGAGGGAATGCCAAAACCCAACCCTGCTGGTCCTCTTGTCCTCTGAGGCCCCCTGAGAGCTGGGATGGGCAGTGGGGTGGCTAGAGTTTCCTCACTCCCTGGGGAGGAGGGATGGAGGGGTGTACTGAGGCCTGTCCAGGTGGACTAATGGACAGTGCTGCCTCCTCACCTTGAGTGATAGGGAGGAGCCTGCAGGGCATCCACAGCATGGGACCTCATGTCTTTCATCCCCCTCTCTCTCTTGTTTCCTCTCCCAGTCCACTTCTTCACGTATGACCGGGAGTTCATCACGCAGTACTGCCAGGTGTCTGCCCTGCTGGAGCTGGAGTCGCTCCTCTCCCAGCAGAGCCTCAGGGAGGCTTTCTCTGATGCTGAGCTCTCCACTGCCAAGCAGAGGCACCAGCAGGTTCAGGACTACATCCAGGTATGGGGTGAGAGCCAGGCTCAACATTGCCCCTGACCTGCCAGGATTCAGGCAGCAGCATCTGCACCAAGGCTGTTCCCTGGTTTTGGTGGCTCCGGGGGTTTCTCTGATGTGGCTGATGGGCAGCAGAAGGCTGGTTTTTCATAGATTCATGGAATGGTTTGGGTTGGAGTAGACATTAAACCTCATCCACTTCCACCTTCCACTATCCCAGGTTGCTCCAAGCCCCATCCAGCCTGGCCTTGGACACTTCCAGGGATCCAGGGGCAGCCACAGCTTCTCTGGGCACCCTGTGCCAGGGCCTCCCCACCCTCCCAGCCAAGAATTCTTTCCCAATATTCCATCTAATCCTGCCCTCTGGCAGTGGGAAGCCATTCACCCTTGTCACTCCAGTCCCTTGTCCTGTCCATCCAGGCCCTTGTCCCATCCCTCCATACCCTTGTCCCAAGTCCCTCTTCATCTCTCCTGGAGCCTCTTTAGGCACTGGAAGGGCCTCTGAGGTCTCCCTGGAGCCTTCTCTTCTCCAGGCTGAAGTTGCTTTATTGAGCATCTTCTTATTGCAATGATCACATTAAAAATCCTAAGGAGAGACCCAAAGGTTTCTGCAGTGCACATGCCCTCCTTGCTAGAAAAGGGCCTGCAAGTGCATTTTGGGATGGACATGCAAAAAAGCATCCCTGTCCCCAGCACCCTGCTGAACCAGCATCCTCCTCCTACCTGAGAACACTTTCTTTGCATTTCCTGGCCCAGAGATTCCCCCAAAGCTCCAGGGAGAGGTGTGTGTACAGACTCCGTGTTTTGCCATGGGACTTTCTCGTTTCTGTCGTTTGCTGTGTGAAAGGACTCCTCCATTTCCTCTGTTGGCAGCAAATGGAGGAGATCTGGCGAGAGATGCGCTGGATCATGGATGTCCTGCAGCACGCCCGCTACAAGCAGCCCTCCTGTGGGGTCTCTCTCAGCGGCTTCCTCAGCGAGGCCGGGGGGCCAATGAAGGAGCAAACCCGATCCTCCTTGTCCCACCTTGACTACCTTCCGTCCCCAGTGCCCTCACCGGAGACCAGCCGCAAGCTCAACTCTGGTAAGGACCCAGCTGTGCCAAGCTCCTGCCTGCTGGGCCCAGGGGCTGCCCGTGCCCAGTGGGTCGGGGTGGCTGCGCCCGAGGTGCCAGCAGGGCTGGAGCCAGGAGCATGGGCAGGGCAGTCAGTCTCAGCCGGGGCAGGACCTGCTCTGCCGTGTCTGTGACATGGGGATAACCTCAGAGCTTTCCTTGGATTCCTCCTCAACGGGGGTTGTCTGCACTCAGGCTGAGCTCTCTTTGCTTCCCTCACCCTTCTCAGACTCGCACGGGCTGTCGGATGAGGAAGGCTCCTCGGAGGTGTTCCTGGCCACCGACAGCGACTACGACTCCAGCCGGGCGCAGAGCCCGAAGGAGCTCGACCTGGTGTTCTCCTCCTCGGGGCCCGAGAGCTGCAGCCGGAGGGGGGCCCGCAGCCTGCGGGACAGTGCCCCGGACGTCCTGCAGAGCCACGAGCTCAAGACCTCACCCCCAGTGCCGCCACCGTCCGAGGAGCCCCGGCCACCGGCCAAGCTCTATGACAGTGACTTTGTCCTGCCCAGCCGGCAGATCGAGCTGCTGCGCATCACGGAGAAGCGACAGGCGTACTGCGTTCGGACCAGCAGCCTGGACTTCCCCAAGCCCCACTGCCCCGCCCCGAGAAAGTCCTGCCCCGGCTCCGTGGACAGCTCCCCGGCAGAGAGCAGGACCACGGGCCACTGCAGCCAGCTCAGGCTGGGGACTGCCTCGACGCCCAGCCCCGAGCGCCGCCGGGGCGGACAGGGCTCGGAGCCCGTCTGCCGGACGCGCTCGGATGAGTGGACTCAGAACTCGCCAGAGCAGCAGCCAGAGCAGCCCGGGGGCTTGGCCGACCGAGGGAAGAAACCGGGCTCTGTCACCTTGAGGGTCTGCCCTCAGTATGAAACGGGACTCTCCAAAGAAACCAGTGTCAAGGTACCTGAGCCTGTGACAGGTGGCGGAGCGGCTCTGCTGTGCCTGGAGGGACAGGGCAGGCAGGATGGGGACAGACACAGCAGGGCTCACGTGCCCTGTACCTGACACTGCCCTCCCCATCCTCCACTGTCCCAGGGGTGAGGTCCCCTGGACACCCACAGCTCTCCTGCCCTGACTCCCTCTGTCCCTGCTGTAGTGATGAGGCTCCTGGTAGGACAGGGTGTCTTTGTAGGAGCAATGGCTGCTGCTACATAAGGAGTGAGCCAGGGCCACACATAGTGAATTTTGGGGACAAGGCGGTGGGGCTGAAGTTCAGCTCTTCATCTGTGGTTCAGCAGGTGACAGTAGGCTGGTGCTACCCAGTGTGGGCAGGCAGAGCAAAGGACACATTGCCACATCCTTGCCACATCCCAGTGTTCAAGCACATCATCCTTCTGGGCCAAAATTCAGCCGTCACCCCTGCCCTGGCCATGCTCCTCCTACAGCCTCCCCTTCCCAGTTGTGTGGTGTCTGCTCCAGCCTTCCCCATTAGGGAAGGGAGAGCAGCAGCCTTTTGTCTCCAGCCTGTGGAGGCACCTCCAGTGGCGGAACTCACTCCAGTTCCAGCTGGGGCAGCAGGCAAAGCTCCTTCCATGCTCCTTCAGACTATGCCGGAGCAGCTGTGTGACCTGACTTCTCTGCATGAGGGCTTTGTTGCCAAGAGCTGATCCCCCAGCTCTGATCACTCACACCTGCTCCAGGTGGGATCCCCTGGGATTCCCCAGGATGCACATCTTGGGCAGATCCCCCTCTGGCTTTGTGGCCTCCTTTGGTCCCAGCCACAGAGATCCTTCCCTTGTTAAAATTTCCCTTCCGAGACACTCCTGGTGCCCAGGACTGAGGATGATGGAGCAGAAAATCATTAAATCATGGACCGGTTTGGGTTGAAAGTGACCCTAAAGGAATGGCAGAGGAAGAACAGAGCCAACAAGCTGGTTGGTTTGTTACTTGGCAGGTTTGATAGCCAGTGTCTCTGCACCCAGCCAGGACATCCTAGCAGAGACAACTCTGCGTCACCAGATTATTTTCCATTTGAGGAATGCCCATAGATTTCTATGGAGCTGAAGTGCAGCCCTCGGGTTCTTGGCAGGCTGCCCATGTGGCTTTTGAAGTTGCAAAGCTCTGGACACGCCTGCCTGAAAGCGTTTTATGTTCTCCTGGAAGAAAGGCGAGTTCAAAGGCACGCCTCCTTGGCTGTGTAAATCGGCTGAGACCTGCTGTGGCTGTTCAGGGATGGCAGCGCTCACGTGGGCCCAGGGCTGGGACCACCCTGCCAGGGCAGCACTCCTGGCGCTCCACGAGCCCCACACGTGTGCCAAAGGAAACGCTGCCTTGCCTGGGCAAGGGTGGATGTCCTGCCTTTGGGCCTTTGAGGCCAAGCAGCAGCTCCCAGCATTAGCAGCCAGGGCCCTGATGAGCTCATTTTCTTGACAGGATTTGGGATTCACAGGGCTGTCCCCAGAGGAGCAGAGGGCAAGGGTAGCTGTTGGTGGGAGAACCCCAACCTCGTGCATGGGATGAAATTTAGCATCATGTGCCAAAGAGGTTTCAGTTGTAGTTTGGCAGAGCTGTTGTGGTCCAGCTGGTCTGAGGGTCTGGACCCTGCTCACAAGAGGGATTTCACACAGATCCCTCCATGGTACCAGGAGCAGGACAGGCACTGTCACTCTGCAGCTACAGGTGATGAGATGGTGGGGCAGCCTCAGCAGAGCTGTAGGTGACACATGCAAGGGTTGAGTGGCAAGGGAGAGAGGAGAGGAGGCAGGAGATCAGTCCATGAGTTTGGGCCCTGGCATGTTGGGGCACCCCTTGGGCATTCCCTGGACATAGTGTGCCCGTGGCTCTGTGCCAGGCTGCTTCCATCTGCTCTCTGGCATCTCTGGGGCAGCTGTTCCTCCACCCTCTCCGTTCCTCCATGCTGTGTGCTGCCTCCGGCCCCTGTTCCTCCTCATCCCTCCCCCTTACCATCCATCTCTCCCGCCTCTCTCTCTCCACAGCTGCACATCACCAGCCAGACGCCTGCCAGGGAGGTGGTCAAGTTGGTGGTGCTGGAGATGAACGACATCTCACGGGACGTGCTGGGCGGCTCGGCCGCCGTCTTCTACGGCGAGGAGCAGCTGGAGCACTTCGGACTGGTGTTCGCTGCTGGCGAGAGCGAGCGGTGGCTCCCCGATGACTTCTTACTCCTGTCCCTCCACACCAGCCAGCCCGAGGGGCGGTTCTACGTCCGCATCAAGGAGACGTCTCCTCTGGTGCTCCAGTACGGGCCAGCGACCACCGTATGAGAGGAGAGCCGGCGGGACGGAGTGGAGACCTCGGCTTCCAGAGAGCAGACAGCTCGTCTCTGATGCTTCCTTCTTCCACAGACACCCTCTCATCAGGCGTCCGCGGGGTGGAATGGGATCATACTGGGTTGTGTGTTATTTGTTTGTGCTATTTTTTAATTTTTTTTTTTTTTGACCAAAGAGACATCAAGACTCAGTTTTTCTGACTGGAAAAGAGGAGGGTGGAGTCCGGAGACCTCAGAGCTCAGGAGGAATCTCTGCAGGAATGGAATTTTTGAAAGTAAACATCTTCAAGGAGAAAGAGGGGGGGGAGAGAGAGAGAGAGGAAAAATATTACAAGAAGAAGCAGCAATACATTTTTTTTTTTTCCCTTTCGTATTTTTCTGAAAAACCTTGTTTGGGATTCACTGAAGGCAAAGCCACAGAGGATTGCTGAGGAGGGCTGTGGTGTCAGTGAGGAGAGGGCAGGAGCCACAAGGACAACCCTTGGAAGGGTGTTTTCCTATCTGCCCTCCTTTCACTGCACCTGGAGAAATGATTCTTGAACACAGTTCTTGAAACAAAATTATATTAGTATTTTTATTCTGAAAAAGTCAATAATCATTGTGCCAGAGCCACTGGAGTTGGGTAAAGGTGAAGACCCTTTGACTTGTGTCCAAGACTAAAGGAACCCATGCAGCCAGCCCCCTGCACTCGCAGACATGTCAATACCACACTAGAGATTTGCTATAGGGCATCCTCTGCAACCCCCTGGGATTCCCTGTCCCCCTGGGTGCTGTTTTGTTCTGGTGATTGTGCTTCTCTAGTACGTCCTACAGCATGACATATTGTTAGCCACTAGGTCTCCTGTTAACAAGGTAACTTTTCTGATCTCCTGTGGTCCATAGTAAAGACAACTGCTGCTGACCGCATATCACTTGTCCTTCTTGTGGCTTGGTGCGTAGCTTTCCATCATCCATCTCCCAAACCAGCCCTGGTTCCAAGGGCTGGGCTCCTCTTTCCCAGGAGTGTTTAGTGGCATGTTTTCCACACTGTGCAGCATTACATTAACACACAAATCACATGTGTGGGAGCAAAGTACAAGCCAAAAATGCTCTTCTGGGATTCATTGCTCTGTAAGGCAGCAAGATAAGCTTGGGCATGCCAAGGCATCACTTCCATGGGGTGGTGAAACCCCAGAGCTGTAGGGCTGGATGCCTAGGTCTGGTCCTGCAGCCTCCACTGGAGGAAGAACACCGGTAGAGGAGCAAGGATGATGTGAGAGCTCACAGCTGTGTCACAGCTGGCACAAACACTGCGAGCAAGGTGCCAGTCTGGCACCCATTGGCAAGGCAAGGCTCCCAATTCTGATTCCCCTGCAGCAGCTACCTCACTGCCCTTCCCTTGGCACAGAGGGATCAGGGCTGGCCAGCAGCCCACTGTTGCTGGGTGCCAGGGTACAGGAGGGGCTCTCTGGGCAGCCACATGGCTCGACTGTCGCTCTGCAGAGGTTCCTCATTCCTCATCTTGCGGCAAGCAGTGTGGCACGGGCAGGAATATAAATCCCAGCACAAACCCTTCCTGCCCCACATCAGAGCCACTGTGGAGGGGAGGATCCTGTGCCAGCCCCTCAGCTGGTGCAAATCAACCAACACCGCATTGACATCAGTGCAGGCATCGCCATGGGATGTGGAGGCGAGCGACAAAGGAACTTTTTAAAAGGCACTTCTCCCATCTTGTCTCTCCTTTGCTTGTCTTCTGCCTCAAGTTAAAACCAATCCCACTCTCCCAGGTCAAGGAAGAAGTGAGCTGATGAGTGCAGAGGTTCCCATGATGTTTGTCATTGTTGGGCATCCACAGGCACTGGATGTACCAAAAAGGCAGGAACTGCAGAGTGGCCCTCCCTTTACATGTGTCACCTACTGACACTCAGAGCCTGAGGCAAGGCAGAGGGAAGGCACAACTGGTGGAAAACAAAGTGACTTTTTGGAAGTCACAGAGTGAATTCAGTGTTAGATCAGGGCTGTGTACAGAAAGCTACATCTGTGTTCCTGATGCTCTTCAGTATGGAGCTGTGCACCTCCTGATACCCTTTCATTTGACCCCAGAAGGGAAAAAGGCCTCCCCTTTCCTTAAGAATTTGTTCTCCCTTCCTAGAAGCCCTGTTCCATCAAGAGAGACGTAACCATGACCCAAAGCCAGGCACTGGTCTGTGGGGTGGACCTGGGACAATGTCTGCAGCCAGAGCTGGGGCCCTCTGCAGCTGGGAGCTTGTTGCCTACACCTCTGTGCAGAGCTCTGCTCCTGGAAGGGTCTCACGGGCTGTGCAAAGCTTTTCTACAGGAGCTGCTCTGGCCACAGGATCACTTGGCTGCAGGGAGCAGTACGGGACCTCCTCTCCTTGCCTGGGCGAGGAAGAGGGAAGGAGCAGGGGCCTGGGTAGGAGCAGAGTTGGATGCAAAGTTGGAAGAGCAGGAGTTGCACAGCTGTTTTGTGGGAAGTCCCACAACTAGGGACACAGGGATGTGTGATGTCCTAATGCAACACACTCCTCATAGAATGACACAAGATTTGGGGTTGGGAGGGACCTCTGGAGGTCATGCAGTCCAATCCCCTGCCCAGGCAGGGTCTCTTGGAGCAGGTAACATAGGAATGTGTCCAGATGGGTTTCAAATGTCTTGAGAAAGGGGAAACTCCACACCCTCCCTGGGCAGCTGTTCCAGTGCTCTGCCACCCTCCTTGGAAAGAAGTTCTTTGTAATGTTAAGGTGGAACTTCATGTGTTTTTGTTTATGGTCATTACTCCTGCCGCTGAGCTCCACTAGAAAGGGTCTGGCACCATCCTCTTGGCACCTGCCTTGGAGATATTTGTATGGATTGATGGGAGCCCCTCTCAGGCTTTTCTTCTTTACACTGAACAGGCCCAGCCCCCTCAGTCTCTCCGCATAAGGAGGTGCTCATCACCCCTCATCATCTTTGTGGCCTCTACTGCACAACATTCCTTGAAGAATGGCAGTTGCAAGATGGTTGTCTCTTTTCATATTTTCCTTCTCTTCCTGGGTGGTTTCATGGGCACATACCAATGTTTTCTTTCTGAACAGGTTGTTGAGCCTTCAGACACTCTTCTTCACAGTCAAGGAATGGGAACAGAAGGCAGCAGGCTCTGTCTGGCAGTTTTTAAGGCTACCACTTCACTGCTGGGGCTTTGAGATGGTGTGACGAGCTGTTGGGTCAGGGGCATCCAGGGCACTAAGCCCTGGCAGCACCAGGATTCAGAGTTAGCCCTGTAGGTCTCCTTGCCCTGGTACAGAGGGTTGGTGAAGGGGTTTTCTCCATGGGGACCTGGCACTCACTCTGGTATGTGCACCATGGCACAGGCAAAGAAGGAGAATCCCCAAAGCACCTGAGTTCAGCCCTGCTGTCTCCTGCCATGGAAGCTGGAAGAGGCATCATTTTGCTTGTAGCATCCCTTTCCTCCAGTATGAGCAAAGCAGGTGAGAATCCTGGATGGCTGGGACACTGTGCCTGCACAGACCTGTGTCACCAGCCACAAACACCACTGTCCCTGTGGTGTCCCCAGCACTGCCAGACATGGGCACTGCCAGTATCCTGCATACACACACCTGTACCTGTATGTGCACCCCACCTTTGTGCCACGCACCCACCTGAACCCACGTGAGCACCTTCAGTGCTTGCTAACCCCTCTGCACTGGTATCATAGAATCAGGGACTCATTAAGGATGGAAAATCGCTCAAGATCATGGAGTCCAACCATTAGTCCAGCACTGCCAAAGCCACCATGAACCCATGCTCCCAAGTGCCACATCCACATGGCTTTTAAATCTCTCCAAAGGGTCATGACTCCACCACTCCCCTGGGCACCCTGTGCCAGTGCCTGACCACTTATTCCATGAGGAAGTTTTTCCAATATCCAATCTGAAACTCCCTTGCTGCAACTTGAGGCCATTTTCTCTTCTCTTGTCCTTTGTTCCCTGGGAGCAGAGCCCAACTCCCCCTGGCTGTCCCCTCCTGTCAGGGAGTTGTGCAGAGCCAGAAGGGCCCCCTGAGCCTCCTTTTCTCCAGGCTGAGCCCCTTTCCCAGCTCCCTCAGCTGCTCCTGGGGCTCCAGCCCCTTCCCCAGCTCCATTCCCTTCTCTGACCCTGCTCCAGACCCTCAATGTCCTTCCTGTCATGGGGGGCCCAGAAGTGACCCCAGGACTGGCTTGTGGCCTCACCAGTGGCCCAGCACAGAGACACTGTCAATGCCCAGGTCCCACTGGACACTGGCACCACCCTAACACCCTGCACACACCATCCCTACCTGGGTTCAGTACCAACTCTCCCTGGACAATCCCACATTCTGGAGATGTGTATCCTTAAAAATTCTGTCTGAGCTGGGCAGTGCTTATCTGGGAGGTGGGAAGAAGCAGGGTTTGAAGCAGGGGGATGCATTTCTCAGTGTCCCTTGGAGGCAGCTGACATTCTACTCTTCCAGGTGCTGTGGAGCACCAGGAGATGATGCTCCAGAACAATCCATACTTTTGGAGGGTTTCTGTCTCCTTGTAATCATAATTTTGTTAGTCATAATTTTGTTAGGCATAAAAATGGAGGTCAGTGTATTGCTTTTTGCTCCTGGGCACTGTGATACAAAGTGACCTGTCCAGGTGGGCAAACAGATCTTCTCCCTTCACTTCAAGGTAGGCCCAGGTCCAGAATCATAGCAGGGAAAAACCAGAGTACTTCCCTGCAGCTTAATGGGAATATGTTCATTTCCATTGCCAAAGGAGCCAGTGGTACCTCAGGGTATTCTGCTCACATCATATGAATTCATAGAAATAAACCTGAATTGTGACATTGAATTTCCTCCCCAAAATCAGGAGATTGTTGGAATCATTTCTGAAATATCTGATTTGCTTTTCTCCTGTCCAAAGGGAGTTGCTCAGTTTATCAGATATGAATCCAGGTTTGTGCTTCCCAAAGTTTGTTCTCTGAGTCTGATGTCTGTTTGGTTTCTTTTTAGTTTGTCTCAAGGGTTTTTTCCTTTTTCTTTTCTCCTCACCTCTATTTTTTTTTCTTTTTTTTTTTCTTTTTTTTTTTTTTTTTTTTTTTTTTTCCTGGCACACTTCTTTCATTAATTCTGGTTATAGGGGATGACTGAGGAGCTGCTGCAATGGCCACAGAGGTGAGATGTTCCGAGCCTGCCCCTTTGAAGGCAGTGAAAACCTTTCTCCCCTAAAATAGGAGGTGAGAACATGAGTAAGACCCTTCCCAGCCATCCAAAACAGCATGGATGTTCCAGGACTACCCCAGCACATGTAATTACTAAGTTAATTAGTTCTCTATCATCTGTAGGAACTCTGTACCAGCCTGTGCAGTGACACACTCCATGTTTACCCATGGAGTTTATGAATAGTTGCTGTTGAAAGGTGATGTGATGGGATTCATGCTGGTGAATCAAGGGGCTGCAAGGTGCCCACACTTTCCATCCCCTGCCCAGATGCACACAGAAGATGCAGCTCTGCTGAGCAAAACCCCGTTGGCCTGAGGCTTGTGTCCAGGAGCCTTTGCTCAGGATCCCAGTCTTCCCTGGGAAACCACACACTGGTCTGCTCTGTCCACTGTGGGCAAAACCACTTCCCATGTGGAACTGTGCTGGACAGCATGGATTTTAGAGCAAGATTGCAATTTCCCAACCACAAAGACACTTGGGCTGGAGGAGATGAGAGTCTGGGTAACATCAGCACCCTCAGAAAGCTCCAGATGACTTTGGAGTGTCTAGGATTTTTTGGCTTGAGGTTCTCCAAACCCACATACTGACCAGAGAGGAAACAGCTCTTTCCATCCCAAGAAAACTTCTGTGACACAGGGAAGTCTTCTGTTCCCAAAGCAACCTGAAAAATGTTGTTAAAACAGGAACTGAGAATACAAAGATACAAATTCATAAGGAAGCAGTAGTGCATTATTTTATTTTTTTTCCACTTGAAAAGCAAACTGGGATTTTTTTTAACCAAACTCACTTTCACTGAAAAACCAAAATATAGAAACAAGCCACTGACTATCTACAAGTTTATTCTAACTCAAGAATTTTGGAGGATACCTTCTATTGAAACCAAGAATCCTTTATGAACGTTTATACTATGGATCAAATTGAATTTTTTGGTGGGAAGAAAAAAATCCCAATAGATAACGTGTTAAGACAATGTTTTTATATCAGTATTCCCTCAAGCCCCAGCTTAATGCCATAGATCATAAACTACATGCTCAAAGCTGAGTGTGCACTTTGCCATCTTGGGCTTCAAAGAACATTTGAAGATGCAAATGTGCTTGTCCTGAAATAGTTTAATTTGATCTGCACATGAAGATAGCAACAAATTACGATTCTGCTCTTCTTTCTTTGATAGTTTTTAAATGGATGGACTGCAGTCCTCAACTTCTCAGACTCCCAGAATGGTTTGAGTTGGAAGGAACCCGAAAGATCACCTCCTTCCACCCCTGCCATGGGCAGGGACGCTTTCCACTGTCCCAGGTTGCTCCAAGCCCCATCCAGCCTGGCCTTGGACACTTCCAGGGATCCAGGGGCAGCCACAGCTTCTCTGGGCACCCTGTGCCAGGGCCTGCCCACCCTCCCAGGGAACAATTCCTTCCCAATATCCCATCCATCCCTGCCCTCTGGCAGGGGGAATCCATTCCCCCTTGTTCTGTCCCTCCATCCCTTGTCCCAAGTCCCTCTGCAGCTCTCCTGGAGCCCTTTCAGGCACTGGCAGGGGTCTGAGTCTCTGGAACCTTCCCTTCTCCAGGTGAACACCCCCAGCTCTCCCAGCCTGGCTTCAGAGCAGGGGGGATCAGCCCTAATAGCATCTCTGTGGCCTCCTCTGGAGTTGTTCCAGTAGTTCCATGTCCTTCTTATGCCAAGGATCCCAGATCTGGAGGCAGCTCTGTAGGTGGGGTCTCACCTGAGTGGATCTGAAGATGTAGCCCAGGACACAGCTGACTTTTTGGGCTGAGCACATATCAGCCTCTCATTCACCAGTTTCTCCACCTTCTACCTGTCTCAGCCCCCGGGACATCCAAGACTGGAACAGGCTGCCCAGCCTGCTGAGGATCACCCCATCAAGGTGTTTGCTGTGGCAGGAATAGCTGTCTGTGCTGCTCTGGACCCAGCCACATTCTTCCCTCCACCAAAGCCCCATGGGGAGCCAGCCACAGCCAAAGCACAACACAGCACTCTGCAAACAAATGTCACTGCTGCTGCTGGAGTTGTATGGGACCAGTCCCCGTGTATCTGTATGTAATGTATCTGTGGAACTGCTATCAGGTAGCATGAGTTCTGGTGTTTTCCCTTAACACAGCTGGTTTCCAACAATGCCTCGACATTGGAAAAATGCACTGGGTGTCAGGTCATGGAAATCCATCCTGATGAGCAGCTGGCATGAAGAAGGAGGCAGAGAAAGGTGAAGTGTCCTGGAAAGGATTAGAGTGTGTGCTGTGGTTCACAGGTGAGTGATGTGGTGGAAGAGTACTGGGAGGTGTTACAGCTCCATATTCTGATATTCCATACTCCCAGTCCCAGCACTGCTGTTCCTGCTCCTCCATGACCAGCACACTCAGTAAATGATCTGTATTAAGAACAAACCTGCTCTGGTGCCACCCACTGATGCAAAGGTCACAGATGAAGGTTTCCGTACAAGAGCATGGCAGAGATGAGGTCCATGCTGGATTGTCACTCTCAAAAAGGTTTGCCCTGCAATGTCACCATCCAACTGGAACCAGGTGTCAAAGTCTGCTAAATTTATCTTAAAATATGTGGGAAATGAACTGCTAATTCTAGATCCATGTATCTGGATCTGTGGGGAGGCCCTGGCACAGGGTGCCAAAGAAGCTGTGGCTGTCCCTGGATCCCTGGAAGCGCCCAAGGCTGGACTGGACAAGGCTTGGACCAACCTGGGATAGTGGGAGGTGTCCCAGCCCATGGCAGGGGAGTGGAACAAAATGAGCTTTAATGTCCCTTCCAAACTCAACCAATCTGTGGTTCCATGATTTTATGGTATCTTTAAGCCCCAAATACCATACGTGTTTAGGCACAGAGCCAAGGGAGGGAGACTATCCCTGAGTCTCACTGTTATCCCTGTAAAACATGACTGTGGATCCTACTCCCAGGCTGGCAGACAGCCCCTGGCCATTCCAAATTTATCCTCTTGCAGGAGCTGCCTGGTCCTGCCGCCCTGGCTGCTGCAAGCACCAAGTGAGAAACCACGGTGAGGTGGTTGTGTCCAGTACACCCTGACGAGGAGGAAGGATGGGAAGAGAGAGGTGGATGGGCTGCCTGCAGGGTGGGAGCCAGTGCTGCCAGGTTTCACTAGGGGGTTCAGATTTCTTATGTCTGACAAAGGGGAAGAGCCTGTGGTGGGGTCAGGAGTCTAGGCTGAGCACTCAGCAGAGATTATCAGTGCATCCAAGCTCTCAAAGGGATTTCAACCCCAGGTTTCATTGTTTTGACTGAAAATGGAAACATATATTTTTGCCCCAGGCTGAAATACAAATATTTGTACCAAGTGTGGGATTGGCTGGCTCAGAGCCAGCTGGTGCCATTACTGCAGTGCAAGCAGAGATGGAGTCCTGCTAGCAGAAGGCTATGGTCCCTTCTGGTCACCCCTGAGGACACAAGGCTGACTGTGGTGATGGGGACAGGCAGTTTGTACACTGCCGAGGGCTGGGATTCCTGGATGCCCACAGTTTAAGTAAATTAGAGGGAGAACATACAATGGAGAATCTCTAAGAAACACCAGTCTGGACAATTTTGTAGTGGTGTTTCCTTCCAGATGGCTTTCCCAACCTTCCTGCTTTGCTGGGTTAACTGAAGGTCAAGTCCCAACCAAGTCAACTGGACAGTTGCCCTTGGCACTGGTAGGACCAGGGGTTTGGCCTGGGAATGGCTGCCAGGATGGCTTGGGATGGCTTCCAGGCCAGGGGAGGTGATTTGCCACTGCACCCAATTCCTCTCTCAGCAAGTGCAGAGGCAGCAGGTTCCCCCCATGGCTTGGATTCTGTTTTTGGGTCTGGATGGGGATGAGGGACTGAGTAGTGACACTCACTCCCTCAGCTGGCAGCTATCTCCCACTTGCATGTGGACTAGTACAGGACAAACCAAGCCCTTTTTGATTTGTCGTTGATTCTGGGTGACTTCATGAAGCCAAGCTCTGTTGCACTGTCATGCTCTGGCTGGAAGTGGCTTTGAACGGGTGTTTAATGAAGATGCTAATTGAAAGCACGTGGGGAGGAATTTGAGCTGCTCTGAGCTGTCTCGGAGCTCCTCAGATCCCAGAGCCATCATCCCCTTCAAAACAGAACAGAAGAAGAGTTATTACAAAACAAATCATGTTTGTATAGGCGCTTAAAAAATACTCCTCTCCAGCTCTGTTAAGCTCATGTTACTGGCAGGGCTGAACTGGAGAGACCATGTGGGCCATTGAACGCCTTCAGCAAATCAAACCAGCATCCAAAGGAGAAACAAGACACTGCTGTCCAGATCCTGTCCAGACTGCAGCAAGACACAGCGCGATGGCAGCCACAGGTCCTGTTCTGCTTGGCCAGGGGCCAGGACTGGAAATGTCCATCCCCAGCAGAAGGGGGACTTCTGCCCAGTGGGAGTCCTTGCCTTGCAGTTGAGGACTTTGGGGAGCTGGAGGCTGTTCAGAGCTCAGCCCCACATGTTCTGGCAGCCATGGCTTGTGCAGACTCCATCCTCTCTGCCTGGGCATGCACAAAGGAGCTGGAGCTCCATCCTCCTGGACACGCGTTTTCTCTCAGCTGATGGTGTGCATCCAGATCTGGCCACAGCTGGAGAGGTCCTCTTCCCAACAGGGCTGGGGCTACCTACTGGCCACCAAATGTGACCCTGCTGCTCTTCTCCATGACTTGTGTAGAAGGTGCTCCTATTCCTCACCTGGTCCAACTTTCCTGCACCCCATTTTGCCACCCAGCACACTGCAGGGAGACTGGGAAGGATGCAGTATTTTGAGACCTCTCCCCATCCAACAAATTGGATTGGAATTGGCTGGTGAATTGAGAAGTTATTAGGAACAGACACCCCCAGACAATGTGATTGCACAAGCTTCATTTCCTTAGAAAAGCAGGCCAACAGCACAGGAGTCTGTCAGTAAACATGTTGATTCCAGGGTCTTTTCGGCACTGCTCGCAGGAAGGAGCACAGCGCTGGCGCCTCGCCTGCACCTCCAAATGCTGCCTCTTGCTCGGGGACGCCCGGACACAGCTCATCTGTCAGAGGATTGGCAGTGCTGGAGCAGAGGGTGTGTTACCGTGGCTCTTGACAATTGCCAAAAGTCCAAATCTTTCCCAAGGCAGGCAGGGTGGACGAGGTGGAGTGAGCCACTGACTGCTCCGGGGTACCCTGGGCGCAGGGTGGGCACCAGTGGGGCTGAACCAGAAGCATTAGACTCCACCACTGCCCAGAAGGAGCTGAGAACACCATGGTGTTCATATCTAGAGCCATCCACACTTGGAAAGGTGCAGGAGGATGAGATGTCCCCATGATGTATATCCCTACAGCCCAGCCTTTCTGGATTCCAGCCTGCCTTCCGTCTGCAACTCATCTGGGTACCTTGGGGCCATTCCTTCTCCCTTTCTTTCACCCAGACACGTATCCCTGTGCTTCCCAGCCCCTGGAGTTAAAGCCTCTCTGAAGCCAGCCTGGGGGAAGATCTCTTGCAACACTGGAATGCTCTGCAGTCATTACCTCCCTCCCTAGAAATTTTTGGGGTCAGAGGACATAAGTCTCAGTAATCGTCCAACAACGTCAATGGAGCTCCGCTGATTTACACCAGCTGAGAATCAAACCCCTCCCTTTCCTCTCCCATATTTAAGATATTTTCCAGACTTCAGACGTATACAGAGGAGGGAATTGATGGCTCCTGGATTGTTGGAGAGGTTCCAGTTTTGGTCCTGTCCTGGAGTAACAGGAATAAGGTGGCTACCCTGGCTCTGTCTTTGCATGGAAAAGCCACATACCTGTGGTGTGCTAGCCCTCAAGCTGGCAGACTGGCTGGGGCAGGCATTAGTGAGCCCACACATCTGGAAGGTCTCTTCAGGCTGAGATGTGGCTCTGTCACCATTTCTCTCACGGCCAGCACAAAATGCCATCATTGCTCCATAGTGTGCTATGTAGCCCACAACTTCAGTTCCTCATTTCTGCAGCCACAACAAAGTCAAGCACACTCAAACCTTTCAGGATCCACCTTGGGGCTCACCACATCCCTCCTGAAGTCTTTGCCAAGCAGGACATCACTGCCACAGGGCCATCAGAGTTGGAGCAGTTCTGCTGAGTTCAAGATGCACCACCAGGGACCAGAAAACCCAGACACTTTGAGCACAGCCCTGTCTAACTGCAAGAAAAAAACACCCATGAGTCTTGAGGCAGCATCAGTTTCGATAACAGTGACAGTCTGTAACAGTGAAAGTTCATTCTGAGCCCAATGTTTTGGTCTGGGCAGCTGGGCCAGTTCTGAGGGGAAGCGCCTTTAATATTGCTGATAGCTGGATCCAATTTATAAGGCGCTCAGCAGAGACAATCATCAGGGAAGGAGACAAATAATCTTCAGGCAATTAAATTTAATTGTTCCATCTGAAGATTATTTATCTCCCTGCCTGATGAATGTCTCCTCGAAGCGCCTAATAAATTGGATCCAGCTATCACTGATAGTGGCTGCTTTTCCCCTGCAGCGGTGAAGGGTGTGGAGAGCAGAGCAACACTCAGCTCTGTGTGTTGCTTAAGATCTGTCACCTTGGAACATCTTTTTAGCAGACTTGAAAGTGTCCACAGGCTTTATCAATACCCAGCTCTGGTGCAGAGCTTGGCAGTCCTGGGTAATGCGAAAGCTCCCAGACCAAGGGCCCGGGTGGAACGAGATTTTGTTCAGATCTCATGTATTGGGCTATAATTTGAGGTATCAGAGAAAATGTGTACGTCTCTCTGTCTATCCAGCTCTGCTTCATCAGCTTCTGGTCTGGCTGTTTCTGGAAAGGGATGGGGAGGAGGAAGCCCCATCAGCAGGAGGGGGGTGAGAGGTGATGCGCCACAGCCCAGCATTTTGGACAAGGGTATCTTGTGGAATCATGGAGCATGGCATCACTCCTGGAAACCTCCTCCCCTCCCTCCCAGCTTCTCCATCCCTGCCAGGATACACCTCAAGCCTGGAGAAGGTCAGTTTAGAGCTGGCACAAGACCTGTTTCTGTTACCCAGCTTCTCTTTCCATTGCAAACATCTGACGTGCCTGTGAAGTCAGCCCTTTCTCATGCCTTTGCTTGTTTGTAACCCACAATGGAAATGGGTCTGCACTGCATGGAGGGTCCAAGACATACATCCAAGAGACCCAGGTGAATTAAAGTGAAAGAAGTCTCAGAAAGCAGTGTGATCAGGAAATCTTATCAGGAAGAGGGAAAAGTCATCAGTGAGGAGCATGTGGAGCTCTTCTTTCCAGAGAGAAAGAGCAGCAGTGAAGCAGGTTTTCCTCTGTCCTGGTCTAATTCCAGGAGACAGGACGAGTAATCTTTGTTCACCATCATTACCCACCTGGACAGTGAATTACATCTGTGCTCAGAGAATCATAGAAGTGTTGAGATGGGAAAAACCCTCTAAGATCATCAAGTCCAACCTTCAACCCAGCACCGCCAAGTCCACCACTAAACCATGCCCCCATGTTTCCAGAGCTCCTTACAGGCAGGTCACTTGAGCTGAGACTCCGTTATCAGAACGGATTGCAGGCTGAGAATGACAGTAAAATCTTGGAAGTCTGTGGGTGTTCTGAGGGATTGTGCATTTCTAAAATTGTGTCTCTATTTACCATCCAAATGTCAAATAGTTCAGTAGTATTTAATTAGCATACAATAACTGTCCCATTGAATTTGATGGAATACATAATTTTGGAATGCTATTTACAGTGCTAGTTTTCTTACAGAAATCCATGTGTCAGAGCTTTATCCATTATTATAGTCTTTAAAATACGCAGATGTGCCTTTCATGGCCAACTGCATGTTTTATTAATGGGTTAGAACTATCAGATGTATTGTAAATCACAGGACACAGCCACCAGTCTGCTGTTTCTCTGCTCCAGGGTCCCGAGGCAAGGGAGATTAATTGCCTGAGCAGCTCGTACGGAGCAGTGGGACACGTGCTCGCCTCCCTGCTCACAGAGCAGGTTCTCCTGACCACTGCTAGCCCTCTCTGCCCTGTCATCACTGCCTCTCCTCCTGGCCACAAATCTGGCATGCAAACCTCCAGCTGGCACGTACAAACCTTCACATTTATATATAGATAATAAAATTAATTAATGCTCTTCTCCTTCAACTCCCTCTTTTCTCTCCTCTGGTTCATCTTTCACCTGCCCCTCTCCTTTCCAGCCTCCAAAGTCAAGGACAGGAGCAGGGCACCTGGGACCTCTTCAACAGAACCAAATTCCCCAGGTCGCTTTTTTATCGAAGCCCTCACACGTTGCACACATTGCACACAAACACATCCTGTCTCACTCAAGCCAACAGAGCAGCATCTCTCTTCATTAGAATATTCACTAACAATTCAAATGACCTCTTTTAGTGGGACTGGAGATACTGCATGGGTGATTGCTCCATAGGAAATGAGGAAAGGCAGGGGAGGGACATGCTAAAAGTGAAAGCTGGAGTCAGGCTAAATCTTTAGTTGAAAAGCTCTTGGCAAACAGTCAGACTGTGGCTCTGGCCACAGTCAGACCTACCCAGGGATCCCCGGTGTGTGACAGGGCTAATGAGGCCCCATCGTCCGAGTGACAGAACTGTGCCCAAGGACATCCTAACCAAAGGCTCAGTACAATGTTTCCATCTTCCTGGCAGGGCTGAGTCTTGTCAGGAGCAGCTTCCTGCCCTCCAAAAGCTCCCCAGGGATGCTCCCAGCAGCCATTCCCAAGCCAGTGGCTCTGCTGCTCTGCTCCAGCTTGAGTCGTCCCTGTGGGAACACCAGCAGAGCACCCAGATCCTGTTCTGCAGACAAGCCTGGCATGTTTGACACAGAGCTGTGACAAAAATACCCTTTTGCTGCCATCAGGGAGCACAGCCAGGGGCCAGGCACACCAAAGAGGTGAGCTGCAGCATCAGACACATCTAACCCTTGGCAGGATGTTGGCTGTGATCACATTTTATCTGGAGGAGGAATGAGTCTAGCTTTTGAGGACTGTCCCTGGATCAGGCTTGGAGACCCTCATTTGGCCCAGGAAGGTGTTCTTCATGGCTAGCTTTGGAAAGGTGGGAAGGACCAAGCCTTTGGCTCCTGCCTGCAACTTCCCCAAAGTATCCATGGGCAGGAAAAGGGATGGGAGAAGGCTGGAGGAGGCTGGAAAGCACTCAAAGATTTGGGAATAGCAGGACTATGGGCAATGGGAGACATGGTGGGTGCAGACAAGGAAGACAGCAAGGAGGGAATACAGGGTTGTGCATCACCATCTCTGCTTTGTGCATCTGTAATGATAGCAGTGGACATGAGCACAAAGCTAAAATCCTGGATCTGTGCACAATACTCCACTGGAGACAGATGTCCTCTCTTCTTTTGTACACTGTAAATGCAGTACTACTCCCAAACCCAAATGATTCCCCCCATCCAGCATTGTCCCCCATCCCATCAGCTGCAAATGGCACAGATGGCTGGAAAAAACCAGAATAGTTACTTTTAAAAAAAACCAAAAAAACCAAACCAAACAAAAACAAACAAAAACACAAACAACAAACAAACTCAAAACAAAACAAAACAAAACAAAAAACCTAAAAAACCACCCGCCCTCACCCTGTTATTTCTGCATTTTTTCTGCGTGAGGACACTTCCTTCCTTCCAGGAGAAATCAATCCAGTACCAAAGTGTTAACCACTTCCTAGCTGTCTCCTCCAATCAAGGTAAAGTTGTGCTGGTCCCTGGCAAGCATAGCACCTTGCCATACTCCCCAGGCTTCCTCTTGGCTTCTGAATCACCCCTTGTTCCCTGAGAAGAGGGATGGAGGGAGCTGCTGTCACAGCCAAAATCATGGGGAACCTTCAGGAGGCATGGGTGGTGCCGGATGGAGAAAGCTCCAGCCCTGCAGCAGAGCACGAGAGGGTGATGGAGCTCAGCCTGGCTGGCTGAGCAGTTGGCAGATCAGGAGCAGGATGAGTCCTTGGCTGGGACAGCCCGTGAGCAGCCTGGAGGAACTGGAGCCAGCAGATCATGTCCTCATGGGACCGCAGTGCGCTGGAAGGACAAACATCCTGCTGTGCCAGGGACCTGCTCCAGCCTGGGGGCTCCTCTTGTGGCCTCCTCACCCACACAGCAGACCCTGAGATAGACTTTGGGCCCTCCTGTCAGCTGTGTTTAGGAGCTTGAGAAGGGATGTGGGGTGCAGAGCAGGATTGGATGCTCAGTGCTTGCTGGTACAAGTCCACAAGCAAGGGTTGTGCTGCTCACTGGGGTCTCTGAGTCCCCCTGGCCATACCCCAAGAAATTTTAACTCTACTGGGAGTCTGCCACCTGTAGAAGAGCCGCCAACAAGGATCCCTTGCCTTGGACAACTGGGTTTCCATGCATGGAGGAAGCCTAGATGTCCAGGCCTGTGCAGGCTCTTCTTCAGGGCCTGCAGCCCTGGTGTTGTGGTTGAACTCCAGCCAAGATCAGGACACCCAGGTAGTGCCAGCAGCTGCACAGGAGGGATGAGATGTTGTGATGCCATGAGTAAGCAAGGCCAAGGTGCAGGCAGAGGAACTGGTACCCCAGGGGCAGAGGGATGCAGCAGGATTGTGTGGGCAATGCCAGCAGGGCTGTGCTGAGGGGTGTCCTGCACAGGACAGGAGGAGCAGGGAGGAACCAGCAAAGGTCCATCAACATACAAAACACATCCGGCATCAATTTCAAATTTCTCCATTTGAACAGCAGTGTGACAACAAAGTGTTTGTTCCCTCAGGCTTTGAATAGTCAGCTCATGATTCAGGGGACAAGAACAGACCCCCTTATCATCCTGGAGCTGTGGGGAAGTGGAGAGAGGATCTCAGCCCTTAAATCCCCCTTGGATTGCCCACAGTGGGGATGGAGTCCCTCAGCATCTGAATAACAAGCAATTTGCTTCCATGGGACTCTGGAGGTGGTACTACTTGAGGAGCAGAAGTTCTGTGACCCCAAGCCCAAGAGCTGCTGCTCTGTACTCTGAGGTGTCAGGTGGTGACAGTCTGGGCTGGTCCCACTGTGCAGAGGACATCATCCTCCTAAATGTCTCCAGACACTGCTTCACAGGAAAGTCCAGGAAAATACTTGAATTTTGCTGGTGGAAGAGCAGTTGTCAAAGGGCTGCTGCCCCTGCCTGCAGAAGACTGCACATAGGAACCCCATAATGGCAGAGATCCAGATGGGAGGAAAACCCCACTGAGCTTCCTCTGGTGCCCAGAGGGAGCCAAGGGATGCACAGGGGAGGATTAGGGCTGAGGAGTGAGAATGGAGAGTGCTGCAGGACCCTCCAACACGGCCATCCCATCTGGGCCATGTGCAGCTCCCTTGGTGAGATCCCTGTACAAGGAGAGCTCCCTCAGCAGTCCCATGTCCTGTCCCTCCCCAGCTGCCCTTGGAGCACTCCCTTGGCCAAACAGATTGTATCTCTGGCTGACTGTCGCCTTGGAAGGTTGTGGGAAATGGGAAAGGACAGGGAGCTTGGGAGG
This sequence comes from Poecile atricapillus, assembly GCF_030490865.1. NCBI lineage: Eukaryota > Metazoa > Chordata > Aves > Passeriformes > Paridae > Poecile > Poecile atricapillus. The sequence goes on along the minus strand of NC_081262.1, from coordinate 1,462,199 downwards.
AGCAGCCTGGCTGTGGGGATGTGTGGGGATCAGGAGGGATCAAGCCAGGCAGAAGGGATGGGGTGGCTGGAAGGAGTGGAGGCAGAGGCTGTGTGATCCAAGCTGAGGGGTTCTGGACCATGGGACGGAGCCGAGGGGTCATGAGCTGGAGCTGCTGAAGGGCTGTGTGGGGGTTGGTGGGGACAGCCCGAGGTGCACTCACAGGCTTTGTGTGCACAGCCCGCACAACAGCTGCTGACAGTATGGTTGGCTCCAAAACTGGTGTTGACAGTCCTTCACTTTTATGGGAACTAAATTTACCCAGACACACGCAAAAAAAAATAAAAAAATTAAAAAAATAAAAAATAAAAATAAAATGGAGAGGTTGGAATTAAAATAAATTGCAGCAGCGCCAGCATCTGCTGCTTTGTGGTGCAGTCTGGGTTACAGAGAGGGGAGGAGAAGTCCCCAAAAGGGAGTAGCACTGGTGTTTACTGCAGCCCCAAAACATCCCCCATTTGTGAGCTGAGTGTGTTTTCACCGTGTTGCCTCAAGAATGTTTGACATCCAAGATGCCAAAGCAATGTACCTGCTGGGTGGTTTCCGCCAGTGGGTTAGCGGGTGTTTGCCAGTGTATAGGGGCAATTTTGCTCTGTTGTTATCACAGAGAAGCTCTACCAGGAGCAAAGAAGCTCTAGCAGGAAAAAGATGTGAGGGTACTTGAAGGTTCTGCCTTCTTCCTTTTTCCCTAGATGCCCTAGAACTTTTGCTTAAATGTTTGATTGTTCTTTCATGTCTTTTCTTTTCCCTCTCTCTCTGGCCACAAATGTACATAGCGGTGTTGGTGTTTTCCTTTGGATGGTTTGGTTCTTGTACTTGGTGTCTTGTCTCCTCCAGATGTGAGGCAACAGATCCAACACACAAAAGATGGGACTGTCCATTTAGTTGTCTGCAAAGAATTCAGGTTGGGCTTCCAAGGGGGTTCTTTTAAAGGTGGAGATGCTCTGGAAGGTGCTCTACCAATGAAAAGTGTGTTGTGCCATGTGGGCACATCTGCCAACACTGTGAGTGCAGAGAGGAAGAGCTGCATTCCCAAGTGCTGCACCCTCCTGTCTCCATCAGCAAGGATGGCAGCATAGGCAAGCCATGGGCACCACCAAACCTGTGTTCCCAAGGCGTGCTCAGCCCAGCTGATGCCGAGGTATGTCCTTTGTCCAGAGTGGTTTGGAAGGGCAGGGATGTTGTCAGGTGACAGTGAGTCTGGTGCTAGCTTGGCACAGCCAGGAGAGGGTCCTGGCATGAACATCATCCTCCCCACTGCAGGAGCTGTTGCATCGCCTGGCTCCTGAGGGGCTGCAAGCACCTCTCTGCAACACAGGATGGGCCAGGACTTTCTTCAAAAGATGAAGAAACATCCTTATTTTTAAATATTGCTGCTACTTTCATGGGCGTTTAACACTGCAAACAAACTGTGCAGCCAGGTTTGCAGAGAGGCTGCTTGTCAGCAGGGCTCGGCTGCTGGCCTCCCAGCAGCTGCCGGTGCACTCTGCTCCTGGGCTCTGTGATTAAACTGCTGCCCAAACAGAGGAGCCCAGGAAAAGGTTTTGATGGCTTTGTGTGTGGCTGGCGTGGAGGAAAACTAACACAAGTGGGCACAGATTTTCAAAGTTCAGGAGAACACTATTTTTAGCTGCCTGCTGTCTCATTTTTCCAGAGGGAAAGTGCACTGCTCTCTCTAAAAATTGAATTCTTGTTGTGTGTTTTTGATTGATCCCTAATTTTTTAATTAAAAAAAAAGATGCTGAAAACAATTAGTCACTTTTTAAAAATTGGAGCCAACAGTTTCTTTTGCTTTGTTCAGCTGTGATGTGACCAAGGCCAGAAGTTATGCTCTGGGTGGAGACTGGAAACCAGGGTGGTTGGCACTATCACATTTAGTGGGTGTGTAAAATTAGTGAAAATGATACCAATCAGTGAGTTATTCTCTGAGAAGGAAGTGCAGCCTCTGAGATGAGTTCTGAAGTCCAAAGGAAATGCTGTCCATCCCACCAGCACTGGACTGCGCTGGGGACAGGGCTCTTGATGCATGAGAGCTTGTCCAGCCTGCAGTCGCTGCTCCTGTCCCATGTGCTCTTCTTGCAGGCATGAGCAGTTCCTCACTGCTCTTTGCTCAGATTTCTGAGGCACCACAGCTCATCTCACTGCTCTGGGGCACCAAGAGGTCTGGCCCAAGCTGCCCTACGTAGACTTAATGTGTTTTCCCTCTTGCAGTAGCCAGCTGGTGACTCCAGTAATGCCACCAGTGCAGCAATGTTGGCTTGACGTGAGAGCAAGGCAGATGTGGTACAGGGTGATGGGTGCTTCACGTTCTTTTTGTGGGTGGGAACCATGGCTCTGCACAGTCAGGGAGAAAATCTGGTGGCAAAGCCAGCCACTGATACATATAGTCCATAGCATTTTAATATGCCCATATTCTGCACAAGTTTCTGGAGCATGGTCACACACCAGGCTTGGTTATGGCAGTAGTCAGCACAGGCAGCACCCATAGTGATGCTTTCCCACCAAATTCCCCAGCTCCTGGAGCCATGTGATGCTCTTACAAAGAAAGGCTGGAGGAGCTGGAACGGTTCAGCCTCGAGAGGAGACACAGCCTTGAGGGGCCCTCATCCCTGTCTGTCCCTGTCTGCAGGGAGGGCTCTGAGCAGGAACCAGGCCCTGCCCTGGGGGCCCAGCAATGGCATCACATACAAAGGCAGAAACTGATGCACAGGAAGTTCCACCTGAACATGAGGAACAGGTTACCCAGAGAGGGGGTGGACTCTCCCTCACTGGAGATATTCCAGAACCATCTGCACACAATCCTGTGTCACTTGCTCTGGGATGACACTGCTTGAGCAGGGTGGTGGTGTTAAGAATAACATGTTACAGTTACTGTTTGTAAACCCCTTATTTACCTTGTACCCCTGTCCCAGGTTTACCTACCTTGTACCCCTGTCCCAAATTGCTGTACCCGTGTTCTTGTTCCATGTTCAGCCAGGCCCTGCCCCCACTGCTCCTAGACTCCCACATGCCAACATTGTACCCCTGCCCCAAGTTCAGCTGGGCCCTGAGGAGGAGGATGACATAAGGACTTTTATGTAAACGAGAGAAACCAGACTCATGGGACGCACATAGACTGATAAAAAAACCCCGAGACAATGAGTCACACAAAAGGGAAGGAATAAAAACAGTACCATGGAACAAGGAAGACCCAGAGGAGTCCCCTGACTTCCCTCCAGAGGCCGACATAACCAAGAGGGGACTCGGATGACAGCCTAGACTACGAGGGCAAGGAGTCTTGGGGACTCCTGTGAGGAAGAAAGGCCCAGCTCTGCCCCAGTGACAAAGCTGCACGGATCCTTCTCTTCTGCGGTGTCCAGTGGGAGCAGTGGTGGTGTGTGTGACCCTTTGGGCCCCCACCCCAGAGCTGTCCTGTTCCATAAAGGCCTTTTTAAAAGGAGCTGGTCTCCTGGCCTGTTCATCACAGTGGGACCAGCTGAGCCACTGTGGGCCCTTCCAACCTGACCCGTTCTGTCAGTCTGTGCTCCTGCAATTCTGTGATGCAGCCACCATTTCTGTTTTCACTGGATAATCTCCCAGCCCTACCAGTTGTGGAGAAAACTGGTTCATCACAAAAGAAAGTCGCAGAACCCAACAGTGGTTAATTACTGCCTAAAAGCGGAGCCCTGTTTCTGGGTGTTAGGGTGAACCCCTGTCTGCCAGGCCAGAGCAGCTCCCCAGAGCCACTATGGCTGCTGTGCTCATGCTGAGGGTCCCTCAACATCCCTCGGGCCACGGAAAGGCCGGCTTGGCTTTCACAGGCCCCAGCAAAGAAGCTCCAGAGCTCAGCTGTGAACCGAGCTGTGTGAGAGTACAGAAGTAAAGGCTCCATCCCTGTGCACCCCCAGAGCACAGCCCGGTGGCTCCGGTGTCCAGCCCGGCCACACGGCCTGGCCGAGGCTGGGAGGTGCGGGCAGGCCGGAGGCGCAGGCACGCTCCTCCGCGGGACTTCAAAGCGAGCTCCTTTGTGTGTGAGCGTGTTTGTTCCCCTCCCCTCAGCACGGCTGCTCTGATCGATGTGACATCACCTAGAGACGCCGCGGGGGGACCCGGCCCCGCCATTGTCCCCGGGCTGGGAGGCGATGTCCGTCTCCTAGGAGGTGGGAGCTGGGGCTCGCAGGCATGCTTTCATCTCCCTCAGCTGCCCCGCTGCCGAGAGGGCTCTTCCCAAGGCACCGGCCTGGGGAGAGGCGTCCCCACTGCACAGCAGAAGGGACACGAGTGAGAGACAGACACGCTCACAGTGTTTAAAGACATCATTAAACGCCCCCGCCCTGGAAGCCCGCACTTGCCATCTACACCCATCTGTTGCTTTTCATTCAAGAGAGCCCGATCCTTTTGGAGAGGGGTGTGTGGGGGTGTGGGGTGTGCTCGGGCCCTCCTCGGCACCCTGGCGAAGGAGGGCGGGAGGCAGCTGGGGCTGGGAGCCATCCCAGAGCCACGAGAGCCTCCGAGTTACCCCAGGGCAGAAGGGAGGAGGTGGTCATCCTGCTCGGATCTCATCCACAGCTCACTGGCACCTTCCCAGACTGGGAGAGCGAAGGCTGGATCCCGAGGCTGGATGGTAGCAAGCACCCTCTGCCCCACAGGCAGGAGGAGAGGACACAGACACGATGCCTCCTTGGTGACAGCCACGGCCCGGCGAGGCACCGGCAAGGCACAGGCAAAGTGGCTTTTTAATGTCTGTTCCTTTCCTTGGCTGTTGCCCACTGACAGCTCACAAGGAGCAGCTGGCCAGGATGGGCCCATCATCCCCCAGCTGAACAGACAGACATCAACACCCCGTGCAGTGCCTGGATTCCCCCTGGAAGGTGTTGGGGCAGGGACCATCCCCCTGAGCACAGAGCACCCAGTGATATCATCCAGTCCTAATTTTGGGCAAAGAGAGTGAGGAGGGGATGGAGCTGAGCTTCCTGGTACCCCTGCAGGCTGCCACCCAGGTGCAGCTGGCAGCAGGGAGCTGGTGCCAGGAACCCTCCTACAATGTCACAGCACTCCTCTCCTGTGCTCCACAACCCCAAGGAGAGGGACAAACTATCAAGGCAACCAGGGATCCCCCCTGTGTTTGACCCTGGGGTTTAGCATAGCACATCTCTTGTCCCCACCCTGTCTGTTACAAATGTGGAAGGTGTCTCCATGAGAACATTTGTGACCAAGGTTGGAGCCAGGGACAAGTGACTGGTGCTGTCTGCCTCCAGAACATGCTGGGTGGTGAAAGGGCCCCCACTAACAAGGCAGAGCCAAATGCCCCCTCATACCCACCAAGGCCCTGCTGGCTGTGGGGCTGTGCTGTGCATAATGGGGACAGAGCACACACAATGTCTCAGGATACTGTCCTCATCCACCCAAAGCAAGGAACAAGACAGCGGGGCTGGGGTCTGCTGTGGGCAAGAGCTCAGGGTTCTGTTGTTAAGATGGATGCACATAAGGAGATGGATGAAAAAGTGAAAAGGACAGTGGTTTGAAATCACAAATGCAAAGGGGTTCCTGTTCTTGCCATGGTTATCTGGGACCATCCTTAAAGACCTGTTACTTCTTCTGGTGGCTTTCCTCATTTCCCCCACCTGACTTGTCATGGCATCTTCACTGGGGACAGGAAGATGGGGTCAGGCTTTGGCTGTCTTTGGGTCAAAATTCCCCTTGATGATAAGCCATGAACACATAAAGCTCTCAACATAAAGATGGACTTAATGATAATGACCAAAGCCATCAGGGCTGAGCTGAGGACACCTCTTCACACTTCCACCCCATGGTCTTTCTCAGAAACTCATGCCAAGGGCAGGCAACTGCTCAAAGTAGGCAGGGCCATTCAGACTCCCACCAGAAGTAGGAAGCCAGAAATTCTTCCATGTCATGCAAGGCTTGCCATGTGGGCAAGCATCCCAAGGAGGGCTTCAGAAAATGTGCCCATTTTGCAGTGACTCAGACCAGAGCGGGTTTTTAACCCCTTGCTGAAGCAGTTTGCTTGCACAGCCATGCAAGAAGAAGGTCCAGGAAAAGGACAGGCAAATTCTGGCCGGGTGCCCATACCCTCTGTGCTCCCTGGCCATGCAGCCCCATGGCCAGAGGTTCTCAGTGCCGTGGTCTGCCTGACATGGTGGTGGAAACAGTGATGGGATGTCCACGCTGAGCAGTGATAGGGCTCTGCCAGGCAGCACATCTGCACCTTACATTGTGCTGGGAAGACCTTGGTGTGTGCTATTCACCACCTCTTCAAGGCACTTGGCATCCCTGCCTGGCAGAAGGAAGAATATTGGGAAGATAAATTACTCAGGGATAGGGCTTGCATCACCCTTCATCTCTTGCCTCTCCTGCCTCCACAGCTGAGTGGTGTCTAGTGCTGAAGGAGTAAGGCAGGGTGGCAGGAGCTGAATTGCTCCTCTGGCCAGTCTCTCCCATCAGTGCTTGCTGCCTCAACAAACCCAGGCTGTCCCTTGGAGAGCAGGACACAGGCTGGGGGCTCTCTGATCTTCCATCCTGGATCTGCCTTCCTGGACTACCCCAAAACACTCACACTTTGCACCCACATGGTGATCTGGGGCTGCTCCCCCACCCACCATCTTGTGAGGGGGTGGCCCTACCCCAGCTGAGCTTGCACCTCACTGAGACATTTTGCACCTACTCCCCACCCAGGCAGACCCCAGGGTGCAGTGGGACCCCTTGTTAGAGGACAGCAGGGAGCTCTTGGAACAGAGCAGTCCTGCATTTACAGACCAAGGCAAAGTCAATCAGCATTATTTGCTGTTGGGATTAACTGGAAGGGAAGCTGATCTTGGAAAGAACTGGACTTAATTATCAGCCCATCGTTAGCTGGCAGGCTATCTCCTCAGCCGGGAAGCACCAAGCTGCTGCCATCGGACACTTCTAACGAGGTGGGCTGGAGATTAAAGATTTACAGTTTCTGATGGGCAGTGCAATTCTCCATGGTGTGAGGAAATTGAGCAATTGTTGTTAGGTGATCTGGCAAGGAAAAGAGAAAGGGCACCTGAATGTGGCTCTGGAGAGGCTGCTGCACGTGTGAGGGAGGAGGTGACCCAGGCTTAATGTGCATTGTCCAGGGAAGGGAACAGAGCTGGGGAAGGGTCTGGAGAACAAGTCTGATGTGGAGCAGCTGAGGGAGCTGTGAAAGGAGCTCAGCCTGGAGAAAAGGAGACTCAGGGGGGCCCTTCTGGCTCTGCACAACTCCCTGACAGGAGGGGACAGCCAGGGGGAGTCGGGCTCTGCTCTCAGGGAAAAGGGATGACACAAGAGGAAACAGCCTCAAGCTGTGCCAGGAGAGGTTTAGATTGTATACTGAGGAAATTTCTCCATGGAAAGGGTGGCCAGGCACTGGCACAGCTGCCCAGGGCAGTGGTGGAGTAACCATCCCTGAAGGGATTTAAAAGCTGTGTAGATGTGGCACTTGGGGATATAGGTAAGTGGTGGCCTTCGCAGTGCTGGGGAAATGGTTGGACTCAATGATCCCAGAGGGCTTCTCCAGCCTTAACAATGCCATGACTCTAAGATTTATAGCCAGAGTATGCTTAGATGACAATCTCACATCCTGGAAAGAGTGGGCTGTGTGAGCACTGTTTCACATCGGTGGCCTTACTCGCATTCTGTGGGCACAGACCAGCAGTGAGCCCAGGTGATTTGTCATCTTCTGAAGGCTTGGCCTGAGAGCCTCAGAAGGTTTGAACCATTGTCCTGGACTTGCTTCAGCCCTTTGCCTGCCTCCCCCAGCTCTGCTCCATCCTGGCATGCATGGGATGAGGTCTGCTCCCAGATATGAGTCTGTGGGGCTCAGCTGAGCACCCTGTGTTTGAGCTGGAGCACCAAGCTTGGCACTGGGCTCACTCAGGACAGGGACTTTCTGTGAGTCACTTAGAGGAAGGAAACATTTCTTCTGTCCTTCCACAAAGGAAACAGGGCTATGAAGGTGTGGGAACTCCTGCTTTAGTGAAAGGAACATGAGAACCTGAGTGAGATGAAGGCATCTCAGTCAGGGCTGGACCCTGCTTGTAAAGGCACAGAGGAGAACTTCCAACCTGATTTACCATGGCAGCAGCAAGGAATAGCCTCTAAAGATCCAGCCTGGAACAGGTCAAGCATGAGCCAGGCCTGGCAGCCTGAATGAGTATGTCTGGGTCAGCATGAGCAGGGCCAGGGCTTTGTAGGTCACTAGATTCCAGAGCAGCGGCAGATGATGCAAAATGGCCCCATGGCACTGTGGGCTATTCCCACCTGGTCAGCAGTCTCTCATGAGGTCCCACACCTGGGTGACTGGCATGGCTGGTGATATGGTATTGTAAAGATGCCAAAAGAATGAGCTTTATCCTCATGAGTTTGTACTGAGTGATAGGTGCTTCTGATACAGCTTCTGTGAGAAAATTACTGTATATGGCTGATTTCTGGGGATTTGCCTTTCCTTTTTTTCAAACCAGAAGAACATAAGTGAGACTCAGGCTCTGGGGTGCACCTGAACACCCCTGGCATGCTGTCTCTGAGCCATTGGGTTTCTCAGCATTTGCTGTCACAGCACATGTGCTGTGCTGTGTCATTTCCCTCATTCTGTGCAGCAAGAGGAATTTAGCAGGCAGGGACTGGGAGAAGTCCCTTGTTTTGCTTGGCTTCAAGAAGGAGGCCTTGTAGCAAGGGAAATGAGGGTAGTGGAATGTCTTCTTGATCAGAGAGGGTGGCACACAGGCTAAGAAGCTGATGTCAAAGTATTGGGGCCATGGGAGTCTTCCCCCAGCTTGGCTGGGCTTTGATGGAGGGGCAGATGGGTGGCCAGGAGCACTGGCAGAGCCCAAGAGATTTGTGCTGGCAGAACACAAGCTGCTGCCCTATGAAGTGATGATGTGTCTGGGTTGTGATTCCCAGCAGGATCCAGAGCCCTGGCCCTTCCAGCAGGAGTATCCTCTCCTCTCCTCTCCTCTCCTCTCCTCTCCTCTCCTCTCCTCTCCTCTCCTCTCCTCTCCTCTCCTCTCCTCTCCTCTCCTCTCCTCTCCTCTCCTCTCCTCTCCTCTCCTCTCCTCTCCTCTCCTCTCCTCTCCTCTCCTCTCCTCTCCTCTCCTCTCCTCTCCTCTCCTCTCCTCTCCTCTCCTCTCCTCTCCTCTCCTCTCCTCTCCTCTCCTCTCCTCTCCTCTCCTCTCCTCTCCTCTCCTCTCCTCTCCTCTCCTCTCCTCTCCTCTCCTCTCCTCTCCTCTCCTCTCCTCTCCTCTCCTCTCCTCTCCTCTCCTCTCCTCTCCTCTCCTCTCCTCTCCTCTCCTCTCCTCTCCTCTCCTCTCCTCTCCTCTCCTCTCCTCTCCTCTCCCTTTTGGATCTTTCTGTGTTTTCTGTCTCCCTGCCCTCCTGGGGCCAGAGGTACTGGGGGGGCTGGTGACTGCTGCACAGTCCTAATGCAATCCAGCACTTTAATCTAGAGCTCTGGCATTGCTGCCTGCCCTTACCAGATTAAATTGTATCTGCACTTCAGGAAAACACAAAAAAAAATTAAAAATCTTCCATGCTGTCTCTAGAACTGGCTTTAAAAAGGATTACACATCAATACCCAGGCACCCTGCTCCCCTCCCTCTGCCACCATTGTTCTTTCCAAGGCGCTCCTCTCGCTTTGATGATGATCACTGGCAGAGTTTCAAAACGATGTATTATAAAATCTTTAAAAAAAAAAAAAAGAAATCCAGTTGCCATAACGTAATGCAGATTTTTGTCACCGCTCCACGGCTTCTGCTTTCAATTTCCAGTGAGGGGGAGAGACTCGGTCGCAGTCAGATGGAGACCAGCTCGCATCCCCACTCTGTGGGCCCCCAAGCAAAATCCCTGGAATTTGTTCCTTACTGTTTGAAGGCAGACATGAGGGAGAAGAGTGCAGACAAGAGAGGGGAGAAGAAAAGAAGGTGCCAGTCCCCAAGGAAGATGGGCACAAACCTAAACTGTGCCCCGGATGGATGTGCATCTCTGGAGCTCACACTTGAGCAGGGATGGGAAAATTCTCACAGAAGCAGTTTTTCATGGAGAGGCTGGGATTACCATCCTGCAAGGTTTTGAGCAGTGATGCAAGGTGTCAGCCTGGCTTTAGATTCCTGCTGTCTGTCCATCCTGCCTTGAAAAGCATCTGATAAGGGGTTGAGCTTTGGTCCCACAGAGCACCTGCTGCTGGGAACAGCCAAGGGGAACACAGTGACGCTGATGCTGCCCACAAAAACCCTTGTCCTGCACTGGGCTGAGAGAGGCCCAGCCTGCCGCTGTCACTGCTGTGCCTTGCTGCAGGCAGATGAGAGAGGCCAAACCAATCTCTGCCAGGTAAAACTCCAGCTCCAACATCAACAGTTTATCATCTATCCCATGGACTGTCATCCTGCCCAGAGCTGCTGCCACAAGCCAAGCAGGCTCAGGGATCAATGCAAAAGGCCACCAGGGTACTCCAGCACATGGCACTGTGGCATTCATTGTCCAGTTTCAAAAAATTAATCCCCTGTCTCAAAAAAAGGTTTTGCAGCTGCAGAGGTTTGGGAGGGTGATGAGATAGGTTTCCCTTTAGGCATAAAAAGACCTGGGACACTTTCAGAAGAGCAGTGAGAGCAGGGCTATAATCCCCCTCAGGTGGGCTTTCCCCAGGCTTGCAGTCCAAGCTGTCACATGTTACCACTGCCATGGTGGGAGGGATGGAATGCAGCTCTCTAAGTGAGGCATGCCTCAAATTTTTGAAGAAAAGGAGCTGTTTCTGAATAGTTGAGAAGTTTCCAGCATTCATATCACAGTGCTGTGAGAGCAAGGCTCAGTCTGGACCAGGCAGCCAGCACCAGCCCTTGTCACAGGGGTGTCTGCAGCTTGGGTGCACCCTCTGCCATACCTAGAGTGGATTTGAGTCCAGTGCATCAGGAGCTTCTTGGGATACAAAGGTTGCCCAGGCACCAAAAGCAATGTGCCCCCTCCATGACTTATCTTTCGCTGGTGGCACTGTGTACCTGACCAGACTGTGCCTGGTGAAGGGGAAATGTCCTGAAGTTTAAAGGTGTCCTGAAGGAGCTCTCACTTCTGCCTCCAGAACAGACCCCAATGGACTTCCAGCTTCCTAAATGGGAGCTGCATCCAATAACTGGAAAACTCAACCAGACTGGGGAGAATGGGGGAATATTTTGGCTCCACTCTTGCAGAACATCCATTTGCAGAGGCTTCTGCTTTGGAAGGGTTGGCCGTCTTCCACTTAGAAATGGTAACTCAACCTGTAGCATGTGAATGTGGGTACAAGTCATCTCCAAGTCCAACATCTTCACCTGTGGAAACCTTCCACAAGTTTTACTGGGGACAACAGCATAGCTGGGTCTCAGTGCTAATGAACAGCTTCAGCCTAGGAGCACTTGGGCATCCCATGATGGATTAAACTGTGGAGAGCAAATAAATATCAAAAAACATTTGAAAATCAAATGTAATCCCTCCGTCCATCAAAGTCCTGGCTGGAGCTGTCAGTGCTCCTCATGGGCCAGGAGTGTCCCTAACTGACCCCCTGTGTCTGTCATCTCTGGGGGCTGACATCTCCAAATGGTTGTTACCTGAAAGGTCAGTCTGCACTTTTATTTACTTGGTTTCTACCAAGGACCACAGAAAACCATCCAGCCTGGTCACAACTGCTCTTCTCCCTGATCTCTGCTCCTATGTCCCCCAGTCCCCTGCAGGCCCTCCAGCTTGCCCTGTCCCCAGTGCTGATCTCATGGGGGGATGGGAGGTGGCTCAGAGGGAAGCATCAGCTGCACAGTGCTGCCTCTTAGAGCTGTCCCTTCTTCTGATCCTAAAAGGGAGCATTTTTTTGGGAGTTATGAGCCTGTGCAAACAGGGCTTTATAAGGCAGCATCACTAATATGCAGCATAACCTCCCTTCCCACAAACATCCTGATAGCCTTTCTGGTGTGAGTTTGGCTTTGTAAGCCAAGCCAATCTGATCAGGAAAATCCTGGGGAGAAAACAAACAAGAAGCCCAGGGAGGAGGCTGGAAGTCACTTTCCAGAGTCAGAGCAGATGTTGTTTAGTAGGCAGTGATGCCACAGATATGCTTGGCTGGCTGATCTGCAGGCACTCAGCAGCCTGGCCATCGGGCAGAGGGGGCTTTGTCCCCACGGTCCTGCCTGCCCCAGCCCTGTTTCAGCCCCTCTTCCCTCAGCAGCCACTGGGACAGGCTTCAGAAGTATCAAGGAGATGGGGGAGTAACCCTCAGTCACCCCTCCTTCACCCTCACCGGGCCATAAAATGGCATTTCAGGGTCAGCTGCTTCTGTCCCAGTGCTGGTGCCAAAGGTTGTGGAAAACCCTTTTTCCCATCTTGGCGATGCCCTGCTCCTCCCAGCCACAATGTCTGCAGCTCCATGCAGGGGGGAGAAGTTGAAGCCCCAGGGAAAGGACTCCTTTTATAAAAAAAATTTATTTTCCTTCCATTTCTCAGTACCCGCCACAGCCGTGTCCGTCCCGTCCTGTCCCCCCCCCCCAATAATGAGCTGTTGTCTTGTGTGGCATTGAGAGCTAAGTAAGCATGAAAAATTGGAACAATAAAGAAGTAGTTCTGGGACAGCAAAGCCCCTTGTTTGACAAGGCTAATTCCACACCCCCCAGCCTCATTTTCTTTCAGCCACCTTCCCCCTCCTTGCTCCTCCTTTATTAAATGAACTGGCTTTTATTGGGGTGGAAACTGGGTTTCCTTTTCCCCTCTCGCCTCCCCCTCTGTTCACATGTAATTTGGAGAGTTAATCTCCTCAGGCAGGAAATGTTGTTTCTTTCACTCTTTTTCTCTGGCAATTTCCATTTGGCTCTTTTAATTGGGGCCCAGACCAAGGAAATGGCCACACCACAGAGCCTGAGCAGGAAGAGGGCTGGTTCTCCTGAGGGGCCCTGAGCATCCCCTCCCACTGCCCCAGCTCACACAATCCCCTAAGGCAGATGCACCCTTTGCCAGGGATGGGAGTACCCAGCTCACCTTGGCCATCGGGACACCCAGGTTGGACTGGGGAGAGTTGGGCTGGAGATGTTGGTTGGTATTTCTGCTTCCTCTCTAAATTCCTCTCCCTGCTTTAGGTCAAGTCACCCAAAGATTTCAAGAGGTAACATCACCCAGGACCATCTCCCCCAACTCTCCACAGTATGGAGGCACTTGGCTGATGATATTTTCCATGAAACCCCTTTGAAAGACATGACATTTTAAAAACACATGGAAACACCCAGATTTGTCTTGATGCTTTCCCTCCAGCTTCTTCTAAAGAAAATAATTCAGTTTTAATGAAAAATAGAGAGGAGGAGACCTATGTTTCCCCCCACAACCCTCTCTCTGTCTCAACCCATTTGCTGAAGGAGATTTACCATTGGTGAGTGTGTGGGGTATGTGGCCCAGTGTGGGCATTGTCTTGGGTGGTGCCAGTGAATCCAACCCATGGTACAGGAAACTGAGATGGATGGTGCTGTGAGACCTCCACATTCCCCAGCTCATGGAGTGAGAGTCACAGAGTCCTGGAATGGTTTTTGCTGGAAGGACCTTAGAGACCATTTCTTTCCAACCCCCTGCCATGGGCAGGGACACCTTCCACTATCCCAGGTTGCTTCAAGCCCTGTCCAACCTGGCCTTGGACGCTTCCAGGAACAAGAATGTTTTTCAGAAAGGAAAAGCGAAATTGCAATCTGTGCTTCACTTGAAGGCAGGGCAAGACCATGTTGAGCTTTTTTTAATAGAATACCCCAGGAATCTACTGGAAACTCATGGGGGAAACCCTTCCTAGAGCAGGAAGCAAAGTCTGCAGCAGCCTTAAGGTGCTGGGAAGCACAAGGAGGCTTGTGATGGAAACAGCTGCTAGAGCCATGCCTGCTGCTCATAGCAGAGTCCTGTTCCCACCATGTCTTAGGATGGTGAAGAGCACTAGGAACAAATCTTTATGCTCTTTGCACCTGCCTGTGACTGCTTCCAGGTCCCCTGGAGACCCAGGGCTGGGAAGATGGAGCATGGCTGCTTCCAAGCAGGGCTTGGAGATTCCAGTCTCCTCCTAACCACAGTTTGGCCTGAATGTTCCCAGCTTTCTGGCAGCAAAAAGTTTTTGGATTGCTGTCTGGCACTGTTCATCACTCCCAACAGGGCAGTGATTCATGCTGGGAGGCTCATTTTTGTTGGATACCCCCATCCCTCCACAGGAAACCTCTGGGATGGACTGGGGCTGCCCATTCATCATCTGCCATCACCCACAGGACTCAATCCAATGCAGGTGGCACCAGTGTCCTGCAGCAGTGGGGACACAGAGGAGGCTGTCCAGAGTCGCTGGCTCCAGGCAGTACCTGGGAAGAAGCAGTTCCATGGGCAGCCCTCGGTCCTGCCACAGGAGCAGCATCCCCCGCTGCACAGAGCCTTATGGCCCTGCAGCCCCAAGGAGAACTGGGGCTTCTGAGTGGGCCATGCATGGCAGAGATGGAAAAAGTGGGTGGAGTTTGGGAATATGTAACCAGCTCCTTGGCATGAATTGCTCTTTCCTGGACAGAGCAAAGTTCTGCTGGTCCATAGTGGTGGGTGAGCGTCCAGACTCTGGAGCGGGAGGTCAAGCAGCTGAGGACAGGGGTACCTGGAGTGAGGATGTCCTCACTCAAATGTGAACCCAGACATGTTCATGCCCAGAGTATGTGAACCCTCCAGGAACTGCAGGGAGGGAAGGAGGCTGGCACTGCAGGCAGACATCACTACCTGCTATTTCCTCTCTCACCTTGGGGACACTCTTAGTGCAATGAGGACCTGAGTCTCCAGGAAGCTCAGCTCCCACAAGAAACCCAAAGGGAGAGACTTCTGGAAGAGTTTTTTAAGCATTATGAGAAATTTTCCTCCTCTCCATGCCCCATGCCTCTGCATGAGGACTCAGGAGCAATGCCCAGCTTTACCTAGTGCAGTGCCTGGGTCATGGCTCAACAATCCAGCCTTGGGGCTGGGTGGGAAGTTGGCTTTGGAGAGAGAGGATGGTTTGTGCATGTATCCTGCCTGCAGGAACACTCATGGAATTCCCTGCACAGGTGCTCAGGAGTGCTGCATTTCACCTGATGCACCTTGATGTCACCTGGGTGGACATGGTTCCTTTTTATCCAAATCAATTAAATCCCAGCAGCATCCCTTTGGACTGGCCAAAATTCCTGGCTCCTCTTCCAGGGAATCTCCAACCCTTCGCCTCCAGGTAAGAGGTCTCATGGCAAGCTCAGGCCAGGCTGTGAGGAGCAGGGAAAGGCAGCGTGCCCTGCTCAGAGCCCGCTGTGCTGGGCAGGGTGAGGAGCAGCCTCCCCAGGCTATTGCAGTATCCCTCGGGGCTGAACCCTGCGTTCCAGGATCCAGTCACAAGCAGCTGGCTGAGCTCTTCAGGCCTGTCCCCAGCTGCCTTGGGAGGTGGCTTATGGCTCAAGGCTTGGACTGTAACAGGTAGCAGGGGGCTCTCAGACACAGCACTGGGACAGGGACAGAGCAGCTGTCCAGGGAGGCACAGGGGGAACACGGTGCTGCTGGACACCAGCAAGGCCTTTGTGTGGTAGGGAAGGGAAACAGGGGTGGAAAAGCTGTGGCAGATCCTCTCACAGAGCCTGTCTGGGATGGAGCCAACCCTGGGTCGAGGCAGCAGTGGCAGCACTCATGGCTGGGCATCCCTGCTGCAGGGGACCAGGGGGACGTGGTTCGATGGGTCTGGCCCGGCTAATCCTCATCCTCATCCCCCCAGAGGGCAGGGAGGAGAGGGTTAACCCTGCCCCGGCTCCTCGCTCTTGCACAAGATGCTGCCACGCTCCCCAGCTCACCGCCTGCCGCCTTCCCCTCCCTCCCCACTGCCCCTCAGAGCTCTGAATAGGGAATTAGCTTTGCCTGCGTTTAGACCTCTTAATTAGCTATTCTTTTTGCTGGGCTGGGGAAGAGGAGGGGCAGAGGAGACCCCCGGCCCCCAGCTGAGCCCTGGGCCCGCTCCTGGAGCAGCACAAAAGGGCCCAGCGGGCAGAGCCATCGGAGGGCGCTGGGGACGCCAGGACCTGTCAAAGCTTGTTTCCCACCTTCCAGAGCCAACCTTTTCTGTCCCAGCCAGGAGACAGCCTGCCTTAATTGGGCTGAAAATCTAATCATTTGTACCTCCGGGCCTGGGAAGTGGGCAGGGGCGGGTACGCAGGGCCCGGAGTGGGTGAGGGAGGAGGGACGAGGGGAAAGCATGTAATGGGGACAGGCAGGATGGAGATGAGGCAGAGGAGGGGTGAGCAGAGTCGTAGAAATGTTTGTGGAGGAGATGAGCGGACAGAAAATTTAGGTTTTTAAGAAGTTAATTAAAAGTTATTCCTTCGAAAAGGGAAAAATAAAAAGCGAGCATCTAAAGAGTGAAAGGGAAAAAACAAATGTACAAAAAGTGTTAGCCACTTTTCCTGACCTCCATCTGGTCTGATGATGAAACCAAAGCCCCTGTAATCCTCACCTCTCCCAGCAGCATCCAGAGTCTGAGATGTCCCTGAGCCATGGGTGTATCTGCACGGCCCTGCTCCCATCCCAGCACCTGCTTTCTTACTCATCTGCTTTCTTGTCCCTTGGGTGCCACAGATTTACCTCTCGAACCTCAAAATAATGTGGGTGAGCCTTGCTCCAAAGAGAAGAGCCAGGAAGCCAGGAATGGCTGTGCATCTTCTGCTCTCACTCTCTGTCTTGGGTCACTGGCTGCTCCAGCTGCCATGCTCCTGCTTCCCTCCAGGTTTCCCAAAGTCCAGGCTGCCTGTGCTGCCTCTGGGCAGGGGATAGAGTGGGGAGGTGCCAGCTGATGTGCTGAGCTGGGTTCAACCCAGTGCCTAAGACTTGGGCACCTACCTGACATGTGGGTTTGTGGAGTGGGAAGCAGTTCCAGATCCACTGCAAGTTGCCAGTGCTGCTCCCGTGCTTACACCACCTAAGCCCTTCATCTTCAAACACCTTCATGCAGCTGCTGTGTCCTCCCCATGTTCAGGCTGACTGTTTTCAGGCAGAGTCGTCAGGGCAGCCCTGGAGCACAAGCCTGTGAGCACATGAGGTCACTTGTGTCTTTTCTCAGTTTCTTTAGTCCTGAATGTTTCACAAATACTCTCAAGCCACACATCTCTAACCACCCTCCCTTTAAGGTGACAACATTTCGTGTCTCCAAAATAACCCACACAAATTCAGATTCAGCATGTTCATGGCCCCTCTCCTGTTTTATATAAAGAAACAGTACTTTCCCCACAGTTTTTTCCTCAGCTGCTCCAAGCATTGGGCCTAATTCTTCAAGAGAGTGTCTTATTAATTTTTCATTTTTTTTTTTCCCCGTTGATCTATCAAAAACTAAAAACAAATCCCAAAGTCAAAGTCTTTATCAGAATTTTATTCCTTCGCTTTCCACAGAGGATCCAGCCCTTCATGGCTGTGCCAGGGAGGATGAAGGAAACTCCTGGGAAAGGAGGTTGCATGCTGTGCCCCATCCCTGCACCAGCCTGTCCACTTGCATGGCACCATGACCAGCCCAGCATTTCCACACTCCCTGCCCAGCATTCTAAACCAGGCAGGCACAATCACAGGGGTCAGGCTACAGGACACAACCTGTAAGATAAGCAGAAGAGACTGAGGCATCAGAGCAGATCTGGATCGTGAAGGGGTGGATACATGGACAAGGCATTGCTGTCTGAGGTAGCATGGGCCTTAATTGTGGACTCCTTCATAGAATCACAGAATCACTAAGGCTGGAAAAACATTTAAGACCACTGAGTCCAACCATTAACCCCACCACTGCCAAGGCCATCACTGACCCTTTGCCAGGTCCCATATCTACATAATTTTTTGAACATTTCCAGGAATGGTGAGTCCACCACTGCCCTAGGCAGCCTGTTCCAATGCCTTGCCACACTTCCAGTGAGGAAATTTTTCCTATTATTCAATGTAAATCTACCCTGGCACAGCTTGAGGCCATTTCCTCTCCTTGTGTCCCTGTTCCCAGGGAGCAGAGCCTGACGTCCCCCCCAGCTGTCCCCTCCTGTCAGGGAGTTGTGCAGAGCCAGAAGGGCCCCCTGAGCCTCCTTTTCTCCAGGCTGAGCCCCTTTCCAGCTCCCTCAGCTGCTCCTGCTGCTCCAGACCCTTCCTCAACTCTCTTCCCTGGACATGCTCCAGTGTATCTGTCTATCCAGGCCAAAGATGCTGTAGAGACACAGAGAAGATGCATCAAGAGTGGAGACTCCAGCCAAAAGAACTGACAGCAGAGCAAGATTCCTGAACCTGACCAACTGCAGTCCAGTGGACCTGGAAGACCTCAGCAGTGTAGGAAAGAGAACAGTGTGCCAGGGAAGAAGAGAGATGAGAGAGCCTGGAGAAATCTCTGGGGTGTGCAAAGACTGATCCCAGTGGGGATGGACCAGAAGGCTGCCCCATGGCACATCTGGATCACCTGCCCTGGGAGTGGCCAGAATGGGATATGGTCTCAGCCAGCTACTGACAGAGCACGAGGATCAGTTCTGCAGCAGCAGCACCCCAAGCCTGCTGGTAAGATGCCTGGAGAGACAGAGATTTTGTTTCTGGGTTTTGGAAAGAGCACATACCCAGCAGTTCCAGTTTCAGTGAGGCAGGCAGGGATTTGACTTGCTGCTCATCCATCCCAAGAGCTCCCCAGAGTGTAAGGAGAGGACCAGACCAAAGGGTTCATGAGCTTATGAATTTATCAGTGCACAGAAGGCCAGGAACTGCTCACCTTGCAGCAGCAGCATCATCATCGTCTCTGGGTGGTTGTGTGCAACAGGAGGGGTTTGAGCTCTGGTTTCAAAGGTTTGGGCAAGGCAGCTCTGAGGCAATGCAGGAGAGCAAACAGATAGCACCAGGCAGAAGGCCAGGATCCCCAAAACTGCCACTGCCCTCATTTGCACAGGGAGAGCAGCAGTGTGGGCTGGGTCAGCCAAGGTAGCTCAGTCCCAGGCAGCGATGGTGACAAATTGCAGGCAGATAGAGACAGGAGATCTGCCCTTGTGATACCCTTCTCTTTTGCAGCAATTGATGCCTTAGCGACTTCCTGAGCCAGGAGTGGTATGCATGTAACAGCCACCATGAGCCTGCCCTCAGTGAATTTGTCTAATCTCATTTCAAAGCTATGTGTATTTTTAGCCCACGCAGCATCCTGTGGCCATGAGCTTCACAATTTAATTACACGTCGCGTAGGATAGTAATGCCCTTGGTCTGTGTGGAGCCCAGCGCTGGCTCCTTTCATTCATAACATCTCCCTGTAACCCCAGCTTCCTGATTCCACTGGAATGGAAATGCTGGGACTCCTGTGACTGGCACCTTTTTAGCTGGAGGAGTCTTTGGAGGCAGGCAGCCAGGGCTGGCCTTGGTGGAACACATGAGGAGCTACAGAATCACAGAATCGCCCAAGTCTGAAGGGACCCACAGGGATCACCAAGTCCTGCCCCTGGCCCTGCACAGACACCCCAACACTCCCACCCTGGGCATCCCTGGGAGTGGTGTCCAAACTCTCCTGGAGCTCTGGCAGCCTCAGGGTTGTGCCCATTTCCTGGGGAGCCTGGGCAATGCCAGCACTTGGGAATGGCATGAATCTTCCCTCAAGCTGAAAGTGAACAGGATGCTTGTGCCCAGTGCAGATGGAGAGCCTTGGAGGGTCTGGGCTGGGTCATATTCCTTGCCAGCCTGCTTCAGCAGGGAGCAGATCTGGGAGACCTGTATGGGGCCTAGGAGTGAAATCAAGAGCTTTGTGGGCACTGAGGTTCCTGGGGCAGCTTGTGTCACCAGTTGGAGATGGCAAGCTTGGGGCTAGGAATCGGTGGGTGTGCACACAGGTGTGAGGCTTTGAGGCAAAGCAGGATCACAGAAAGAAGACAGGCAGATGAGCTGGGGCTGGGCTGGGACTGAGCAGAGCTGTAGCAGCAAAACCTGGAGTATTGCTGCTGTGTTTCCCTGGAGTGGGGCTGCCTGGAAGAGAGCAGCAATGTGTACCCTCAGGGCTTGTTCTGCCATTGCTGACAGGCTGGTCCAGGTGGTTGGTTTGGGACATCCACAGTACATGTGCTCAAATGAGATCGATTGTTGATAGCTGAGAAGCAGAGAATCTGCAGCTGCCCCATCCCTGGAAGTGTTCATCAGGCTGGATGCAGGCTTGCAGCAACCTGGAATAGTGGAAGGTGTCCATGTCCATGGTGGGGGATGGGACAAGAAGAGTTTTAAGGTTCCTTCCAACCCAAGCCAGCCTGGGCTGGAAGTGATCCTGTGATTAGCTCAGATGTAAACACCCCTCTCATGAGCCAAGGGGACACACCAACATTCAAACAGCGCTGCTTCAATAACCAGTGTCCAAATCTTTCCAGATAAGCTGAAGGGTTACAAAACAAGACAGACAAAGTGATGAGCTACAGAATAAGATACTTAATTTTAGTAGATTGTCCCATTCAACACACCCACAAAGCCTGGCTCCAGCCAGCTGCAGCATGGCCAGTCTCTAGCCAGGTCCAGCCAGTGCTCCTGGCATGGGAACAAGCATCAGGTTTATGTAGTCTTTTACTTGTGCTACCATTGCTTCTGGCTTGGTGCAGGAGTCAAGAACACAGCAGGAACCCTGGCGATGACCAGGAGAGGATGGGATGAGCTCTGTGGATGTCTGAAGTCACTGAGAAGCAGGACTGTAAGTCTGACTTGGTTAACTGAAGTTGGCTTGACTAACAAGGAATGTCCTTTGGTGCAGAACATCAATAAATGACTCCTCACTGGAAGAAAACTGCCAGCCCCCTGCTGCGACCTGGAGCAGCTTCAGGTCTGGGCTGTGTATCAGCACAGAGGGTTGTGCTCCTGCAGCAAGTGATGCCTTCCTCACTCTTCTCCAGCAAGGAACCCACAGCTTCTCTGTCTGCATCATCCTGCCTTCCAAGCCCTTAGATGCCACACGCTGTAAGGGATCACCTTTCATACCCCTTCCTCACCTTCACTCTCCAAAACATATTTCCTGTAGGGGGCCAGATGCTGGAGCAAGAAAATCTAGACAGTGCTGAATCAAATTTTTTAGAGGAATATTATATCACATTTTTTGTTGAATACAGGTTCAGACAATCAAGACTTGTTGTGAGTTTAGATCAAATTAAGGAAAGAGTTTCCTCTGTTCCTGACCAGTGGGGGAAGCAGAGCTGGAGACTCCATGCAGATGCCAAGGGAAAGCCCAGTTTCAAAGTTGCAGATGCAGTTGTCCCTCTCCAGTTCACTTCCAGCCTCTTGCAAACTGTGTCTGTGTCCCCCCTCCCATGGCACATGTCCTGGCTCCCATGGCATGCCGCAGTGGCTTGGCTCCATGTGCAGGGGCTGTCACTCCCACTGCTTGCTGAAACGGGGTGCAGAGGAAGCTTTGCCTGCCAAGGAGCTCACCAGGAGTCAGCCAGTGCTGGAGCTTCTCCCCTCCTCTGGCCACCCTACAGGCAGGCACTGGCCTCTCTGTCTGACAGTGCCTGTCCCCAGATGAGACCCCTGCTCTCCCCATCTGCGGTAGAGGATGCGGTGTTTGTGAAAAGGTCACTGTTTCTCCTGGGAGACCCCACAGCCCATGGAGGGCCCATTCAGGGTGGTATGAACAGAAGGGATTTGTCTTCTGGGTGGGAAGGCTCTAAAGAGCCCATTCTCACATTGAAACAGACATTTCACAGCTCTTCCCAGCTTGATGTTGCTCCTTCTCATGTTATTCCCTCCCTCTGCTCCTTCTTTGCTGATGCCCTCTGAAATACCCACCAGGATAAGGACTATGTCAGGGACCAAGGAGCTTCTGATGAAAATTAGCATCTTTTGCAACCATTTGCATGGGCTGAGGGGGAGCGAGATGTCCCAGGGCAGAGCAGCAGCTCCACACACCCACCAAGGGCTGGAGCCAGGCTCAGCTCCACTGCTCCTGCAGTTGAACTCCTTTGCCGCCAACTTTCCAGCCAGAGCGAATGACTGACAGAGACTGATGGTGTCTCTGCCTGTGTGTAATCTTAGAGCCGCCTGGATTTGGGAAATCTCTTTCATTGCTTTAAAAAAATAAGCAAGTGACTAGACTGAAGGGTCCCGATTAACTGGGAAAATCTGGGCTAAAATGCAAATGCCTTCTCAGGTTCTGGCCCTGTGAGACACAGGAGTCCCAGGGGAGGACGATGAAGCCCAGCTCAGGCAGCAGCACCCAAAGCATGGCCCAAGCCCTGACCACTGCCATGTCAACAGGTCCTGAACACGGAGCTCCCATCCAAGCCATCTTGTCTGGAGACATCTTGGGATGAGGAGCACTTGGTGGGCACTGGGATGTGCTGCTGGTCCTGCAAGCCCTCGCTGCCTGCTCTGGCCATGCTCTGGGATGCTCATTCCCCCTACTCCACAACAGCTGCTCTTCTCCAGGCTCCTCAGGCTCCAAGGGACAACCAGAACCAGTCAGAGATGACGTTATTACATTGAATTGTTATTCACAGGCCGACTTTCTCAAACAGGAATTTAGGGAGGATTTGGCACCCACCCCCTGGCTGTGCCAGCTCCCTTCTTGCCACGTCCCTGAGTCACCTGGCTCCGTGTTTATCTCCCTACATCTCCACAGCATCTCACGGACAAGTGTGCTGGTTAAACCATGACAACAAGTAAAGCTGGAGCTGAATCAAGAGAAAAGAAATAGAGTGGCAGAACACAGCTGAGAGGAGGCTGCATGGGTGCAATATAAACTCCCTCAGGGATTTGACCAAAGCCCAAGGAAAGCTGGAAAGCTGTCATTCCCACAGATTTTGAAGCAGGTAGCAGGACTTACAGTCTGCACACAGGAAAACTGGGATGCTGC
This sequence comes from Poecile atricapillus, assembly GCF_030490865.1. NCBI lineage: Eukaryota > Metazoa > Chordata > Aves > Passeriformes > Paridae > Poecile > Poecile atricapillus. The sequence continues at coordinate 1,439,344 of NC_081262.1, read as the reverse complement.
TCAGTGTCTTGAGTTAGAATGACCTTTGTCAAATGTATAACCTTGTCTCCTGTAGCTGAAATAAATTTAATTTTCAGGCTGAAGGAAAAAATTCCAGATGAACCATGTGCAACAGGCAAGTTTCTTGTCTGGGAACAAGGCTGTGAGAGAAAACAAAAGATAGGCTATTCAGAGCTGGTGTGACCCACAGCACTGGGCTGCAGAGGATGTTCTGAGTTGGTACCAGTTTCCCTCCTTAGACTGTGAAATGGGTGAAAAGAAATCTATTCCATGAGGAGAATCCCTTGAACACCAGCATCCCTGCTCTGCCCCTCCTGGCTTTGGGTTGGGCTTTGTTGAGGGATGAGGTGGCTCAGTGTTAATCATTCTCAGGGGCACAGCAGACTTCCCTGGGATTTAAATATAAAAGGATTTTCCCTCTTGCTGCTAGTGTGGAGTCAACCCTGCCAGCATTGTGGAGCAGAAGGAATGGACCAGAGGGAGATGTGACTGGATATCAGGAAAAGGTTCTCCCCCCAGAGGTGCTGGCACTGCCCAGGCTCCCCAGGGACTGGGCACAGCCCCGAGGCTGCCAGAGCTCCAGGAGTGTTTGGACACAGGGTGGGATTGTTGGGGTGGCTGTGCAGGGCCAGGAGCTGGTGATCCCTGGGGATCTCTTCCCACTCAGGATCTTCCATGATTCTATGAAAAGTGACCTCCCCATGGACAGCACAAGGCCACATGCTGACATAAGATCCTGTTTTCCATCCTGTGTCAGCTCATGCCTCCTGCTGCTTTCCATTAGCTTCTTCTGGGCAGGGACCCCTGTCACTGCAGTGAGAAATGTCCCTCCTGGAGCTACATGAAACAGGAGGGACCAAACCCAGGTACCCTAGAACTGACTTTTGTCCCACAGGAGAGGCACCAGGATTTGAGGTACTAACCTCTGAACACTCTCCTAGGATTGCTCTGGCCCCCACAGACTTTGATTTAGTGGGCACTGGGCCCAGCTCCTCAAAGTCACTGAGGTTCCCTAACTCCTGGCGGTTTAACCTGTCAGACCCTCCTAACCTTTCCCTCTTCTGATGCTTTGATGATGGAGGGGAGCAGTGTTGGAAGGGTGTCTCTCCTTGGGAGAATCTCTGGGATGTACCTTCCCAAGGCTAGTGAGTAGGTTGGAGTGGCTCTGTAGGAAAGACCCAGCAAAGGCTATGCATGTGTGTGAGCTTGGAGCAAGGTGCTCTGAGACCCCACAGTGTCCTGGAGCACAAATCCCCCACTGTGTCAGCTGGCAAGGCAGTCCCACAGGCAGAACCCCAGCATGGTTATGGGAGCACCTCTTGAGGCCACCCACCAGGGCAATATTTGAAGAAGAAAAAAGTCAAAGAAGATAAAAAATTCCTAAAAAGTTAAAAAGACCTTGAAGAGGAAAAAGAAAGATGCAAAAAATTCGCCCATGCACATTTACCTTCAGTGCAGCTCCCAAGACACATCCCCTTTGCCAGGGGAAGATGGGGTGATTTTAGCAGAAGGTGACTGGGGCCACCTTCCTGCCATCCCATATCCTACCCCATCCCATTCTCCTGAAGAGAAACATATGAGCTGGTGAGTAACTTCATTAAAACCAGGATTATTGAACAACTTACATAAATTAAACTTCAGTAGCTCTGTGATGAACATGAGGGACACTCTGTGTGTCCATGTCCCATTCACCCAGCCCTTATGGTGACATTTTTTCCCCGGGAGAATTTGGCCAATTAAAGACACATTATGAAGAGCTGCCAAGAGATCACCAGCCCTGGTGGCTGTGTGGCCTTTGCTGTCCCTGTCACCTTCACCAGGATTTGGGAGCAGCCAGCTGCTGTCAGGCCCTGAATGTGCCCTGCTCACAGCAGACAGCAGGAGCCAGCCAGCCCCTGAGCTGGTGCCGAGGCTGCCCATGGAGCCCTGCCAGCCACTTGCCATGTCAGACTTGGAGAACTGCTCCTTTAGACTCACTGACGAGAGCAGGGTAATGTATTTCTACTGGAAAATAAACATATCTCTAATGAAAACCTGGCAAACCCTGGGGTTTGTTTTTTTTTGTTCTTTAAGTGAAAATTAGGGTTTTTGTCTTGTCAAACCCAAGCCTTTCCTCATATTTGCCATGTCAGCCCATAACCATTATTTCTCAAGCATAAAGAGATCCTGGAAAACTTAAGCACACAGAAACCAGCATAAAAAATACAACCAAAAGAGACAAAATACATTTGTCTGGAAGTTGTGTTCCCCTCTTCTATTTTCCTCTTCTCTTTCCTTCTTCTCTTTTTCTCTTCTCCTCTCTCTCTCTCTTCAAGTGTCTTCAATTCTCTCCTCTCAGTCTCATCTTCCCAAGTGTGGGCTTCCTGTGCTGCTTTTGGCAAGAGACTTTTCCAAGGTTTCAGGTGTGGATATGAAGATTCTGCACCTACAGCTGAAAGAATAGGAACAACTTCATAACAAGCACAGTTCCACTCTGTATCTTTTTATCTGGCTTTGAGTTCAGTTAGTGCTGTCCAACACAATCTAAAGGATAAAACACTGTCAGATGAAAAACTTTGTTAGAAAGAGAGCATCACTGATGCTTTGCTGCTGATTGGAGTTTACCTGCTTACAGACTTCCAGTGAAAACGAAGTTTCAAACATGAACTCAAAATGCCCTTTGTCACAAAAATCTTCAGGTCTTCTTTAGCTGGTGAAAGGATGCCACATAAGGAAAAGAAGCAAAAATAAGCAGCTATTATAAGTAACCATTTTAGCCTTTCAGAAAGTGCCTTTAACATCACATCTTTCTTCTTACATAGAATTATTTTGATAACGCTTTTCTATATGGGATATGTATCCTTTCCAACTTGAAATCCTTTAATTAAGGGCTAGACTGGGAGCTGGGCTGTGTGCCCACAGGGAGAGGTGAGAGGGAAGGTGCACATGAATGCACAGCACTGCTCAGCCTCTTGGTCCTGGGAAGGGAAGGGAAGGGAAGGGAAGGGAAGGGAAGGGAAGGGAAGGGAAGGGAAGGGAAGGGAAGGGAAGGGAAGGGAAGGGAAGGGAAGGGAAGGGAAGGGAAGGGAAGGGAAGGGAAGGGAAGGGAAGGGAAGGGAAGGGAAGGGAAGGGAAGGGAAGGGAAGGGAAGGGAAGGGAAGGGAAGGGAAGGGAAGGGAAGGGAAGGGAAGGGAAGGGAAGGGAAGGGAAGGGAAGGGAAGGGAAGGGAAGGGAAGGGAAGGGAAGGGAAGGGAAGGGAAGGGAAGGGAAGGGAAGGGAAGGGAAGGGAAGGGAAGGGAAGGGAAGGGAAGGGAAGGGAAGGGAAGGGAAGGGAAGGGAAGGGAAGGGAAGGGAAGGGAAGGAGCCTTTGGCTTTCATGGTGGACCTTGCAGACAGAATGAATCCTTAAATTTCCTGCCTAGGGGCTTGTCTTCGTTCCCCCTTACCCCCTTGGAAACTTCAGAAGAAGACTAAGTGAAATGATTCACAGTGGCTAGCACAAGAGTAGGGCAGTTAGCCCACTGCAGTCTTCCAAGCCCCCTGCAGACATTGGTACCTTCCCCCCACTAACCCTGGGACATGCCAAGCACCATTTTCCAGGACTATTGCCTCCAGAAGAAGAAATCTGCTCCAGCCCACCCTGGAGAGCCTCTCCTCTCCCATGGGGGACCTGTCAAAGCAAGGTGAGAGTGGCCAGAGCAAAGACATCTTTGCCCAGGGAGGGATGATTAAGAAACATGTTTATCAAGTCCAGGAGACAGCTGAAGGAGTTAAGTTACTTGAGTGCTTTGGGATCCTTCAGGATGAAAAATGCTGTATACATGTCGGATTTTATTATTACAATTACAGTCAGATGTTAATCACCCCACCAGGATTTACTCAGGCAGCAGTGCCAACAGCAGTACATCTTGCTGAGTAATTGCCCCCTTCCTGACTCTTGTGTGTCTCTGCCCTGAGCTGCTTCTCATTTCTGTGTTTGCTTTAGTCCTGACACTGCTGAGAGAGCTGCATTTTCCCATCCAGCAGCAAGGGACGGCAGAGCGCATCTTGCACATTCAGGTTGCCTTCACTTCAAGCACAGCATGTGCACGTGGGTCAGAAAATAGAAAATGAGAAAGTTTTATGGATCATATTTAGCCTCAGGGGATAGCAATACCCATCTCTTTTGCAAATTGTTGAGAGCTAATGCTGAAAAAGCTGGGAAACCATACAGTTCCATGGGTCTAATTGCAGAGTATGTGTGAGCCAAATGAGTGAACGAAAGCTCCAAGTTCAGAAAACCAAGCTGGGATCATGAAAACAGAAATACAGAGCGAGGGAAGAAAGGTTAGATAGATTTAAACCCCTGCACACAGTAAATTGCTGAATGCATTGGGATCCCACGCTGGCACAGCAGCTCTGTCTTCCCAGTGTCCAGCAGATGCAGACTCAGGGCTGCACGTCCAGCCTCTCTGTTTTAGGGTTTGATTTTAGGTGTGATTTGGTTTTGTTTCCTGTCTGTACCCAACATTTGGCATTTCTGGGATGATGAAGAGCCAGAAGGCGAGGGAGATGCTCTGTTACTTAGTCTAGTAAGTGAAGCCAGCTCTGTACAACCCCCAGCATGTGCCAGAGAGATGCTCTGGGCTGACCTGTCGCTGCAGCCCCTCACTTTGCTAGGTCAGAAACACACTGCGATGAGAAACTGGACCCACAATCCACCTCAGTCCATCTGAACCCTGCTTTGGCTCCAGTGGGTAACTGGTTATCTCATGGCTTTGGGAGAGAGTGACTGGCATGGGCAGGAATGTTCTTACACACTGTCAGCCTGGAGGAACCAGCTGTGTGTCCAATTTCTGGATATTGTTCAAGTGTGAGCTCAGTGCTCAGCAATGTGGAGGTAAAGGAGGTGAGGAGGGTTTGGGGTTTTGCACTGTTGACACACACCAGGCTGGCAGTCTCTGTGCCTCAAAGGCTGTGGGTCCAGCTTTTCTCCAAAAAAATGATGTAGCCCCACACAGCTGAGAAGGAGGTGAAGGAAGAGCCAGTGTTTTAACCTGGCTGGTTATCACACCATGTTGCACTGAGGGATGCAGGGACACTTTCTCTCGAGTGAGTGATGCTTCTGGAAGGTTGCCGGCTCCCTTGCAGAGGGTGCCGAGATGCTGATGCTGGAGTGGTCACACCCTGATGTGCTGTCCCAGAGGGGCGCTAGGGACACGGTACCCTATTCTACTAAAGCTCTTTGTAAAGCTGGAAGCTGGTTTGATGGCGGCCGGGCTCCTGTGGAGAAGCAGACGCGGGGCAGCAAAGCAGCCGTGGAAGGCAGAGGCAGAATGAGGGTCCCGCTACCCGGGGGCCCGCGAGGTGCCCGGACCCGAGGCTGCTGCGGTGCCCCGCTGCTCCGGGGCCATCGCCTCCAGCCCCGTGCCGTGCTCGCTGCTGGGATGACGGCTCCCGGCGAGCCCGGGGCCGCAGGTGGGACACGGCTGAGCGGAGGGGGGTGGGCGGCTCGGGGGGTGGCGGCAGGAGCCGGCTGTCACTCACTGCGAGGTGAAAGTGCCGGGGGGGCGGGGCGGCCCCGCGCCGGGCGCGTATTTAACTTGGGCGGCAGCGGCGGCGCGGCAGAGCGCGGCGGGCGGCGGCGGCGGGCGGGATAGCGGGTGACAGCGGCGACACTGAGCCGAGCCGAGCCGGGCTACACCGCACCGAGCCAGCAGCGCAGGGCACGGAGCGGAGCCGCGGCTGGATGCGCTGAGCGCGGTGGGGACGATCGGGTCCCCGGAGCACCGGCAGCGGCAGCGGCATGGGTCGCCGGAGCTGCTGCTGAGCGGCGGCCGAGCCCGCCCCTGCCCGTCCCCGCCGAGGAGCCGCCAGGAAATAGGGACGCGCCGCCTCGCCGGTGCCGGGGACACCCTCCGGCCCCCCAGCCCCGTCACGCCGAGGATGCCCCGGGGGCCCGCGGGCCGCCCCCACCGCTCACCATGAGGAGGAACCCGGCCGGGCCGCGGGCGCTGCCGCCGCCGCCCGCCGCCGCCTGAGCCCCGTGCCCCGGCCGTGCCCGCGCAGGGGCCGCTCGAGCGCCCCGGCGCCGTGACCCTCCTCCCGCCCCCTCGCCCGGCGCGCCCGGCTATAAAGGAGGGTTTTATTCTCGGGCTCCGGTCTCACGCCAAACCCTGTCACACCGTCTAGACGAGCTGTCGTGGGGCTCGGCCCAGCTGTCACCATGGCGATGGAGACGAGTCCGCTGTGAATTTTGAGGGGGAGCGAGCGAGCGAGAGCGGCGGCGGCAGAGGAGGAGGAAGGCTCGGCCGCCGCCGTGCCCTGCCCTCCCCCGCGGGGGAGGCTCGGACCCCCCGGCGCTGCCGACCGCGGCTGGAGCCGGCCCGGCGGGGAGCCCCGGGAGCCAGCGGCCGCGGGCGCGGGGCGAGCCTCAGATGCGGCTGTCACACAACCCCGGCCGGGCTATTTAAAGTAACGGGCCCCGCCGGACACTGGTGTCTCTGCCTATTTATGAGCCCCCGGGAGCCGGCGGGCGCCGCCGGGCAGCGCTAGGAGCCGAGGCCACCGGGAGCAGCGCCGGGGCCCGCCCGGAGCATGACGGCGATCCGGGCGCTGCTGCTCTGCCTCTGCCTGGGGCTGCCGGCGGGCGGGCAGCCCTTCCTGCGCCTGCGACCCTCGCCCAGCGACAACCTGCCCGTCAAGGACATCGTGGAGCACCCGGACCCCGAGTACGACCCCAAGGAGCAGGACCTGGACGAGAGGACGCTGAGAAAGAAGCTGGGCAGCCATTTCGACCCCGGCTTCATGGCCGTGGCCGTGCCGGGGCCGGCCAACGCCTCGGGCGCCGCGGCGGCGGCGGGGCGGGGGCGGGCGGCGCTGCCGGCCGAGCTGCGGCGGCTGGAGCTGGGGCCGCCCCGGGGCCCGCGCCTGCGGCTGGGCAAGAAGGCGCGGCGGAAGGTGCTGCAGTGGCTGTGGGCGCACACCCACTGCCCCGTCCTCTACGCCTGGAAGGACCTGGGGGTGCGCTTCTGGCCGCGCTACATCAAGGAGGGCAACTGCCTGGCCGAGAAGTCCTGCTCGCTGCCCGAGGGCATGTTCTGCAAGCCCGTCAAGTCGGTCACCAAGACCTTCCTGCGCTGGCACTGCCAGGGCTGGTCCAGTCAGAAGTACTGCACTTGGATCCCCGTGCAGTACCCGCTCATCTCCGAGTGCAAGTGCTCCTGCTAAGCCTCCCCGGCCCCTTGCACTGCCGCCCTCCTCCTCCGGATCACTTTAGGGGGGGAGGTTTTTCGGGTGGGTTTTTTTTTGGGGGGGTGGGTATTTTTGGGATAGTTTTTTTAGGGGTGGTTTTTTTTTCCCCACCCCCCAGAGCGAAGTGGGAGAAGATGAACCGCTTTGGGGTTTTGGGTTGTTTTCTTCTTGTTTTTTGGTTTTGTTTTGGTTTTTGTTTTTTTTTTTTTTTGGTTAATTTTTTGGGTTTTTGTGATTTTTTTTTTGTTGTTGTTCTTGTTTGATTTTTTGTTGTTAATCTTTTTTTTCCCTTGGACTTATTTTAATGTTATTTTATTCAAAAGGGGGAAAAGCAAACCCAGGAACTGCAGGGCAGGCCAAAGGCACAGTAAAGCACTACAATCAGATGTTTATTTTTATACGTATATAGCCTTCTAACAAAAGGAAAATTAAAAAAAAAAACCTGGAAAAAAAAAAAAAAGGAAAAAAAAAACCTACCAGCCGTGTAAATAGAGAGATTTTAAAGGAAATGGGGGAGAAATTGCAACTGTTTTTTTATTATTATTATAATTATTATTGTTATTATTATTATTTTAAAGACATAGGACCACATTTTAAACCCATCCCCACAGAACCCAAGCACTTCCCTGCCAAAGGGAAGGGCAGAAATTTCTTGTAAAGATGTTTTTATCAAAAGGAGAAAAGGGGCGGGGGTGTAAAAAAATGAAAATCAAGAACCACAGCATCCCTGAACGTTTGTTTCTCTGTGCTGTATTTTTTTTTTGTCTTCTCCAGATCTTGTCACTGATGTTTGAACTAATTTGCCAAGCGCTCTAGGGTTTTTTTAAAAAGTGTATAACAATTAATTAAGAAGGAAATTTTAAAGAAAAGTACAAATCTATGAAAGAGTGGAATTGTTTTGTTGTGTGGGAATACATATAGTCATGTAGAGATGTTAAAGGAAATTTTCTGTGTACAGTTTATTTATTTTTAACTTTTGTGTATAGGGAAAAAAAAAAAGCTAGAGATTATGCCAGAAACTATTGGAAATGTTTACTTGAATATTCCTTTAAAAACATATCATTGTAAATATGAGCTATCACTGATCAAAACATTTTTAGCAATAAACTCTATCTTTGAAGAAAAAACCCCGTGCTGCGCTCCAGCTGCCGGGGAGACCAATGGAGACTCGGATTCTTGCTCAGAGCAGGTGATGAGTAAAGGGCTTTGCCTGGGCCATGCTGGTGCAAATCACGAGATGCCCCAAAAGTCGGGACAGCTCCACCGGCTTCTGTCTCTCTGGGATCCCGCTCTGGGATTTCTTTGCGTGTATAACCTGTTGGGTAGAGAGAAAAACACCGACTGGAGAGAAATGTCTCGTAACGCATAAAAGAGCTTCGATGTCCCGGACTGGAAGTGTCATCTGAAGTCCTTGGGAGACTCCATGCTCTGCAGCTCTTGGATTTGGCTCTCCCGCTGGCAAGGAAGCGGTCGAGGTTACTGCCCCGGCCATCAGAGCGCCTGACACAGCTTGGCAGCCCCACGTGTGTCAGAACAAATGCTTTTTCTCGGCTGCCGCTACAAGCAAAGGAGGGAAGGATGGAGATGAGCCCTGCACCCTGCCATGCTGCGCGACAGAGCCCTGGGTCTGGCATCCCTGCCCGCGGCGTCCCTGGGTGTGTGCGGGGGGCAGCAGCAGATGGTGTGGAGTGCCCGCAGCTCCTGTGCCGGGGCCAGGCCGATCCCTGCACTCCCACCGGAGCTCATGGAGCAAGGGCGAGGCAGAAACAGGATGGCTCCACACGGGCAGGCTCCGACAGCTGGGCTGGGGAGGAGCCCAGCACCTGAGACCGAGGGCACTGACAGTGCGAGCCCGCTACTGATGGAGATCTGTCGGTCTGTCAGTCGGTCAAAGGGCTTGGAGTGCGGCCCTGATGGGCTGCCAGGTCATTCCCCTGCGTGTTCTGCATGGGCTGCTGTGCTGGAGGGGAAGGTCTGGCCATTCCCACTGGTGTCTGAAATGTGCCCGGCATCCCTGAGGAACAAACTGCTGCCAAAGGCCCTGGCCAGTGAGAAGTTCTCCCCCAAGGCAGCTGTGAAGCAGCAAGGAGACCCTGCCCCACTCCAGCTTGGCATGCAGCACAGGAGAGCAGCATGATACCAAGCCCATGGGAAGGCACCAGGACCCTCCAAGAGGTCTGGCTTGTAAATCTGCATCATTGTCTGAGGGGACTGAGGTCCAGCAAGTCCCATGAAGCAGGCCTGCAGAGCCTGGAGGTCACAGACTGGAGCTAAAACAGGGAGAGAGTTGTTGAGATGGGCATGGTGGGGACAAGGCAGGAAAGACAGTGACATCCAATAGTCCACATCCCTGCAGAGCACTGCAGCAATCCCCTCATCCATGCTTGAGGAGGCAGGCTGGCCTTTCCACACATTTGTCAGTGAGGGACTGGGGAAGGGGGGGATGCAGAGGGCAGGGTGAAAAGGAGACTTCGGCAAAGACAATGTGCAAAACATCAGGGGCATTTCAGAGAGAAAGGGGAAAGCTCATTTTGCAAGAGGAACAACATCTGTGGTGTGGGGGCTGAACATCTGTAGGAGGGAGCATGGGGGGAAGGCATTCTGGGAAAATATTTCTGACATAATCCCAACAGTATCTGGTGTGTTGGGATTTGGTTACAAATGGCCCTCTAACGTCTTTGTGCGTTTTGTTCTGCTGGTTCAGGGGCACACAGAGACCCCTGCTTTGTGCTAACCTGGGAAATAAACCATTCGCTGGGCTCAATGGCCGAGTTCAGTTGCGCGGGGAAGGGGGGTTGGGAAAGGGGAAGGCGAGATTTGTGTGAACTCAGCAAAAACCAACCTAAAAGCCTCCATGCCATGTGCTGGAGGGAGGAGGGGGGCTGCTTCCGTCTCTGGGGAGAACTCAGTGGTCCCGCTCGAGATGATGGCTTGTCTGGAGGTGAAAGCACGAGAGCTTACAGCCAAGGTGCTCGGTGAGGGCCAGGGCTGGGGAGTGCAGAGCAGCCCCGTAGGGTGTGTGCCAGCCCACCTGGCCCTGCCTTGCCAATGTGGCACAGCGCTGGACCACGGTCACCTGGTGCTTATGTGCGGTGCCCTCATGCCGAGGAGCTTGGCTGCCCTGCGAGGCGGTGTGTGACGGGCGTGTGACGGCCGGGCTGTGGGCGTGATGGCTCGCCTCAACTGCTGAGCCTCAAAGGAGAGGAAGACAAAGGGGAACAAGCCTGGTTCTTTGGTGCGGTTATTGCATTGTCTCCCCAAGCTGCTTGTGATTAAGGGATGAGCTGCAGGGGGAAAGGGGCAGAACAGGCAGAAGCGGCTGAACCCCAAGATGTGGTGGGTGCCGGCTTCTGAAGACACGGGCCTTTCCCACTCTGTTCTGGGGTCATGGCCTGGGAAAAAGGGCTGGAGCCCACTGAGGGTGGGTACCATCCTCTAACTGGGGTCCCGCCTGTCATTGCATTGTCAAAAGCCATGCATGGCCATGGGCACTCACTGACAGGGCTGTGAACCCCCACTCCTGGGCACTCAGCTGTTCCTCCCCTCTGCTGCTGCTGGCAGGGGAACCGTGCCCATGCCCTGTGGAGCCACAGTGAGCCCCAGTGTCCCTTCTCTACACTGAGTCTCCACACTTAAGCAGAAGGTGGTTATCTGGAGGATCAGCCTTTTAACCACTTCTGCCTTCAGGCTGGACAGAGTACAGTGAAGGAAGTTCCATGGGACCCAATGGATGTCCCATGCCCTGCAGGCACATGTCCCTTAGAACAACAGGAAAGCAAAAGCAGCTTTCCACAGACAGCACTGGCCAGAGCTCACCTGCTCTAACACCACATGCTGTTCAGGGGCAGCTCCCTTGGCTGGATCACATCAGGATCTCTTCCTTGTAGTCCCCACAAAGGCTGACTGAAGAAAAGAGCCCCTCTCTCAGGTCTGTGGAGGTCTCCATCTCTTCCTTCTGCATGTCAAGGGCCTTCTATCACTTGGTGAATTGCTTTCCCATACATGAACCCCAAATTTGGATTATCCTGTTTCTCTTGAGAGAGAGAATGAGTTCAGGATGTCTCCTGACACTTGACTCAATGCAATGAAGTCACTTTTCCATTCCTCTTTCACATCCCAGTTTGGTTTTGACACCAGCAGCAGGTTAGAGACCTTTTGTCTCATTGGCAAAAGGTATTTCATCCCCATTTTCTGCCCTGTTTAGCTCATGTCCTTTCAACTAAGGCCAGTGTCCAGGAATGCAGTTTCTGTCAGCACTCCAGCTCTGCCAAGGTAACTCAGATTCACCAGGCCAGAGCTCGCAGATGTTCAGTGCCAGCTCTTGAGATATCTGATGCAGACCCAGGTGATGAGTGATGCAGACCTAAGCCCATCACTCATCATTCCTAGAAAGGCAGACAAATGGACTGGAGGTAGTAATTGCCCTCCTCAAACGTTAAAGCCCAGGCTAAACCTTTTCTCAACATGCAAAATCACGTTCATCTCCTCCTCCAGCATGAGCAAAAGTTGTCAATCTGCTTCGTAGCCTGTCATGGCCACCAGGAGCTATCAGGGAAAGCCAGTGTCTGGTGACATCTCCCTGGTGACAGCTGCTGGTCAGGAGCTCCAGCTGAGCTGGACCTACTTCCTCAGGCACCTCCAGCTCCTCATTCATCACCTCAATGAAAATCAAGCCACGCTGCTGAGGTTAATAGTGCCAGGGTGTACTGTGCTCAATGATCTCAAAGGTCTTTTCCAACCTCAGTGATCCTGTGCTGATCACAGGTGTGTCCTGCAGGGTGGGCAGAGGTGGGCTCATCTCACCATCTCCTCAGGGCTACTGGGTACAAGGATGGGGTTCTGCTTTCTCTGTGCAGAACATACCCCAAGGTGCCTTTCCACTTGTGTGCAGTTCTCCTTCGCTGTGTCCATGTACAGCAAACCCAACCACGTGCCCAGCTGCTGCTCGGCAGAGCAGGACCCTGAGGGGCTCCAGAGCTCTCCAGGAGGGAGCGTAAGGCTTTACTCACTGACACTCCAGAGGTGTCAGAAGGGCTGCTGGCTCATCTGCAAAAGCCATGCACGAGCCTCCCCTCCCCCTCGGTGATTAAAACCAAACATTAACAGCAGCAGCATCCCAGGGACATGGCTGCTTTTTGGCGTTAGCTATTTGGTATTCTGCCCAAAACTGTCAGACACCCCGTCAAGGAGACGGGACGGTGTCATGTGGCACCGGGAGCCCAATCAAAGACACAGAGCCACGAAGAGCAAATCACGAGGAGCTGGGAGGCAGCTCTTGCGAACCGGCCATTGGCTAAAATGGCCCTTTCAGAAGGATGGTGAATGAATCCATTCACAAAAAAAAAGAGCAGGGCCTGTTTGCAAACAGCAAAACAGTCTACATATTTTACTTTTTTTGTCTGGATGAGTCTGACCCAAACCCTGAAACAGATGTGTGGGATGTGGCTGTTGCAGCCATGTCCAAGCCCATCAGTGAATTTCAGTGAATTGATTCTGCCCATCTGTTTGTAGGCCCCACCATTCTTCCCAAGAAACCTCAATCACTTGCCCAAAGAACCTTGGCTTCCTACCGGGCACCCTGGAGTGGGACACAGACCACCAAGGGCCTGTGGACCACTGCTGGGGTATGGTAGGAGACCCTGCTCTCCAGAATCACACTGATACCCTAAAAAGGGAGAGGAGTCCTCAGAGAAGCCCGTGGTCCCAGCAATATGACAGAGCATGTGATGGGAAAGACTCCTTCCTGCATCTGGAAGCTGGGAGTGATATCCAGATATGGGACATGGTTGCTCATAGACCACCTGACTAGGTCAGCCATGTCCTGTCCTTTGTCGCCTGTGAACATGGTCCATGGAAACCAGTGGAAACCCCATGCTGGAGAATGAGAGCAAGGTGCCCAGCCAAGCTCACTGCCCACCCCCCCCCTCCCCCCCATTTTAGGTAAGATTTGGACATTTCCCCAGGGGGTCTTGCATACCACTAAAAGAAGCTGGGCCTTTGGAGCCAGTGCTGCCAGAGCTGCTGGGGGTCCACAGCAGGGACCCTGGAATTCCCGGGATGCTAATTCCATGCACTGAGCAGCAGCATGTCCAGTGCTCCTTGTAGCTCCTCTGCCTCAGCACTGAGTGCTTTGGAGGCAGCCTTTGGGGAGATACCAGGAGGCAGAGTGGAGCAGAGGAAAGCTGAGAAGGGAAATAAAGGCCACATCCCTGGGTGCCATGGCAGGACAGCCTTTGGAGAGCCAGCTCTGAGTCTAGGATGGGAAATGGAACAACAGTGCCAGAGAAAAAAGTTCCTTGTCATGAATGCTGGATCATATACAGGTGTTTGAGCCCATTAGCTTCTTGAAGGGTTGTGCAAGAGCCATCAGATCCCCTCTGAGGCTGGCTGTGTCCTCAAGCATTGTCTGGTCTGTTTCCATCACATTTGCTGCCAAAAGACACTTTCTCTCCAGGAGATGGTACTAACAAAGGACTGGAACTCCAGCCTTGGCTCAGTTTATCTACTTTATTGGGACAGAGACCATATTTCATCCTAGAGCTGAGATTAAGCACTGAGCTGCACTTGGTGTTCTGCTCTTTGACCATATTTTAGGAAAAAGCCTACATTTGTCTCCCCTCTTCCCACCCTGGAACTGCAGCCAGCAATCCTCTTGGACACCTCTTTGAGCCAGCAAAGGCACTGTCAGCGTGTAGCCATCAAGCTGGATAAAGAAGGACACTAATAAAGAACGTGGTGATGGTGTTTGTGAAGTCGTGGTACCCAACAGAACCTGGGCTGAACTGTAGCAGGAGGTGCCCTCTGCCCAGGAGGACCGGGCTGCACCGTGCTCAGCGGGAACAGTGGACTCGGCTTGCTCCAGGACACTGCTCTGGGGGTCCCAACGCCGGCTGATGAAGGGACCACTGGCCAGACACGGCACGGTGGTGTCCTCCGTCTCCCGGAGCTCCCCGGGTGTTCCTGTCCCGGTCTCCCGGAGCTCCCCGGGTGTTCCTGTCCCGGTCTCCCGGAGCTCCCCGGGTGTTCCTGTCCCGGTCTCCCGGAGCTCCCCGGGTGTTCCTGTCCCGGTCTCCCGGAGCTCCCCGGGTGTTCCTGTCCCGGTCTCCCGGAGCTCCCCGGGTGTTCCTGTCCCGGTCTCCCGGAGCTCCCCGGGTGTTCCTGTCCCGGTCTCCCGGAGCTCCCCGGTGCCGCTGTCCGCGCTGCGCCGCTCCCGCCCGAGGGCGCTGAGGGCCCGGCCCGCGCTCACCGGGACGGCGGCGCCACCTGGCGGCCGCTCGGGGCAGGCGGCACCAAAACGGGGCTCGGAGCCCTGAGGGGCCCCGGGATCCAAAACGGGGCCCGGGATCCAAAACGGGGCCCGGGATCCAAAACGGGGCTCGGGACCCAAAACGGGGCTCGGAGCCCTGAGGGGCCCGGGATCCAAAACGGGACTCGGGACCCAAAACGGGGCTCGGAGCCCTGAGGGGCCCGGGATCCAAAACGGGGCCCGGGATCCAAAACGGGGCCTGGGACAGAAAATGGGGCTCGGGACCCAAAACGGGGCCCGGGATCCAAAACGGGGCTTGGAGGTACCTCCATAGGAAGCGGGGGGATGCACCACCTCAAGCATGCAGCCATGGGACATGAAAGAGCCTCTGCCAAGTGCCCTGGGGGAGAAGCACTGTGGGGGAGCCGGGCAGGAGCTCGTCCCTCCGAGGGAGCTGTGCCGTCCTTTGCAGCCCCGGAGCTTGCAGTGCTGAAGCTTTGTGCCCCGGTGGGATGGGACATGTTGGACATGCAGCAGCTTTCCAGGAATTCCAGCTTCGCAGCAGCCACTGCTGACCCTGGGGTCCCATTTGGGCCACCCCACGGTGGCAGGAGACTGTTTTTCCTCTGGAGGCTGCAACAGCAGCAGACAGATGTAAGAACTCCAAAGTTTTCCATGACTCTCCTCTGGGCTGAAGCAAATTTGTTCTTCATGAGGAGTTTTAGCATGCCTGGACTATAAAGGCTGGCCATGGGGGCTGGCAGAGCATCCCCCCATCCTCCCAAAGGGAGCTGTGGAAGAAACACAGCCAAAGATATCCTGCACAGAATAAAGGACATAATCCTCAGTGAGTGTTCCGAGTGAAGTGGGATTCATCCAGGCCCCTCTATCGCTATTCCATACAGGCCGAATGTCTGTGCACAGTTGTTGTCCTGGGCTAGGTCCAACTCTGTTGTCCAGCTCAGTTACTTCAATAAGACTTCAAATTGCCTAACAAATACCACATAAATGTTTAAACCCTGAGAATTTGTACTCTGGGTTCAAAATGTGATTTATCTTCATCTTCTCGTGCCCACGAGATTTATCAGCCCAAATTAAGGGAATGGCTGTTCTCTTTAAAGTGTGGTTCTAGTCAGAAAAACCAACTGGAGTCTCCTCTCAGTGAGTCAAACACATGGCCAAACCAGAAGGGAAAAATTGAGAAACATTTTTCTAAAAACATCCTTATGTTTTTTGGTCAGAAATTTTTGAAGCATAGCTGAATTTAGAAACATTCAACCAACTGTAGTGAGACAGGAATCAGGAAAATAATTGTGAAAATTCAGTCAGGCTTTTGTCCCTCTGTTCTTCTTCAAAATTTTATATTTTTATGTCATTTTTCATCAAAAAGTGCTGGCAAGGACTATGTGGCACATCTGCCTAAGAAAGGCCATTTGCAAACCTCGCTCCCGTGTGGCACAGACAGGAGGTGACTCTGTGGATGCCTACACAGGAGAATAAGAGCTCTTGCTCATATGCTCTGGGCAAACCTGCTGAAACATAGTGCCTTATTTACCAGTGCACTCCTCTATACCCAGGACTAATTCCTGCTAACAAACCTCATGGACTTATAGTTCCAGTCATGTCTGCCCTGCTTCTTTCTTTCCTCTTCTGTGACTCTGAGCTCCAAGGGGAGAGGATGGCTCTGCTGTGCCCTGAGAGCTCTTGGAACACAGCCAGGGAATCCCCAGAGCAAGGATTCAGAGAACATGGAGTTCCTTCTCCTCTCCTAAAAGCTCTTCAATTTGATCTCCAAGGTGCAGGTCATGATCAGAAGGACAAGTCAAAAAAAACCCCAATCTCCAACAGTGTAAAACCTCAAACAAGGCAGAGCAGATGGAGAAACACTCAAGATGAGCCACTGAGTAGTTGCCACTAGGATCCAGAGAGACCGGCTTTGGCAACATCTGTTATTAAGGCAGTGCCATACTGTTAAATGTACCTCATCTGGAGGTGGGAAGGCATGAGTTGGGTGCAGAGACAAATGCCAGAAGGAAACAGCTTCAGGAACTGCATTTGGCATTGGCAGGAAACTTTTTTAGACCAAAATTACATTGAAACCATATTATTTTTCTGCCTGTGCAATTTCCCAACAAATTAAATTGTAGAAAGAAAGTCATGATGGGGATTTTAGAGGTTTCTCCCAGACAGCACCAGAACCTTTTGACCCAGTTTGAACCCACAGACTGTGCATTCAGATTAGGGTGCCAAAAAAGAACCAGAAGTTCTTTTCAGGCCAGATGGTGAATGCTTATCCTTTCCCAGTAAGTGTGAGGAGAATGTTTTAATCCTCTTCAGCTTGCCTGGGTCAGTATGTATTTCTCCCTGCAAAAACCTAATTTATATTTAAGCCTTTTCTGTTCAGTACTTCAGGGCACACAACTAAAGGATTTTCCTGCCTGAAACACTGTGCTGTTAGACAGTTCTGGCTATAGCTCTCACCTGGGACGTACAGTAAAGAAATCTGACCTTTTATGCTCACTGTCTTTGAAGCTTGGAGGGTCCTGATTTCAATCTCAGCAGCAAAGGGCACTTCTAAGTCTTGATTTAAAAGGTCTGAAATTACTCGCATCATCTCCCCTGGCTGCTTGTCTCATCCAGCCAGTCTCACCTCATCTCACCTCACCTGGAGTCAGGCACAGGCAGCTGGATCCCATATGCTGGGCTGTCCTGGGCAATCCCCCAGTGATCATCAGGGCCAGATGTCCTGGGCTGCGGCTTGAGGGGCACATCTTAGTACCCATGTCACATAGAATGACCATGGTCATGCTGTGTGGGGTCCTGCTGATCCAGTCTGGTTGTCATTCACCCCAGCTGTGCAGGAAGGCACACAGGAAGAGCAGGAAGAAGCCCCAGGACTGACTTTCCCAAGACTGAGCCAGACCCATGAGGAGACATGAAGCACAGGAAACACCCTGGTTTCCCCTGACACGGGAAACCAGTGACATTGTCATTATTGTAATGACAATACATTATGCAGACAATGCCCTGAGGGCAGCCCAGCCCCAGGTGACCAGTGATCCCTGATAGCAGCCCTGGCTGGACTTGGCTGCACCATAGAGGATGTTGAGCCACGGGCATCATGCTGTCTCTACCCTACCCTTGGCATGCAGGCAGGGAAGATGTGCAGGGACCAGTCTACAGGGTGAGACCCCAAACACTTTTGAGGAGGAAAAGCTGATAAGCTGTCAACTGGCAGATGTTTGCCAGTGAGCAGAGTGCCCGAACCATCAATGCTTCCGGCATTTGGAGTGCAATCTGCTGTCCACCAGATAGCATTAGCTGATAGTATGGGAGGTTTTTTCCCATGTGGGAGGATGGTTTGCAAGTGTTAAAATTGCTCCTGGTGCTACCAACATCTCTGAGAGACCAGGTGACAAAAAAGCAGGGTCATGGTATCTGTTTTCTCACGATCTCTCCTGTGCAGGTGGGCATATCTGGACAGATGTGAGTGATTTCGATCTTACCATAAAAAGAGATTTCCTCCTACAGGACACATCAGCTTGGCTACTGCTCAGTGGGCTCTGGGAATCACAGCTCTGTGCCTCCAGTCAGGCTCAGGCACCTCCCCAGGACTCCTGGGGCTTGTCATAGGCTTGTCCCTGGGGTGGGTCTTTGCTCTTGGCTTTGCTTAGCATCTCTGAGCCTTTCCTATAAGAGGAACTGCTGGAAGTGTGAATTTCCATGCCTTGGGACTGCTCACTGGAGCACATGCACTTCTAGAACCAGTGGAAAAAGGCACGAGGTCTTATCCTTTGTAGGTGTAAACCCTGTCTCCTTCTCCTTGCAGTGTTCTCCTGTGAGAAACTGCAGTTGTCCCATGCCTCCTGTTCAGGAGTAAAGCTGTGGGGCTATGAGGTCCTTTGCTTTTGCCTCCATGAGCACTGGCAGGTTTTTCTCCTGCCTGCACAGGTTCTGCCTCTGGAGCAGACTGGGGACTGTCAGATGAGCTGTTTGGGTGTTTGAGGCCAAAGCCTGATCCTGGACTACAACTTTCCCAGGTCTGAGATGCTTTTGAGACATCTGCCTCCCAGGGCTGAGGAGAGGTTCTCAGGCCTCCTCAGAAGAAAAGCGTCGCTGACTGCTTGGCACCAGAGCTTGGACGGGAATTCTCTTGTTTTTCCTGAGCAGGCTGAGCGGTCAGCACATACCATGAGCAACAGTCAGAGGAGCAATAAATAGCCAGACCAGAAGGAGACAACCTGTTCAGACTGGACCGCTCATCCCCTGTGCCAGTGGGATGACTACTGCTCTGCGTCAGGGTCTCATGAGAGCCAGGCACAGAGAGCCGCCGTCCTGGCCCAGCCTGCCCCGAGTGCATCCTCCAGGAGCAGCTGTGCCTACTGTTCCAGCCAGCACGTCCCAGGACATGGTAGGCAGCCATTGAGGTTGTCTGTGTGGGATGTCTCTCTCCTGCTCCCAGAACTGTGCCAAAAGGCAGATGCCATCACTGCAGGCTGGCTGAGGGACTGTCCCTCCTGGGCTGGTTCCCATTTGGGATCACACCCAAACTTATTCCTGAGTCCCAGTGAAAGTCCCAGTTTTTCTCGTTCTCCAGGAGAAGGAGTACTTTGTAAACATTAAGGTTAAGTAGCACATCCCAGAAAGCTGTT
Organism: Poecile atricapillus; assembly: GCF_030490865.1. Lineage (NCBI taxonomy): Eukaryota > Metazoa > Chordata > Aves > Passeriformes > Paridae > Poecile > Poecile atricapillus. Next base: position 1,420,234 of record NC_081262.1, on the reverse strand, counting down.
TTCCCAAATGATATTCCTTCATGATCTTACACCACCCCATGACTGTGGGGTACAGAAGAGATCCCAAATAGCCGGTGAAAGCCCATTGCTAGGCATTTTCCTTTCTCCCCTTTAAGGTCTGACAGAGAAGCAGGCATGAAGGTTGCTCCTACTGCTCCACGTCACCTCTTAGTGAGCATCCAATATGGAATAGCCAGGGGTTGTAAAGTGCTCTGAACTTGAAAAGTGCTAACTAAGAAAATGAAGCCCAACACGAGTGTTATTAATAAATGCCAGCCACTGTTATATAACTCCTAATCATGAACCGCGTCTTTCGGCCCCCATTGTTCCATTGTCAGGCCCTATTATCTGGGAACTCTTACCCACCAACCACAAGAAATAGCCTGGGCTCTGCGGGTTTGAAAACTTTGTTGTTGGAAAGCTTTTCATGCAATTGTTTTTGCTTTGCACTGTTGCCTTCCTCATTGTACAGATGTGGGTGTGTATCACAGCCCACACCCTCTGCCTTTTGCCTCAGGATAACTTTGAAAATGAGCTGATCTGTCTCAGCGAGTGTTTTTCCTAAGAATTCTCTTTAAAAACAACAACATTCAAACAAAAACAAAAAAAACCCCTCGTCATTTTCCTGAAGTGAAGCTTGTGCTGGGGAAAGATGCTGGCCTGCAATCCCAGCAGAATAAGGAGTGCACTGTATCCTCAGAAGAGACTCCCCACAGGAACAGCAGTGCCTGGGCCCAGGCCTGAAGGAGGGAGGGAATTTGGGCTGCCTGGGTCCCTGGAACGCAGTTGGAGCAGGGCAGATTGGGGCTTGCAGGGCTGGACTATTGGTCCCCCCCTGCCCCTGAGCTTTCAGCCACCCCACTTCAGCGCTTCTTGGCCTTTTCACCACAGCCAGTCTCAAGATGGGTTTCTGTGCAGTGGCTCTACCTGGGAGTCCACACGAAACTCATCTGGCATTTGTGCAAGCTTGTAAGGAAGTCTCAGCTCCCTTTTCGGGATGCTTCACGCCTCTCCAGAGGTTTCCATGCCCCAATAAGTGTGGATCTTCGAGGCACTTTCCTACTGGTCAGTGTAAGGTACAGCAGCATGAGAAACTCTGCAGGCTGGTCACAGCTCACCAGTGTAGAATCACTGTCATTCATAGGGCTCAGGCTAGGGCTGGCCACACTGAAAAATGCCTTTCTGGTAAAAATATAACAGTTTTCTGAACTTTGTCGCATTTGGAAGAGAAGTATTAAATCAAAACCAGAAAATTAAATCAGAACCAGAAAATGCCAGCAAAGAGCTTTTGCTGTCCAGTTCTGGAGGCCTGTATTTTCTCTACCAATGTGTTTTAAAAATCTGTGAGGCTTTTTTCTTCCTTTATAGAAAGCCTGAAATGACTTTGATGCTGTCTTGGGCAGGTATTGTTATTTTTCTGAGCAGGGCCTATTATTAGGGTTGTAAATAAATGGTCCCAACCAAAATGGTCTGGAAGCCACCAACCTGTCTGTTCCTGAATGTTTTTTCCTGTAGTTCATCCAGCATCTTGCACCTTTGAGCAGTGACAACCTGTAAGTGCAGTGATGCTCTTGGGGCGGGGATGGAGGTGAGAAGCACCCAGAGCAGTGCTGCAGTATGATCTCAGCATGGTCCCCAAGCTGTGACTGTGACCTTGGGGTCACCCTCCCTCGCCATCTGCAGAGATGGCCTCTGGGACACTGGTCACTTGGTGGCTGGATATGCTCCCCACACAGCTCTGAGCTCTCTCAGTTGTCCATCCTCTGGCCCATCCTGGGCTTTGCAGCGAAGGGCAGGCACAGAACATACATGGCCATCACTGGGTGTTGCCGCTGAAGATGAATAGATCACACGGACACAGGTCGAGGTGTGGTGAAGGAAAGAGAGAAGTTTATTTTTCCCTCCAGGATTTATAGGCTCCTGACCACAGCCAGGGATTGGATGGTCAGGATAACACTTTCTCACAGCACTGGCCATGAGAGATGTCCATCACAAGACGTGTAACAGAAAGAATGTACACATATCTATGTTTACAGTTACTGTCCTGGGAAAGTCTTTAGAAAACTATGTCAGCAAGCTCAGAAGCTGAGTTTTCAGGGCGACAACTGGGCACCCTTCTGCCCAGACATTCCCAGTGCTTTCCCTTTAAGAGAGCAAAGGTGTACGAGGCACAGAGATTGTGTGTGCTGTGCAGGGAGCTGGGGCAGCCCAGGAGACCACTCTTCTGGGATCTCTGCATGCACAGAGACATCTACCTAACAATTGAGGGATTACTTTCCACCCAAAGAATCCATCTCATGGTCCCCTCTTCATTTGTGACACAAGGGAAAATGTGAAGCGGCCAAGATGCATGAATCACTGTCCCAAACAACATATAATGAACTCATAAAATCAAAGGCAGGGTTAGTTTCAACCCGTGCTGCCAGGGCTCCTTGGACATTGTCTGGAATGAATTTAAGTTGTTACAAAACTCTCTGTGTGTTTCTCTTCCCCCCAACCCCCCAAACCATCTTTCTTCTCTCCTTCTTCACACCATGTTTTCCTGAGCTTCTTTCCCTTCCCTCCCTCCCACCTCTCCTTTCCTGCCTTCCTTCTCTCACTGTTCACCCTGGTCCTTCCTTCCCAGCCCTTTGTCCCAGCCCTTCCTCTCAATATCCCTTCTTCACCAACCATTTGGCTGCCAGCCATGTACCACCGCCACCTTGCAGAAAGACTCATTTTCAGGACAGCTTCAGACAAAAGTCTTTAGTTGATTCAGCAAAGCCCATGCCACCTGCTTGCTCTGCCATGGCTACACCAAGGGACCCCTGGGCTCCTCTCTCACTGTGAGCTCAACCCCAGACCATCAGCAGAGGCAGTGGAGGAACAGCCTCCCCAGACAGTCTGGAGGACTGGAGAAATGTGGCTGCATGCATTTGACCATATGCTCACACTTCTGCTGCCTCACAGGAATTCACAGAATCACAGAAACTCCTGAGCTGGAATTGGCCCCTAAACATTGAGCCCAACTCCTGGCCTTGCACAGGACACCCCAACATTTCCAACATTGTGGCTGAGGGCATTGTCTGAACACTTCTGGAACTCTGGCAAGTTTGGGGCTGGGACTTGCCTACGTGCCAGCACTTCCAAAGAGGACAAGGAAGCAGACACTTCGATCCCACCACTGCTTCAAAAACCAGGGATTTGTTTATATCACAGTGGCAGCTGCTGCTTGCAGCTGAGTAGGCTCTGGAACCACAGGAGATGCACGAGTGAGTCTGAGCAGCAGCAGCCCTGCTGCCTCGGAGACCTGGGCTGGTATCCCTATGCTGCAGCTCATGGTCCCAGGAGCAGGCTGGGGCCCCTAACCCTTGGGCAACCAAGCCCCCTGTGCTGTGCCCAACTGAGCAGCAGAGGCACGGCCCAAGCTGCTGAGGCTCTCTGGAATCCCAACCCAAACCTACCCAAACACTGAATTGGTTTGGAGCAAACAAGATCTAAGCCAAACCTCAACCCCAGCCATGCCAGAGCCAGCCTAGCAAGCTGCTCCCAGCTCACACAGGACAGTTCCATCTGCCCGGCAGGTTTGTGGACCTCCTCCCTTGGTGTCTCGCTGGGAACACCCCTGAAGCACCAGGCACACGCTGTGCTCCGATTGCAACATCGTTCTGCGGTGGCCGCCTGCTCCTCCAGCGGTGGTACCTGCCAGCAGGCAGGGCTCGCATCGGCTCCTTCCGATCCCTGCACAAGGCTTGGAGAGGGGAAACGAGAGCACACGGGAGCGGGGTCCTCAGTACGTGAACATGCTGAGGTAGCTGACGAGGTTTATTAAAAGAGCCCCTTGTGCTAAAGCTAAGCTTTGCTTCTGACTTCAGGCCAGTCAACAGCATTTGGGCCCCTGGAAAACAGCTCCTAAAATTCGGGTGACATGTTTCCCAAGAGAAACCCTCACTCTGCATTCACATAATCCCGCTCGGCAGAGATGCCGCTGGCAGGCAGCTGTGCATGCTTGAGAGGCACCCGCTGCCCCGAGAGCATCCCGAGACTGCGGTGGCACAAGGCGTGCAAGACACACACAGCGTCCTCCCACTTGTGACAAGCACAGCATCTTTCTTCTGATGGCAAGAGGACAGGAGCAGCATCCTCCTGCCGACGGGAACATACACTCGGCTGTCAGTGCCCCCGCGGGACCGCTTTGTCCCGCTGCTCCAGTGCGCTCTCTTCGGCTGCCGGAGCCCCTCAGGCACGGACCGAGAGCCGCGGCCGCAGCTGCGGGGGAACGGCTCCACCTCGCGGCCAACGGGCTGGGCTGGGCTCCCTCAGCGGCCGAACGGGCCCGCGGCTGCTGCCGGCTCCATGGGGACACGCGTGTCCCTTCGCCTGCCGTGGGGAGGGAGGATGCCGGTGCCACAGCGGTCACTGCAGTGCAGGGGCACAGACAGGAGTGTAAGGTGTGGGGGCGACATGTTTGAGTGGTCTGCATACACAGCCATGGCAGTGATGCGGGGATGGAATTAGTTAAAGATGAACCAAAATGTATTCAGAAAAGGGCCAGGCTTAGGTCTTGCAGCTCAGGAAGCTGATAAGAGAGAAAGAGAGAAAAATTCAGTTCATGACCCAGCTGAATAGGGGCACTTGGGACATGCTCATCAGCATTGTCCAGGAATGTTTTCACTGTAAGCAGGGCCATGCAAGTCCCTTTGCCATGGGCTCCAAGTAGCCACAGTGGGATAACACAGAGCTGAAGATGTGCCAGAAGAGCAGAGCCCGGAGTGCCTACAGAACTGCCACTTTCTGGGAGCATGGAGCATTTTTGAGGACTTTGTTGTATATTGTCCCCAGCCTCTGCAGCCTCTTTCCACAGCATCCCTCATTCCAAGACCAGGAATGGCAATGTCACCAGAACATGGCCTCAGCACACACCGCTGCAGGTTCAACATCTCTCCAGTCTTGCTAGCAGACTGCAGTCCCTTGGGCTGCCCCACCTTGGCCTGGGGCTATAAGCTGAACATTGGCACTGTGCCTGAGCTGTGCAATGTTAATGCTGGGGTGAGCAGGGCCAGGGCGGGGCAAAGTCTACATAATGTCACTGCAGTGGTAACGTGTTATATGGAGTTATATGCTGGGTTGGTGATGTCACACTGGGTTCCTTTTCCCCAGGCCACACTCACTGCACACCTTTCAACAAACAAACCCTGTCTCCACCAGGGTGAACTGCCCATCCTGACCTTTTTGGATAGCAGAGAAGAGCTTTTGTGGCCCAGAGCAGGGTTATTGGTCCCCAGGGAAGACCTGTTTGGGCTGCCCCCCTCTCCCCACAGTGCTCAAACCCTGGTGCTGCCAGCACCTGGACCCCAAGCTGGGCAGAAAGCCCGAGATGTTTCTGTTCCCCAGCTGTGCAGGGCAAGAGGAAGGACCCAAATGCACCATGGATGCACTGGGCCTACAGGAAGGCTGGTGGTGAGCAGGAGAGTCAGAGTGGAGGGAACAGACTCCCAAGGGCTGCTGAGGCTCAGGTGAGCCCCAAGCCACTGGTGTGACAGAGCATGGCAGGATGCCTTGGGCAAATCACACCACACAAGGAGGGTGTCTGTACTTCCCTGCAAGGTCATTTCAGTTCCTGACAACAGCTGCTGTGACCTGCACTCCAGAAAAAACTATGTGTGGGGACGGAGGTTCTGTCCCCACAGGGTTCTGAGCACAGGGTGGACAAGCAGAGGTGTCTTTCAGGAGACTGATAGTTCCAAAAGGGAGGCAGATAAGGTGCCCTTGGAGTAGTAAATAGCACAGAAAGAAGGGAAACATGAGAAGTATGGAGTCATCCTGAAGATGACCCAGTGGTTGAAATGGGATCCTCTTCTCTTACTGCACTGGGAGCGGGGCCTGTGGGACCAGTCAAAGGAAAGAGTCCACCCTTCTGGCAGTAAACCTCTTCCTTCTCCAGCGAGGGGGTTAAAGAGGGGCGAGGCAGAAGGTAGGGTCTCTTCCCTGCTTGTCTGGAAGCTCGAGCCTCCACCTCAAGGAGCCGTTCCGACACGCCGGGATGGGGCTGGGGCGGCCCGCTGTGACACGTTCTCCTTCCTCGGCGGCGCTGGGGACTGGATTACAGCTGGGCTCATGTGGCGAGTGAGCCGGACGCGGTGCCGGGCCCTGGCGCCGCCGCGCATCCCGGCCCGGGGCCCGGCGCTGCCGCGGCTCCTCCCGCGCGCGGGGCCGCCAGGGGGCGCGCGAGCGCCGCGCACCGACCGCGGGGACCGGAGGGTCGGAATCGGTGCCGGGGTCGGGATCGGTGCCGGGGTCGGGGTCGGTGTCGGGGTCGGGATCGGTGCCGGGGTCGGGATCGGTGTCGGGGTCGGGATCGGTGCCGGGGTCGGGGTCGGTGTCGGTGCCGGTGTCGGGGTCGGTGTCGGTGCCGGTGTCGGGGTCGGGATCGGTGCCGGTGTCGGGGTCGGTGCCGGTGTCAGTGTCGGGGTCGCCTCCGAGCTGCTCTGTGGGCGCAAGGCAATGGCCAGGGGAGTCCTCTGCAGGGCTGGGCTGGCTCTGAGTGTGTGCTGCAGGAAAAGTGCGGAGCAGGGGGCCGAGGTACAGGGGGCAGAGGAGGGCATCAGCCTGGGGGACAGAAGGCTCCAGGGGCACTTCAGAGCCCCTTCCAGTTCCTAAAGTGGCTCCAACAGAGCTGGAAAGGGACTTTGCAGTGACAGGACACAGGGAATGGCTTCCCACTGCCAGAGGGCAGGGTTAGATGGGATATTGGGAAGGAATTGTTCCTTGTGAGGGTGGTGAGGGCCTGGCACAGGGTGCCCAGAGAAGCTGTGGCTGCACCATGCCTGAAAGCACTCAAGTATAGGTTTGAATGAGCAATTTGGTGAAAGATATCCCTGCTGTGCCATTGGATTGGATGATCTTTTAAGGTCCCTCCAACCCATTCAACAATTCTGTATCTGCCCCAGCTGACTTGGTGCTGGTGCTTTTGCTCCAACAGCTTGTGGATGTCTGTGTCCTTTCAGCGATCCTTTGTTGTCTGGGAGGCCTGGCAGGCACCAAATGCTGTGCCTTCATGAGGCACAAGGAGCTGGAATGGATGCAGATTGGGAACTTGCAATGGGCAGAGCTTCCTGCAGACCACAGGGTGACAAACAACACAGTGTGCTTGTCCTCTCGTCCTGCCAGTCCTGCCAGATCTGCCCAGGAAGGCAGCGAATGCTGGGTGATGTCAGCATGTAGAAGAACACTGAAAGGGTCTCACAGTCTGATTCCTACTTCAGTGAGTGTTCCATCCCTGCTGATGTCTGTAGCACTCCCATTTGTCAAAATCAGATTCACATCTTTCTCTCAGGCTCTCCATCCTATGAAGAGGGAATGGGGGAAACAGGGATTCAGGAAACCACTTCTGCCAAACTGAAACTGAGCTTTCACTGATGTGGGGCCTGTGGACAGCAGTCCCAAAACTTTTTCATATGGTGACCAGTGTTTCTAACATCATGTTTGAGTCACTGGATGGTGGGGGTCCAATGGATGTGAAAACAGCAGCACTGAGGTTGTGATGATGCAGCCCCCCCAGCTCAGCACCACCCTGGAGCAGCCAGGCCAGGCTGGTTCAGTATCACGGATCACGTTCATGATTGTCCTTGTGTTTCCTGGTGAGGAAAATGCCTTCAGGTCCATCCCTTGGACAATTCCTACTTCATGTCACTTCTAGCCATGCCCCATTTTGCCTTATTGCCTACCTCATCCCAGACTGTCCCTGGTGCCACACTGTTCTTACAATCCTGGGTCTTGCTCTGCCTCGCAGTCTGATCTGATCCCACACAAAGCAAACATTGGTCCTGCTCTAGTGTCTCATCTGGGATCTGCATTGGGGCTGCTCTTATGGCTTCTGGCTTGACTGCCCAGCTGTCCAAATGCATGAGTGTCCCCAAGAGAGACAGAGGGGCTACAAGACACCTGTAGCATTGGACTTAGAGCCTTGATGTTCCCCTGCTCATGGCCCGGTCTTCTCTGTCCTGTCACCCGGTGGCTTCACTCCTGTTTATCCACGTCCCTGCTGCTGGAATAAGAGGAGAAATGTGTTTAGTGCAACAAGGCAGAAAGCAGCCAACAGCAATTTCCCTGGGGCTTGCAGCCAGCTGGGGTCTGCTCCTTCAGCGAGCATCTGCCAGCCGGCTGGGAGAACTGCTCCTGCAACCTGCTGCCCCAGAGCAACAGGATGTGGGTAACCGAGGGTCCCCCGGGAGCAGGGTGATGGTGGGTGGGGCTTTGAACGTAACGGGTGGGCACTGTGCTGGCACCTTGCCCTTGTTCGCGTCTCCGGTGCTGTCTTCCGTCCCCACATCCATTGCAAGGGCAATTACAAGAGGATGCTCTCCAGGCCAGACTGGCAGATATGGGGGCCGCAGAGCTGTGAACACGACCCCAATGAGGGAAAGAATCCAGGTCCGGGTTTCCTACTCTCCTGCACCGCCTCGTGCAAACTGATTAAATTAGTTTCACCTTTTTTGTGCCCCGCTCGCAGGTGGCCTGGGGATAGCGGAGCAGCGCCCCAGGGGCAGCCCGGAGGCAGCTGCTAGGTACGGAAGTGCCCCGCTTCTTTCTCCCCGCCCAAAAATCAGAGACCAAGGGCGACTCTGGTGCAGCAGCGTGTGAAAAGCCCCTGCACCACGGGATGGAGCGGAGACTCCAGCTTCCTCCGTAAGAGGAGCTGCTCCCGCCTGGTAAATGCCTCATTTGCTCTGGGAAGCAGAGGGAGAATAACCAACCGGCTGCCTTGGCTGCGGCACCGCCGAGCCCTCGGCGTGGTGGGCTACGGCCCGCAGCCACCCGCACTCCGCGGGGATGGACCCGCTGTGGGCTGAGCGAACTCCTGCGGTGCGGCGGGGCTGGCCGGGTGGCAGGTGGGACCGCGACCCCCGGGACCCCGCGGGGATCGCTGCCCCCGGGACCCCGCGGGGATCGCTGCCCCCGGGACCCCGCGGGGATCGCTGCCCCCGGGACCCCGCGGGGATCGCTGCCCCCGGGACCCCGCGGGGATCGCTGCCCCCGGGACCCCGCGGGGATCGCTGCCCCCGGGACCCCGCGGGGATCGCTGCCCCCGGGACCCCGCGGGGATCGCTGCCCCCGGGACCCCGCGGGGATCGCTGCCCCCGGGACCCCGCGGGGATCGCTGCCCCGGGACCCCGCGGGGATCGCTGCCCGCCGCCGGGGCCGCCCCGCTCCCCGCCCGGCTCCGGCCCTGCCCGCTGGGCTGCCGGCGGGGCGGAGGGCGGAGGCAGGGCTGGCAGCGGCGGCGGGCGGCGCACACGCACACACCTCCCTGCATGTGATTAAATGGCTAGAAATCTGCTTCTGATTTCCTCGGGGAGGTGACTTTTCCCTTCTTTTCAACCCGGGATTTATTGGAGCCTTTTTACTCCGCGTCCAGGCGGCGGTCGGGGCTCAGTTTCTCCAATTCTTGCTTTTCTTTTCGTTTTTATTATTTTTTTAAGGGGTGTTTTTTCTTTTCCCTTTCCTCTCCTTTTCGCCCTCCCCCCGCCTCCCCCCCCTCCCTCCCGCAGCCGAAGCAGCCGCGGGCGGGAGCGCGGCCGACTGCGGGCACGGCGCTGGGACCCGCCCGCACCGCCGGGAGCAGCGCTCCCGCTTTCCACTATTTCGCCTTATTTCGTCCTCCACGCACGATTCCCTGGAAATTTGTTATCATTGCTTCCCCCCACCCACCCACCCTTTTCTTCACTTTTTTTCCTTTCTTCGTGCTGCGGCCAGCACCGGGAAGGAGCTACCCCTGCCCGCCGTCCGCCCCGCCGCGGCCCCGGCTCCTCTCGCCGCCGCTCCCGGACCTGTCGCCCACACCGGCCCCGCTACCTGCCCGGCCGCGGTAAGCTGCGCTCCCAACTTCCCGGCGCTCCGGGCTCCCTCTCTCGTCCCCACCGCTCCCTCCCTCGTTGCCTTTTATTCCTCCCTCTCCCCCCGCACTCACCCTCCCTTTATTTCCCTTTCCATCCTTTCACTGCCGAGAGCAGGACCTCCCCGCAGCGGGGCTGCCCGCCTGCCGCCGAGCCCCGCTCCCGTCCCCGGGCAGCTCCGGCCGCCGCCGCTCCGCACTCTGGCCCGGCTCGGCCCGGCCCGGCTCGCTGCCGCCGCCCCGCAGAGCCGGCCCGGGGGCTCTCGGCGCCGTACGGAGCCCCGCAGTGTCGCAACCCCGCTCGGTGCGGGTGCGGGCAGAGGGGAGCCCTGCCAGGCCGAGCCTGCGGTGCCAGCCCCGGCTGACCGGGCACGAGGCATGCACGTGGTCCCCTGCCCGCTGGTCCCACTGCAGGCTCTGCTCCGCTTGTGAGGGCTCCGCCGGCACAAAGCCACCCACCTGGGCGGGCGGCATCGCCCTTGTCGCTATCCCAGGCTGGAGTCTATCGCTGGTCCCTTCCCAGCATGGCTGCTCCGAGAGACTCCCCTTCGGGGTGGCTCAGAGCATTGGCTCCCTTTGGAAACGGCTTCTGTTGGATGTGCTCTGCTCCATTGCAGTTCTGGAGCCAGGCTGGGCAAGACCCTTGGCACCCCGGGCACCCGGCCCTTGAGCCACAGCTGGGATGAGAGCTCTGGCCAGTGAACGTGCAAGTGGGCAGCTTCACGGGAAGAAGGGAAGCTGGGCTGCGTTTGGTGGGTTTGCTTTTGCTTTCCTCTCTTGGAGCTGCTGAAACCTCATTTCCTCAAAACACTATCCTACCCACAGCTTCCCTGGCCCACTGGAGAGTGGGTGGAAAGTCAGCTTTCTTGGGATGAGGACTAACATGTCCATGGGGACATGGTGCTTGGCAGTCTGCTGCATCACCAAGCAGGGTGGGTGAGGAAGGCCCCGTGGGCAGGAGCATGAGCTCCTCTGGCAGCACAGTGGCTCTGCTGGCTTGATGCTCATCTATGCAGTACTTGGGCATGGATACTCCTCTCTCAGGCAGCTCATCCCATGAATGTATGGGATGTAAGCCAGGCTGAGCATCGCCACCTCCATCCATGCCATTTGTGTTGGACTAGTGGCCAGACTGAGACAATACTGAGTGCAGACCTGGATGTGCGCACCCTGCATGGCTGGAAATGCCACAGATCCTTCTTTCCCGGACAAGTTTGCTGTTGCCTGTCTCTCAGAGCTAGGAGAGGCTAGATCTCTCCGTAACCAGTGGAGAGGGATGTGGCTTCAGCTGTGTGCTGGAAACACCCCCCCAAGGTGTTTGGATGGATAGAGGTCAACTTTTTTTCTCTTTTTCTGCAATATCCCATTTACAAAACAGAGGGAGCTGCTGTGCTGCTCTGACACCTGTTTGGAGCAGGCTGATGAGGGGACAAGAGATCTAGCAGTCCAAGATCAGGGTGGGCTGCAAGTATCCCAACATCCCCTCCTCTTCCACCTGTGTGTGGAAGGAAGGTAGGTCTCTGCAGAGGAGAGGGAAGGTGTAATGCCAGGCTGGGAAGAAGCTGATGCGTGTCTGCGGGCTGTGGAAGAGAGAAGCCTGGCCTAGGGATGCAGCTGAGCGCAAGATGCTCACCAGAAATGAAAGCTGCTAGGCGTTGAGGCTGAGGGGCATTTCCACTGCTCTCTGAGCACCAGAACAATGGTGTCTTCTTCTGGGTTGGACAGAATGGAGGTCCCACCTTGGCTGGCTGCTGGAAGTGTTAAGTGTGAGTCCGAGAGGGAGTTTCCCCAGCCCTGAAGGAGGTGAGCATCAGTGCACACCTTGGGGGGTGTGCTGACACATCTTCAGCAGGGAAGCAGCCCACCATGTCAAAAGTGTTGAGATAGCACCTCTGCCTCCTGTTCCCCCACCCTGGTTAGTCAGGCCCTGCTCCATAAGGAAGCAATTATTTTGTGCCCCTTGGAGCCCCTCCCTGAGCCTGCGCAGGACACTTGCGCTTGGTATGGAAACGCGACAGATTTTCCATATTCCACTTTGCCCCGTGATGTTTAAAAACGTACGTGACAGCTTCTTCCTAATGCTGCAGGCTTGGCTGGCACTCAAGCAATAACAGACTGTGGGACACCAGGGGCATGAAATATCGCACCAATAGCCAGAGAGGGGGTAAAAAAAAATGAGATGTCAAAGTGCAGTATGTTTCCAGCCCGTTATTGTGAGCCATCCTCTGCCCAATGTGAGAGATCTTTCAAAGCTGGCCAAATGTTGTCATTTCTGAATACCATTTTAAATATTCATCCAGACTATTTTCAACATCTGTGCCCGTCATGTTGTGAAAATGCAATGAGGGATGTTATGGAAACCAGATCACTTTATTCTCATATGGAGTGGAAAGGGGTGGAAGCAATGAGGACTTGTGGACTGGAACTCTGAATCCCTTGCATCCACTGGGAATAGTGGGAGGAAAACCCTCTGCACCTTGAGGGATACTGCTGAGACCACTCAGTAGAGCCAAGCACTGTGGTAGGAATGTGCAGAGGGGTTCGGAAGACTGCAGTGGAGTTAGGGTTGGGTAAAACAACTGTCTGGTCAAGATGTAGTAGAGGTTAATAAATGGGGTAGAAAAAAGTCATAGAACACCCTGAGTTGGCAGGGACCCACGAGGAATCCAAATGCATCCAGGGAGTGCTTGCTTGTCCTGCAAAGTGGAGAGCTCTAAATGTCTCCTTGAGCTACTCTTGCATTGGGAACTTTAGGAGGAGATCTCCAGCTTGTACTAGCTGGGGAATGCAAGAGTGTTGCAGAAAAATGGATTCAGGTGCACATAACATGGGTGATACTATGCTGAAGTCTCCTCTCCCCAGAGTGGGACCAGTGGTGAGCAGAATGGGCTCACCCATGCTGGGCGTTGGTCCCTCCTTCCTGTGGTCAGTATGGCTTATGAGTTACTACAACTGGTGAGCAGGGATGTGTCCAAGCATCCTGTATTTGACAGCTCCATGCACATAGCTGAATAGCCTGGGGACTGTTTGTTTTATGGTGGATTTCTTTTTTCCTTTATTTTTTGGTTGTTTTCAATAACCTTGGAAATCTGGGCTCCATTGCTGCCTTTTGTAACATTGGGCTGCAACTAATTCAAGCCAGGCCAGATCCTGACCACAGGTATGCCAGTGTAAATTTGAATGGAGTTGCTTACGTCTTGGTTTGGCCCGATGTGAATGGAGTTACTTCGGGCTGATGCCAAAGCACTGAGATCAGAATCTGGCCCATCCTTTCCTGTGTGCAGTGTAATTTGTACGTGTCTCCTGGCACCACCAGGGTATCGTATGGCTTGTGTAATTCTGGCTCCAACCTGCCAAGAGTGCATTGCAATATCCATCACCTGCAGTGCCTGCTGCAGGATGATGCTGCTCTGTAATTGCCCCCCTGAGCTGTGCATGCAGGGGGCTGAGAGCCCAAGGGGCTGCATGGAGTGGGCAGCCCTGTGGTTGTGGGGCCGTGAGCACTCAGAAGCTTCTGATACTTAAATATCAGGAGAGATGAGGGAGCTTGTAAAGGAAAGTGAGGCATCTCCTTTGTGCCATTAGCCATGTCCCAAGTGGGCACCAGTTGCTCCATTAGCAGCTGGGAAGGCGATTAGCACTCCCAGCCACACTGCATCCCTCCAGCCTCTCCCAGCGCACACTCCCTCCCTCTGGAAAGCTGAGCCGGACCAGTACCTTGGCTCCACGGAGTTTTTCCTTTCACTTAAAATACTTCTCAGTTGTGTTTTTATATCCCAGAAACACATGGAATGATTTATCCACAGCCAGAGCAGAGTTTGGGCCTGATTCTGTTTGTTAGGTGGAGGAATTAAGCTTCCCCGAGCTGGCATCGGCATGGTGGGAGAGGGACCTGAGTATCCAAGGATGCTGGCAGCCCCCCAGGATGGATTTTATTCATGGGCTGGGGCAGAGCTGCAGGGGGTTGCTCCCACAGCACATGTGGTGAGGGAGTGCAGATGCCCTCATTACAAAGGCCCTGGAACAAGGTGGAAATGTGCAGGTTGTAGTAGCAGATACAGCTTGGTTAAGGGAGATGCTCTGGTCATTTGTGCCTGGTTTCAGCTTCTCTGAGCACATCATTCCTCTTCTGCTTTGGGTCCTGTCCCATCCTCCCAGTGGCTTCCTTCTCAGAGGGCATCTGAGGTGCTGGTGGGCTTTACTGGGGATGACAATTCAGGAACGAGCAGTCCTCCTGGATCAGTCTTACCCAAGAGTCTTAGTTGTTGGACCCCCTCAAGTATTCAGGTCCTTTGGTCCTTGCCCAGGAATCTTCTCTGCTTCCTGATCCATGCCTTTTGCTGTGCATATTTGTGTCCCATGCGGGTGGGTGGCTCCATACCTGCCCCACATGGCCCAGTCATTCCCATCTCAACCAGTTCCAAGGAAGGCCACGTCTTTTCCTCAAGTGATGCAACTCCCCCCCACACCATGCTGTCCTGACCTGGAGGAGAAACACAATCGACTGCAGCGTGGCAGCAGCATTAGTGCAGGGGCATCGACCTGGGGGAGCAGCACAATTCCCCTGTCATACCTTGGGGTTCTCCCATCCCCTTCCAGGGCAGTGCTGGCTGCTCAGCTTTAGCCATCACCTGCCCTCTAAGCCCACATCTATGCCACAGCAGAGCACCACTTGTGTGTCCCTTCACTTTAATTAGAGAAGGCTGCTCCTGTGCTGCAAAGGTCCTGGGATCAAATTTGGTTAATAACCTGCTTCCCTCCCTGCCCTGTGTTGTTCCACCTAATCCTGTAATTACTTCAGCGAAGTTGCTGTGGCCCCAGTCTGCCAGGTGATGACCCTGGGCCTGCTGGAGGCACCAGCATCCACATTGTGGGAAGTCTCTTCTCCTTGCTCTGCCTCACCTGCTGCACTTGCCTCATCCATTCTGTTTTGGGGACCAAGCACCTACCTGATGGCTCAGCCTTGGGAGAATGGAGCTCCAGGCATGCATCTGCACCCAGCATTACCCTTGGTAGCACTGCCTCCTGGAAAGATGATAGAAAAGGAGCCCATGGTGGGCTGGAGCATTGTCCTGACAAGTCTCCCACAAGGCAGGGAAACACTGCTGGTTGCTCTGAGAAGCATGTGGTTGTAGAGAGAAGGGGTGTGGAGGTGTTGGATGTGGAAGCTAATTTTTTTTTTTTTAAAGCACTTCTGAAGTGCTCCAGCAGCATGATTTCCTTCCAAGCCACACGGCTGTTAGCATGCCCAGAGTGGAGGAGTGAGGAAATAGCCCACCTCAAAAATGCAGTCGCTTCTGGGGAGGAACTGGGAGGGCAGCTGCTTCCTTGGGAAGGGTGAGCCCTGCCGCCACATTCCCCCGGGCCACGGCTGCTGCTGGTGGCAGGGAGCTGACAGCCTCCTGAGAGCCTCGCTGGGGACACTTTTGGGATGCTGTCCCTGGGAAAGGGGCTCCATTGTTCATGTCCCTCCTCATGCCAGATCCAGGAACATGCTGGGTTGGATTCAACACCCAGGAGTCATCCCAATTCTCTCTGCTTCATAAGCAGTGTCTCCATTTGATCTGAACCAGGAGCAGCAAAGTTGGGAAGTGGAAAGCGGGGGGGCAGATGGGGACCAGGGAGAGAAATACCCACTCCCAGGCCTCTCTGGCAGCTTGCCGGCAGTCCCAGGGTCATGCTGAATATGCATAAAAGGGAGCAGATTGCAGCTTGCCCTCCTCTCCAATACAGAGGTGAGGCCCACGGAGACCACTGGCCCCAGCTCTCTTTCAGTGGGATAATGGGGTGAGCTGAGCAAGGAGCGTGCGTGCCTGTGTGTGGTCCTGCGGATGATAATGATTTCCACTCATGCCCTGCCTCCACAGCGCTGATGTGCTGCTGAGCGAGTGTTGGCTCCCTGATGGCCGCTCCCCGACAGCAGAGCCACCAAGACTTTGGCACTGAAACTCAGGGACTTGTGCCTTGGTAAGACTGGCAGGAGGAACGAAGTTTCCCACTGTGGCAGGGAGGATGAGCAAGAGATGCTCATGCCCCCATGCATGCCTAAACCAGCAGTAACCTGGTCTGAGGTTCTAGGCCTGCTGCTCCAGTGCTCATAACAGCTTTGCCTGTGGCCTCTCTCCTGGCTACCAGAGATGCTGCTGCTGTTGCTTTCCCCTGGGCATGGGTTTCCCCACACCTTTGTGTCTTACAAACAGGAAATTAAAAGGCCTTTGCTTGAGCATGTCCCTACTCCTGTCACCTTGCTGCCACATAGCTGAGAGGGTGTGGAGGAGACTCTTTGTTGGCAGAGTTTAGTAGATGCCTTGTTCCATAGATCCTGATTCTCCTTGGAGTGGATGGACACAGCTGCTGAGGACCCCTGGGGGTTTCTCTTCTCTCCTCCTGGTGCAGAGGTTTTCCCCACAGATTATCTCCGTGCTAGTGCTGCCCTGTGGGTGGTGGGATGGGAAGTGATGGCTGCAGCACCTGAACTGCATGCCCTCTGTGGGATGTGCAGTTGGAGGGGGGCAGTCGGGGGGAGAGGGCTGGCAGCATCACAGGGCCAAAGGTGCTGTGATGGCTTCTGCAAGTATCTGCGTGGCCAGGTCCTGCTGGGCGTTGAGGGGGGGGGTCCATCAGCACTTTGCAGCCCCTTTGCTGGGTGAGAATACAGGAACAGAGCTCTGCCAGTGGGCTGGCAAGGGCTCGTGCCCACTGTGCACTGCTCAGCACCAGGCAGGGGCTGGGCACCATCCTGTCAGGATTGTGTTGGGGGATTAACCAGCCACAACCTTTGCTCCACAAGCAGATGCAGGGATCTGGCAGCAGCCATAGCTTCATCTCCTGCTCAGGAGGCAGCTGCCTGCAGTGGGGCCAGGACTCCCAACAGGGCCCTGTAGGCTGCCTGCAGTGGGGGATGCTCTTCACTACCTGGTGCTCATAGCATGACACCTCCTCTGCTGTGGTGACTGCTACATCCCTGCAGTCTCTAATCTTGCAGCCACACTCCTCAAGTAGTGGGTTCTCAATGCTCTGGGCACTCCAGGGAGAGTATCCTTTTGACGTGGTCCACTGGAGCCCAGGCTAGCTCAAATGACACCGGTGCCACACCAGGTGTGGGGAACTGCTTCAGTATGGGAATTACTTAAGGCAGAACCTTTAGAGCCGCTTGCTCTACAGTGTAGAATTGCTAACCGACGTCAGGGATCGGGCAAAGGAGTAAGGAGGAGGTTCTCTGTATGAGGTTCCAGCAAAGAAGGATTTACTGGGGCTGAAGGGGTCAGGGGCAGAAGAGCCCTGAGCACTGCTCTGTACAGGATTAAATACAGTGAGGTTTTAAGGGGTAGGTACAAAATCTTAACCAATCAATAACATGCAGGGGAGGAGCATGAGGTGGGGTTTAGAATATAGGAACCAATGAGGGTAAGGGGGAGGAGAAGACAGGTCTCATGGGCCAATGGGGCCTCGAGGAATCGGGGATTTCCAAAGGGGAGGGATCACAGAGGGCTGGGCTGACTGGGGATGAGCAGGGAAGGGTCCAGAACAAGGGGCAGGGTTTACAATGAAACATAGAGAAGGTACTGGAATAAGGGGTTGGGTCACAATCATGGGTAACATAGGGGAGGGTACAACTTAGGGGCAAACCAACTCTGGGGGAAACATGGGAGAACATAGGAATAAACCATAACAATAAAACTATTAAAACAAACATGGGCCACAACATTCTTTGTCTTGCTGACAGCCAAGTCACCGAGCCACAGGCTGACATGTCCCCAAAAGGCTCTGCAGCATTGTGGTAAAGCTAGAACGGTGCTGCTGGGGCAATGCAGGGACCACCAAAGGAGATTCCAATTTTTCACATCTCTTTTTCCATCAGAAGAGGATTAAGCAGTGAGGAAGCACAGGGGCAGGTTTTGCCTTGGGGGAGATGTCCCAGAATGGGCTGAAACTCCTGTCCCTGTAGCTCCCTTGGTAGGCACAGGCTGTGGCTCTGGGCTGACTGTAGCTGGGCAGGGAGGAACTTTTCCCTGTTAGTGGTTTGGCAGCCTGGAGATGCAGTTTTCTTCCACAGTCATGGCTCCTTTTTCTTTCAAAATGGAGTAACAAACAAACAACAAAAAAAAGCAGTCCTGGATCATTGAAATGGGCTGTGCCTTGGAGCCTCCTTTGGCCAGAGTGGGCAGATGGAAAGGCAGGAGTGGCACTGGGGCTGTAGGTGGGGGTTGGAGGCAGGGATACTGGTCATGCAGAGCATTGTTCCTCAAAGAGAAACACAAGTTGTCCTGTAAAGATTTACTAGTGAGAGAGGGGGCAATCAGGGCATCCCCTCCTGCCTGGTCATGGCATTGGGCTGTTAGAGGATGGACATCTTTGCTTTGGCTCAGCACAACCCATGGGATGGCAGGACTGATGCCACCCACCCCTCCAGGAGGCTCAGGGGTCTGCTATGGCAAGAATGGGGCAGGGCAAATCTGCATTGTGAGGGAGGTCCTTCATTCATTCATTCAGAGCCAGCAGGAGGGAATGTGACCTCCAGACCTCTTCCACTCTTCAAGCCAGTAACTCAGGAGATGGGCCACATCTCCTGGGAGCCACTAAGCTCCCTGGCCCTGTGCTGCAGCTGCTGAGAGAGGAGCCCAGCCAGGTCCTGCATTTGGTTCTGGCCTTTCCGCCAGTAAACAAACACACCAGACCCAGACCTGGATTTCTTGGGGGTGAGGCCAGAATAACTTCCTTTGTTGCTGAGTAGTGTGGCAGAGGAATTTGGAGGGGATCCAGCCCCTGGCTTTGAGAAGCCACTGTGCCCATAACCAGCAAAGAAATCAGTGGTGTGTTGAGGAGCTCCAGGTCTTCATTCCAACAAGCTCCTGCCTCTTGCGCAATGTGCATTCAAGGTGTTTTTGCTGCTTTCTGTTTCTCCTGCTCTGTCAGGAGCTATTTTGTGCCACAGGTGGAAAACTTGGGGTTTGCATCTCCTGTTGCATATGAAAGATCTCCTCTAACTTTTCACCACCAGCTCTTGTCAGCCACGCAGTGACAAGGTCTCTGAACTGTGTGTGACAGCTTGTGCCTGCTGGCAGGCAGGAACATTCCTATCACCACAGGACAGTTTGTAAGAGGCCAGGGAAGGGCTGTACCCTGGTTTCAACCTCTTCCTTCCAAAGCTCAGGCCATTTTCCCATTTCTGTGGTATTTCAGTCCTGCTGATGAGCAGAGAGGGATTGGTGTGGATGAGGCAATATGAGGTAATTGCCTCCCTGCCCTGCTCCCAGGATACTGCATCAGTGGATATAGGGTGGGAAGATGGGTACAGGTGATGCACCAGACATGGCAGAGTTTCCCATCCCTTACCAACCCTCCCAACATGGGTGGTGCTGTGGCCAGGACACTGCTGGTGCGACTCACTCTTGTTCTTCCTCCAGGGAGGAGCCACTTCCCTCTCCCCAGAAGGATGGAGGTCCTGCAGCTCCTGCGTCTGCTCCTCACCACTGCCATGCTGGGCCTGTCTCAGACAGTGAACCCCTTTGTGGCCCAGCAGACTCCCCCAGACCCTTGCTATGATGAGAATGGTGCTCCTCGACGCTGCATCCCTGAATTTGTCAATGCTGCCTTTGGGAAAGAGGTTCAAGCCTCCAGCACATGTGGGAAGCCCCCGACACGGCACTGCAATGCCTCAGACCCCCGCCGAGCCCACCCACCTGCCTACCTGACTGACCTCAACACCGCCTCCAACATGACCTGTTGGCGCTCAGAAACCCTCCACCACTCACCCCAGAATGTCACCCTCACCCTCTCCCTTGGCAAGAAGTTTGAGGTGGTCTATGTCAGCCTCCAGTTCTGCTCTCCCCGGCCCGAGTCCACTGCCATCCTCAAGTCTATGGACTACGGCAAGACCTGGGTGCCCTACCAGTACTACTCCTCCCAGTGCCGTAAGATCTACGGCAAGCCCAGCAAAGCCACGGTCACCAAGCAGAACGAACAGGAGGCCCTATGCACCGATGGCCTCACCGACCTCTACCCGCTCACCGGGGGGCTCATTGCCTTCAGCACCCTTGACGGGCGACCCTCGGCCCAGGACTTTGACAGCAGCCCCGTCCTCCAGGACTGGGTGACGGCCACCGACATCCGCGTGGTCTTCAGCCGCCCACATCTCTTCCGTGATCTGGGCAGCCGGGACACGGGTGAGGAGGAGGGGGGCACAGGCTCCACTCCCTACTACTACGCTGTGGGGGAGCTGCAGGTTGGCGGGCGCTGCAAGTGCAACGGGCACGCGGCACGCTGCATTAAGGACAAGGAGCAGAAGCTGGTGTGCGACTGCAAGCACAACACAGAGGGACCCGAGTGCGACCGCTGCAAGCCCTTCCACTACGACCGGCCCTGGCAGCGGGCTAGTGCCCGCGAGGCCAACGAGTGTCTGGGTAAGGCATTTTTAAACATTTTTGTTTTCTGGGGCTGAAACGCTAAAACAGTGATGGGTGCTGAGCCAAAGCGATGGAGTGTGCTTGTCCAGAGATGCTGGGGAGCATCCCCTGTGCTGGAGGATTGGGAAAGGCTTAACCATCTACCCTGTCTCTGATGCAGGTGTCCTCTAAGAGATGCAGTAGTTCCACCATGAGCCAAAGCAACAAAACCTTCCCAAAAATCACTAATGTCTTCCAACCAGTCAGCAGACCTCAGCACGGGATGCCTGTCTGGGATTGTTTCCCTGGGGTAGCAAACCAGTTGTCTGTGGGCCAGAGGGGAAATCACAGCAGTTCTCTGTGAGATGTGCTTGGGGACAGGGAGCAGGCAGAAAAACCTGGCAGAGGCTGAGGTTCCCAATTCGAAATTTTATCCTTTGTGTTCATTCTGTGCGGTGATTTTAGCTTGTCTGTCCTTGCAAAGGTTTCCCCAAGTGAAAAATATTGTCACCAAAATACCAAACTGATATTAGTTGGCTGTCCTACTTGCGAATACTTACGGGATTTTGGTGGAGACTTTTGCTTTTTGTCCTGGTTTGGAATGGGGTTGGGGGATGCCAAAGTCTTGTGAAGGTCTGGGAGAGGGAGTAACAGCCTTTCGTTCCTCCTGGACAGGAGCCCAGGTCTCAGGGGGTGGTGGGAGGATGGTGACAAGGGAAAGCTGTACCATTAATCAGCCTCTGAAAGGCTCAGTGGATGTGCCAGAGGTCAGAAGGACTTGTTATTATTTGTGATCGATGTCTTGTTGAGAACCCAGCTGTCCACTTCAATATATACATGTTACAGCAGATTTCTTCTAAGAATGGCTAAAAAGGCAGTGGATTCAAAACAAGTGCTGGAGCTGATTCTTTAAGCCACCTCATGCCCGGTGGGAATGTGTCAGCCCTTGTGCTTTTCCACTTGTTTCAGAAAGATGAGTTTTGGAGCTCAGAAAAAACCCTCTACTTTGCACCCTCACAGGGCTGCTGCAGGTAAGGCAGGGGAGGCCTCCAGCAGGTGTGTGAGGCCATGGAAACCCCCAGGACACAAGGAGGACCTCACCCCACTGGCTGCCCCCTCGTGTCCACCACTCTGCACCTACCTCACCGCCGTGTCCTCCAGTAAAGCAGCACGATAGCAGTGGAGGGAGCTCTGCTGGCACAAAAGGGGTTAAACCAGAGAAGGCTCATTTTTGAGTAGCATCTGCAGGTTTTCTGTCCATCTCGTCCAGGGCGGGGTGAGGGTCCCTTGCTCTGAGCATCCTGCCCCCAGCTGCGTCACCCTTTTGGCAGATGGAGCTGAAAAGATAAACGAGCGATGGAAGAGGAGGCGGGGCCGCAGCGCCATCCCTTCAAGCCCCCCCGACAGCCCCGCACACAAAGACCCTTCCCCGAGCTGCGTGTGAAAGTAGTTTTTTCCTGTTGATTCGCTCCCCTTCTTTCTCCCTTTTCCCTCTCGGGCTTTGTACCCTCTCTGAAGGGACCTGAAAGAGCTTCTCCGTCCCTTCGAAGGGCTTAGCGGCTGAAAGCTGGATTAGCTTCCCGAGCCTTCCCCTCTGTGCCTTTCAACAATGACATCTCCCCAGCCAGCAGGAACAGACGCAGCAATTAGCACCAATTAAAAGGAGAGGCTGCCCGGGAAGTTGCCTTTGCCCAGCCTGGGGGCTGCGGGGTTTCGGACTCTGTCCTGTGGTCAGACAGGGGTGATGCTGGCTCCTGGTGTGGATGTCAGGCGTGGCTGGGGAGTGGGAAGGAAGAGGAGGAGAGTGGGTGGATGCAGGAGTTTGGCAATTCAGTGACAGCCCAGGGCCAGGGTGGGGGATCGCAGAGCCCTTAGAGGGGGTGAGAATGGATCCGTGGGGCTGGTACAGCTTCAGGTCATGTTGGAATATGTCAGCTCTTGGCTCTGGTTCTCCAGCATGGAGAATTTGTCTCTGTCAGCTCTTGGCTGTGTGCTCCCCCCACTCTGCATGGGGGTTTGTCTCAGTCCAGTGAGTGGGAGTCTCTGCCTGCACCACCACGGGGATAAATTGATGTCCTACAGCATGGCACGATGCTGGGACATTCATCCATGTATCATGAGGTGAGAACAAACATTTGTTGTTTCACCAGAATTTTTGCCTCTGGGAAATGCACAGGTGAAACAGCCAAGTACTACCTGAGGTCTGAGCATTGGCACAGGGCACAACCCAGCCACGGCTGCCACAAGGTGACTGTGGCGTTCATGGGAACATCACTGTGATGCAATGTTGAGGGAGTCAGCGTGAGTTTGAAGAGCAGGGAGGTTTGGGGCTGTCGCAGCCAGGACAGTGACAGTGGATTTGGCAAGCTGCTGGCTTGGCAAGAGAGCACGATGCCAGCTTTGTGCTGCACAGTGCATGGCCCCGTGCCTGCTTGTTGGACACCGTTGGTCCACAGGCACGGGAGGCTCTCCTGACACACCATAGGGGCTGGATGTCCCGCAAGGAGCTTGCCCTGCCAGAACTGGGATGTTCTGTGCGTCCTCTGCTGTGTCCAGGGCAGGGAATAGGGACGTGTCCCCACCCATGTATCCCCCTGGGACAGGCTGTGTGAAGGATAATCCCAGCAGGATTGCCAGAATCCTGGGAACCCCCCATCTTTATCTCTGCCGATTTACATCTCCTCCCCACCACTGCTGTCGGTTTCAGCCCTCACCCACGAGCTGCTGGGGACAGCCCGGCCCCCAAACACCCGGCCCGGGGAAGGAGGGGAAGCGGATTAGCACGAGGCAGCCACTGGAAGTAATTGATGCACTCGCTGGTGATGCGGGAGCCCTTGTTCCCTTTGTAGCCGCTGCCGCAGGAGCACTCTCCGGAGCACCAGGATAATGCACGGGGCTTGCTTTGATCCGGGGCCTCGGCGGGGAAGGGGCGGCGCTCTCCTGGGAAAGCCTCGCAGGCTGCTCGGGGGGGATGTGGTGATCCAGCCGGGATGTCGGTGCCTGAAAACACCAGTCCCCGGAGCGGTGGTGGGATTTGGAGGATCACATATAATTCCCTTGTGCCCTGTGCCCCTTCCTGTACATTTTCCCCTTCCCTTGGGAGTTCCCCTGACAGGGTTCTCTGCACCTGCTCCCCAGTAGGCGTAGTGGAAACCAATGAGTTCCTAGCAGCACCAGCTATGGTCCTTTCCTGGGAAGAGCAGGGGGAAGGCGATGGCTTTGGGAGATGGGCAAGCGGCCAGCATGGCACTGCCAGCCCTGCCTGGGCACGGTGCAGTATCGCAGCGGATCTGGAGTGCAGGGGAAGGCAGCCACCCCGGCAGAGATTTACACCTGGCTGACCATCCCGAGTCCTGCGCCTCCCGGGATGGGGCTGCAGTGCCTCAGCCTTGTCCCTCGCCCCTCGGGGCGGGTTCTCTCTTGCTTCTCCTCCTGCTTCTTGGCAGCAGCAGAGTGAGCCCTTCTCTCCCAACACCTTCCCCAGGATGGAGGGACAGCGTGCATGAGAAGAAAGGGGCTATTCTGGTCTCGGCTACCATGGAACCGAGAGGTGCAGCCTCATCCTGCCCCGTGTCCCAGACAGACTCTCCTCCAGCCAAAGCAGGGGCGTAGCTCAAATCTGCTGCGGGTTGGCAGCAGCAGCTGGTCTAGGGTTTCGCTGATCCGGCTGCCTTCCCTAACTATTCCCAGGGAGCTTGTAGGGGCGGTGAGGCTCGCTCCTGCCCTGCGGGCTCCACTGCCTGTCCCACGGGTGCCTCGGTGCATGGCGCTGCCTGGCCCGTGCCAGGGACTCTGTCCCAAAGCCCCTCGTGCTGTCATTCCAGGCTCCTACATCTGCAGCTGTCTGGAGGAGGAGAGGTTTTGGGGTGGCCAGAGCCTGGGAAGGGGTTCAAAACACCATCAAAGGGGAGACAAAAGATTGCTCCATTGCAAGGTGTCAACGCTTAATTAGTCTATTATTGCAAATTATTAGATCTTGTGATTGTTTAATTGATCATATGATTGTTTAATTGGGCATACTGTACAAGGGCGGAAGTGAGCTACCAGGTAATTAGCCCCAAACTGTGCAATTAAATTCTTATTAATACCCCAAACAGCAGGGAACATTCAAGCCTTTAATTAGTGATTAACAGGAGACAGACAGAGCTTACAACTGCCTCAGTACTGAGGAACAGTGAGAGTATTTAGCTGGGTAAGAGGGGGACCTGTCTGCCCCAATTAGCTCCGGATGGCTGCGCCAGGGTGTGAGGGGATTGCCATACGTGCTGGTGTGACCCTGGCCCTGAGTGGAGACAGCCACCCAACGCAGGGTGGCCAAGCCCAACCAGATCCCCCTCTTGGCTCTGGAATCCCAGCTTGGCAGTCAGGGACATGGCCCAGAGCAGGCAGCACCACTGCCTCAGGGAGAGAGGATGATGCTGGGCTGCCAGGGGAGGTTTCTTCCCCAGACCCAGCTCCTGGGAGGACCAGAGGGTCTGCAGCATGTTCCAAGGGATAGGTGGCCCTGGGGTAGATCAGGACGTGCCAGGGTCAATGATGCCAGGAAAAGGTTCTGCCAGTTACTCTCTCACCAATTAAACTGGAGGCAGAGAGGGACCTGTGCCGAGGGCAGCGAATCATTTACCCAACAGTTCTTCTCCACTGCCCATTGCCTCTCCTATGGGCTGCCAGCCCTTCTCCTTCCCCAGAGGATAATGGAGGCATTCCAAGAGGGACACAGAACTGCCTTTTGGGATGACCCCACTTGCCTTTCCATGCTGCAAGGGGAAAACAAGGCTTCTCTCCTCCCAAAATTGTTCCTTTGCCACAGTTCTTTAGCAAAAACCACCATATCTTGTCCCTGTCCCATTACCTGGAGACTGCAAGAGCACCCTGACTGTCAAGATACTTCACTGTGTCTCTTCCAGCTCTGGCAAAGCCTGTTTGAATGTCAACATCCCTAGTTCAACAGCATCCTGAGCTACCTGGGGCCTTAGGCAGTATTTGATGCTTTCCCACCACCCACCACAACCCAGAATTTGCCTTAAAAGTCCCTATTTTTCCACTGTCACCAGGGAAAAAGAAAATAGCTCAAAAGGAACAAGCCCCTGAAGGTACCTACAGCTACAATGGGTGTTATTTTGATGCCTGCCATGTGATTTCTCACTAATCTCATAACTCGGGGGAGCTCTGGGGGTAGCCGAGGTTTGAGTGTGCTGGCACTAACCTGCTCAACTCGATCCTCCAAAAAACTCTTTTTTACGGCTGGAGTTTGCTCTTTCTCCCTGCAGCATGCCCATGGCTGGAGCACCAGGGCAGGCAAAGCAGCTTTTGATCTGTGTGGGGTGAAGCTCCCACTGGCGCTGCTGGCTGTGGGGAGGCAACTTCACACGGCCACCAGGCCAGGCCCAGGCAGTTAAATCCGGGCTGACACGTTAATGAATTTCACAGTACGCCTGGAAAAGCTCTCACCCAGCCTCAATTTACCAGCATGGGGAGGGGGCCAGGGCGGGGGGCACCACCTTTTGCCGAAGGAAATCTTGTTCCCATTATCTTTTTGCAAGAGTGTTAAGCTGGAATGGGCAGTGCTTTGCCTTTTTATCTCGCACACATGGAATTGGCCAGGAGGGATGTGTGCTTCCCGGGACTAATTTGTGTGTGCACATGTAAGGGTGTGCAGATGTTTCTGTGCCTGCCTGTCTGTGGGTACATGCATGGCTCTGGGGGTATTTTGGTGCACGTCTGTGTGCACACATGTGCATGCCTGTGTTTGCATGCACGTGTGCTTGCGCATGTTCCTGCATGCGCACACAGGGATGTGAGCACACAGGGGCTGCTGTGTGGGTTTCTCTGCATGTGTGACTCGTGCACACAAGACAGAGCCATAAATATGAAGAGTTCCAGGGGAGGGCTGTCACACAGCCTGGCATGAGGTGGGTGGTCCTGCTGGAAGGCTGGGTGGGCTCTGTCACCAGAAACAGCTACCAGGGAAGGGGCAGCGGGGACAGTGGGGCTGCAAGTGCCCAGATGGCACTGCCAAACCCTCCAGCTGCAGCCCTCCATCCCACGCTTGCTTGCCTTCAGCCTAGTGGTGCCGGTTCCTACACATGTCCTTTCTCTTCTGCCCTGACCTCATGGCACCAGCCCCACAGGGTGGTGGATGCTGCACATCTGGATGGCACGTTGGGATGACCTGCGCTGTGCTGCGTCCATCCCAATCCCAGCAAAACCTCCCATTGCAGTGGGGGATGCCAGGGCAGCTCCAGCCCACCAGGAGGGTCCTGAGTTTCACCTTCAGCCCTCATCATCTCCCCTTCCCTCGCAGCCTGCAACTGCAACCTGCACGCGCGGCGCTGCCGCTTCAACATGGAGCTGTTCAAGCTGTCGGGGCGCAAGAGCGGCGGGGTGTGCCTCAACTGCCGGCACAACACTGCGGGCAGGCACTGCCACTACTGCAGGGAGGGCTTCTACCGCGACCTCAGCAAGGCCATCACCGACCGCAAAGCCTGCAAAGGTAAGCTGGGGGGTCTCCATGGGAGCAGATGAGTGACAGAATCTCTCTCGGTCTCCTTTGTCTCCCTGCCCATCCTTGGGATGTCCTTCTGCTCACTTTGGCAGCTGCAGGTCAGCTCCAGCCACCACCATCCTGAACACCTCTACCACCCCAAGGGCACCAGGCGGGGGTAGCACTTTGAGCCCAGCATCAACTCGAGGTGGAGGAGGATTACAGGAAGGGAGAGAGGAGGTTGCCAGGAGCCTGGGGGGGTTCTGATGTGTTACCATCTCCATTGGTCGGTGTTTGGAGAGATGCTGAGGAGGTGCTGAAGGAGATGTGACTAAATGTTCTGGAAACCAGTCTCTGATAGGGATGTTGGCTGGGATATTGACATGCTTGGAGCATGGGTTGACATTGACATGCTCAGGAGAGCTGGGGATGCTGGTGGAAGTCACATCTCCCAGGTGGGCTGTGGGGCCAGGCCCCACATTGTGTTTTTCAGGTATGGGATGGCTTTTGGGACCTGTTTTTGGGGAGATGCTGAGTACTGTGGCTCCTGGTAACTGTCCTTGAGCCACACTGGCTCCAAGCTGTCAAACTGCAGCTTGACCTCTCAAGGGCCCTAGGCTGTGCCAAACATCATGGAATCTGTACCTCTCCTCTCTCTCCTCTTAACTCCTGGCCAAGCCTGTCTGGTTCCTCTTCCCTCTCCCTGCTCAGCCTGTCTGTAGAGCTTTTTCAAAACAATAGTTTCACCAAAGAATTTGAGATAAAAAAACACTCTGCCTGTCTCTAAGGACTGTTGAGATCCAGACTGGAACATCAGATGGGCAGGAAGTTTGCCATGGCTGTTTAGAGGCTGAGAATTGATCCCTGATCCCTGTTTTTCTGTCTTTGATTGTGAGTCCCTCCTGGAAGGGGCACACTGTCCCTCTCAGATCTCTCTCCAATGCATTTTGCAGCCGCATGGGCCCTGGGCCCCTTCAATGCTGCAAGAACATGATGCTCATGTGTTTATGTAGGGCCTGCAGGAATTACTGGAGCTGGTTTTGGACCATTAATGTTGTGGCCATGGACCTGAATTGAAGGATTTGACTTTTGAGGTTCCCTTGTCAGGCACATTAGTACTGTTGGAGGTCTGGCTCATTCAGGTTGGGATATAATAAAGGAAATCCCTCCATTGCCTGTGCCGTGCCAGTGGCCTGTCCTCATCCTTGCTACATCGAGGAATGCTTGAGAGGATGGAGTGAAGGGAGAAACTTCCCACATTTGCACAGCGTCACAGCGGGAGCAGGGCTGAGCAGGCACTGGCAGGAGGAGCCCTACCTGCATCCAGCTCATTAGCAAACTGAGCTAATCATTTTCTACAACCCAAGCAGCTGACTTGTCATGTCCCCCTCACAGCCCATGTTCCCAGGGACCACAAGCTCTTTCCACCCCATGGCCTTGGCCAAGCCATGCCACAGCTGTGGCTGTGGGCATGGCAGCCTCTGGCACCACACCATTGATGAAGATTGTATCAGGTGCCAGCATCCTTGTGGTTACACAGGGAGACACTGGGAGAGAGGAAGAGGAGGAGGCAGGACAAGGCATGCATCCTGATGGTCTATGGCAAAGCATATCAGATTGTGTCCCGTTCCCAGGAGGGGATGGATGGCAGCAGCCCCCAGTTCCTGCAGCAGCAGCACCAAACTGGGGCAGCTGCAACAGAATTCTCTTTTCCACGAGGATTCTGTCAAGTGCTGAGGTCTGACAGGCAGTCCCAGCTCTCCCCCAACACTTGAGAGGCACCAGGGTGGCTCTGCTGCCTCCACCTCACCCTTCATCTCCTGCAGGCAGCACCTCATCTCCCAGCCCTCCCCAAGGAACAGTTTCTGCTTTTCTTTGGATTAGGGAGGGTCAGGTTGGAGATCAGGGAAAGGTTCTTCCCCCAGAGGTGCTGGCACTGCCCAAGCTCCCCAGGGAATGGGCACAGCCCCGAGGCTGCCAGAGCTCCAGGAGTGTTTGGACAGCGCTACCAGGGATGGACAGGGTGGGATTGTTGGGGTGTCTGTGCAGGGCCAGGAGTTGGATACAATGACCGTATTTGGCCCCTTCTAGCTTGGGATATTCTGTAATTCTGACCAGCTCTTTCTACTTTTGCTCCAAAACTGATACAATCCCAAGCAAAGTGGACATCCTGCAGGCATTCACCTCCCCAGGGGCCCCAGCACCACTTCCCTGGGCACTGGGGGGGATCAGTTTCTACTCTGGATGGGAAAGAGAGCACTTACCAAAGAGCAATAATAGAAAAAAATGCCAAAAGCTAATAAAGGAAGCTGGATTTAGCTGGGATCAGGAAGGATTACTGAATATAGCATGGGGTTGTGGGAGCAGAGCTTCTGCAGGTTGCAGTGTTTCCTACCTGGCTGTGGCTCAAGTCCCTCTCCTTGCAGAGTCAAGGATGGGGGGCAGAGGGGGCCTGGCTGCTCCCATCTGCCTGTGCCCACCATTTGTCAGTGCAAGTCTTGCTCCACCACCTCCACAGGGCAGGAATTGTGCAGCATTACCGTGATGGAAAGTATATCTGATCCAAGGTGGCTCCTCTGGAGGGGTCAGGGAGGGCAAAGCATCCCAGGATGCCCAGGAGTTGATGGGATGGGGTGAGCACAGATGCTGCAGCTCAGGAGAAATGGCAGCCAGCGATGCCTGGGCTGTGGGAGGAGCAGAGGAGTGGGACAGGTCTCCACTTGCAGATAAGCCTCTGTCCCTGTGCCAAGCCACAGCCACTCTGCCAGTCTGGGCAGGGGATGCTGCTTCCGGAGGGCTGGCAGGGTTTGCCTGTGCCTTGAAAGCACTGCAAAGCTCAGCCGAGCCAGATGAACATGTGCACAGGGCCGACCCCTGCCACGGTGCATATGTTGAGGAGGATCTGGCAGCAAAGCTGGTACCCTGGGTCTGGGGAGCCAGTTCCTGACTCTCCCTCAGGGAACAGAGTTAATAAGATGCTTCTGCTTCTTTGGCTGCTGCTCCTTCAGTAAAACAGAAAACATTTCCACCCCTCCCTTATCTAGGGGTGGATCTGCCAGGATTTGGAGCTGCTTAGAGGAGGACCAAGGTCCCAGGTGCTGGCAATGGAGAGCTGGTGCTCTCAGAGAGGCATATAAGTACACAGAGATGTGACAAGATAATTTGGACTTGTTTTTTTCAAAGACGTGTACCATACCTGCATCTCAGGTATCTACACTCCTTCAAGAAAAAGGTAAGGTAAGGATCCTGACAGTGGATGTTTAGAGCATCCATGGAGCAGTCTGCTGTGAATTTGAACAAAGGCTTTTGGTCCTAACACAGTGCTGGCCCAGGGCAGAGACTGAGTATTACAATGAAGGCAGATGCTCATAGAATCACAGGCTGGTTTGGGTTGGAAGGGACGTTGAAGATCATCTGGTTCCAAGCCTCTGCCATGGGCAGGGACACCTTCCACTAGACCAGGCTGCAGATGGCTCAGTTAATATTCAAGAGGCAAATCACCCAGCGGCCAGGAACTAATACATCTTATTTAAACAAACACCAGCACATGCTACTAAATAACTCTTCAACCATGGTTTGTGTCTGCTGGGATGCAGCATCCTTGAAATAGGCACAAAAATACTGGCTGCAGGTTGTGTATATCTGAGCAGAGCCCTCACCTGCTGGTGAGCAGGCAGTGCTTCCCTCCCACTGCCAGCATCACTGCTGGACCCTGCGGGACAGAAAAGCTGGGAGGATGGAAAAGGCAGAGCAACCTACAGGATTAATTCAATGGCAGTAATTGAAAAGTCAAATAAAGGATGGCTGTGCATTAATCTCAGTAATTTAAACAAAGCTGTAAGCTGTGAGCTTTCTCCAGTGAAAACTGGTGAAGCAGTAGCAGCTAAGCCTCAAGATGCAAAAATACCCTCAATATGAGGTGCAAGACATGCTTTCTGGCAAGCACAGCTTGATGAGTTAAGCTCCAAGCTAGTGACTTAATCCACCATTCAAACTCCATGGGCCAGATCCTGGCAGCCAGAGGCTGGGAGAAGCAGGGCTCAGTGTGTGGGCAGCAGTGCAGAGCTGCACTGTGCCCCCAGCCCTGCCTTCCCTGGGGCTGGGATAGGCTCCCTGAGCCAGACCCCTCCACAGGTTATTTCAGGATAAGGAAGGACAGAGGTGCCACAGCCGCAGTGGTGGGATGGACCATGCTGCAATGTGGGACCCACCAGAGTAAGCACTCTTGTCTGGGATGCTCTTCCCATGGGAACAGGAAGGAACAATGTATTTTTGTGGGACTGTGGGAAATCCCACTATGGCAGGGCAAGTGGCAGAGATTGGTCTGGCAGAGACCAAGCTTGTACCCTAATGACACTGATTGATTGTGCACTTAAAATGCGAAAAGGTGCCTTAATTACTGATCTGGGTAAAACATCCAGAGTCACTGAAATCTGCCTTCCACCGCATGGAGAGAGCTCAGCTTAGATGAACTGGATCCTGATTGGGCTGAGATTTGTGTCTGTCCATAAACTTTACACCAGGAACAGACCGCTGGGGCCCAAGAAAGGCCCCATGTTTCCAACAGCCCTGTGTCATGCCAAGACTCCCTTGCTCGCTGCCATTTGTTATCACAGCTGAGCCCCCAAAATATCCCTGTCAGAAAGATGTCCGCTTCCAGTCCTAGCCAAGATCTGATAAGGATGGAGCATCTGGTCCCCATTAGAGGCTGCTCACTCTGGTTTCTGGCTGTGCAGGAGGGGGGCTCAAGTGCCATGGTGCTCCCACCAATCCCATCTGGTGAAAATTAGGGAAACGTTAACATCAGGGGGCTGTGGGGGCAGGTGGGGGAGATGTTTTTGTTTTGCTTTGAAATCACGTTCAACTCTTACGCTGATGGAGGCCAAGATAACCTTCAGCTCATAGCCGGCCCAGCTCCAAGAAAGCGGATGGGAAGGTCCTCTCCTGAACAAGCATCTCCTTCCCACATCCCTGTAGACAATCCTCAGTGGGTCCATCATCCAGTGTGATGTGATGGAACATTCTTCTGAGAGCAAAGACAACTTCACTCACCTCAGGTGTGGCTTGTCCCTAGAGAGACTGTGGTAGAAAGATGTGGGATCAACCTTTGCCCAGGGTGTCCAGGAGTCAGGAGGGGTATCAAGGCTTATGAGCTTGGGAAACATTGAGAAAACCTGCTTCATTCTAAAACCAAGACACAGTCAAGTTTTGTGTAAAATCTCACTGTTGGTTCAGCTCCATGGAGTGGAAAGCTCGGAAGTAGGGGAGCAAGTGGAGAAAATGTTTTTTACTGCTGTGACAGGAACATCTCCCTGGAGTTGAGATGGGGGAAGATCTCAAATAACATCTGGTGGCTGCAGGCCCCTGTGGGAATTGCAGAGGCTCCAGGTGCTCATCCTGAGCATCCCTGTCAGCAAGGCTGTACCCTGGCCAACCTCTTTGTCCACTTGCCCTCCTGCCTAGTGCTCACAGCACATGTGGGGCCATGGTTGGTCCAGACCCGTGGGTCTAGCTGGGTCTGTACTGTGCCAGCCCCACCAGCTGATTTCCAGTGGTGCTCTGGAAGGGTCCTTCTCCTCTTCACCTCTTTGGGACTCCACCTTGGGGTTTGTGTTGTGCCTCCCCTCTCACATAATGATTTCTCTCTCTCCCACTCAGCTTGCGACTGCCACCCAGTCGGTGCGGCCGGCAAGACCTGCAACCAGACCACGGGGCAGTGCCCGTGCAAGGACGGCGTCACCGGCCTCACCTGCAACCGCTGTGCCAAGGGCTACCAGCAGAGCCGCTCGCCAGTGGCCCCCTGCATCAGTGAGTGCCCCACGCCTTGCCCTGCGCTCAGGGACCCCCACAGGCACTAGGGGATGCCCCTTGTCCCCCTCTCGCCTTCGATGGTTTGTGGTGGGTGGGAGGCTCAGACAAGAGCTGTCTGTCCTTATGGATGTTCTTCAGGAAGTGGTCAAGTAGGACTCTCTGATCATTTTCTGGGGTGACCTGGGTTTCACCTGCCCCAGCACAGGAGACTCTGGATGACCCCTTGGGTCAGCTTGCTGAAACAGCTCTGCTGGGTCCCATCCATGGTACAGCACCTGCCCTCCTCACCCAGCTGAGCCCTGAGTGTGGTCACTCAGGCAAGGCCAGAGTCAGCATAAGACTGTGTTTATTGTCACAGTGGGCTTGAATTTGACCCAAGTGGTAGAGGAACAACTTCCCACCCTGCAGCATTTGCTGGGCTGCTGGAGCAGTGGCAGTGTGGGTGACTGGTGGAGCTGGCTCCTCTCTCTTTGTTCTTCCCCAAATTTGAATTTAGGAAAGAAATTGCTCCAGGTTTTGCTGCCAAGAGTCCTGAGAAAGTGTTATCTTTTCACACATTTATCCCTGTGCTGGGCAGCCTGAAGCATGCTGAGATCAGCCAAGCACTCAACTGATGTCCAAACTGAGTTCAGATGAGCTGGGCACCTGGGGAGCATCCATCCCTGGAGCACACAACCTCACACAATTACTTAGGGTTCTTGGGGACTGCAGAATTGCAGCCTGGCCCAGTTTACTGAATTCAGTCTGTGCATCTCTGGGTCTGTGCATCTCTGGGTCTGTTCAATGGACTGCAATGGTCAGATCAGATTCATCCCATCATCTCTCATTTGTGACCAACAAAATCTCCTTGTGGCCCATTTTCGGAAGGCTTTCTCCCAGTTGTCACCTCCATAGCTGAGGATCTCATTCTTAAGATACCTCTCCCTTTCTTTTCCAGAGATTCCTGCCATCAACCCCACCTCCCTGGTCACCAGCACAGAGGCACCCGCAGGTAAGTGCTCCATGTCCCTGGCCAAGTCCATGGCCCCAGCCCTGCCCAGAGATCTGGGGGAAGATCCCACCTTCCCTCTTCCTAGCACAGCACGGGGGAGGGCTGAGCTCTACCAAGTCATTTGGCAAAAAATTAATGGTAAAACATTTTGGTAAAAGATGTGACTAAAATTTAAAATCTTGTGTATTTGTGGAAAGGAACTGACTAAGATTGATGGACTTTTTTGGGAAAGGCATTTTCCATCTCTTCCAAGGAGGAGAACAGGGATGCAGCCCACTGGGGCCTTTCCATCCTTTGGCAGGTTAAGGCAGGGGTTGTGGCATCTGGCACCAGTGGGTGCTTGGGAGCTGGCTTTGTTTAACCTCCTTTTATCAGCACCAGTGCAAGAGCTTCCTCCTCAGTGTCCTTGGCCTCTGCAGGACCCCAGCTCCCTGGGAGAAGCTGGGACAGTGGGGGTCTGGCAGGTCTCAGGCAGGCTCTGGGGCTCCTGTGCTGGGGCACAGACTGCTGGGTCTCCCCTGGGACATGGGTGACATGGTGATCACCTCATCCAGGTCTGGAGACGTGAAGGGTCTGGGTATGAGCTGCTTGTCCTGGCTGTGCAGTGTGATGGGACCATGGGTGATGGGACCATGGAGGGGCCAGTGCCACTGCTGTGGTCACCCAGAGAGAGGCAACAGCTCCATTGACAGACTGCAGGCGTTGGACAGGTGAGGGAGGCATGGCTGCCATGGTCCTCAGAGCTCCTCAAGAGCTGCCCTGCTTCTCCAGACTGGAGCGGTAAGGTTGGCATCTCAGTGCAAGCTGCAGGTTCACTTGTGCTTCTGCAGAGGCTTGGCTGGGGTTGGGCACTGCTGGGTGGGTGCATGGATGCTCCATGCACTGATGGATTAGGGTCCTTCTTCCAGCTTGGCCAGGGACCAAGGTCCCACTCAAGTACTCTGAGCTCCCACTGTGTCATGGTCCATCCCAACAGCACCAAGCAGTGCTGTGCCAGCCCCTGGATCCAGTGCCACCATGCTCAGCCACCAGTGCTGCAGGATGTACCCAGCAGGGTAAAGAGGGCTGTGGCAGGGCTTCCCTCCCTCCCCTCTTCCTTCCACAGTCCCCTCAGCACTGCAGTGTGGCTGTTCCCAGCCATCCCAAGTCTATCCCCTGTAGGGATTCCAAGCCAGGTAGAATAGGAGAAGCTAAGAAAGAAGCAGCCCCTTCCCTCCTTGCATCACCCCTCTTGCTGCTGTCCCCAAGAGCCTGGTCTTCCCCTGCATTCCACTGTGGTGAAATAGACATCCTGAACAATCCTCCACTCCATCCCTTGGCATATGCTCCTGTGAAGAGAGCAGGGGCCCCTCCAGCTCCCCAGACCCATATTTAATGAGCAGCTTTCCTGTGCCCTGTTTGGGGTATATCTATCCCAAGGAAGCCTACAACCTTCTTGGAGAGCCAGTGCCCTGTTTGTATCCATCTCCTCAGTTCCCCTTACCATGGCTACCTTGCCTTGGCTGTGGAAAATGCCAACAGCCTCTTCCCAGCCTGGTGTGTGCCTGGGACGTGCTCTCCAGCCCTCTGGAAACATTTTCCAGGATGGCTGCTGCAACCCTGTGCATGAGCTTGCTGGCTACAGGAGAGCCAGAGACGAGGTGTGTCGAAGAGATGGAATTTTTGGCCCCCTCACAACAAGGCAGACACTGGGAGGCTGGAGCATGTCTAGAGACAGGAAAAAATTTGGGGAAGGGTCTGGAGCACAAGTCTGATGAGGAATAGCTGAAGGAGCTGGAGGGGCTTAGCTTGGAGGAAAGCTACTCTTTCCACAACTCCTGACAGGAGGGTGCAGCCAGGGGAAGGTAGGGCTCTGCTCCCAAGGAACAAAGCATAGAACAAGAGGAAACCTCAAGTTGTGCCAGGGGAGGTTCGAGTTGGACATCAGGGAAAATTTATTCCCTGCAAGGGTTGTCGGGCAGTGAACCAGGCTGCCCTGGTTCAGAAAGCAAGATGTGGCACTTTGCAATGTGGTTTAGTGGGCATGGTGGTATTTGGTTCAAGGTTGAACTTGATGATCTTGGAGACCTTTTCCAACCCTAATGATTCTGTGTTCCTTTGGCAGAAGTAAAGTGTGTGGATGGGGATGGAGTTGGGAGATGGACAGGAGGAACCTGTAGCTCCTTGCAGAGCAGTGCTGGCTTAGCACACGTGCACCCCAAGGAGTAGTGCAGAGCCTGGGACCTCTGCACAGCCTGACACCCCACCCAGCACCTATGGGCACTGCTGAGCCCTCACAGCCCTGTCCCTAGAGGCTCTGGAAAAGAGGGGCTGTTTTCAGGACAGTGAGGAGCAGCCCTGCCTGGATCTGGCAGGTTTCACTCCTCACTGTGGCAGAGGAGGAGAGCTGAGACTTGGGGTGCACATCCTGCCCCATGGGAAGACGCCGGTACCGAAGTGATGCAGGGAGCTGCGTGGGATAGGGCAAATCACCATCACCTCTGCTCCTGCCTGCCCTGCCCACCCTGCCAGCTGTGAGGAGGGAGCTGGGAACATCAGGCTTTGGGAGAAGGGAAAGAATGGGAATGAGAGATCTGGCCGGTTTTGTTGCCACCAGAGAGTGCTGCATGGAGCAGAGTTAATCAAGGTGACTCCCCTCCAGTGCTTTATAAATAGGAACAGTTTCACAATGATGTCTGAGCCATTCAGCTGGGCAAAAATAAATAGCACTGGCGGAGACCTGTGTTGTTTGCTCAGTTTTAGCAGAGCAGATCTGCCTCAAACTGCCTCCAGTTTATCTGTGGATTTGTTGGTTTAAGATTTCTGGCTTCTAGCTCAAATATCCTTAATGCAAAGTAGCTGCCTCTGCCCAGAGTCTGCGCCACTGGAGGATCAGGGGACCTAGTGCGGGTCCTGCTGCTCCCTTTGCTGGGGTGATCAGAGTGGGGGGGGTGATGCTGCCCTGGCTGGCACTGCCAGGGTTACCTGCACCTGGTCTGTGTGTCCTGCAAGCAGGGCTGCCAACAGTGATTCTTTCTGCTCTCACCCTGCCTGCTCCCTGGTGCCCCTCTGCTTACATCCTTCTGTTCCAGGAGCCCCAGCTATCCCTGAGCAGGGCACTCCCCAAGGGGCCCTCAGCACCTCAGGCTGCCTCCAAGTCCCTTCTCCCCCCATTTCCCCAAAACCTCCCACCTTGCCTCTGGCAGCAGGTGCTGGCTGCAGGAACAGGGGGACATTGTTCAGGGCTGCCATGCTCAGGTGCTGGGATTCCCGCCCTCTCCCCATCCTTCTCTATGCTGGGGTTCAGTCCCTGGGTGTGTCCAGGCTTTTCACTGACACTGCCATCTTCTGCATCACTTTTCCCAGCTTTGTCATGCCTTTCCAATCTTCCAAAGGCTTTGAGGTCTAGCTTTGAAGTCTGTGCCTGAGCAACTGACTGGCTTGGTGATGAAACGTCCTGGGTCCACTTCTCATAATTTTTATTACTATTATCTTGAAATATTTTCCACGTAGTGGAAAAAAATAAAATCCATGTTTTCCCTGTTAGCAGAATTAACAAAACTCATGGAGTGCAAAACAGGGGTTTAAGGGAATTCAAAGTAAGCAGTAAAAGATTTGCAGCCATAGCACCTAATTAAGTTACATCTCTTAAAACAAAATATTGCTTTTTTTTCAAGGAGAGGAGAAGTAAACCAGATGTGCAAACCTGCCACCCCTCACACACACTCTCCCCCACAGGAGGAGCCTGCCCACACCAGGCCAGTGGCTCTGGTTATCAGCTGCCTCCTCCCACTCTGCACCTGTAACATCTCCTGAGATAATGGCAGTGTTAGAGCTGGGGCTGTAGCACGTGCCAAGGATACATTTGTGCCTGGGATGGGGCTGTAGTGAATCCCAGGGATGCAGCAGTGTCAGGGATGGGGTTGTAACTCATCCCAGTGATGTCTCAGTCTCAGAGATTGCTCTGTAACTTGTCCCAGGCATGCATCAGTGTCAGGGGGCTGTAGCATATCCTGGAGATGCAGAAGCATTTCGGGATTTGTGGGTGCACTTTCATGCCATGGGCTGTGTGAGGTCTCTGCTGACCCCCAGCCCTTCTGTGGGGCTTGGTTGCCCCATCCAGTGGCACAGACACAGCAGAAGGGCAGCTAAAGCTTCTCTTCTCCCCATTGCCCCACAGAATGTGTAGAGCCATGGCTTCTCAGTGCCTGTATGTGGGAGCAGCCCCCATCTGGCACACAGCATCCCAGTGCACTTGGGAGGATGGGACCATGGTCCATAGCTGTGTTGTGATCAGGACTTGGGGGCTAAGATCCCAAGCAGAGCTGTCCCATGGCAAAACCCTGCAGGAATAGGACAGGCTGCTCAGGGAGAGGCAGTCTGGGGAGCACAGGCAGGATCTATCTGCCCTGACATCCCTTGCCACTTTCCACCACACCCAGTGATGGAGGAGGCCACGTGCTTGGGGCCAAGGAACACAAATGCCTCCAGTTATTTGGACTTTCTTTTTCTTCCCAAGTTTCTTAGATAACTGGGGCAGGAATTGATTTTACATTTGAGGACTGTTCCTCAGCACAAAGACGTGGTTAAAAAAAATCCCCAAACTAATCCTAAATTGTTAATTCCCAACACCATTTTCTGGCTCCTTTGAATCACAGTGTTATGTTTCTAATCATAAGCAGCAACCCAGGGCAGTTACAGGATTTCTTTCTGCTTTTCTTTCATCCCCATTGCCAAGGGAAGGGGGTGGCAGGTTAGCTGAGGCTGCCCCACAGCCTGCTCTCACCACACATCACCCTACCCTCCACCACCCCAGCACCCATCATCCCAGTCCATGCTCCAGCCGAGCACCCAGGCCATGCCACCCTCCTCCCCCACAGCACCCGGTGTCCATGGGTAGGCCTGTGACAACTAATGCCAGGTGCAGGAGGGTTTTCTGTGCCCCTTTGCCTGGGGAGGAAAAGGTCTCCTGTCCTGACAGGCGTTCCCCAAAATAAGATGGGAGCCTTTCTTTAGTGTCCCTTTCATGGAGCAGGAAGGGACAGAGCGCTGTGCTGAGATGGGCCTGTGGCCTGTCTCAGGGGTCTGGGATGGGCTGGGGTGTATCCCAGAGAACACAGCAGGCTGAGGCTGGGGCTGTAGCAAATCCCAGGGATACAGTGGGTGAGGGCACCTTCAGTGCCAGCCCCCATATGGAGAGGCCCTGAGCCCCCTCTGTAGCCATCACAGCTGCTTCAGGGGAGGCAGCAGGGCCAAGGCATCTCTGCCAGCCCAGGCAGAGGGGCAGTGTGGCAGCATGGGGGGCTGAACTGGGAATCAGAGCTCATCCCCCTCTGCCAAGAATTAGCTTCACGCTGCACTGCTTCTGTCACTGACAAATTTGGAACAGGTGGCATGAAGTCCCAGATAAAAAGGAGCTGGGCAGAGAGGAAAACAACAGAGCCCAGGGTGAGTTTGCGCTCCTGGGCTTCTTTCTTTCCTCATTCCTCCCCTTGGCACAGGGTTCTGTTATTCCCCGTCTTCCCCCAGAGCTTCGCCTCTATCCCCAGTGATCACTGTGGCAACCCACAAACAAAGACAACTTTAGAGGCTGCTGGCTCTGTCCTGGGCTGCGGGGCCAAGCCAGAGGGAGAACCTGCAAAAGGCAGAGAAAAGAAGAAAGATGGGCTCAGAAAAAAACATGCCATTTGGAAAGAGACAAATTGAGATGTTCAAAGGAAGACGGCAGGGGAAAGAAAGGAGGAGAACAGGGCTGCTTCGGGCAATTGTTGGGATCAAAGGCTTTGGGGAGAAGGAAAGAGGCATTCCCTGCCCTCCCTCTGCTTGAGATGCAAATCTGTGGGCTTTAGAAATGCACAGAAAAAAAGCTTCCTGGAGGACAGGAGCCTTGGGGAACAGCAGGGTGGTGGAGGACAGCATGGTGGCCTCCCCAGCCCATTTGGAGCAGCCTGAGCAGGGGATGCCTGGGCAGCAGGAATGATGTAGCAGAGCAGAGCCACTTCCCTCACCTGCTGCCTTCTCACAACCTGAGTCCCCTTTCCCACTTATGAGAACCTATGAGGCACAGGTCCCTGGAGGGGCTGTCCCCTGAGAGTGCTTCCCACCACTGGCCCTGAGAGCTGAATCACTCTGAGGATCACGACCCCCTTGGTGTGGTGTCAGACCTGCCTTTGGATCTGCCCTCTGTGGGGCTGATGGTGGAATTGGTGCCAAATCCCCTTTTGCCACATTACCCAGCACTGCAGGGTCACAGCTGTTGTGTTGACTCTCCTTGGCCATGGCCCCTGCGAGCCCTCCATGGAGGCCACTATCACCTCACCTGCATTCCTCCCATCCATCCTTTTCTGTGTCTGGAAGGAGTCCTCAGGCTTCCTCCAGCACCCTTGTGCTGACTTATCCTGCAGGACATTGTCACCACAAGTGACAGAGTCCGCTCAATGCACCCAAGGCCACTTGGTTCCTCTTCCTTGATGTGGTATCAGACATTTGTGCTGATCTTTGAGCTCCCAGCCCTTGTGAGGTGCCAGGGGAGCAGCTGAACTCAACAGACCCTCATCCCCAGCAGTGCTCAGGCCCTGACTCAGGAGGAGTCAAGTACTCACCACCTTCTGCCAGGCTGGGTCTTGCTGCTGTCCCCTCCACCCCACTCCCTCTTCCCCTGTGGTGGGATGAGTCCCCACGTGCCTCAAGCCACTTAGTGCTCAACCCACTGTTCTTCTGCTGCAGACTGTGACTCCTACTGCAAACCAGCCAAGGGAAACTACAAGATTAACATGAAGAAGTACTGCAAGAAGGACTATGGTAAGGACCTTCAACCTCTCTGAGCCACCCTGGGCTTTGCTCCAGAGGCAGATGTGGGCTGGCTGTGGGTGGAGCAGATGAAGGCATCCAGGGGGTGGGGGACACTCCATATGGAGAGGGGTCCCCAAATCAGCCCTGCCAAAGTTGCAATGGATGAGGCAGGTGGGGCTGCTGGGAAAGGGCAGTTCCTGTCCCCAGCCTTCCTTTGGGGAGCAAAGCAAAGCATCACTGTGCCTCCCCTTTTTTCCCTCAGTGGTCCAGGTGAACATCCTTGAGATGGAGACGGTGGCCAACTGGGCCAAGTTCACCATCAACATCCTCTCTGTCTACAAGTGCCGTGATGAGCGGGTCAAGCGCGGTGACAACTTCTTGTGGATCCACCTGAAAGACCTGTCCTGCAAGTGCCCCAAAATCCAGATCAGCAAGAAGTACTTGGTCATGGGGATCAGCGAAAATTCCACTGACCGGCCCGGACTGATGGCTGACAAGAACAGCCTGGTCATCCAGTGGCGGGATGCCTGGACACGCCGTCTTCGGAAACTGCAGCGGCGGGAGAAGAAGGGCAAGTGTGTGAAGCCCTGAGGGGTTTGCACCCACCCTGTCCCCCATGCCCAGCCTCAGCCCAGCTGGGTGCTGCCAGACTGCACCCACAGACTCTGTACATATATATAGTGTGAATGGACTCTTTGTCTATAGTGTATATTTTGGCAATGGTTTCCTGTTGTGTGCGTGTGCACGGGTGGGTGTGTGTGTCAGCCCTTTAAGTGTGTATTAAAAATAATGCAGTAATGACAAACCTTTAATGAGGAGCAAAGTGGAGCAAGGTCTTGTGGGTGCCTGTCACCTGAAGGAGTTTGAAGGGGATTGGTGTCCTGCTCAGGGCATTCTGGAGCTCATTTTCAAGGCTTTTATATTCCCTTTAACACAGTTGTCTCCTGCCCAGCGCTGACATCTCAGTTGACAGCTCTCCCTTCTCCAGCGTCTACCATCAATCTATCAGATTCTTCCTCACTCTGAAAATGTGCTGCTTCCAGACCTCTCTCTGCCTTTCTCCTTGCCCAGGAGGAACAGGAGGTCAGAGTCTTCCTTCCCTCATTCCAGTGTACAGGCAGGCTGAGTGGAAATTGTCCAGTGCTGCAGAGTGTCCAGCCCCAGGAGCTCCACCAGGAAGGACAAATGAACTTTTACAAGACCTGATTCCTTGGTGATCCTGGGCTCACATGGACCAGTGCTGCTGGCTGGGGCAGGACCTGTGTAGTGCTGCAGTGCCATAGGGAGGAGCCAGGCCCTGGCACTGTGCTGGTGGCCACTACCAGGCAGGACTGTGTCCACCGGGGAGAAAGGAACAGACCTGGCAATCCCTAGTTGCCTAGTCCAGACAACCCAGTGAGAAAGACCTGGACACATCATTTTCCCCTCCCATGTCCACCTGCTCCATCTGAACCTTAGCTGGACTGGACAGGCCGACCAGAGCCATCATGTATCATCATCCATCCCCCCAGGTCTATGTGCCTTTATTTTCACCTGGTACCAACTGACATAATTGCACCTGTTTCTGTTGAGATGACACCAAGTGACATCTGCCTTGGCGTGCATCTTCCAGAGCTGGCCAGACTGTGCTCTCCTGGGAAGAATTGCTGTGGCCAAGGTTGTCCAAGGAGATGCACAAGGCAGAGGTGACAGGAAGAGAGAGGAGTTTCCATTGATCCACCTCTAGTCTTTTATATCTTCTTCACCATGTATGAGTTTCTGGTTACACAGACACCAGTATCTTCCCATGTTGAGATTGTAGCGGTCTTGGCTTAATAAATACAAATAGAAGTAGTAGGTGCTCTGACAATAGATATTCCTTTCCACACAAACCTTGCCTTGCTTACTCAGTGAGGGGTTGTAGCCTACATCACAGTCTTCCAGTCCATTGGGATGAAACTTTACCCTTCCTAGCCCATGGCAGCTTGTGTGGACTCCCCATGTCATGGTGGTGCTTCCGGGCTTCAGCATCCCAAGGTGCTGCTGGAGCTTCCAGCTGAAGAAACTAGTGGAGCACTGTTGGGTTTCAGGAAAAGGGAATTTGGAGAGTGAGTATCTAGGCCCTGGGGATCTGTGTGGACATGCAGGTGCATTGGTGAAGCTGCTGGACATGCTGGAAATGACGTTTCAGAGCTGTGGAAGACTTGAAGTGCCATTGTTCAGGTCCCATGGGTACTTGGATGCCTACAGAGGGCATGGCCAGAGGTGTGGGGAGGCCAGAAGCTGAGGGGTAATGGGTATGTGGGACCACTTGGATGAGCTGATACTATCCCCGCTCCCGACACAGACCCTCTTCCCTCCTCTCTCTGAGCTGAGGGGACCCTCCCATCCCTGGTTCCTCTTGTTTGGATTGTCACAGTCATGGCCTCTGCCATGAGATGGTTCTTGATGTAGTTGGGACACCCAGTACTCCTCTTCCTCCCACAGCTGCTTTCACCAGACTTGCCCTTGGCTCAGGCTCACTCCAACCCCATACACCCAACAGACACAGAATCAAAGAATGGTTTGGGTTGGAAAGGACCTCAAAGATCACCTTCTTCCAAACCCTGCCATGGGCAGTGACACCTTCCATTAGACCAGGTTGTTCCAAGCCCTGTCCAACCTGGCCTTGGACACTTCCAGGGATGGGGCAGCCACAGCTTCTCTGGACAAATGCAGGAGTCCTCACACAGAAGTCAGTGGTGGTACACCCTTTGGGTGTGCAAAGACAGGACTTTCATCAGGATCATCCCTTCTGTCCCAGACACTGCTCAGCATCACCCCATGTGGTGTGGGGATTCTCTGACTCCTCAGCAGCCACAGTCCAGAAAGAGCAGGGCAGCACCGCTGTGCCATGGGATACCTCTCAAGGCAGGGCTTCAGCAGCACATGGTTTCTCCAAGCAAGGAAAGGCACAATGTATCTGTGTTCCCCGAAAATACTGGCCACTTCCATCTCAGGCAGGGAGCTCCAGGATTTCCTTTGGCACCTGATTTCTCCTCTACTGAAGGGGCTACCTAAAACTCTTTGAAGAATTTGGTGATTAGAGTTCTCCATTTACCCTCCAAGGCAGCTCTTCCCTCTTCTTTCACCTCTGCCATCTGGGACTGTTGAGGAAGGATGTCTCCCAGCTGGCATCTCAGTGTCTGCTGGGGCAGATCAGAAACGCCAGAGCAGAGCCACCATGCCATGGTCTGTGCTGAGGAGAGGAGCTCTCTGTCTCTCCCTTTGGCTCACGAATGTCTTAAAATCCTGGCTGAAGGACTGGAGGAAGCCACTCTGCACCTTCACTGAGTTTGATCCCTGAAGGACTTCTCTTGACATCCCTCGCTTATGTCATCTCCGTGTCCAAAGCAAGAATTCACCTTTCTTATTCCTCTTCCTCTGCCTGGCGTGGTCAGCTGAGAACTGCAGACTGCACATGGATGTGGCTGTACCTGGGATGCTGTAGCTGGGTCACCCTGAGCTGGTGCCAGTACACCAAAGGCAGTGGAGAAGGCACCATGGATTTGCTCAGAGGTGCTGCTCATCCTGCCCTATAGATTGGGCAGGGATTGGAGCACACACCAGCACAGGCATCATTTGGTGGAGAGCTGCAAATCCAGGGGCAGTTCCACATCCACCAGCACC
Organism: Poecile atricapillus; assembly: GCF_030490865.1. Taxonomy (NCBI): domain Eukaryota; kingdom Metazoa; phylum Chordata; class Aves; order Passeriformes; family Paridae; genus Poecile; species Poecile atricapillus. The sequence continues at coordinate 1,376,270 of NC_081262.1, read as the reverse complement.
CACCCAGCCCTGTCCACCCCTTTGGTGGTGGGGACTGCTTTACACCACTAGGAGCTGCCAGAGTCAATGGGTGACACAGGGCAGAGGGCTCAGGTGGCAGCAGGGTATGTGCACTCACACAGTCCTGGTGGCTGCAGCCGGCAGCTATAGGCTTTGCAAGGGCAAAAGAGAGAGACTGCAAAGCAAACTCTGCTTGGCACGACAAAGCCATATGTTTTCCAAAATGGGTCTTCAAGGAAAAAAGTATTAATTCAGGAAAGCATCTGAAAAGCCTTTGGTGTGCTCTGGTGCATTCCCAATTCCTTGAGCACAGATCCCCCACCCTGTGCAGCAGCTGGTGGAGCTCAGTGTGCCGAGAAGCACCGTGCTGGGACCGGCTGCTGCAGGCGGCGGATGCCGGTGCACGTGGGAAGGGCCAAAACCACCACGCACATTTCCATCCATGTTTTTTTATTTAACAGGTCTTTTCCCAGTATTCAGCTGGGTCAAAGTATTTGAGACACAAAGGCAGAAAGGCAGGCCAAGTTTGCAATTTCCCCCCTGCTTTGGGACTGAATTTTGCAGCTGGTTGAAATTTTTCTCATTTCAAAACGCCAGTGGACATTTTTCATGAAAACCCGGAATATGGCCAAGGAAAGAGAAAATGTGAGAATACTACAGAAAAATCAGTGCTCTTTTTCTGTGTTACCCAGCCAGCTCCACTCGTGAGAGATCACAGGAGTTTGGACAGCTGAACCCCAGCCTGACTGGACAGACAAATGGATGTATGTGTAGAGTATTTTCCATCATTTTGTTCTTGGTAACCGAAGTCTATATAAATAAAATTTGACTGCACACAGAAAAACATGCTCCTTAGGTGAAACAGGATCAAGCAAAGAGCATTTTGCTTGGCTAACAGGGCACAGCTCAGTGCTTGGGTGTGGGAATATTCTTCCTGGTGAGGATCTGAGCCTCTAAGAAGGGGTAAGATCTACTTGGAGTGACCCCTCATAGTCATAGGTCATAGTTTGACCTGGTCTTGGTCTCCTTGTTCTCCTGATGCTCTCTGGTACACAGAGCAACTTCTGTCCATGCTACCATGCAGATCCAAGTGGATCTTAGTAGTGGCTTCAGCTGTCAGAGAGCAGTGATGGTGGCTCTGCCAGCCCATACTCTCCAGGCTTCCGTGGTTAATAACTTTTGCCACCTGTGGACATGATACTAGGCAACTGTGGCCTGCTGCCACTCCTCAGGTGTGGTGACCTGTCCAACCAACCATATCTTGTCCATCCAACCAGTGCCATATCCTCTGTCCCGTGCCCTTGGTACTGCAGCCCTCTGTCCATCACCCTTCGCCCAAGCACGGTGTTTTATTCGGCACTTTACAACCCTCACAAGTTTCATTAACATCCTAAATTTTTCTTCCTAAGCAAAGCACAGCCTCTGCAATTCCCAACCCTCCTCCTGTCCTCTCAGTCCCAACCAGGGCTCTTTCACCCTCTCAGGATCCTTCCAGAGGGGCTGTAGGACCAGCACAGGGCACACTTTTCCCACTCATGATCATGTCAAACAAGTGTTAGGGGAATTTAGTTGCTCCAAGCCCCTCCTGTCCTTGCAAAGCTGTGAGAAATGTGCTGTTCTTCAATATGCCTAGTGTATTTTTACCAGCCTTGGGGGCACTTATTACATCAGTGTTAATCACCTGTCATTCATTCATTTGTTCATATAGTCCTTCATCCAACCTATCTCCTTGTTCGTCTTTACAAGGGCACAATTCACTGGTTAAACACATGCTCCCCGTGTGCACAGGATATGCAGCACCTGTGGGGTCTGGGGGCATAAGGAGGTGGGGGGCTCAGTTCAGCAGGGCCTGGGGAGCAGGGAGACAGCTTCCCACGTCAGCTGTGTGGGGGAAACATGAGGAAACCATTAATAGATGGGCTGGCCTGCGCCGTGTTTTTCTAAGGAAGAGCCAAAGACGGGGAACAGCTGGGGTCAGCAGGGCACCATCTGGAGAAACCCGTCAGCTCCCTCCTGCTGGGATTTTCCCACCTCAGTGGCAATGGAGAGGATGAGGCAGGAGGGAAGAGCGGTCCCCACCAGCACCCTGGGGATGGGGAGATCCTGCTGCAAACACGGACCTGCACATGTCCCGAGCTGGCCCTGAGGCATCGCCCTTGTGTCGTGCCAGGAGGTTTCCAGTGGCACAGGAGATGTGGCATAAAGAGAAGCATCCTGCCCAGGGTGCTGCTACCCCATGAGAGCCATGCTGGTCCCCCCACATATTGGGTTCAGCATCCTTGTGCAGAAATCAATGATTTCTCTGCATAGGGCAGGATCAGGCTCTCAGCATCAAAGGAGCCATCAAGGTTGGTCCTCTATTTAAACAGCCACTGCAAGAATCAATAAACAGACAATGTTTTAATCTTGGACAAGGTGCTCTACCCCAAAATCTTGGAGAACCAGCCTCTCCACTGTCAAAATAAACACCACACGCTGCTTCCCCCCACCACACCCACACAACGGGAAACTGTCATCTGTTCAGGAGCAGGAAGAGGTGGCACTCCCAGAATATGGCTGGTCCTGGAGGATTCCCTGTCTGAGATGAGGCAGTGGCCAGCCCAGGCACAAATAGTCACCAGCTGACTCCTGGGTTGGCCACAGTGGGGATCATAGTCCTGCTCACAGCACAGGGAGTGAAGACATGAGGATGGGCAGAGCAAACCCAGCTCAGCACATTCGAGGAGTTTGGAGGTGCCTGGGTTGGGTCTCTCCCTGGCACTGACATCCCCACAGAGACTTCTGCAGCAGCAGTGGTTAAAGCCAGGTGCTGCATCCTGCCTGTCCTCTCCTGTCCCCTGCCCGTGTCCTGCCAGACACATGACAGTGGGAGAAAATTGTCTCCAATGCTTAAAGCTCTGGGGCTGGTCTACAGGTCACTAATCTGACCTCAGGGCCATTTGAGGCTTTTGGTATGTGGTGACTCTTGGGTTTCCCTTCCCAGCCCTGCTGGCCACCCATGCTTGATCCCTGTAGCCCCGGGTTGGTGCAGCTCAGGTCAGTGTCCTGGGAGCCCTGGGTGCACCCCATGCTGGGGTAGCTGGGGTTTGCTCATCCATCAGGAAACCAAGCACACCCCAGCAGGCTCTAGCTGGCATCTTGAGACAGAAATAAGGCGGATTTGGCTAGCACACACATACAGACTGTCCCTTTTCCAGCAAAACCAGATGGTACCTGGAGCTGGGAGAGAGGCAGGGTGGTCAAAGGGGGCCCTTGGACTGGCCAGGCAGTGCTGCCCCCACACCAGCAAGGCTCAGTCATTCCTGTACCCTGCCCAAATCTGAGCCACTGGCAGCACCTCCACCTCCATCCCCATCCTTATCCTTTGCTCTGTACTTCCTGAGCAATCCTTTTCTGTCAACCTGCTGACCGTAGGGGGAAATTCCTGGTCCTAACTGTTATGCAAAATTAGCTCTCAGGGAACGCCTGGTGCAACCATGGGGCCTTCGTCTGCTCCGGGTGCTTTCAGACTTCCCTGGCATCCAGTGGGACAGCCATAAATCTCTGCTACTGCCTCCAAGTCGAACATTTCCTCCGAGCCCCATTATTAATTTTCTGAAAGATCCCATAAACCCCCAGATGGAAAAATATGGAGATATTTGCACATGTGCCGTAAAACACATTGCCCATCTATTTCAAATGGATGTGGCAATATATAAAACATACTTAGGGCATGAGCCAGGTTTCACGGTATTTAAACAAGGCAGCATGATGTAATTGGAATTTACAGTGTAAGAGCAGATTGAAGCTGGGCCATGGGTGCGTACCATATATCTTGGATCTCCTGAAGATTTGGCCTGTTCTGGAATGGCAAATACCTTTTGTACTTGCCACCTATATTTTAAGTGGATCAACAGCTCCTTTCACGAAATATAAGGGTTGGAAAATACATATTTTTTCCACCTGAATTTTGGAGCCTCTCTGGAGAGGAGAGATCTGCCCTGTTTCCTGTAAAGAGCATGATTCCTAGGAATGATGTGTCCCTTTGTTTTCCTTGTCCCCCAGCCCACATGGCTCCTGTCCCTGGGAAGCACAATGCCACCACCTCTCCCACTGCATGGCCTCGATGGTGGGGATGAGGACTTCAGAGTCTCCATGGTGTGGCAATGAAGACCTGCTACCCATAGCCACTGTCCAAGGCCAGACTGGATCAGTCTCAGACCAACCTGGTCCAGTGGAAAGTGTCCCTGTCTAAGGCAGGGGGTTGGAAAGGGATGTTCTTTAAGATCTCTTCCACCTCAAACCATTCTATGATTCCCTGGAGCAGGAGAGGGGGGTGAGCCTCAAACACTGCTCTCCACTGCTGGGAAGAGAAGCTGGAGCTCCAGGGGCTGCTGGCAGGGGCACAGGCAGGAGCTGGTACAAGAGAGAGCAGCCAAGAGAAGAGCTGTCACCATCAGGCCCCCCCCAAAAAAAACTGTGGGGAAGCCTTTCAGGTGCCTCCATCTCCCTGCAATGATGCCAGTATCAGGGAAAGTGATGGGAACCACTCCACAGCCAGGCGATGGGAGGATGATGGGAGAGTAGAGGATGTTTAGGGACCATCCAAGCTGTCCCCATCACCAGTGCAAACGCACCTCTGCCACTCATCCCAGGACAGGGGGGCAGGTAGGCACAGCAAGGCTGAGAAGTTTTTGGCTCCAGCAGTCCAATTCCTCCCAGCAAGATCCTGATCTCTCCCTTCTCTGCACACTGCCCAGACCCCCATGGTGCTTGCCAATGTTAGGAATTTTGGGGAGCTGAGGGTTGCCAAGGGACTACAGACACGGCACTCTTTGGCTGCTGCTCCTCAATGCTGACCCGCTTGGCAAAGGAATATGGTGCCCCATGGTTGGGGCAGGGAGACAGTTATGGGCCCTCTCTGACAGACAGGGAAGATCCCCCTAAGTTACCCCAGTCAAAGGGAAAGGCAAAAAAGGGAAAGATAAAAGACCCCAATGCATAAAAATTTGAATTTTACTCATATATGAACTGGTGGCTCCAGTTCACTCGCCAGTGCCACTGGTAGGCTCTGGGCACAGGGCTGATGATGGCCTCATAACCAGCCCAAGCGTCCCAGGGTGCTGCAGGGCACTGGGGTGGCTGTGGGCACTCAGGGGGATCCTAGGCAACTCATCTGCAAGCTGAGGACAGTGAGAAGGAGCCAGGAGCCTCATCAAAGAGTCCCCTGTGCCTGCCAGCTTCAGGCAGGGCTGGTGCATCTGGTCTGCCCAAACTCATTGTCCCTCTCCACCCCCATCTGAGCGTTCAGAAAGTTTGGATGAAAAATTTCTGAAAAATTAATAAATCAAATCCTTCCCTTCCGGCGGGAGGAAAACCCCTCCAAAAAATGTCAGTTAGAAATAATCCAAGTGATTTGTTTGGAAAATTTTGAAGTGCAGGTCCTCCTGAGAGCCAGAATGGCCTCTCGGCCTTGCTCTGCAGAGCCAGGAACCAAGAGCCAAGACCCTGGTCCAGGGCAGAAAGCCTGGATGCTCTCATAGTCACAGCTCAGGCTGGAGCCCAAAGGAACTGCAGGCCACCTGCAGCCCAGCCAGGACTGGGACCACGCAAGCCCACCTGGAGCCTCCCCAGGGCTTTCCAAATGCAGCCATTCAGCTTCAGGGGATTAGGCTGGATGCTGCAGAGAGGGACAGTCAGCTGGCTCAGCTCAGGCAAATTGGCTTTTTCAGAGGTAAAACCAGTTGGATTGGGGATTTCCTGACCAGCTCTTGTCAACCAAGCATGGTGCTGGACATGGATGAGACACAGGACTAGTGTATGCTACCTGCTGGTGTGGAAACCAGGCTAGGGCTCCTCGGCAGCCCCTGAGCTGTCATCCCATGGGATGTTTTCCTGCTCCAAACCTCCAGACTGAACTGCTCATGAATGAGCCGAACTGCTCTGGAGAAGTATCTGAGCAGCCATTAGCTGGACAGTACGTGTTGTTTCTCGAGATCTCCTCTATCATGTTCTGAAGGGCTCTTACTGCCAGACAGAAGGTCTCTGAGGGTTTCTTGTGAGCTTCAAGTGTACAGCACAGCAGAAACTGCTCAGCAAGGTTGTTTGTGTGCACCCCTAGACCTCTCAGAGACCCACATATTAGAGGAAGTTGAATATCATGTCTCTGAAAGCTGGCAGCCTTTCCATCACTGCCACAAGGGAGACACCTGGAACCAGGTCCAGGCTGGGGAGCTTGGACCTCACCAAGCCAAAAGTATCAACCTCATCTGCTGAATTTTTGGCTTTCTGCTAATAGTGGGATGTGTCCTGCAAAGGACTTTGTGCTGAGTGCTGGCAGAGGTATTTGGCTCCTTGGATGCTCTGGAGCCAGTGGCATGTCTCTTGAGTGGGTTAAATGATGTAGAGCTGCATTCTACCATCCTCACTGCCTCTTAAAGGCACATTTCTCTGTGATGAGCTCTTTCAGGCCTGTTGTGGCCATTCACAGGTTGTGATCAGGTTCTTGTCTAGGCTGACTGCAGTGGTCATCCGGTGTTTTGGCTCTTTAACTCAAAGGGGAACAAGAAGGCAACAAAATGAGCTTTTCTTGGACACCCCTGTGGAGTTATTTCTCCAGGTGCCATTAGAGATGCAGGAAGATGAGAAAGCAAATAGTATCAGTCCTGTGGCTTTACCTGAGGAATCTACAAACCACTTTTCCACCACAGGAAGGGTGGGAATGCAAGAGGCTGGGAGCATTCAAACCCAAACAAAGCTCTGACAAAAGGATGCAGCCAGAGGTGATGGCTCAGGAAGGGATAGTGTGGATAATGGGAGATAAGCACAGTGCTAGCAACTCTGCCTGAAGAGATTGCTGAGGTGAAAGCTCTAGGCCATCAGAGGCCCATGAAAGCCCTTGCCTGTGTGGCACATGGTGGGCACTGAGGCTATGGCCCTAACCAGCACATTAGCAGGAGTCAAGAAAATTGATAGAGAAACCACTTTTCCATATAATGGGGCATCCTGTCATGTTCCCACTGCCCTCCTCCATCTTTCTTTCATTCATCTCTCTTGCCTTTGACCTCTCCCCTCCTCCCACCAAATTTTCTCTTCTCCCAGGTTTCTTGCTGTTTGGCTGCTCATTCTCCCACTCCTGTCAGGGATGATAAATCGCCCCCACAGAGGAGCGTCATCAACATACCAGACCCATCCTTCATTTGACCTCAGCTCTGAGTCACTTCCAGGAGGTAAGAACTGAACAGGAGAGAAGATGACCAGTCAACACATTGAAGTAGGAACTGGTCCATTGCCCTTTTTTCCTCCAGTCACAAATCCTGTCCTCTCCAGTCCTACATGTGTAGTGAAGACTGCACATCCCTCTGGCCATCATGCTGTGCATCCAGCTGGGGCATCTTATGATGAAGAGATGCCCATGTAGACATGCCCCTCTCTTTCTCTTGATCTCCCTCACCTTGCTCCCCCCTTTCCTTCCCCCAACACACATCTGTTCACGTAGTTCCAGAAAATTTGTTTCATATCACCATTGAGCCATTTATTTATTTCCAGAGAGTTAAAAGCCTGTCTCCCTTGATTTAGTGAGTAAAGAGTGCCTAGGAGGGAGCAGAGAGAAGAAAAGAATGAAAGAAATAAAATAATGAAAAAAAAGTCTTGGGAACATCTGGAGTTGCTCTTAAGCAAGATGCAATATTCTTGGCCAGATGTTGAATGACTGGCTTCTTCTTGGAAAACGTCAATATGTCAGATGTTGAAATCCCACCTAACACCGTCTTCCTTACCTTCCTTCCCCTCTTCCTTGTCCTGCTCTGCTTGTGCTGCCCACACCATCCTGCTGGGATGGCACCAAGTAGTTTCTCTTGATGGGTGTCACTGTGAGGCACCAATGGGCCAAGCTTGTCACTTGAAAACCACTGGTTCACCAAGCAGAGGGCTGTGGAGAGGCTGGATGAGCTTACAGTGATGCTGCTTGTGCTGCTTGGAGGCAGTGCCAGGCAATGGAGAAGGCATCTCCAAGAGGTTCCAAAGAACTGGGAACAGGGCTTCAGCAGGCAAAGATATCTGGGATCTCTGGCAGCAAACCTTTCCCAGAGAAGCAAAGAAAGACTTTCAATCTTGCATAGCTGAGCAGACAGCTGCCAGCGAGGTGGGGAGGGCACCAACACACTGGAGGCCGTGGAGCCGCTTCCTTGGGGAAAGGAGATGCTGTTCACACTAGTCATTCTGACTCACCAGCATCAATACAAATGATTCTGGGGATTTATACCAGCTTCAGGGCTGGCTAGGAGAGTGGGGAGAGCAGATCACCAAGAGCTGGTGTAGCCAAAGGGGTGACATCCATCCTGAGCTGGACACGCTTCATGTACCACAACACAGCTGGAGCTGTCACCCCTCCTGGCTGGACCCAGCACAGCTGCCCAAGCACTCAGCTCCTGCAGGCGCCCCTCTGCAGCACCCTGGATGTGGTCCATTGCTCCCACCCTATGGTGCCCATCCATCACTTGAGCCAGCACATCCAGCAGCACCACACAGAGGTATGTGGGAGTTAAATATTCCTTCTGTCCACCACTGGTATATAAATTATGAGCCACAATGTAAAAAAGCAGAACAGGGAGTTTACCAGGGGCAAATCCTCATTGGCTGCTCAGAAGGAGGACTGGCACCCAGGACAAGAGGAGTGCTGGGTGGCACCTGCCATGCCAGGCAAGTTCCTTTTCCATCCTGGGTGTCCTGCAGAGGCTGAGGTCCATCCACCTGTGCCTGACCCAGCCTCTGGCCTCCGCTCCCAATGCTGTAACTTCAGAGTCAACCCATGGCCTCCTCTAACATTCTGCTCTTCAGCATCCTACAGCCCAAGGCTCTGCTGGTCCAGGGCAGTCACCATGGCCAGGATCACAGGACCATAGGACCATCCTCTTCCCTCATTCATACTGTCATAAGAATTAATAAGGAAAGAGAAGCTGTGGCTGCCCCGTCCCTGGAAGTGTTCAGCCCAGGCTGGATGGGACTCTGAGCAATGTGATCTAGTGAAAGGTGTCCCTGCCCATGGCAGGGGGTGGAACTACATGATCTTTAAGGTCCCTTCAACCTAAACCATTCTATGATTCTGCTGTCAGTCCAACCCTTGTGCTGTCTAGGATCTTGTAGTTGGCTTTCTGCTCCCACATTTCATTATGGTGGCTATCAGGAACCCAGGGTTTATGGCCAACTGTATTGGAGGTTTTGGGAGCTGGAATCTGTCCTCATGCCTCAGCACTCTCCAGGTGCCAGGAGGAGCCCTCCAGGGCTCATGGGGGACCTCCCACACATCAGAGATTATGCTTGGTGGAGGATGACCACCAATGCCTTCCTACTGAGCTGAGCCAGGTTAAAAAGAGACCAGCCTCCCCTTCCAGTAAGAGTGGAAAAATGAGGGCAGAGGAGTAAAGGACAGCTGATCCAACCCTCCCCTCACCAAACTCTGCCTGCATGTGTCACCTCAGCAGGTATTGCACAGTGATGGTTGGGATCTGCCCACAAGAGGTTCCAAGTCACACCAGCAGTGCCCATGGGCAGGCAAACACTGCTGTTTGGAGAGGGGTCACTTTGGGTGCTGCTCTCCTCAGCTTCCTGCTAGCTAGAGGGTCCCAAAGCCCCTTATTAAAGCTTGAAGAAACTGAGTAACCACAGGCAGAAGGAGCATCTTCCTCCTCTTCAGAACTGGGACCGGGACCACCAAGGCACATGTCGGGGTCTGTCTTCAGCCTTCCCTGCACTTGTTTCTTTTTCCTGGACCAAAAAGTAATAGCTGGAATGCTGAGAGCACAGTCACAATCCACTCCTGGGACCCATTCATCTCCCCATGGCCCACAACCCCCACTACCCTGCACAGATGGAATTGCAGAAAGACACACAGTCCTCCCATCTCTGTGGGTCCCAGCTCTGCAGGCCCTGGGCTGGGCTCCCCATGGCTAGGACAGTGGGGATCTGCTGAGGAGGTGTCAGCTCTCCCAGCTGATCAGTACGGGCCTGCAGCAGGAGGGCTTGGTCCTTGCCATGGCCTGGTGCACCAGCAAGGAAAGTCTGGGAGAACAGATGGCCACTGCTCAGGGTCACCTTCTCCAGGTGCCCAGAACCTTCAACCCCACATGACAGCAAAGCTTTCTACTCCCTCCTGCTGTGTGTGGGGACATTTACGGTCCTTAATCCATGGAAGGGTGACCAGGATATGATCTGTATGGAAACAGAGGCAACTCTGAGGAGTAAATCAAGCCCTGGTCCCCTTTCTGGAGACCACCCTCCCCAGACTGCCTGGGAAACCATCTGACCCTCTATCCCTCCACAGGGATTGGATTAGGGGGTCCAGCCCCATTTACATGGGATTCCCTCTCCCTTGGAGCAAGCTGCCCTCCAGAGGTGAAGGCGGTGTGAAGTGGGGTGACAGAGAACCAGACAAGCAAGATCCTCCGTGAAACCCCCACGGGGTGCCCCCACTCCCGCGCCCCCACCCCAGGGCAGCGGGGCCGGCTGGGAGGGGTCGGCAGTGCCCGGGAGCCGGGCTCAGGTGGTCGCTGCCGGGGCGTGGGGCCGGGACTGTGGTAATGACAACCAGGTGAGCGGGTGGCGATAAACCCCCAGGAATGCGGCGGCGGCGGCAGCTGCGGCCCCGCGAGTCGCTCAGCCCTTGGATGGGCCAATTAAGTAAATAGAAAATTTGGAGCGCAGGATCAAAGCCCGAGCGCGCGGGCTTTATTTATATGGAAAAGGTCAGATTATATTGGCAGATGTGTTAAAGGAGCGAGGAAAAAAAACCCTTTCAAAAACATTGGCCCTGATTTGAGGTTTCCTGACGGGTGGGACGGGGCTTTTTCTTTCTTTTCGGGCCACGGGTGCGTTGGAGTGCTGGCAGTGCTCTGGGGGCAGCTGGGAAGGGCACGTCTGGTGCTGGGCTCACTGCCCCTGCCCACCCACCTCCTGGACCCTCTGCAAGCAGCACAAACACCAGCAACAGGGTCCCCCTGGCTCAGAGTACCACCTTACACTCGGTGGTCCCCCAGGTGATGTGGAGTTGGTCCCTCAAGTGGACCTGATGGGTTCTGCCCAGTGTTTCACCTCCCTGTTACCCCCAGCAGCTCCATCAGTCCTGGACTCTGCACTCCGAGGTGATGTCCCCATCCACCCAGTGTCACCCTGGATGTCGCTGGCAGTCACTGTCTATCCCAGATCACTGTCCCACCACTGCTCTGCTGCATGTTTGGTTTTCCCGGCTTGCGGAGTTGGGAAGCCCGCCTGTGTGATGTTCCCCCAGGGACAGCAGAGAGCCTGGCGTCCCCTTGCTCTGCACTTCCTGCTCCTGTAGGGCAGGGAGGACTCCAGGATCAGCTGTCAGTGATGAGCCTGGGGACATTCCCACTACCCTCAGCACTGCCAGCAGTGTTTTGGAGCTGATAGTAAGGCTGGGGCTGGAATGGGTCCCCTCGGATCACACTCCAAGTCACCACGTCCCCACTGGTGCTTGGCCAGCCCTCCGACATGGCAAATGGGAGCAAACATCACCTCCTTTAGCACTCCAAAACTGCGGAAGGATGCCAGCTTCAGCATCCTGTGTCCCCAGGCTTTGCTCTGCTTCCCAGAAGGAGCGTGGGGGTCCCAGCTGAGGAAACTGAGGCAGGGGGGTGGGAGGGGAGAAGGGTAATGTGGTGCGAGCAGTGGAGAGCGGCAGCATCCAGCAGCAAGGTGGGGAGGTGGCAGGAGGGACCTGTGATGGGGGAATAGAGGAATGCGCTCGCCCGAGCAGGAAATTGTTGGGCTCGGAGAGCGCGGGACCCGCCTGCAAAGAAAACAAGCGGAGGCCGAAAGGCAGCGGGGGCGCAGCGCCGGTGGGGGGGCAGGAAGGGGGTTCCAGGGACAGGATTGCCGGCTGTGCTCCCGATCTGGGCAGGTGTGCTGGGAGCCGCTGCTGCACCCACTGCTGGACCTGCTGCCAGACCCACTGCCGGCCGTGCCAAAGCTGCAGTTCAGCCACGGGACCCTCATTTCTTCTGCATGGGCAGGCATGGAGCAGAGCAGCAGCTCCAGAGGTGCAGTTAGCTCATCTTCTACTTTTGGCCTGGCTATGATTCAGTTTCCCTAACCTTAAAATCAGTCACAGGCAGTGGCAAGACGCATCCTGGGGTGGGAACAAGGTGTCTGTGGGGTTGAGATCTGCAGGGCTTTGCTGTGCCAGCCCTGGACCTCACTCAGGGTCATGACCAAGGGAGCTCCTCCTCTCCCATGTTATGGGAAGGAAAGCCCTCTGTCACCACTGATCACCTTCCCAGGTTTTCTCCACCTACGCACTGGGTGCCACAGAGGTGAGCAGAACACACAGGGTCGGAGCATGTCAGACCAGGAGCAGAGGGAAAAGACAAGGATGGTTCTGCTGAAAAGGGATGCTGCAAGAGGGTAAAGCCAGAGTGGCGCCTGGGGACAAGGGGTCCCTCGTGTTCCTCATCTTCCTGGTCCCCCATGGGGCTGCCACCACCCTGGCCACCTGCTTCACCTCGTCTGCACCAAGGGCTGCTCAGTGCAGTCCTTGGGAGGGACATGTCTGAGTGGTCTCTGTTCTCTTTAAGGGACATCATGGCACAAAATGCCACCTGGATCACGGTGCTGCTGGGAAACTCCACTGGTGCATAATACAATATCTGGCACTGGCATCTATGGCTTTATCTGCAACAGATCAGGTTGGAGCAAAACCTTCTGAGACAGCATCTGGAAGCGGTTTAACCCTCACCAAGTTTTGCATGAAATACCAATTTTCCACCCCTTTCATTTAGTTTATTGAAATTAAGAGGGAAAACTTCTCCTCCCACCTTCTCCTGCTTCCTCCCACCCCTGGGTTCTCCTCTGGGCTCAAGCTTCTCACAGCCCTTCTGGAAAAGCAGAGTATATCATGGAGCTGCATGTCCAGCCAGGAGCACCTCCCCATACTCTGCCAGGCAATGGGGCTGTGCCAGCACAGCATCATCAGAGGGGTCTGAGAAGATGAACGTTGTGCCAGGCCAGAGGCAGGGTCCAGACAGAGTCCAGGCAGGGCAGCAGCAGGAGCAGGATGGTGTGGAAGAAGCCCATGGTGGCCAGCACTGAGATGGCTGGAGCAGGGGTGGGTGCAGCATCCCAAAGCAATAACCTGAGGGAAGGGCACAACTCATCCCATGGGAGCTGGGCAGGAGTTGTGCAGAGCAGCCAGTGGCACCATGAGGGGATATGCCAAGCTGTTTCCAGTGCTGAGGTTTCAGGGGAGGGATGTTTTAACCAAATCTGTTGTTTTCACCCCAGACTCCATAGAGCTGAGCCACAGGGCCTCGCTGCAGAGCAGGGACACATAAGCTGCTGAGAAACCATCACACACAGTGGAAAATCAGCCAGATTTCGAGCTCTGCTCCAAACTGCTTTAGCAGCTGCTAGGCTCCACAGCCTCTCCCTGAAACTTTTCTTTATATCTGGAGGCAGAGGGACAGAAAGGGACAGCTTTAGGAAGGGCAGTGTCAGCTTTGCCACAGGCTCTGCCTGCCAGGAGCTGCCAGCCAGGTTGTGAGGGGTCCGGAGGGGCTGGCTCGCACATGTGCCACGCTCATAGGATCTGAGCAGGTGTTTCCAGGATGGAGCTGGCACATCAGCCTTGGGGACAGATTTCCATGTGTTTGCCCGTGTGAGGTGGGGGCTGTGGAGGGAGTGTATCACTCCTGGCACAGGGCAGCAGCAGTGTGCTGTCCCAGGGGAGAGCTGGCAGGGGACAGGGAACTGGCTCTCTTCCCACTGTGGGGACAAGGGGCAGGACTCAGGAACATGCCAGGCTCCTGGCCAGGGGGGATTTACTGAAAAACCAGGAGCTGCACTGCCTCAGAAAGAGACTTGGGTACTAAAATAACTTCCAGGCTGGAAGCACATCCCAGACCTTGCCTGGCAGGAGACGATGAAGGCCGATGTCCAGCTGTCTGCAGCTCTCACTGGCACAGATCCATCATGCCATGGGGACAGTCATTGCAAGCTCTGTCTTGGACATCTGAAGAGCACTGGGAGTGTCTGGAGGCAGCACCAACCCAGGCTGCCTTACAGAGCCTGGGAGTGGGATGGGGGATTGTGAGGCTGTTTGTCCCCTCACTGGGTCCTGGGGTGGAAGTGGATGGCATGGCACAGCTGTGTGGCAGGGTCTGTGCTGGTTGCCCCTTGCTGCACAGCTCCACCCCAGCTATGCCACAGTTCCCATGGGACTCCAGCACGGATGGCACCATGCAATTCCACCTTGCAATGCCACCACAATGCTGCTGCCAAGGCAGAACATCACTTCCTGCCACTCCTGCTCCTGCAAAAGAGGGATGGAGGAAGAGGGGCCCAGTATGCACATTGTTAGGGTGGAGTGAGTGGGAAGGGGGGCTTTAGCTCCCTCATGACCCAGAGACCTGCTGCAGGAGGGATGGGGGAGTCCTCTCCTGCACCATGCTGGGGGCTTTAGAGCTGCTCCTCTCCTGCACAGCCCCCAAGCCCAGCTCCCCACTCTCATGCCTCACTGCCCCCCATGAGCAGCTGGAAGGGCATTTGTTCTCTTCTGGCATTGGTCCATGCAGATCGCAGCTGCCAGTGGGGGAGGGGAGGCAAGGTGAAGCCAAAAGTTGTAGAATCAGGCGTGTGAAGTGCAAGGCTTAGCTGTCCTCGATTCCATCCTTCTCCCACCCCCGTCCCCAGAGGACTCTGCCTTCCCCCGGTGCCGCAAGCAGGGCCAGAGCGAAGCAGTGGATGCACCCACCTGCAGCAGCCACAGGCTCAGGGGCTGCACCAAAGCCCCTTTGCTCTGGAGACAAAGGGAGGGCTGCTGGAGGCTCCAGGAGCCTTCTCAAACGCAGGCACCACCCAGCATGCTGCTGCCTCAACATCCAGCTGTGTCCTCATCCAGATCCACTGCAAGGGGTGGGCACAGGCTGGGGCTGGGCCCTGGTTTAAGACATCACCCCTAGGGGTGAGATCCCAGTGCCTGTCTGGGGCTCTGTGACCACAGGACACATCCATCACTACTGCAGGTGTCAGTGGGATGGCACCCAATTCCCACTCATGAGGTGGGGAAGTAGAACCCTTAGGGACACCTGGGAAACCCATGTCCCAGCTGGGTGGCCAGTGAGGGACAGGCTGCAAGAAGAGTCAGATCCCCCACACAGCTGGATTTCAGCTCCTCACGGTGCATCTCGAGGGTCCCACCTGCACATCACACCTGGGGAAACTGAGGTTTGGCAGGGGGGAACCTGTCCCGGTCTGGCCTCATCAAGGTGCCACCAGCATCCCCCTGGGCATCTGGGGATCTGGGGGTGTCCATCCCTGTGGCACGCCAGTGTGGAAGTGGGATGTGACAGCTCTTTACACACAAACAGCCCCTCTGAGGTTACTTCCATGCACTCAGTGATAGCTCCATTCCCCAGAGCCAGCAAATGCATCCAGGGCAAACAGCCTCTCTCCTCCACCCCTGACTTCTCCATCTTGAAAACCCCTGGGGTGTGCCAGGGCCCAAAGCTTCCCCCTTGCAGAAAGTTGCACCTATTTAATTAGAGGTGTGAAATGATCTCATTAAATCCATGTTAGGCTCTTAGTCCAAACTGCTCCCACAGCACATGAATGGCTTGATTCCACTCTGCTTCATCCTTTTCTTTTTCATTTTTTCCTTTCTTTTTAGGCCTGGTTTCCAAAGCACTCAAAGTTTCTGCACTCATGGTATGTCCAGCTCTGTAACTGTTGAAGCCACCAGCCAATTTCAACTGGAGACAGTGGAGAGATGGAGTTCAGGGCTGTTCCATCCCCATGCATTCTCTAAGAAGGGTGGGAGATGCTGCATCCCCAGCCCTGTTTTCACTGGATACAGCAGGACCCAGAGCAGGAGTTTTCAAGATACAAATCCCAAAGCCAGGGCTCACTTAAACCTAAGAATAATCTGATCTTTCCTACTGGAAATTTTGCCTTGATACTGCCTAGGCTGATTCACTGCAGGAGTCGTTTTGACTGAAATATCAATTTTAAAACACTCTTCCCATCTAATAATCACAGAATCAAAGAATCTCCTGAGTGGGAAGAGATCCATCAGGATCATCCAGTCCAACTCCTGGTCCTGCACAGGACAAACCAAACCATCCCACCCTGTGCATCCCTAAGAGCTCTGTCCAAACACTTCTGGAGCTCTGGCAACATCGGGGCTGTGCCCATTCCCTGGAAGTGCCAGCACCCTCTGGGGGAAGAACCTTTCCTTGATATCCACCTAAGCTTCCCTGATACAGCTCCAATAACACCAGCTGAGGAAAAGGAAATGAAGAACATGAAACTTGTCCAGTGCACTGCCCAGGAGCTGTGTCAGGGCATAGTGCTCACACCATCTTACCCAGCTAGGATTAATCCCTACAGATTACTATTACACCTTGCAAATAAATCATCTGTGGGGGTGCTTTCTAGACCTGTCAGACAGAGGGTGGCATTGCATGGGGATGAAGGCATCCTGACCATAGCTGGAAAGGCTGTGTGCCCTGCACTGCCACAGTGGAAGCAGGCAGGGGCTACCCAGTACAACCAGCTGGCAGCAGAGGGGCCTGGAGTCCCGGAGGTGCTGACCCATCCCCGTCCTTGCCCTTCTTCCACTGCCCTCCAGTTCAGTCCCTCCATGCCCTCCCCGCTCCCGCTCCCTGCTCAGGCCCTCGCTCCCCCCTTTCTTGGCTGGGTGTTTGCCGGCACAGGTGCACTCTGGTCCTCCCCACCACTGCCCTTTTTTTAATTAGACGATAAAGAAAGCGTCCTTTTGAAGCAGGTAGGGGATTCCTCGCATCCCTGGCATTGCTGGGCTGCCTGGCTGTAACCCTATTCCAGTTAAAAGCTTTCTGCGCCCATCCACGGCCCCACACCTGCAGTCAGATCCTCGCAGGCTGCCCCCTCGGCCACTCGTGCAATTACCCAACGTGATGATTAACTGAGAGAGCACAGGAGGGATGGGGGCTTCCCCCTGCCACCTGCCACTGCCTTCACCTGTGCTGGGGACAGGTGGGTCCCCCACTCTGGGCAGCCCAGCATCCAGTGCTGCCTCTGGAGACATCTGCCGATGCTGCGTGCTGGGGGGACCCGGGACTCAAAGTAATTGTCCCCTCCCTGTACCCATCTCAGGAACTGGGTGCTGTGGGTATAGGGATGTTTGGCACAGAGCCTGAAACTGGGCTGGCATCTCTGCTCTTCCCACCCTGGGGAGAGAAAACCAAGCAATGAGGCTTAGAGTCCTCTTCTGGGCAGGGTCTCTGCTCCCTGGCCTCAGGCAGTCTGGAGCCCTTAGGCAGATGGAGCAGATCGTCCCGCACCCAGGGCAGTCACTCCCAATGCACGTTCTCGCCGCCAGCCCGTGAATGCCCCCCTGTAGCCCAGCGCCTGTCCCCGGGGACAGGACACGTCCCCTTGTGTGTCCCCAGCGGCCCCGGGCCGTGCCTGGCAGCGCCGCACGGCTCCGTGTGCTGCCCGTTCTCTGCGGAACCAGTCCAAGGCACTCCGGCGTGTGCCTGTGTGGTCCGCAGCAGCTCCCCAGCCGAGATAACCCACGCGGAGGGAGCCCCAGGCTGTGCTTTAAATCTTCCCGTCCTTTGCCAGCCACCTCCAAGTGTCCGTCCCCCTGTCTCATGGCCAAAATCCCCGCTCTGATCCGGTGAGGTGCCCGGGCAGCCCTGCAGCCACCCCGGCGGGGACAGCCAGCGCTGGCAGCGGGGACGGCATTCACATCCCGCTGGAAATCAATTCTGCGCCCTGGCAGCTCTATTTCCACGCTCCCATGTTATTCTTTCACTCGGTCATGGGTAGAATGACTCTGTTTTCCTTCGGCAGTTTTGGTTCTTTTTCCTCTTTTCTTTCTTTTTTCCTTTCTTTCTCAGGGCAAAGGATGGGGTCAGAGCGAATATTCATTTCCACGGTTGCAGCTCATTGAGAACAATAAGGGCAGTAAACAGAGGGCAGCATTGCTCAGGAATGTGAAGCATTTGCCTGCGGTTTAAAATTACTAATTTTTTCAGAGGCAAGAATATATATATCCATAGATCTATAGATCTATAAAGATTTTTTTTTTTTTGAGACTTTTAAGAATAGGCCAAATTCTGCTTCCCCACATCACCTTCTCCCCAGCATCTCCCAGCTGGTTTTTTTTTGCCTCACTGTGTTTGTTGCAAATTGGCACTAAGTGTGAGAGATGATGAAAGGCTGCATGAGCTAGGGATCCCGGGGCAGCCTGGCCCTGGAGCAGGTGTGGAGGGGAGAGACTCAAAGTCACCATTTGAATCCGCAGAAGTCACACCTGGTACCTGAAGATTTTGGGACTGGACACAAACAGAAGTGCTGCCTGTGCAGAAATGAAAATGAAATGTGTCTGGTGGGGAGAGGATGCCACCCTGGGCATCACTGTTGGTGGTCCGGCCTGTGGGCAGGGGAAATTGCAGGACACGTGTCCCTCCCCAGGGTGCTGCAGGTCAAAGCCAGGCTGTGCCCACACAGGGAGCTCATGATGCTCTCAGGGTTGCCCATCAGGAGCACGGGGAGGGGACAGCAGGGCCAGCGGCTGCTGGGAGGGAGCGGGGATGACCCAAGGTGCTCCAGGACAGCCACAGTCAGCTGCTCCTCTACCTGGTACCCAGCACTTTGCCAGTCAGCTGGGACAATTCCTACCTCCAGCAGTGGAGCAGGTGCTGAGAAGAGCTGTGCTCCACCACTGCCATTAGCCCAGAGCTGCTCTCCCAGTGCCACTCCATCCCTTTTCCTTCACCACCATACAGCCCTACAGTTGCTCCTCTTGCAATAGGAGATGTTCTGGGAAGAATAAAGGGAAGGAATGTCTCCACTTCCCAACCTCAGGGGGATCATTGCACTGACAGGACCCAGTTTTAGAGCTTCTCAGCTGCCCAGAGCCACAGCTGGCACCCAGAGCTGTGGGACTTGGCCTGGGGGCATCTGCAGTGTGTGATGTGAAGGCACATGTGCTCCTGCTCAGCTGCATCAGTCTCTACATCTCAGTCAATTCCTCCCCTCACAGGGGGCAGAAGGACCAGAAGAGTCAGCTGAGGACATTTGGGCTCACAGCTTCACTTCCGAACAAAACGGAGGGAAATGTTTTATTGAGAGCAATTGCTTTCATAGCCTGGCCCCAGCAGACACCCAAGCATCCTGTGTCAGGCTGATTAGCTCCAGATCCACACACGCTGGGTGTGTGGGGATGGTTGCCTCCCACTCTCTGCTCCTGCAGCCCCCCAGCCCCGGGGCTGCCCCATGCCAGTCTTCCACCCCACATTCCCAAAAACATCAGGCTCCACTCGCAGGGAGCAGCTGCGGTTCCCCCCATCTGGATCCTCTTTGCAGATCCAGCCCCCAAACATTTTGCTGCTCACCCAGAGGCTGAATGGAAACATTTGGGTCCTTTCTCTTTGTTTGTCTTTTCCTCTTTGTGGCCACAAAACCCCCTCTGTGCCTTCTGCTGTGGCATCAGGGCTCACCCTGGGCTTCTCTACCCTGTGGGACATCAGGCAAAGGCCATTGCAGATCCTAAAAACAGGACCCCACATCATGATCAGCCCAGGCTAAGGAATGAATATGGAGTCCCCTGGCTCATGCAGTTTGCTTCCACAGGCCTTTTACAAGAGCTGCACAACTTGAACAGTCACAAAGCATGAAGGATTATAGCAAAAAGTCCATAAATCAAGTAAAAATACGTGGACATAAAGCTGGGAAGACATTTGTCTTTTATTGTCTCTTCAGACAGGGTTAGCATTTAAAGGCTCTTATCTCCTTCTTGTGGCTTTTCAGTTGGGCTCCAAGCCAATAGGTACTTCTTGTCCTTATTCTGCATTAAATTACATCACAGGGACAGGAGCCTGGGGAGCAGATTGCCTGGACAATGCAGCCAATGCATCCATGCCTGCTGCCAGGAAGACTCACCTTGCCTGGGCTCTCCTCCCAGCGGCTGTGGCAGCTCTCCTGCCCTGACAGCCTCAGCCTGTTGTCCAGCCTCAGCTGGTGGAACTGCTCTATCCACAACTTAGCTGATGCTTTGGAACCAGACAAAGGGACTGCAACCTGTCTGGAATTAGTCTGGATCAGACCCACTCCCACTAAAAGTCTGGATTGCAGTGCTTAGATGATGGAGAGAAGTCCCAAAACCTCAAGGGCTTGTGAAAACAGTTGGGGAAATCCCATCTCTCCTCCTAACAGAATCTTTCCTTGCATCCTTCCTGTTCCCACTGCCAACAGACACCCTGAACCTGCAATGAGCTCCCATCAGCTGGGAGCCCCAGATACCCCCAGGACTCCTAACCACAAGGAATGGTCAGGAGGGTGCAAGCTGCCAGAGTGAAGGAGTGGACTTATTGCAGGAGAATCCCAGGGAAAACACTGCCTTGGCCAAAACACCTCTGCAAACCAGCCAAGAGGCAGAAGCTTTCAGTGAGCTCGCAGCAAAGGGAAGGCCGTGATGGAGAGGGTGCACAGCCTCCCCAGTCTGGCAAGCAGTCCCCTCAGCAGGGTGACTGGCCTGGCTGTGGTGACCCACAGTTTCAGGACAGGCTGTTCGTGCTACAGAGCTGGGTTTGCTTAATAACAGGCTTTGAATTGAATGTGCTTTTAGCAGGGTTCCCTGCTGACACCAGACATTGGCTGTATGATGAAAGACCTCTGCTCCCCCAGGCCAGCACCCCATGACTTCCTTCTCCAGACCCTCCCCTGGAAAAGTTACTGTCTCCCACAGAAGTTCCTGGGGAGTATCAGGACACAGGAAAAGTGAAGATGGCCATTGGATCCCCATCTCACCCATCCCTGCAAGAGCTCTCCCAAAACAGGGTCATGGTCCCAGAGGATCCCAGCACTATGGTGTGGTCACGAGTGGAGTGTGTAGCCAGAGTCACCATGCCAGGAGTGGGGCTGTGGGTGCTTGGTGGGCTGTGTCCCAGCAGATCCCTGCTCTTGCATTCCCTGCATCCAGGCTGGGTGGGGGATGGACAGGGACCTCTGCATCTGCTAGCAGCTGCTCCTCCAAGAGCCACACGTGCCTGCACCCTGCCACCCTCTGATCCCCCAGCTCTCCATCACCTGGGGTCTCTCCCATCACACCTAAGAGCTCTTGGTAGACCAAGGCCTCCTTCTTCTGCAGAACTTACATCTTCCAAGGGCCAAGGGGATAAAAATATGTGGCCAGCACCTCTGTCCCTGTTGTGTACAGCCTCCTTTCCCAGTCCCAGGGTTTGGCAGTAACTGGGCAGCCTGGCTTTCCCCCACCATGGGTCCGCAACCTCTGCTGAAACCCAGAGGATGCTGGGGCTGCAAGACACTCACTTAGATGGCCAAGCAGGATTTTTTTCTTCCCAAATCTTGTCTTGTCCTTGTAGCAGCAGGTTGCATGTGGACAGGGGTGTACAGATTGAAGCATGGCTACAGGCACTAGGTGAGGAGGGAAACTCCCCGTGGCTCCCAGCTGAGCTCCCAGTGCCCCCAGAGCAAGGACTACAAGATCAAATGGAAGAACAAGCTTCAGCACCCTGTTTAAACCAAATATCTGACTGGACACCAGTTGGAGGGACAGTCCTGGGCTGGCAAGGAGATGCTGCACTGGGGACACAGAGAGAGGAGCAAGTGAAATTACATGGCATACAAAAGGTTAAAGGCATGCTTCCCACCCAGCCTATGCTGTGTGCCAATACTCCCAGCCATGTGTTTGAAATCCTTTCTGCTATCTCCTGAAAATATTTACAGTACATGCAGATAAATTAGCTGTAGCGCTTATTACGTCTCCCTGGAAATATATACAGCAGTTAAAGATGTTTAAAAAAAATAGTCGAAAGCCGTCTTTTTACTATATCTGGAAGATATTTCACAGTGCAGGGAATTTACAGGGCTGGGTGGTGGAGAAAGCGCATTTATTTTCACTTGAGTAGAGAAAGTTAAAGGACCCTTCACTGGAGTTTATTTTCATCTCTGCTTGTGAGACAAGGAGCCAAGGCTGGCTCGGGAGCGAGCCAGCACAGCGAGGCGGGGGCGCAGGGCAGGTTGGGGTAGAGTGGGGATGGAGACCAGAATCCTGGTGGCACCACGAGCCATGACACATGCTGCAGGGCATGCTGCCTGCCAGAGCTCCAGAAAAAACAGGTGACATGGAGGCTGGGGACACCAGCGCCAGGTACCCCTGGAGGTTCAGAGGACAGGACACCTCTGGTAGTCTGGGCTGCCCGGTCCTTGGTGGAAGACTTCCCTCCGACCAGGGGGACATCAGCCACTCTCATTCCTCACAGACCTTCTTCCACAAAAGACATGCCTGTCCCCTTGCCCCAAACAGACATTTCTGAGGGCACTGAAATTGTCCAGAGCCCCCATGTTGCCATCACAGAGCAACATCCTCCCTGCACACATCTCTGCTAAGCCAGCCTGAGAAGCTGCTCCCATTCCCAGTGCCAGCCCAAGTCAAGCAGCTCCGCCAGGACAAGCTGATGGGGCATCATCACACCCACTGGTTGCTTTGTGAGTTTTTGTCTGAAGGAGGAAAGTGGTAACTGGAATCATCTCCATGAACAACTTTCTTAATAGCTTCCAGGTGAAAAACAAGGTGGTCTTTGAACCCACAACAGAGGCACCGGTGGTCACACTTGCCCCATCTTCAGACCTCAAGGCTGACCCTCCTCAAATGTCCTTTCCAGAAACTCCCAGATCTTCACACTGAGGTGAAAGAGCTGTGGTAGAACATCACTCCTCTGTCAGCTCCTGTAGCTGGTGTTGTTGTGTCCAGTGAAATTCATTGATGGAATCCTCCTCCTCCTGTCTTTTCTGGCTTCTCCCTTGGCTGAAGTTTCTTGTGGTGAAGACACCTGCCAGCTCAGAGTCAAAGACCGAGGTCCTCAAACGCCCTGGTTGACTCACGGTCACTGACCCAGCATGAGATGACAATGTCTTCTGGGCCACGGGTACCAAGATCTGGAATCAAGTTGCTGTCCCTGACATATGAGTCTTTTGAGAAGCCATTTGCTAATTCCCCTGAGTCACTCACTCCCTCTGGCTGTTTTGAAATTCATATCTAATGAGTGGTTTGGGTGAAGGAATTCTGCAAAGATGCAAACAATTCCTTTGCCAAAATAAATGGAGTCAGAACTGGGCTTATAAACATATAAATAATTTCTAGTTTTTAGCTTGCAAACATTATACTTGTTTCTTGGTGCAGATTTGGGGGAGAGCAGGAGGAGCAGGGTGGGGAGGAAGCCAACTGAAATTCCCCCACAAAGGCAGCCCAGGCATTCCTCAGGGCATAACATGGGGCACCAGCCACCACCCGGAAAGCCTCCAGGAGAAAGGAGCTCCAGAAAGTACTCCAGAAAGTCTCTAGGAGGAAAACTGGGCTTTCTACCAGCTTTTTTGGTTATTTGCTCCTCAAACAATCATCTGCAGCAAATTAACCAATTCTTAATTTGCTCTCCAAGTGAGGGATGACATGTCCTGGGCCAGGCAGGGAGGAGAAACATCCTTGGGGCTGCAGAACATTGCACAGGGGACAGTGTGATTACACTGCACAGGGCTGGCTAAACGTGCCTGCTCTTCTCTGCTTCACACAGGATTGCTACAGGACAGGAGAAAAATGATGTAAATCATCAAAAACAGTCAGGCAGAGCACAACCCTGGCATGGCCTGCAGAAGATGGAGCTCACTGGGCTGCAGCTCCCTCTGCCATTCCTCTGACTCCCATGACACTGGTGGGGACACAGGGGGCCCTTGGCTTTGGCACCCACTTGCCCAGGAGCTGGGTGGTGGCAAACCTATGCTCCATGATGGGAGCTACTCCTATGGAAGAGGTTTGCACCAAGCTCATGCTAACCACATTTTTTCCCAAATAAAGTGTTCTAGCGTGGTCAAATTTGAGCATATTCCAGGAACACAAGATGTAGCTCAGCCTCTCTTCCCTCTCTACTTGCCAAATTGCTTCAAAGACAGAATTTTAAAATGAGAACAAATAATTTATTTTTTCCCTTTTCCCCATTCTTGGAAAGAGCCGTGGTATCCAGCTGAAATTTTCCCCAAAAATTTAACTGGAGGCTGCAATCCACCCTGCACAAAATTGCCACCCACCCTGGGATGGTTTGGCAAAGCTGGCAGCAGCTGCAGGCGGTTTTTCAGCAGGAAGCACTGAACATCCTTGAGTCAGGGGCACCTCCAGCTCCCCACCCTGAGCACATGGAGTCCATCTGTGGCACACTCGGAGCACAGTCACTTCATTTATAGGACACTGAGGATGTGCCTCAGTCTTCCAGGGGCTCTTTCCCCTGTTTTTTTCCCAAGCCTGCGGAAGCCAGGCAGATATCCAAAGCCGTTCCTCACTTTCACAGCAGATAAGCTAATTGTCGGATGTGCCCTTTGAGATAAGCAGAGCTGGGGTTTATGAGGGAACATGTGTTCTTGGGAAAGCTGTCGCCCAGCTGCAATGCAGGTGATAATCCAAGGTCTGGCAGGCTCCCTCCTCAGGGAATCAGGGTGTTCCTCAGCCACGGGGGCTCAGGGGCAGTTGTCTTGGGCCACAGTGATGTGGTTTTGGGGGCTCCTCTCCTCCTTCCCTACTTCATCATTGCTGAGCAGGGAAACTGCAGTGCAGAGCACTACCAAGTCCTCGTAGAGAGAGACCCAGCTCTTCAGATGATTTGCAATTCAGCCAAAAGTTTTATGTTATTGAAAACCACAAAAAAAATCACAGTGAGGTCGGGCCAGGCTGTTTGTGATGGGGAGGATTCCCTGACACAATGGTGAGTGCTGGGTCCCTGCTGGAAGCATGAATAGCAGCAGGATGGTATCTCCCCCCAGTCCTTGAATACTCACATGGCTCCATCTCTGTGGCACTGGCATGGCACTGGTCAGCACTGAGGGAAGCCAAGGCACGGGAGCTGAGGCTCAGTCCAGAAAGAGCTGAGCAACAGGAAGCTGTGGGTGACCCTGAAGACTGTGGGCTCCTCTAGCCAAAAACCTCCAGAGGGGGCCTGCTACCCACACAGCCTCCAGACCAGGTCTGGGGGCAGATTTCCAAAATTTCACATCATTGTCAAGGCCAGGGACCCCTTAGAGGCCCTTTCACCTGTCCCAGCCTGCCCTGACTGCAACCAGCCTGCCTGGGAGCAGCCAGGCCCTCAGCTCTCCACTGCTTGGAAGGCAGAAGCTGCCATGGCACAGCAAGGCTCACCCCTGTGTGAGCCATGTGCCAGCAATGCTATGCTGGAAGCCTGTGCTGCCCAAGCAACTTCCTCCAAAATCTCTCCTACACAGTGTTCCCTGTCACAGGGAGAGAGCTGCCATGCTCCTCCAGGGCCACAGTCCCATGCCAGGCATGAAAGGCACAAGGGTGTTGTGAGCCAGCATGCCCCCAGTCCCAGAGGGTCCTTGGAAGGTTTGTGGGAGAAGGCTGCGGGAAGAGACCTGCTTCTCTGCCCCTCAGGGAGACTGACCCACTGCCTGGCCCCTGCTCAGACACCAGCCCTGCTGCCCTGACCAGGACGTCCCGGCCTGACTCTGAGGGAGTCACTGGGAATGAACCAAGCAGCATGGCTCCCAGCACTGGGGATGTTCTGTCCCATCTGACTCCCAGCACTGAGGATGCTCAGTTCAGCCCAGCTCTGATCACTGTGGATGCTCAGCCCACTCTGGCTTCCAGCACTGGAGATGCTCCATCCAGCTCAGTTCCCAGCACTGGGAATGCTCCATCTAGTCCGGTTCACACCACTGGGGATGCTCTGGTCAATCCAGCTCCCAGTGCTAGGGATGCTCCAACCAATCCAGTTCCCAGTGCCACCACCCACAGCTGCACCTGCAGGACCCGATAGCAAAGGCCCCCACACCTTGTGATCCCTCCATGCCCCTCCCCAGAGCTGCGGCCAGGCCGCTCTCCCTCGCCCCCCCCCGCCACGGGTGAGCCACCCTCGCTCCACTGTCCCCTCCCTTGAGCAGCCATCACTCACCAGGCTTTGATTACGGCCACAAAGGAGCCTTGGAGGAGCTACAGGAAGCTGGAGGGAGGCAGGCAGATGATGAAAGAGCTGTCAAATGGGATTAAACAGTAACCGTCTCCTACACTGCTGGGCAGCAGGAAGGGGGACAGATTGTACTGGATTGTAATGCAGGAGCCCTCCCGCTGCCAGAGCCTGCCAGCACCGTCCCCCATGGGCTGCAGTTGCCGTGCCCTCCAGTGGGCAGCTGGACAGAGGGACAGAGGGGCAGAGGGGCAGAGGGACAGGCAGCCCTGGCGGATGGTGGCATCTGGCAGAGAGCACCCACATCCACAGTGACACCCCTAAGCCCCGGGTGAAACCCCCCTCTGTGCTCTCTCGTGAGCTAAGGAAGCCACACTTGGAGTTCCCAGGCACAGAGAGCTCCCAGGGCTTTGGATGGAGGCTCTGCCCACCCCCAACCTGCAACTGGTGATGTCCCCCTGTCCCTACCAGCATCTGCTGCTGCCAGCATGGCCCTGGTCTCTCCTGCCAGCCAGTCAGTCCCCAAGAGGCAGATGGTCTTGCAGGTGACACCTCACTTGAAGTGTCCTTCTTGCCAGCCCTTGGGTAGAAACTCCTTTTTTCCTTGCCTGTCCTTCAGGCAGAGAATCCCAGAGGTGGGGAAGGGTTAGAGAGTCCCCCAATACAGGGACACACCAGAGCTGTCCAGGGAGGTTGTGCAGCTCCCCAATGTCACAGGTAACGCTCATCCCACCATGCAGAGCCCTGACGGCAGGATGGGCATTGGAGAATCTGCCCACCTACACATCCACCTGCCAAGCCCAAGCAGCACAGCAAGCAGCTTACAGGGTTCCACAAACTCTGGAGCTGTCCTGTGCATGGCATGGACATTTCCTGGCTTTTGCAGGGGTACATGGCATCAGAATCTCAACACTTGTTTTATGAAACACCAGGGTGTTGGCAGGTCTCCTGGAATGCTGAGCTACATTACCAACCATGTCCTGGTGCTCCCACCCCTCCATTCTCTGCTACTGCTCTGGTTCTGCCTTCACACCTACGACCAAGTAGCACATGTGAGTTTGGGGTACTGGAAGCCCAGTGGGCGTGCTGTTGTCAAAGATCCCAAAAAAACACTCATTCTGAATCTAAAGACCAGCATTGCTGGGGCTGTTCAGGCATAGAAACAGGTCAGAGGTCCAGCAAACCCATACCCACCAAAACTGGGTCTACCCTGGCCTGGACAAGCATCTCCTTCTTCCTTCTGTATCTCCCAACTTTTGGGTGCTCCAGCATCACTAGGGCTGCTTTTCTCCCCCAGGGGGTGATACAGCAGGGTTGACCTTTCCCTCCTCTGCATGGAGGCCATGTGCTAGGGTGGGCACTGTGAGGCTGTCTCCCCACAGACAAGGGACAGTCAGGGGGCCCAATCCTTGGCTTTCCAAGCCCCCAGGCAGCAAAGCCCTTGGGATCCCCCATCACCCCAGTGCCTCCCCACCCCAGGTCCATGTGGGAGCCCCAGCCGGCGCTCACAGACAGACCCCTTCCACCCCCACCCCCGAGCACCAAGTCCTCACCACCCACTCTGCCAGCAGCAGCCCCAGTTTCTCACAGCACCCTCTTTTCTGAGCCATTCGTCACGGCCCCCGGCACAAAAGCCAAGGAGAGAAAGAGACAAGGAGTAGGAAAAGGAAGGAAGATTTAAAAAAAAAAAAAATAAATAAATAAATAAATTAGAGAAAGGAAGCAAGACGGAGAGAAAGAGAGAGGACAAGGCGTGAAAAGGGCCAGGTCTGTCGCCGAGAGGGGAGGAGGGGAAATTATGAAATAAATGAAGCACCTCAGCAGTTCAGGGGACACTGGAAGACAGCCCGACCGCGGCTGAATTTTAAATGCCTGCCACACAATCGGTCCCATTTTGCGAAGAGAGGAAGCTGTGTCCAAAGACCCTCATGTTTATTCATGAAGAGCCTCGCTGGCTCCTCCCACCCTATTGTCTTGGGGTATTTATTTGGGGGCATCTGTCTGGCCCGGTGAATGGCAGAGGGGTAATAAATGGGCTGGTGGGGCCGGGGAGGGGAACGGGCGCAGCCGAGGCGGGCAGTGGGCTGCCCTGTTTCCCAACCCCCTTCCCACTCCTCCTCTCAGCCCCCTGAGGGGGTGCTCCTGCCCCCCGCACTGTCCCCAGCCCCCAGGGACAGCAGGCAGAGCTGCCCAGAGAGCCGTGGCTGCCCAGGGGTGACAGGCCTGGAGGGGCAGAGCTGGGTGCTGCTGGAGCCGCAGGGTGCTGCGGGGCCGGGGAGCGGCAAGTGGCCGTCCCCAGAGGGCCAGCAGCAAGGCCAGAACAGGACACAGAGCATGGTGTGCCACTGAGAGTGCTTGTGCAGGACGGGGCTTGCAGGGGACTGCATGGCTGGGGACAGTGACAGGCAGTGGAAGGGCACGCAGCCCCCCGGGACACGCAGGCACGTTTCACAAAAAGGAGGTTCTGATTTGCCCACACAGAAGGGCAGGGAGCTCATCGGGGACGGTGAGGAGACCTGAATCCCACATCTGCAGGGCCAGGCCATCCTCTCCCATTTCTCCTGCTGGCAAGGAGCACCTTCCTCTGGTGGAAACTCCTCATCCTCCCATGGTGGGACATGTTCTTCATGGGGAGCAAGGAGGTAGTCATCATCCAAACTCATTTTGGTCATGTCAAGGGGCTCAGGCACTTCAAAGCCCAGAACCAAGACACTGGGATGTCCTGGGGATGTGGGGCCCACGTGCTGCCAACCTGGCTCTCTGGGAAGCATATCATACCAGAGGAACCCAGCAGCTCTCCTGCCAGTGGGGTTGGTGAAGTGTGGGGGTAGGGTGGCTAAGATTGTGCAGCCAGCTTGGCTTTATCTGTCTCAGCCTTTCCTTCCCCCCCATGTTGAGGGACCTGTGTCCATCCTGACTCTCACCTACGTGGGACACAGGAGTGACACTCATTTGCAGAGTCATTACAAGATCACCCATCAGGAAGCTGGAGCTCATCAAATTCAACCTTGAAATAGAAGCTACAGCCTGGCAGCTTCCAAGGAGAGAAGCAAGGAAAGGAGGGGCTCTTGATGGCACAAGAGATGGTGCATGCTATCACCCAAATGCTGGCAGAGGTGACGTGATACCAGGAGCAGACCAGGGCTGCTCAATAGCAACCTTCACCTCAACAGCAAGAACCCACGTGGATTCTCCTGCCCAGGTACCAGGCACCTGAGGATGGTTGGGAGATGGCTGAGCAAGGACCATCAGCCTGGCTGGCAGTTCAGGGACCAGATGGTGCCATTGGCAGGGGAGCACGAACCCCTCTCCACTTGGGCCAGGAGCCAGGACGATGTTACGGCTCCCCACCAGCACCAACAGCCTCTCTTGGGACAGGGAGGCAGCCAAGGAACAGGTTCCCACACCCACTATCACACTCAAAACACACAGGTGTCCTCAGTCCTGCATGGGAGCCAGCACTGTGTGGACCAGCACACACCCCCCCAAACGCTGCGGGTGGGAAGAAGGCACCAGAGCCATGCCTGACTCCATCCCCATCACTGGTACAAGCTGGCTCAGCAGTTTGCTTGCAAGGCCTATCTGGGGAAGTATTTTTGGAAGGGCATTAAATTATAGGCATAAGTCACCTCACAGCCATATAAGTGCAGGCACAGCTGCCAGCTGCACTTCTCTGATCTCTCCCATTCTCAAACCTTGGCAGAAAGCTCCCCTGAAGTTGCAGCTGGTAGTCACCAGATCACTTTGAATCTTGCCTCACCTCCTCTCCACATCCCAGCCCCTGTGCCAGCTTGTACCCCATCTGCAAGTTTTGGGACTATGCAGGCTCCACACAAGTGCCTCCACAGGCATAAGTCCCTCTGGGACAGCCACACCAGGGAGCAGATCTCCATGAGGCTGGGTGAGGGATGTCCCCCAGCGACCAGCCTCTTGGGACAGCACTAGAGACAGACCAGCCAGCAATGCTGCTGAGGATCCTACTTCCACTAATGTTACTAAACACTTGAAACCACCATCCCCAGGATTTTACTCCTAGACCTTAACCTCCTGATTGGGGTGACAGAACATGGTATGAGAGGAAGGGCAGGAGAAGCTGGTGGGGAAAGAAATAGGTAGGAAGATCATCCCAGAAAAATCAAACACCTCTTGAACCAAAGTGGAGATGGGGAAGTGAAGTGATCAGCAGGAAGCCTCCAAAATCCCGTCCCCTCTCCACTCAGGTGCCATAGGAGAAAAGATGGGGAAAATTACCGTGGGTGAGAGAAGATGGTGACAAAATAGGCTCCTCACCAACTTGCCTGCCTATGACTCTGGCAGAGTGTTTTCCAAGCACTCTGTGTTTTGGAGACCTCACTTCCCACCAGAGAGACACTTCCTAGGTCGTAATTCGGACAAGTTGGCTTTGGTTGCGAGAAACCAGAAGGAAAATCCTTCCAGTCTTCCCGGCTTCTGTAGCTGGATGCAAATTGCGCGATAAAAATCTGCAGCCAAACACCCCTGCAGCCAAGGAGTAAGGAAGGAATGCTGAGATCCAGAGGGGATGGATGGCTGCTGCCACAGGGTGAGCTTGCTGGCACACATGCTTGGCTCTTCATGACAAAGGGAGAAAGCCAGGGGGCACATCCCCAGTGAGCACCGGCTTTGCTTCATGGGGGTGCTGACAGGTTGGAGAGCACATGGGCAGGAGGCTGTGATCCTCCCACTGCCCGTGGCTGCCAGCCCTCCCAGCCTGCTGGTCCTTTGCCCTGCAAGGTCTGGAGGTCCCTGCAGGGACAGCGGTCAGGTGATGCCGGCATTAACCCAACTAGGAGTGATCCTTGGGATGGAGCTGGGTGGAGGCAGGGACAGCAGGAGGGAAGAGACATGGGAATAGAGAGTGTCACAGAGGCACTGCCTTGTCTGTCATGTGCCATTTGGTCTCCTGAACCTTAGAGCCACTTGAGTTAGAGAAGGCTCAGCCAGACTTGGGGCACAGCCTGTCCCAGGGCCACAGCAGCTGCTAGCAGCCCCTCACAGGACACTTCACTGCAAATGAGACACTGGCAGGGTCATCTCTGATTCTGCATCCAAGCCTCAGGATGCCCTGTCCTCCTCCCATGGCCATGGGATGCAGGATAGTGTCCCAGTTAGGCTCCACGTGCCCTTGGGGAGAGAGGACAGCCATGAGCAGCACTGGTTGCCCACCACCGATGGGGAAGCCCACTCTGTTCTGCACTGATCCATCCATTCCTTGGCCACTCACCCATCTGCCATCACTCAGCACATGCTGATGGTGGAAGAAGCATCTTCGGCAGCCCAACATGACCCACAGATACCTTGCAAATTCTACACACATGGAGAGCTGTGAACACCTCCCCATGCAGACACCAACACATGATAAGATCCTCAGCTACACAAGCTTGCTCCTGGGGAGATATTTAATCAGGCAAGGGGAACAGCTCCAGATGCCCAAACCTGCTAACAGACAGATGCAAACATTGAGCAAGACACCCAGAGCCCACGACATGTGCATACACACAGTCAGACACATCCGTATGTGATACCTCATTAAACATGGGCAATGTACAGCCCCAGATTAGGACTGGCTGGGCTGTGGGCACCCAGCCAGACTGGGATAAGGGTTCAACTTCAACTTTGATGAGTCCTGAAGTCTCACAAGCAGATCTCGTGGGATTCTAACACCCTCAGCCACCAGCAGGCACAGAGGGACAGCCCCGGACTGGAGCAGGGGACAGAAATGCTAAAGTTCATCCAGTCCTGGAAGTAGATTCTGATCCCTGAGCCCGTGTTGGGTGTCTCTGGAGATGTCCCATTCCTGGGAGTGCTTGGGGTTAGGTCGGACAGAGAAAGATTTCCAGGAGGATGGACCAGATGTTCTTTAAAGAAGTGGGCAAAACCACTCTCTGATATTACGACCTAGAGATGGACTTGGCTCCAACGCGTGGGTCCCGCTCGTGGGACAGTGGTGGGAGCAGACGTCGGGACGGGGGGGGACGTGCATCCCTCCCGGGCCGAGCCTGCGGCGGCAGGTCCCCGCGACCCCCGTCCCAGGGCCTTTGCTGCCACCTCTCCGCACTGCCTGGAAGGACAGCCCGGCCCCAGGGGATGCACAGCCCGGCCCCGGGGGATGCACAGCCCCGGGGATGGACAGCCTTGCCCCGGGGGATGCACAGCCCGGCCCCGGGGGATGGACAGCCCGGCCCCGGGGGATGCACGGCCCGGCCCCGGGGGATGGACAGCCCGGCCCCGGGGGATGCACGGCCCGGCCCCGGGGGATGCACAGCCCCGGGGGATGCACAGCCCAGCCCCGGGGGATGCACAGCCCCGGGGGATGCACAGCCCGGCCCCGGGGGATGCACAGCCCCGGGGGATGCACAGCCCGGCCCCGGGGGATGCACAGCCCGGCCCCGGGGGATGCACAGCCCTGCCCCGGGGGATGCACAGCCCGGCCCCGGGGGATGCACAGCCCGGCCCCGGGGGATGCACAGCCCGGCCCCGGGGGATGCACAGCCCCGGGGGATGCACAGCCCTGCCCCGGGGGATGCACAGCCCGGCCCCGGGGGATGCACAGCCCTGCCCCGGGGGATGCACAGCCCGGCCCCGGGGGATGCACCGCCCGGCCCCGGGGGATGCACAGCCCTGCCCCGGGGGATGCACGGCCCGGCCCTGGGGGCTGCACAGCCCGGCCCCGGGGGATGCACAGCCCCGGGGGATGCACGGCCCGGCCCCGGGGTCACAAAGCTTCTGCCCCCAAAGGTCTCTCCTTGCTCTCACACCCTGACCCCTCTGTGTCAGCAAGGTCAGCCCTCATGGGTTCCAGCACGGAGGAACTCTGTGGAACCTGTGAGGTGCCTCCCCTGCTTTTACTCCCCAAGTGCCCCACAGAAGCCCCACATCAGCTGCATGCCAAATCACCTCATGCCCCATCTGCCCCACACCTCATGTCCCATGCCACCCATGTTCCTTCTGGCCCCATCTTAAATTCCTGTGCTGCTCTGGGCCCAGTGCCTCAAGCAGGTTGCCCTTGCTGTGCTGCACTTCCCACCTCCAGGGGCTGGTGGATGTGCAATGAGGATTAGGTCCCAGAGAGGACAGGCCAGGGGATGTTCAGAACAAGTGATGAACCGCAGGAGTGTAGCTGTCCAAAGCAGCCTCTGCCCACAGTGCAGCTCTCCACACTCCCTCATGGAACACCACAGCTGCCCAGCCAGCAGCTGGTAGGATGGGACTGGGACAAGCCATGAGGTGGTTGTTTGGGATCTGGAGGCCAACAGGCCTAGCAGGACACTCAAACATAGGAGTTAGGCCCCCTCCATAACCATTTCCCATTGGAACAGGCAGTGGACTTAAGCAAGTGATCCTGAGAGATACCACAAGCATGGAGCAGTGCTTCCTTCTTAGCATCACTCTGAGCACAACATTCAGCTTTAAGCAATGTCTCTCCTGCCAAATGCCAGATTGTCTTCAAACCCCATATGGGCATCCTAGAGAGAAAGAAAGCCATAATATCGCCAAAACCAAACCCCCAGAAGCAGGCCTGGGAAAGAGAAATGCTTCACATCTTCATTGTGTCACCAAGTCCTCAGCAGTACAGAGCAACAGGGAAACACAATTATTGAGACAAATGCAGCTGCCTCCCACATGAAAGAAACAGAACTGGTCCAAGCCAGGGAGCTTGGGAGGAGAGAATGAGAAAATTTTCATTAAATTTTTTTTTTAATGACAGCAGGGCTGAATGTACATAGTGCTCACACACACAAACACAAGACAAACAAACAAAAGCTCTGACACACCCTGAGGTCCTCCAGTGATGCCTTGGATTGGTTTGGTGGGTGGGAGAGCCTCCCTGTAATGCCACCACCTCAATGGATGCCCCTCTCCTACACTGACAAAAGGCAGCCTCACACATGCCTGGAGATGTGGGTCCCAGAGCTCATTTGATGTTCTTTCCATTGTTTTGCTTTAATGAGTTGCTAGCAAGGGATGACCTTTCTCTCTCTCTCCTCAACAAAGAAATGAATACAGTTCTTAAAATCATGGGGGAAAAGAAAACATGTCAGGAAGCACGATGGCCACAGAGCTACTAAACAGGCTGCTGATGAAGACCAAGGGAACCACAGTGAGCTGGCATGGCTGAAGAACCATGGGGGCCAGGAGGCATCAGGAGGACTTAAAGAGAAGGGGATGCTCCTGCAAGCCTAGGGCTGCAGGTGCAAAGCACTCTGGGGCTTGCACTTTCACCGAGGCACACAAAGCACTGTTTCACCAAGAGTTCTTCTGGGGTGGGACTCCATCTGTCAGCCAGCAAGGGGATTCATGCTCATCCTGAAGAGCTGGCACTCCAGAAAGGAACAAGACCTGCCCATACCCACACACCAGACTTGATGGGGTCCAAATTCACAGATAACCCCTCAGGCCCCTGTTCCCCACCACCCCAATACCTGCTTTGGGTACAACAGCAAGGCTTGGACCTCACTGACCCTGCCCAATTGGGCTTTACCAGGTTCTTGTCCATCCCTTTGCCAGGGATAAGACAAAATCATTAAACACTGAGGTCAGGTCAGCCCTAAAGGTGACCTTCAGCCTAGATTTGTCCTGCCTGAGTCCTTACAGACCTCCAGAGATGCCTTCTTCACTTCAGGGGCAATGCTGCTCCTCCCTTTGGCACAGCGTGCACCACTATTCAGCTCTGGGACAACAGTGCTAAAGTTCTGGTTTCTGCTGATCTGGTGACACCAAAACAGGCCTGTGACACTTGCCCAGCTTCAGCTAGGCAGGCCATCCCTTCAATGAGCTGTGAAAAGTGAGGAATGGCTTTGGACATCTGCCTGGCTTCTGAAGGCTTGGGAAAAAACAGGGGAAAGAGTCCCTGGAAGACTGAGGCACATCCTCAGTGTCCTATAAATAAAGTGACTGTGCTCTGAGCTGTTGTCTCCATGGCTCAGTTATTCTTGACTGCACAGGTGGCTGCTCTGGGGGCTCCAATAGAGAGGGACACAGCAGCAGTCAGACCTGGGAGCGGCCGGTCTATTTTCATTTGCCTCCCCCACCCTTTCCATGGCATCTCCAAGCTCTGAGAGAAGACACAGCCATGCACTCCCCTCCACCTACCCCAGGCGGGCTCTGTCTACTACCACAGGCTTTAGAAAAGGGGCAGGTTTTCCCTGGAATTTCCCATCCTTTCTGCCTGCTTCAAACCATGTTGTGTGTTGGCAGCTCCATCAAATCCCTGCCAACATCCAAACATCTGCAACTCCTTAGCATGCGGCGTTCTCTTTCTTTATTTCATTGGTGTTACTGGAGTTAACCTCCCTGCTCCCCAGCTTCTGGCCCCACATCCACCACCCAGCATCTCTGATGGCCAGGGTGGTTGCTTATGGGTGGCAGTGTCACTCCCAGCCCCACAAATGCTAATCCTGCCAAGCTGTGGGTATACGGCATCAGCTGCTGCCTGTCACCCTGAAAACTCAGCTTCTGAGCTTGCTAACATAGTTTTCTAAAGACTTTCCCAGGACAGTAACTGTAAACATAGATATGTGTACATTCTTTCTGTTACACGTCTTGTGATGGACATCTCTCATGGCCAGTGCTGTGAGAAAGTGTTATCCTGACCATCCAATCTCTGGCCGTGGTCAGAAACCTATAAATCCTGGAGGGAAAAATAAACTTCTCTCTTTCCTTCACCACACCTCGACCTGTGTCCATGTGATCTGTTCATCTTCAGCGGCAACAGCTGCCCTCTCCTTGGATGGTCGTTTTATTTCGGTGGGCTGGTTTCCCCTGAATTTTGGAGCTCTTGCAGAATGTTTAAGCTGCTGCTGCTTAGCATGGAGAAGCACAACCACTATCAGAACTGGTGGAAAGATTTGAAAAACCTCCTCCCCATCTTCTGTCCTCCTGGTGGCAACAGCCAGCTCTTCTTCTCCCTTCCATCTTGCTGATGTCCACCCATCCATGGAGGCTGGATGTCCCCTTGAAGAAATACAGCCACTGACCCTGCCATACTCCCATGGAAACAGCTACCTTTGGCCCCATGCACCATGCTATGCCATGCCATGCTGTGCCCATAACTAACCTCCAATTCTTTCCTATCCCACCCTTTTCTTCCACTAAGCAAATCCTCCTTAAAAGCCCCTTTTTCCCTGTTTACACCTGTGCTGGCTCAGGGGAGAGCAGAGATGTGCTGCAGGTCATCCAGGTTACCCCCAGAGCATGGCCAGATGCAGGGACCAGAGTCTATCCTCCGCGGATGCACAGCAAGGGCACAGAGTCAGAAAAAAATTCTGTGGGAGGTTTTCCATTGGAGGACACTCCTTCCCTGCTCAGTGTTCAGGGCTGGAAAGCTCTCGGAAAGTGAAAGGGGTTGACACTTCTTCTGGCAGCAGAGTTCAGTAGGGGTCAGAGCTAATCCAAGCAGAGCCGATGGGAGGGGAGGGAGGTGGTGGGGGAAGCCGAGGGTTGACACGCTGAGAGGTAAAAGCTGTGTCAGACACTCCCAGGAGGGAGGAAACAAATGTATAATCAAAACAAAACCGGCTGGGGCTCGTGTGGTTGATGGTGGGTCTCCAGGGGGCTCAAATTTTATGTTTAGCTGCTGCAGTCAGCACAGAGGGAGAGAGAGGATGGGATGGCTGCTGTCAGGGGCCACAGTCAATGCAACCAACTTGAGCTGAGGATCTACTTGGCCTCAAAGCCATCAAGATTCCCAATAGTCCTCAAATCAGCCCATGGATGCTCAAGGCTTGTTCTAGGTCCCATTTCCAAGGGATGGTTGGGTGAAAGCTCAGGCTGACAGATACCCTGGGAATCATGTTAGGACCCAAAAACACTCCTGCTTCTTCATCCTGTGTTTACACAAAGATCCAGACACTGGAAACACAGCCACCAAGCCAAGCTCCCCACCCCAGGAGAAGAGATCAGGACAACTCAACAAAACCTGAGCTTTCACCCTGAGAGCTGTGCTATGCTGCTCCCATTGCATCTGGAGACAGCATTGGTGCAGTCCTGAAGGGTCCTGGAGGTCCCTGGGCAACCACATGGCTCTGTAAACCCCACATGTATTGTCCAGGGCACTGCACACATGTGAAGAGCCAGCACAGATCTAGAGCTCAGGGGAGACCTTCGCCTGCCAGTGCATGATTGACTTGGTGTTGAGCCTCAGGCACTGGTCCAAGCCAAGGGATGATACTAAGCAGTGTCTGATAATAAAATCAGCACCAGACAGCACAGCCCATTTGTTTCAGATCAAGGGGATTACGAAGATTTTTACAGGTTTGCTAACAAACAGGGTATTTCTGTGGAGATGTCTGGGCCATATCCATCTTTCAGCCAGAAGTCTCAGCTCTGACATGGGGAGCTGTGGGCAGAGCATCTGTTTTTCAAGCATACTTTTTGTTCATCTTAACAGAGTGCAGGACCAAAAAACAGATCAAAATCAACAAAATGCAGGGGTTTCTAGTGGTTTTGAATGTTTTGGGGGCTGAGTTTTTTCACTTGGAGGATTGAAATTATTCATTTCACAAAAAGGAGTGGAATGCATGGGCACAGTGATGTTAGGGGCACACAGCTGGAGTAGGGCATTTACATGTCCTGTTCCTCCAGCCCGGCATGCTCTGAATCGGTTGGTATTTGGATTGATGCTCCTCATTAGGCTCCCAGCCCTGACCCATCCATTACACTGGTCCCCAGCCTTGAGGCAGGACTGGAAACCCCAGGAACTGAAACCCCCAAGGGAGGATTCCCTTCAGCAGCACCTGTTCATGGAAAATTAGCAATCTGTGTAGGCAAAAATCTGCACAAGCTATCAGGAAGCTTTTAGAATATCTTACAGCTTCTGAGTCTTCAGATCATGCCCATGTCACATTTTCATGTTTTCTTCATGGTGGTGGCAGGTAAAGCCTTCCTTTTCCTTGTCAAACCCCCTCAAAAGAGCCAAGTGGAAGCCATTGTCCAAGCACTCCAATGTCCTGGCCATTAGGGGAAACATCTGGAATTGGGAAGGAAAACTTGGCAGAGTTTGAGTGCCAAGTTGTGGTATCCAGGTCTCTGATGTATCAGCTACAGGAGATATGGAATGCACTAAAGGCTGCCTGAGTCACAGCACCATCCTTTAAACCACTCCCTCTCCCAGTGTGCCCAGTGTGAGTGATAAATCCAGGAGGAGATAAGTGGTGATTAAGTACATTGCCTGGGAGCAGATCTGAATGGCCTCAGATTGGTGAAGATTCACAACCATAATTTCTCCACCAAAATTGTCCTGGTTTTGATTCATTGCTGAGACTTTCACTGCAGCCATCCTCTCCCAGCGCCCAGGCAGGTGACTGTGTCTGCTTTACAGGCAGGGAGGGAAGGCACCAGCAGTCCCAAGGCCGGCAGGAACCTTTGTCCTCTCAGCAGTAGGACACATCGGGACAATGGGGTGCTTCAGTGGAGCAGAGTCTGGCTGGGACCAAACACAGGAGCAGCCACCCTCCATGAGGACTCTAAGACAGGGTAGATGGACCTGAAGCAAAGAGGGCATGATGAGGGGCTGCTTATGCACCAGGGTGTCTTGCCAGGGCCTGACACCCTTCCAAGGACACTTCCAGTAGAAAGAGTACAGTCTCTCCTGCTTGCCCCACAGACCACTGGTGTGGTGTCCCTGTCTGCCCATGCTGAAATGGCCAGAGGCCCCTCCAGCACATTCCCTGGGGAGAGCCCCAACCAGCACAAGCCCATTCCCCTCTAATAGATTGGCAGAGCCAAGATCCTCTGACTGCATGGCATTGGAGGGGTTAAGAAAACTGAACCTGCCGCAAGAGATTTGAGCAGAAACTCCACTGGAGACCTTGAAATCCTGTTAATTGATGCCACACATGTGCTGCATTTAACCTTTGCCCTTTGCTGTAATAGTTTACACAAGTGGCACAAAGGCTGATGCGCAAGGGCGGTCTGCACGAGCCCTAGCCCACAGCAACCACACCGGGCATCCTCTGAGCCAGGGTCCCTTTCTCGGCGCCACGCTCTTCCATCCCAAAGGCACTAGTGATCCACTTGATGGGAATTTGGGCTCATGAGCCCTTGCACAGGAATTAGCAGCTGTTTTCAGGCAAGTCCCAGGCAAAAAAAGAGTAATTTTTCCATTATTTGCAATAAAACCCCTGCTGCAGCCTCTGGGGAAGCACAGCCCTGCCAGCTGGTCCCCAGGCAGGTGGCATCCGCATCCTACTGGGTCTCACCCAGGGATGCAGAGAGGAGCTACTGCTGGTTGTGGTTAACACCAAGGGTGTAGGACAGCATCTCCCCAGCCCTGTCAATGGGAGGTTTCTTCTTTATCACTCAAGAAAATACTGCAAAGTCAAGACTGAATAAAAGGTCAGAGTTATTGTCATTTTAACCTCCTATTATAGTCAGGCAAGGGCCAGAGCAAATGAGTCCTCATGGCTTTATCCATCCTAAAGTCACCTGAGTAGGTAAAATATTAAAATATAATTTTGTAACTTCTATCTGATAGGGGTCGTGCTTCAAACCAGCTTGTTTCTTCCACTACGCAGGCTTTGGGGCTGGCCACAAGATGGGCATGCTCTGACAGCAGGGCACCAGGAGGAATGAAGAGATGGTCTCCAGGGCAAGGCAGGAGAAACCAGGATGTGTCACCACTGGGGACTTGCAGGGTTACCTGTGATGATGCCCTTCATGCTGCTCCTCAGCCTCAAGAGCTGATACTTCACCCAGCACAGCAGTGCCCAGGTCACAAGTGAGCAGTGGGATCCAATTCCCGATTGGCATGTTGGCAGATATGTGGTGGATCCCCCACATTCCCTAGGCTGGATCAGCCAAGATGCAAAACTCTTGAGTCTCCAGGGCCATGAGCACCAGGAGCAGCCCACCAGCCCCTCAGCCATGAACGGTGCTTATTGTGTCCCTACTGCAGTGTAGGCAGCTGTGAGCTGTTCTTGGTCAACTCACAGGTGGATTTACACCCTGTGTTTCATCATGGCTGCTGTTATTACCATCTTGTCTTCACCAATCAAGGGATGCAGAGCCATGACCCAGGTGTCAGCTGAAGAAGAAACTGACACTGTATATTCAAGTGCAATAGCAGTTCTCAGGATTGGGTGCTGTGAAGGTAAGAGCTTCCGGATGTAAGAGAGTTAATATGATTATCTACACCCATTCCTACTTCTACACCTCCCAGGAAAGTTCCTTCTGGTAGAAACACAGGGCAAGGAGAAGCACCTCATGATGGGGATCTGACTGCCAGAGTCACTCTAACCCACAGCTGCCTCTCATTCACAAACTGCTCCATCAAAGACAACTCCCAGAGGTTTCCCTTCAAGTTCATACCCAAAGATGCAAACAAAAGGTCAGTTCAAATCCGTCCATTTCTCTTCCTCTTGAGAAGATTTAAATGAGATGTCAGAGTTCATTTCACTGTTTTTGCCTTCCCTCCACAGTCTGTTGGGGGACTGTCATGGAGAACCCTGATGCTGGTGCAAAGATGTGCTTCAGGAGAGATACAACCCCTCTGGGTTCTCCCAACCAGCTGCAATCTTAAACCCAGTGACACAGAAGGTCCTGTTGTATTTCAGAATATTTGTGACCAACCAAGCATGGGTCAGCCAAAACATCTGGGGGAATAGGACTGTCCTGGGGGAAGCAGTGGGCATAACACACAATGGGGCAGCTTGAGGGCTTCTCAGAAATGCTTTGGGCCACAACTGACAAATCCAGATCTCCAAGAGACCAGCACCAATGTGCTTTAATTAGGCTTCAGTAGGTCCTATCAGGGGGTGTGCCACCCAAGTTTTGGGCTGTGGTGGTGCGGGAGACTTGAGAGAATCCCAGCAAATGGGAACCTCTCCCCAGCACCATCCCCAGGCAGGAAACCTGCAAGAGCAGCTGCCAGAGCCGCTTGCCTTTGGCATCAGGAGAGGGAGACGAGGCAGAGAACTTCAGCCTGGGCTGATCAGCCGGGCCCTTGTTTTATCTGCAGATGTTCTTGACGCAACCATTAGAGCTGCCCGGCCAACATCCCAGGGACGACTCCCTTTGAACGGCCGCTTTGTCTGGTAATTTTATTTACACTTTCGATGCCAATGTTTATCCACTCTTTAAAAAGCTATTCAGAGCGTCTCCCAAATTAACTTCAGATGTGAGAGCAAGGGGAACATTCCCTACATCATATTTCATACACTTTTGTGTTATTTAATTCTTGGAAACTCTTTTTTTTAAATATAAAAATATTTTTTAAAAAATCTCCGAGGTTTTGGAGAGTTTAACCTCTCCCTGTGTGGTCTGTAAAATCTGGCTGTAAAGCTCTTTCCTAAAGTTCACAAATGCCATTATAAATCATCTGCTTATCTTGCTTATTGGGTTTCTGCTTTCACTGACACACATCCTGGATAACTGCTCCAATTGGCCTCCATCACCAATGGGCCCATGCCCCTGGCAAGAGCAGCACCTGGGGATGGCTGGCATGGATGTCCACAGGAGATGGGGGTGAGGTGCAGAGCGATGGAATAGGTGGGATGGCATGGGAGGAAAGAGGTATGTGGGGGGATGGGGTGAGTGGAACAGGATGGGTGTGATGGGATGAGATAGAGTGGGATGGAACAGGGTAGGATGGGAGAGGAAGAACAGAAAATGGGATGGGATGGGATGGGATGGGATGGGATGGGATGGGATGGGATGGGATGGGATGGGATGGGATGGGATGGGATGGGATGGGATGGGATGGGATGGGATGGGATAAAGTTATGATATGGGTTGATGGTTAACTCATAAAGTTATGAGATGGAGACCAGACCAGACCAGACAAGAGAATTTGATCTTCTCCACTTTACCACAAACCTCCCCTCAGATTCCAATCTTTTTCCTCTAGGTGCCTTAGAAGAATGAAGCTGACTTTCTGTAGAGCAAAAAGAATCCCAGAGCAGCCTGGTATTCACAGGGCTCATTGGAGACCCACAGCCAAGTCCCTGGAGGTTGGAGTAGGTCACCAGCTCTGCTCTGCACAGAAGCAGCTGCAGTGGCCCAGCAGACTTGAGGTCTATCCCCTGGCAAGGGGCTGCACCATCAGCACCTGGAGCCAGCCAAAGTGCCTGTGGACATTTCTGCACTGATTCTCCCAGCAATGACCAGCTTCACTGGAAGAAGGCATCATCTACACCCAAGGTTCACCTCTCCATTCACCGCTGTCTCCCGCACAAAAGGCATCACTGTCAACAGTTAGCTCTTGTGTTGTGGTTTTCCAGCTCTGAGGGAAGTTAAAAGGATTATTCCCAGGAAGGCAACTTTCACAAAAAAACAGTAGGTAGTTTGAGACAACCCCCAAAACCATCTATCAGAGCCCAAAATCCTGCTTGGATGCAGTAATCATCCAGCTGTCTCTAACTCAGCAATCCTGCCCACAACCCAGGATGTCCAGTGGAGGAAGCCAAGCAGCCGAAGGAGCTGGAGGACATCTGGGAGGGCAGACTGTTTCTGCTGCTGGGCCAAGCCAGAACAGTGTCCAATAAAAACCAATGCATCTCCTGGGACCCTGCAGCTGTGAAGAAACCTCTGGAGAGGACTGAGGAGGACCTGATAACAGCCCAGGGCTTGGACAGGGAAGAGGGAATCTGAAATGCTGTATTATTTGGATTCAGCAAGTAAGACATCCATGCAGTTAACACCTGCCTTGCCCCATGGTACAGTGTACAAGAGAAATCCATTCCTGACCAAAAATGGGGTCTGGGGACACTGAGAGTGGCTTTTTATCGACCCTGCAGCTCTGATGATGGGGGACAGCTATGCAGATTCCCTGGCAGGGACTTTCCAGGTAGGAGGTGATGCTGCAGGCCATGTGCCAGACTGCAGGGCAGCATCCCATTGACTTAGACTGGAGCTGCTCATCCCTGAGCACCTCACTCTGGGCACTCCAGAAGGGATAGAGATCTCCATGGAGATGGCTGGGGTGGGAGGGTAGCCAAGAGGAATGCAGAGGAGGCTGCGGCACCAGTGCAGGCATGGTCAGGCATCCAGGTGATATGTGAGAAGGGTTTATCAGCTTCCCTTGGTGGCAGGGGGTGGAGGGGTGGTACTGCAGCCTCTTGGCAGGCTCCAAGACATCCGTTTACAGAGTACTTGGGGATGCTCAGAAGCAAGGCGCCACACAAGCATGAAATGTCATTACAAAGGATATGATTTAAGGCCAGGCATGGCCAGGAGGGGAGGGGGATCCAGTTTGCATGGAAGACTATACAAAATAAATCCTGTCCAAAAGGCTTCCTGCCTCCACAGCAGAAAGTGGAGCTGTATCAGACGGCCTGTCTCTGCCATGCTCTCCTTCTTCCTTTTACAGGCATAAGGAGATGGTTTTTTTGCTCATCTTTGCTGCAAGACTTGCTGGGTCCTGCCAGCTGATCCACAGCCAAGGGGAATGTTGAAGGAGGAAGGAAAACAAAGGGATCCAGATCCCCTCCATGGTGGGACCTTCACAGCCATGTCCACCCTCAGCTGGGCAACCTGCAGGGTCAGCAAAGGGATGTGGGCACCAGAGGGACATAGCACTGACATCACTGGCCAGATGCAAAGGTTAGGGGAGGCTGCAGAAAAGGTAAGCTGGTGAGCCAGAAGCCATTTCCCCAGTGTGCCACCACTCTGCTCCTCCCAGAGCCAGGCTCAGGGCTTCTCTCTCCTCA
Source organism: Poecile atricapillus (assembly GCF_030490865.1). Lineage (NCBI taxonomy): Eukaryota > Metazoa > Chordata > Aves > Passeriformes > Paridae > Poecile > Poecile atricapillus. Next base: position 1,332,643 of record NC_081262.1, on the reverse strand, counting down.
CCCCAGGTGCCATGGGCACACATCTCCTGCCGCTGTTCCCAGTTCAGGCCTCTGCTCAGATAATCACTCTGCTCGAGTGACCCAGCCTGCCCTTGCCTGCCTGCCTGCAGTGACAACCTGCAGCACTGCTGGCACTGTTGGCAGCGCACAGAGGGGTGGCACACAGAGCTGGCTGCATCCCACCACTGGGAGATGAGCTCCAAAAAACCTGCAGGGAGAGCATTGCTCAAGCCCTAAGCCATCATGGATGTGTATACATGGTCAGGAAGAGCTGAGAATGATCCAGCCATTTGAGGGGAGGTGATGGGGAGAGCTGGGCCAGTGTTTCTCTCCTCTCACTCCTCTGCCCACAGCCATGCTCAGGTGGACAAGGCTGGTGCAGCTGAGGATGTGTCCAGGTGTCCAACCTGCCACAGACTGTGTCTGTCCATCACTAAAGCTCCATGATGGGCAGCTAATGGTCCTGGGGCAGCAGCAGGGTGCTCAGGGCTCATCGGCCCATGCCCCAGCCCCACGGCCTCCACTGGAACAGGAACAAACAAAAACAGGGCTCCAGTCCTTGTGACACCCATTCACAAAAAGAGTAGGAAGGAAGATCCTGGTAATTATAGTTAGCCTGACCTCAGTACCTGGTAAGGTAATGGAGCAGTTTATACTGAGTGCCATCACACAGTATGTACAGGATGGTGTCGTGGTTTTAAACTAGTAATTAACAAAAGGGGAAAAAAAAATTACTTATTTCTTGCTGTGAGATATGGATTAAAACAAGAGCAAACCAGGCATAAAATTTAAAAGGAATAAAGAAGGTTTATTGACAAACTACAATAATAAGAACACCAGAATAAACTTCCAGAAAAAACCTTTTCATTTCTTACTGCTCACCATTCTTTTGTTCACATGACAACAGAGACAAAAACTTTAGAACTTTGATGGTTTAAACAGTCCCAATTCCTTCTACAGTCTTTTCATCAGTCTCTGTAGAGAAACAGAAGTTTCTTGCTGTTAATTTATGGAGTTTCTCACAAGAAAACTATTTTTGTTATAGTTTTCCGTTTCCCTGATATCAGCTGCCTAGAGCTGCTGTTATCAGAAACCACTCCTCCCATCTCACATCACCCTGAGGTGTGTTATGGGTCATGAGTTTAGGGATAGCATTTTTAAGGATAAGTTATTCAAAGGCAAAAAGTATTCTTCATCTGTTTCTGTGAGCTTCACTAGAAAACAGTTTTCTCATTGCCTCTCAAGGCTTCAAGTCTCCCAGCACTTCACTATACCATAATTACTCTACTTTTTACTCAAATTTACACTTTGAACACTCTATTCCTCCCCATACTCCGCCATGAATTAAAGGAGTTCTTTTCAGGACTTTATTGTCCATCCCCATAGTTTTAACAGAAAGATATTTCAGCTTAATTAAAGCATCTTCTTAATTTTCTACCTTTCTTGAAGCTTCTTTTTTTTCTTGTCACTGGTAGTTTATAAAGTCTCTTTTCATGTTGATCACTCTCCTTTTCTCTCTCTGGATAAAAAGATTAATCCGCAAGTCTCATCTGGATAAGAAAGAGTTAAAATCTTGCCCAAGCTTTTGTAGATGGTTCGGTGATCTCTGCTGAACAGGAGCTGAAGCTGTCTGCGATGGAAAGTTCCTCATAGCTGCTCTGGAGAGTGTGGTCGGTGTCTCTGCTTGCTGCAGGCCCAAAGCCCCTCTCCTTCTTTACTCGGCAGTTTTTGGTGAATTCCATCACAGCAAAACCTGCAGCCAAGCCAGGAACCGGCCTGGCCCGGCTTGGCTCGGGGCAAGCCCCCGCAGGCCCCATCTCCCGGCCGGGAGAACGGCAGGCCCAGCCCGGCCCCTGCCCGGCCGCATGGGCTGGGCAGAGAGCGAGAGGCCGGAGCTCTGCTACCTTTCACAGCCAGAAAACAGAGAGAGCAAGAGAGCTCTGGTTTTACACTTTAAGGTGGGGTTCACAAGTTGATCCCACTTTTCAATGGCTAAAACTGCTGTCAATTCTCAGCAATGACTGATAACTGGTCAGGAGAAAAGACTCCAGGCAGTCCCCAGCAACTCCAACTTTCCTTAAAGTAACTCCATGACAGATGGCCAGGGTACCAGACCCAGCCACCATGGGTTTAGGAGAGGTAGGTCATGTTTGACCAACCTGATCTCCTTTTATGACCAGGTAACCTGCCTGGTGGATGCAGGAAAGGCTGTGGATGTTGTCTATTTGGACTTCAGCAAGGCCTTTGACACTGTATCCCACAGTAAACTCCTGGAGAAGCTGGCAGCCCTGGGCTTGGGCAGGAGCTCTCTGTGCTGGGTTGAGAACTGGCTGGAGGCCAGGCCCAGGGAGTGGTGGTGAACACTTCTGCATCCAGCTGGGGACCAGTCACCAGTGGTGTCCCTCAGGGGTCTGTGCTGGGGCCTGTCCTGTTCAATATTTTTATTGATGACATGGATGAGAGTATTGAGTCCTTCATCAGTAAATCTGCAGGTGACACTAAGCTGGGAGTGTGTGTCCATCTGTTGGAAGGCAGGAGGGTGCTGCAGAGAGACCTGGAACAGTTGGATGGGTGGGCAGAGTCCAATGAGATGAAGTTTAATAAGTCTAAGTGCCAAGTCCTGCATTTTGGTCACAAAAATCCCCTGCAATGGCTGGGGACAGTGTGGCTGGACAGTGCCCAGGGAGAAAGGGACCTGGGGGTACTGGTCCACAGCCGGCTGAACATGAGCCAGCAGTGCCCTGGTGGCCAAGAAGACCAACAGCCCCTGGCCTGGATCAGGAATAGTGTGGCCAGCACGAGCAGGGAAGTCATTCTTCCCCTGTACACGGCACTGGTGAGACCAAACCTCGAGTGCTGTGTCCATTTCTGGCCCCCTCAGTTTAGGAAGGACGCTGAGACACTTGAGCGCGTCCAGAGGAGGCAACGAGGCTGGTGAGGGGCTCGGAACAGAAGCCCTGTGGGGAACGACTGAGGGAGCTGGGGTTGTTTAGCCTGCAGAAAAGGAGACTCAGGGGTGACCTTATCGCTCTCTACAACTCCCTGAAAGGTGGCTGTAGGCAGGTGAGGTTGGTCTCTTTCTCCAGGCAGCAGCTGACAGAACGAGACAACAGTCATAAGCTGTGCCAAGGGAAATACAGGTTGGATATTAGGAAAAAGTTTTTTATGGAAAGAATAATAAAGTACTGGAATGGTCTGCCCAAGGAGGTGGTGGAGTCACCATCCCTGTTGAGGTGTTAGGGCTGGGTTGAACTCGATGATCTTGAAGGTCTCTTCCAACCTCGTGATTCTGTGATTCAGTCAGCAGGAATCCCCCCTGAGACTCATCTCCATGGCTGCAAATGGAACAAAAGGAAATAGTGGCCAAAAGGATTCCCAAAAGTGCAGCTTCTTTTATTTTTAGGGAAATTTCAAAGTGAAAATTTCTCATTTTCAACTTTGCTATGAATTTTTCCCTCTTTCCCCACACAGGGCAGGTAAGAAGTCAAATGCTATTTCCATGGGGAAGAAAACATTCTCCTCTCCCCTTTCCTGTGCATTTTCTAGGAAGGAGAAGAAAATCTTGATAAAGCCAGAGGAAGGGGAAGCCCATTGAAATAAAACAGCCAGCAGCAAAATCATTGGGAAATGTTAAATGAACAAGCAAATGGTTCATTGCTCTTAAATTTCAGACCAAATTTTCTCTGCATAGCACATGGATCTCCATCCTCATTGAAGCTCAGGCAGAAGAGAAGGAGGTTCTCTATGGCTTCTTTTGGTGATGCCTCTTAAAGCCTTTCATGCTCCTTCATTCGGTTGTGTGGTTTCCCGTTTTGCCACAGAGAAGGGGAACTCTTTTCCCAGGAGGGCTGCCTCCAAGGTCTGGATTGTTTTCTTTGTCCATTGGCCCTGAAGGAGGGCAAGGAGATACAGCACCAAGCCTGGATATCCCTCTGATTTGGCCTTAAGTCAAGCAAGACAAACCCTGGCCTACAGGCATTTTAATGAGGAATTTGCAACACTAATTAGAAAAATAAAGGCATATTCACATATAACATATAACACAAAGGTTAAGTTGAAAGATCCAAGGTCTAGAGAGGAGAAAAACCAAAGAGGCCCCAAAGTTTCCGAGTTCCTGCTGGCTTTGGAGAGAGGTCCATGCCTGGGGAAGTTCAAGCTTCTCCAGATCTCCAGGCTCTGCAAAACCTGTGCTGAGGCTCTCCAGTGAGCAGGCCTGCTCCCACAGTTTCCGGCATTTCCTAGTGAGGGAAGGTCTGGGAAGCACTGCAAGAACAGCCTTTTGCAAAGTATTTTGGCACCCTTGCTTCCAACAGGGATGCAGAAAGTACAAAGGCTAGAAAACCTAAAAAAAATAGGGGGAGGGGGCTAACTGAAAGTTTCAAGCATTAGCAAGTTTGACTTGGGGGTGGTTCAAGTTGGAGGTGAAAGTTCGGGCGAGGTGCTCATTCTCCATGAGTCAGAGCATCCGGAGTGGCAGGAAGCTGAGGATCAAGAGGCGTCTGTCAGGGGCAGACACTTTTATCAGAGCCAGCCCCTGGGCCGAGTGCTCTGCCTGGCCAGGGCAGCCTGCGGCTGGGAGCTGAGTTTAGCCCCGTGCAAGGCTTCGCAGCAGGGACAGGGGTGACAGCCCCTGAGACACCGTGATGTGGGCACGAGGGTCAGGCAGCTGCTGGCAGCGCTGCTTCTGTGGTTCGGCAGCTGGAGATGAGCACAGGATCAGCCGCTTTCCCTCGGAACCTTTAACAGCCTGCCTACCGCGGAGCCAGGCACAGCCACCCCGGGTGACCCCGCGACACCGCCCGGGAGGCGCCGAGAGCGGCACCGGGCTCCGGAGAGCCGGGCAGGGCAAAGGATGGGTGCTCTGCTGACGGCTGCCACCCTCTGAGACACTCTGGAGACCTCTGAAATTTTAAATTCTTCAACAATGGAAAATTCTTTCCTCTCCCTGAAAAAAACAAGCAAACAAAACAAAACAAAACAAAAAAACCCCACACCTCAATTTGGGAAAATTGAACCATTTTTGTTCTGATTCTGACTTTCTTTGATTTTGATGTTTCCATTTTGCCTTATAAAACATCATGCAACAGCAGATTACAAAGTGCCATTTTTTTCCCTAACCTGCCCTGGAAATGGCCTGTCCTGAAACTGCTGAAAGGACGTGTTCTGATACTGCCAGAAAAAAAAATACGGAAAACAGCTATCAAACCAAAATCCATGCAGTTTCCCAGAGATCAGCCATGCAATACTTCTCAACCCTGCATCCTCCCATAAGCATTTTGCTGACTAATCACACATGCAGCACTTCTTTTCTGCTGAAACACCACATCAGCATCCCTTGCTCTGCTGTTCAGCCAGTCTGTACTCCAACCTCCTACACATCCCCTAATTTTGGGTGTCTTACAATTTGTGCTCTCAGGGTTTTTGGAAAGAGGCTTGCAGACATGCAACAGATGCTTGATGGAGCTCAGGAACTGTGTGAAGACAGAAATAGCACCCTCATTTTGCAGGCACCAAGACAAGCCAAGGATGATGCTGCTGCTGGCTGGTGTGGCTGCCCCACCTAGTACTTCCACCTGGCAGGAAATTGATATACAAGGCTGGAGGGTTTGTCAGGTCCCAAGTGGAAGCTGCACCTGAGCCTGGTAAAGGTCTTCTGCTCAAGCCCCAAGGTGGCCCCAGTATGGTCCAGGCTGGAGCCCATCCTGAAACCCTCAGCCCATCCTGAAGACTTGCTTTCCATCAGGGTTGAGCCCAATACAAGCAGGAGACACATGAGCATCCCTAAAAAAAATCTGTTGACTGGGAAGAGCCTCTCCCAGTCTGCTCTGCTCTTCAAACCCAGTGCCAGTCCCTGCCTGTCCAGCAGTACCCATTTCTTGGGAAGGCTTTGAATATGGAAGAAAACAACATATGCAACCCAGTTTACAAAAACAAAGCCCAAACAAAGGCCATAAAATCTAATAATTAACAGAGCTAATAAGCTGAAGGCCAATTAGGCTACACATATTAGGTAATGACAAGTAGTTTGCAATAACCACTTCTGAATGGACTTTACCCAATATGCATTTAATTAGAGTTTAATAAAGCAACAGCATGTTCTTAAAAGCCAATTAGAAACATATTCACTGAGGTTTAGAAGCTATGTAATAGATGCCTGTAGGAACCAGATACATGCTGATTACTTAGCTATTAATCCTCAATAAAGGGTCTAATAATAATTTTGTTCTTCAGGAGCAGGCAGCTGCTTTATTAAATCTTAATGAAACGCATACTCAGGAGCTTTCCTTCAAAGCCAGTCTGTGTTAGGAAGATGGGTTTAGAAGTGGCAGTCTGCTGAGAGAAAAGACCCCCTCCTCATCACCACCTCTGCCACTGTGGCAGCAGGTTTGAGGCCAACTCTGCTTCCAGAGCAGGCAGTAGATATCAGCAGCCACAAAAGTGAGAGATCACCAAGAGCACCATGAGACATTTCACCTTGTGCTGAACATTTCCTTGCACAGAGACATGTCTCCATGAAGCAGGATATCCATCTGATTCATGGCTCTATGTCCAAAGCATCCCTGTGCAACTCACATCAGGAGCGGAGCAAGGCCCTGAGGTCAGTGAGGTGGTGCCACATTCCATGAGGATCAGCTCAGCCACTTCTCCAGAAGTTCACTCCTTCCTGTACTCACGGCTGCCCAAAAAGGAGTGATTGAAGTGAGCTCCCTTCCACCATCCCCCAAAGAGGAGTTGGTTTGATTGAGGGTCTGGGCCACTCAGGTGGTGGATTCCTGCCTTACCTCTAGGACTGGAAGTTAATCTAAATATATAAATCTAAATATAATGGCAAGCCATTATTATATTCCCATGGACACACATCCAAACAAGCCATGCCCACACCTTTCCACCACAACTCCATTGGAAAGCCAGAAAAATGCCATTGCAGGCTTAAAAACTGACACATTGCAAAAACTTTTTATAAACACCCATCTGTGTTTTCACCTGCTGTTTCCCCTCCCCTCTAACACATGGGCTTGGGTTTTTCATGTCGGCTGGAAACTTCAGCAACTGCAGCTGGGATGCAGCCACACTTTACCCCTACACTGACTTGAAGATGAAGATGTACCTGGTCCTCACCCTGGGAGCAGAAACCACCCCAACAGAGCAGCTAAGTGTCAGCTTAGAGCTGCCAGCCCATCCTCCTCTGCTGTCACAGCCAGCCAGAGCTGGTGCAACAGAGCCAGAGTCAGCACCGGGATGGATCCAGGCCCCACAGCTGGAAGTAGCACCATCCAGCAGCACAAGGCTCTGCCTGCCAGTTCAGACTGGGACTGAGAGGTGCAGGTCCCTGTGTGTTCCTAACTGAGGCCAGGCCTGGCTCCCAGCCAGCAGCCCTTGTTAGCCCATCAGGACTCAGCGGTGTTGGGACTGCACGTCTGGCCACAGAGAGGCTGTGGCACTGTAGGGGCCCCATTCCCTCTCCCAGCTCCAGGTCCCAGCCTGGTGCAGACCTTTGCAGAGGATCAGTCAGGGCAGGTCATGGGAAAAGCAGTCCAGGGCAAGAAGCAATGGGAATGAGAGAGGGGGGGTGGTGGGGTGGCCCCTGCAGCCCTGAATTTCAGCTCTCTGCCAGGCTCCCCTGGGGAGGGAATGGATAAAGAAGGGAAAACACCTGGGATACATGTGTGACATCCCAAATATGCTGTCCTCTTGAGCACTCTCAGTGGTTTTACACTCTAATTAGCCCGGTTAAGATAACCTCTGCCTCCTGCTCCCATGCCAGGCAGGGTGTCCAGCTCACTCTGTCACGGCAAAGTGCCTCTGAGTCCTCCTGGCTGTAGGGCTTTGCAGCCAGGGGAGCCACTTGGAGGGGCAATGCCCCACCTGCCCATGGCCAGGGAGGGCACCCACAGAGAACTCCCATCTCCACAGTGGGACTGCCTCCACCTGCTCTCCTGTCTTTGAGGATCACTTGCTCCTCCCCACCCAGGCTCATGCACAGCACTCTTCACCCCAGGGCACCTGAGCCCCCCCTTCACCCAGATCCTACACCACCTTCCCAGCCCCATGTGGGCATCTCTTGCAATGCCCCACTGCAACCAGAGCAAGTGTCTCACCAGGACACAGTCAAATATCCTGGCTCACCCTTAAGGGTGCCTGAAACCTCAGGATCCACATCCCCAAAATGGGGAGACCATCCCTTACCACATCAGCAACTTCTCTGGCTAAACATCTCCAAAAAAAGGAGTCATGATTAGCCCTAAGCACAGTGCTGGGGGTGTCTGTAGACAGCTCTAGGCCTGGGAGCTGCTGGTTCACATTAGCTGCTATCAGGCCTTGCTGCAGGTAACATCATCTCCTATGATATTAATTCATGTTTTTTCACAGAAAAGGGTTGCTTCTTTCCAGTCTCAAGGAGGAGATCATCTGCTGCACAGATCATCCCTACTAACAGCCCAAGCCAAGGGAAATAAAGGAATGAGGCATTTCATTATCTCAGTAAAGAAAAGATAGACCCAGCCAGGGTGCAGATTGCTCCCACCTGCACATCTGTCCCTCTGCGTGCCCTTCCAGCTTGGCATCCCACTGCCCTGTGGGGATGGAGAGCCTCAGCTGTGGCTCCTGGTGAGACTGCATACATGAGGTGAAGGACTGGGAGCTCCCCTCTTCCAACCAGTGAAATACTGGCTTACCCACAGGCATACACTTCTAAGCATTTGCTCTGGGGGATGTGGCAGGAGAAAGATAATCCATGTGTCCACCACAGACGCAGGATACCTCCATCATCAACCTTCAGGTGGTCCTTCCCACCCAGCCACAGGTGCCTAAACTCCACACTGCTCTGCCCACAAGCTCAGAGCAGAGACCCCTTGGCTGGGCAGAGCTGCCCAGACCTGTACAGGTTTGCTTGTTCCTATATCTGGCACATCCTGCTCTTCTTGTTCTGCCAAGCCTCACTTGCCTACAGCATTGGTGAACAGCAGTTTTCTGCTGATTTCTGGAACACACAGCTTCTGGAAAAGTAATGTCTTCTCTCCAGGACAGTTCTGGTTTTCTCCCAAAGACCAAGCCTCAGGCTTGTTTAGCCAAACCTGAGCAGTTTGACATCAGCTTGACATGAAACCTCCTGAAAAGCTTGGTCCAAGGAAGAGAGTGAAGAGGGAAGAGACCCCCACCAGCTCCAGAGGGCACAGGCTGGCATGTGGGAATGGAAAATAAGGTTTTCAGCACTGAGCATTGCTGCCTTTTTTTTTTTTTTTTTTTTTTTTTTAATTTCCAGCCCAGGGAAGATTTTGAAAAGTTGCTTTTTCCACACTCTTGAGGACAAGTGCAAATTCTGAAATACCACAACTTTCACAAGGGTGAAACTCCTGATTTTCAGCCACTTTCTCCCATGGTGTCTCAAGGAGTTCCAAGTCACCCATGAAGAAGGTGTCTCACACACATATATATATATATATATATATATATATATGTGTGTGTGTGTCTGTGTCTGTGTGTCTGTGTGTCTGGGTTGCACCCTGGAACTCTTGGGAGCTCCGTGAGGCACAAGCCCACAGTATGGTCCCTTCTCCCAGCCTGGCCTCTGCACTGGATCTGAACAATGATGCCATCCCCACCAGCCCTTGCTGAGCCACCAAGGAGGTGGAGACATGGGAATCATGGAGTGTACAAGGTAGGGAAAGAAGGATGATCACGTACGTTTGGGGCATCCTGAAGATTGTAACATCAGTAAAAAATATGGAGGCAACTGGGGTATATTTAATGAAGATACTCAAGGGAAGGATAATTTTTTACAGAGAAAAACCCCCAAAATATCTGTCTGGAAGTCAAGCCTGAACTTGAGCCACAATAGAAAGTACACAAAGCAGGAGTCTTCAGCAAAGGTGCTCTCATGCAGGGTCTGCTTTGCCCAATATCTCTCCCCTGTGCCCTATCTCCTAGTTTGTTGGGTCCTACATTCAGAAAGAATGCTAAGAAAAGGCGAGAAAATAATAATTTTGTTGGGATCTCACAGGGGTCCATTTAGAGGCACCCCACAAGGTTCCACCAAAAAGACTGGACCTGTGTGTCCAGTCCTGCCAGATCACAGAAGAATTCACATGAGACCTTCCCAGGAGAGGAGTCAGCTTAGGGACATCCAAATCACTGCCTTCAACAGCCACCAACACACCAACATTTCTCTCATGCCTTTTTGAATCAAACATGGTCAAACATGGTAGTATAAAACAAGCCTGTCTGTTGGTTAATTCTGAATAAAAGCTGTAGCTGAGGCACCACAGATCACCACAAGCTGGTCTCAGTCCTGTAGGGGCTGCCAGCAGAGACCAGAAGAGTTTGTCATATGGCAATTAGCTGCAAGGAATCCCCCAAACCCTCCAAAGCTGCTGCTCTCAGCCTTTGGCCCTTGCAATAAACTCACCACTGCTCCCTTTTTCAGCTGGCAGCTGGTCCTCATTTCTAGACCTGTTTCCTTTCTACTAATTAATCATCTCCAAATGTGTCTCTGCCTGAACATGTGGCCAGAAAAATTATGTCAGAACACACTCTTTGAGACCCAGTCGTGCTGCATGTGAGGGCTCAGGAGGCCCAGTGGCAGAGCTGGGATGACCCTGTGTGACCGCCCTGCTGCATGTCCAGGGCACAAGCAGCTCTTGGCAGGGACAGTGGATGGAGTGGATTGAAGAGGATCAGCCCCTTGTGCTGACTCCTGACCCCAGTACCCCACAGAGGGAGGCAAGAGTTGGCCCCATTTTCATGTGCAACTGCAGCTCCTCTCCATGCAGAGCTGGGGCTGAAGTCTCAGGGGTAAAAATCGGGTTCAGGAGACAAAAGAAAAGCAAAGGGTGGATGAAGAACTCTGCAGAGCCGGCCCAACAAGGTTGGCTTGGCTTACATGGGTACATGGCTGACAAACCCTGAGTAGAGCTGTCTGCACAGGGAGCCAGCCATGGGGAAACAAAAACAGGGACTCATGTCCAGGATACCAGAGCCAGTGGCCACCCCAGTCCTGAGCAGAGGAGCTGGAACCAGAGACCACTCCAACACCTTGGGGTCTATTGCTTCATCTCCCTTCCTCTTGGAACAGCTGGAAGGAACCAGTTTTTCTTTTATTATCTTGGATCAGACTTGCACAGTGAAAGTGCTCCAAGGCCACCTGTGCCAGGACATTAACAGAGTTTCACAGCAGAACAATGAAGTAAAACAAGGGGAAGCTTTTTGATCTTTATGCACCTGACACTCTGAGGGAGCAGCAAGCATGAAGTTGCCCTTCCCATCCAGGTTTGTGACTGTTCCTCATGGCCATGGCCTCAGGCATCAGCACTGAGCCTCTTCTCTGCTGCAGCTGGGTAGACCACAGAGTTCTGGGGACAGTAAAGCTCTGCAGATGAAGGATGCCAAATGAACAACCTTTTTGACATTTAGTCTCTTTTGAAATGGTAATCTGTATTTCGAAGATTTTATAGAACCAAGGAGGATTTTGTGCTATGTTTTTCCAGCTCTGCTTCCAAACCCCATCTACCCCATCAACAAGCAGTTGTGGTTAACCTCCAGAAAGGGAAAGGTTGAAATTCCCAAGCTGATGGCCAGTCCCAGAGATGATGAGTCCTTGGTACAAGTCTGCAAGATGTAATGTGTCTTGGGTTTCTGCAAGTGAAAGAACTGTAGGGAGGCAGGACTGTCCCCGTGGTAGGATTGTTTTCCTTCTTTAGAACAGATTGGCTGTTACAGCTCAAGTCTGCAGTGCTAGCCTGGAAATTGGGTGGTGAATAGACTGGATAGAGACTTCAGCATCCCCTGCCTCCAGATCCACTGGAAATTTGGGGGGGTCTTCCTGTAAGAGCAGAGGAAGAGCAAGCCAGAGCCACAGTAACATCCAAAGCAACATAGGCAGGAATGAGCTGGTTGTGTTGGCCAAGTCACAAGAGCCAGGTCTTCATTTTATTGGGACAGTGATGATACCCTTTCCACCCCAGGAGTGAAACCATGGGGTTGTCAGCCCCTGTGCAAAATATACGCTCCTGCTCAGCTCCAGAGGTTACATAGTGGAAGGAGTGTTTCCCTCATGCCGTTGAAGGAGGAGCCCAGAAAGTTCACACCTGTCAGTCTCGTTTCAGTGCCCTGTAAAATCCTGGAAAATATTATTCTGGGAAGTATTGAAAAATACCTGGAGGACAATGCTGCCATCAATCACAGACAGCACAACTTCATCAGAAGAAAGTCCTGCTTGTCAAACCTGATTTCCTTCTAAAGGCAGGGTAACCCAACTGCTTGATCCAGGAAAGCCACTAGATGTGATCTTTTTGGACTTCAGCAGAGCTTTTGATATTGTCTCTGCCAGGATCCTTCTGGACAAAGGCAGCCCACAGCTGCCTCACAGGTCAGACACCAAGAGGGACAGTAAGTGGGGTGACATCAGACTGGTGTTCAGTCGCTTATGGGGTTCTGCAGGGCTCCAATCAAGTTCTCTCCAACATCTTCATTAATGGCTTCGATGCAGGACTTAAAGGAATACTAAGGAAGTTTGCCAACAACACTAAATTGAGAGGAGCTGTTGACTCCCTTGAAGGCCCTGCAGAGAGACCTTGACAAATGAGACATGGCCAATCACCAACCATGTGGAATTTAACAAAGGCAAGTGCCAGATTCTGCACCTGAGATGGAGCAGTCCTGGTTGTGTATATGGACTGGGAAGGAGATGCTGGAGAGAAGCTGCAGGAAGTGACCTGGGGGTCCTGGTCAAGGGCCAGTTGGATCTGAGTCAGCACTGTCCTGGAGCCAGGAGGGAAATCCCTGTCCTGGGAGAACCAGACTCAGCATCGCCAGCCAGGCCAGTGAGGGGATTGTCCCATTCTGCTCTGCACTGGGGTCACCTCACCTCAAATCTTATGTCCAACATATAAAAAACATGAAGCCATTGGAGAGCATCCAAAGGATATTGTAAGGATGGGAAAGAGCCTGGAGGGGCCATATGAGGAGCAGCTGAGGGCACTTGGTGTGTTCAGCCTGGAGAAGAGGAGAACTGAGGGCAGACCTCATTGAGGTCTTCAACATCCTCCTGAAAGGCAGCACAGGGGCAGCTCTGATCTCTTCACTCTTGTGACCAGTGACAGGACTCAAGGAAATATCTGGATCTGAGGGACGGTTTAGGTTGGATATCAGGGAAAAGATTTTTTTACCCAGAGCTTGGTCAGGCTCAGGGGACATGGTCACAACTCCTAACCTGTTTGAGTTCAAGAAGTGTTTGGACAATGCTCTCAGGCACAGAGTGGGATTCTTGGGGTGTCCTCCATAGGGCCTGGAGTTGGACTCAATGATCCTGAAAGGTCCCTTCCAATTCAGCATGTTCTATGATTCTACTATTCTATGATAAGGACTGTTCAAATACCACCATGCAGATCTCATCTATCGCTAGTGTCACTGCATGGGTTCGATTACCCAAGGTAAGCAAGGGCTCTAGCTGAGCAAGCCAGCATTTCTTCATGCTGTAAATGAGCCTGAACCTTGCCAGATCAAATGTCATGGGGGCTGCAAGCCCTGGACCCTCTCTAGAAACCACCTTCACCAGGGCCCTGCCAAAGGGAGACAACGTAGCAACTACAGGGCAAACAGGTCTCTAGAGCCATCCTCAGAGCCTCTGGCTTCTGCTTATGGCATAGCCCTGCAAAGACCTGCCCCACTGGCAGGGGGTTGTACCCACCAGCATCACACCCTCTGGCCCAGAGGAAACAGCTGGAGCTGAGTTGGAGGAGGTTTACCCTGGCCACATTCCCCATGCTAGCCTGCACTCTGGCCTCGCTGCCAGCTTTGTTCCAGCATAGGCTGCATGCAGGGTTTCAGGACCTCCTCCTGCTGAGGGATTTATTTGTGCCAGCCAAGTTGTCCAGCAGGATATGAGCTGCCTGGGTTGCAGATGACCAGCACACAAACCTCTGCCAAAGGACTGATGTCCTGAGAGAACACGGCTGGCAGCTCAGAGCTGCCCATCCAACTCCCAGGGGCTGTGCAAACCCTCTATCAGCCCCTCAGCCATTCTGGGTGAGTGAAAAGCCCTCATCTCATCCAGGACATGAAAGAACTGCTTCCAAGTTTTACTGAACACACTCCCACATTGCTGCCCAGGGAAAGGGCCAAACGCCTGTGGAACTGAGGCCCTCAGACACATTGCACCAGTGGCAGCTGCAGAGCACAATGTGTGGTGGAGCAGAGGGCAGGCTGAGTGTGAGCAGCAGTGGGGCTCTGCAATCAAGACTTTTCCCAGCCCTTCCCAGCACATTAGAGGGAATATGGGAGCCCCGGCCAGAGGTGAGGGGCGGCTGATGAATGAGGTGATAACTCCTCAGCAGATGGTTCCAAAGGCTGCACCACACTTGGGGGACAAAGACAAAACACAGAGGTGAAGCCCAGATGTTTAATTTCAGCATCTGGATGTGATTCCTAAACAGAGACACTCACATCTGACTTCTGCCTGAAAATAAATGGTTTGTTTGACCTTCCCCTTAGCCCGCCCCAATATTTCTGTGTCTCTCCTAAACACACAGCTGGGACCAGCCATGTGCCAGACAAGTGCTGCAGGCATCACTGTTGGCACAGCAGCTGTGGTGGATGCAAGGGATGCAGCATCAGGGATTGCAGGGCAGGGCACAGCACAGACCAGAGCCACCAGCCTGGAGGGAAGAAGAACATCCCTCTGCACTGCAGCCACCCTGTTTTGGGCTCCCATTCAGCACATTTCAGAGCAGGACACCAACCCTGGGTGTCCACTCTGCCCAAGAGCCTGCTCACAGCCTACACTCTGCCAGGTGTCTGCTCCTGCCCCAAAAAGTCCCATGGAAGTAGAGAGGGATGGGACTACAGAGAAGGACTGATCTGCAGGCATGTCCTCCTACCTTCAATCCCCGAGATCCCCACCTGAGATGCACCAGAGCAGCCTGGCTATCTGAGCACCCCCTTGGCTCACCCAGGCACCCCAGCACTCAGCACAACCTGGGTCTCATTTCACCACAGAGGCCACAGCATCCCATCACCCACAGCAGGGACTGGTAGCAGGTGCTCCCAAAGCCAAGAAGGGACAAAGCTGCTCAATGCCTCAGGAGCACTGGAAGAACCTGCTCAGAGATCCAGGTCTCAAGGATGTGTTGAAACCAAGCAGTGCCCTTCAAAAAAGATATTGCATCTTGGATCAGAGATGCCGTGCACTGGAGAATCCACCACACTCCTAATATATGGGAATAGTAGGTGTTGGGTGGTGCTGAAACTGACAATGAAGATAGTGATTAGTGATGACAGGCAGTACTAATTATGGCTAATCTGCAGAATGGCCAAGTCTGAGGGCAGTGTGTATGGCTGATGGTGACAAGTGTTGGCAGCTGGAGGACGCCACAGTGACCACAGAGATGTCAGACAATGCTGGTGGCAGACAGAGCAAACAAGTGGTGACACAGTAATCTGTTACATGGGTTGTTTGTAATCCCGCAGACACATCTGGTTCCAAGCATGCCACAGTCCTGCAAGGCTCCTGGAGGATAAAACAGGCAGCACAGGAGGTCAAACCTCTCTCTGCAGCTTCCTGTGGACGGTGTGGGGTGAGAAGTGGTGATATGGTGTGGTGTGCCACACCAGCTGACACTTTGGTCCACTCCAGCCCAGCTTCACCTGTGCTCTTAGAAGAGCAAGAAGAGGGCAGAGCCAGCATGGTGGTGCAGGATGTGTTGGACACCCCAGCACAATGGAACAAGCACCCCAAGATCCCACTGAGATCCAGTGTACCAACACCCAGCCTGGCACAGGCAGTCCCATGCAGCAGGAGCAGCCCCATGGCAGGAACACATGGCCCCACAAGCCCTGGGCAGGGCAGGGCAGCCAGGAGAAATGAGTGGGTGCAGCCAGGGTGCCAGCACAGCCATCCTGGGGGGTGTGGGTGCACCCAGCCTGGCCCTGGGCACACTGATGGCATCCCCCACTGCCTGTAGCATCAGCTACAGCAGGCAGAAGGGACAGAGGCGCCCCAGGCAGCAGTACCACAGCGTGGTGGCTCATGGGTGAAAGCCAGGCTGGCCCCTGGGGACAGAGGCATTACAGGCAGAAAGAAAAAGGCGAAACATGTCAGCTGGCTGTGATAAGAGCAGTCACACAAAGCAGGCGCCACTTGCAGAGCAATATGTTCACTGTCATCAGCCTGGCAGCACAGCAGAGGCCAGCACCTCATGCCCATCAGATTTATTCTCTGCCTGAGGTTAAAGCAGGGCTCAGGTCCAAACAAAGCTTGGGCAGGTCAGCCAAAAGCTGCCCAAGCATGAGCACAGTTACTAGTGCTCATAAGCTGCAAGACTGCTGCAGATATCTGAAGCTCTGCAACTCAAGATCTGCTCACCAAGCCTGCTTAGTTTGGGGCAAGAAAGGCTGGTTTTGTGGCATTTCTCTGGGATGGGTCTTGTGCTGGTGCGTCCTTTCCCCACCCCTCCTCAGGCCAGTTCTACAGTGACAGAAGTTCCTGATAAACCTTGATAGTAGTTGGGCAGTGAAGCATCACCTGATTGTACCAGGAGCTTTGGAATGGTACAGGAGGGAATGATCCAGCCCAACCAAGATGGGGAACAAGGGATAAGCTATAACTCTTGTTAGCCTTGGTAAATCATTTACCTGAATCGCAGCCCAAGTGAATTGGTACCATTGTTATGAGATCTTTGGAAAAAATGAGTCGTGGCCCAAGTGGAACAGTACCACTGTTACCAGAAGAAATGTCCTGTAGCTTCCAACTCGGATACTGGCCAAGATGGAAATTTACTGGTGACTAAAGCCAATCATCTTGTGACCCTGTAAACGTCAGTCCTAAGTTAAGCTCTCCTGTACCTAAATGGGGCTTATCAGTACCTAAAGGCCTACAAGAGAGCTGGAGAGGGACTTTTAGCAAGGACATTCAGTGATAGGACAAAAGGGAATGGTTTCCCAGTGCCAGAGGGCAGGGTTAGATGGGCTATTGGGAAGGAATTGTTCCCTTTGAGGGTGGAGAGGCCCTGGCACAGGGTGCCCAGAGAAGCTGTGGCTGCCCCTGGATCCCTGGAAGTGTCCAAGGCCAGGCTGGATGGGGCTTGGAGCAACCTGGGACAGTGGGAAATGTCCCTGCCCATGGCAGGAGGTGGATTGAGATGGAGCTTAAGGTCCTTTCGAACACAAACCATTCTGTGATTCTATGGTGATGAATAAATTCTGTCCAAATCCCTCCCTAGCAGGGCTCCCCTGCCCATGCTGCAGCAGACCCCAGAGCAGCAGCATCCACCAGACACTGTTCTTGGCACTTTCTTCTCCAAGACATTCCAGGGAGGAAGCTTATGGAGATGGGAATACCTTGGTGTTCCCGTGAGGATGTGGCTGCATCCCAGCTTGTCAGAGCTCACAGGGACTTGGAAAGGAGATTGGCAGTGGTAGTACAAACCCAGAGCTGACCTGACAGCCCACACCAGTCCTGGCAGGAAGCACCAGTGAGAACACAGGTACCAGTGGCACCTGAAGCCCCCATAGCAGCCCATCCAGCAAGTCCCCCAGTTCCACATCCCCACGTACTCAGGATGCTCTCCACTGGCAGTGCTGGGGATGGCAGCATGGCATGGCAGCACAGAACTGTTCCCAGCTGCAGCAGGCATTTTCAGAGGTACATGCTCCACTCTCACTTCCCACCCACTGATCTTATCGTCAGCCATGAGACTCCAACACGCTTTTGTCTCAATTTTGAATTTGCTCTGTTTTTAATTTGGGGGATGATGCCATATCTAGTGCTGTAGCCCTTGATTAGCACACACACCATCACACACACACACACCACGTTGCCAGACTCAATCACACATTTGCCCAGGACCTTTTGTAAATCTTTGGATTCAGACCAACTTTTCTTTTCTTACATTAATTTGTTGTAGTCTGATATTTATAGTTTACTTAAAATAAATGGCTCCTTATGTTTCCTGCTTCCCGCTCCTGAGGTAAGGGTCTCACAGGGTTGCTGCCTGTCTTCTCTCTTTCCTCAAGGTTTTGCTATTTTTTTCCTCTTCCATACACATTTTTTGAGCAGATTCTACAGTTGCCAGATGCTGCTGAACCTTGTCCCAGGCCTTTTCAGTGGTTCTGGTGAGCAAGACACAGGTTCAGATTGAATCAGACATCACAGTGTATAGCAGGCACTGTGCCAAAGGGCCTTTAAAGAACAACATGCTGGAGGAGGATAAAGATGAGGAGGATGAGGAAGAATGGTCTCTGGGTGATGGAAGCCAAGCACAGATGCAGGCCTATCATGCAGACTCTCTCCCTTGCAGCACTGGGACATGAGAATGCAGCACCTGGACTCACTGCTCTTGCAGGGAACAGAAGGGGTGGAAAGAGTTCCCATGCCCACCATTGCTACACTGCTTGGGTTGTGAGTGTGGGGCACTTGCAAGCCCCCTCTGCAGGAGGGACCTTGTCCCCAGAGCAGGGTGGATGGTGAGGCTTCATGAAACACTCTGCTCCCACTCTGAGCTCCTGGGCTGCTCATCAAGTATTTCCAAGGATAGATTCCCACCCCACTCCATCTGAGTGTCTCCAAGGTCAGATTCCCAGTCCTCTCCAGGCCCCTACTACAATATTTGAGAACACTCACAATGGCCTCATGATTTGTCCACGTCTTCGTGGGCTCCTGCTGCTGCCTCTCACTGTCTCTTTGTGCATCTTTGAGAAACCCCAGGTGCAGTCTCCTGTTTGCTCTTGGATGCACAAATGCCCTGTGCCTGCAGCAAAGAGAGTGTGAGTCCTGACAGAGGATGAAAACCTCCCAGAAACCTCAGCCACTTGGGAGGCAGGCCTGGGGAAGCCAAGGAGGGGGAGCCAGGAATGACCTGAGAGACAAGCAGTCCCCAGACTACTCCCTGGGGCCTTGCAGCATCTTGGGGTGCAAGAGGCAGGGATGTTGGTAGAGCATCCCTGCAGGCAGCGGGAGGACAGAGGGATTAAACCAATGTTTACATGGCCTTTCCTACCCAGCAGCCTCTTGGCAGTTCTCTCCTGTGCTGAGGCCAACGAACCCCGTTTGTTTTGGAAGAGCCATTTGTTTTCCAACCCTCCGCTGTGAAGGGAATGCTTTCACTGCAAAAATTATCCTCTCTTCTTATTTCAGGCTCTGGGGCTCCATTTGATCCTATCTCCCCAGGAGTAGCACACCTGCACACACACGTGCAAGCTCACACTTAGCCCTTCCTGTCATCTGTGAGTAGAATCACACAGGGTGCATTTACACACCAGCCCATATCCTACATATCCAGACACATTTATGCTCTCACACACTGCCACCCACCCACACAGAGCCTGTGTGAGCTCACACACTGCCCTGTGACCCCTGTGTGAGCTCACACACTGCCCTGTGACCCCTGTGTGAGCTCACACACTGCCCTGCACACCCTGTGTGAGCTCACACACTGCCCTGTGACCCCTGTGTGAGCTCACACACTGCCCTGCACACCCTGTGTGAGCTCACACACTGCCCTGTGACCCCTGTGTGAGCTCACACACTGCCCTGTGACCCCTGTGTGAACTCACACACTGCCCTGTGACCCCTGTGTGAGCTCACACAATGCCCCTCTGCAAGCAGCTCCTATCTCCCAGGAGGGCAGCTCAGGGATCCTTTTTTCAGTCTCCAGAGCTCCACCTTGGTCTATAGGGAGGCCCAAGGTAGTTGGAGGACAGCAGCTCACACTCTCCACCTGAGGGTGTCCTGGGTAAGGTGTTGGCAGGGCTGGCTCTGCAGTGCCTTTCTGGGCCATGTGGTGCCCAGCATCAGTCCTGTTGCAGGCAGCACTGTGTGGGAAGCCTGGCTGGGAATCCCCAAGAGAGGCTGAAGCCCCTCTGTACCCCTGGCACAGATAGGGACCTCTCCTCTCCACCAAGCAGCAGCACCCCCCCACCTCACTGCAGGGAAATACAATCATAGAGTCACAGACTGCTTTGGGTGGGACGGGATCTTGAATGGTCAACCAATCCAAAATTCTTCAATGAGCCAGAACACCTTCCACTATCCCAACTCCCCATCCAACCTGCCCTTGGACACTTCCAGGGATGGGGCAGCCACAGCTTCTCTCGGAAACCTGTTCCAGGGCCTCACCATCATTATTGTAAAAAAACACTTCCTAGCATCTAATCTAAATCTCCCCACTTTTAATTTAAAGCCATCTCACCTTGTCCCATCACTACAAACACTGCTAAAATGTTTGTCCCAACTTTCTTGCAAGTCCCCTTTAGGCACTGGAAGGGACTCTAAAGTCTCTCCAGAGCCTTCTGTTCTCCAGACTGAACAATACCAAACCTCTCAGCTTTTCCCCACAGGGGAGGTGCTCCAACCTCTGACCATTTTTGATCCCAAAGTATTCATCCATGCAGAAGCCTGGATGTAGACTGGCTACGTTCCAGGAGTGTAGCCTGGCTTTCTCCTCCAGACAGCCCTGCAGGCACATCATCTCAATGGGAAGTGCTCCCAGCCAAAAGCACCACATAGGCTGGGGCTGTTTCCTCATGTTTAATCACTGTTGCTTTTTTGTTGTTGTTGCTGTTCTTCCTTCTTTCCCTTCTGTTTCTTTTTTCTATTTTTCTTTTTTCCCCTTCTTGTTTTAATTATAATTATGGGTGATTTTTTCTTTTCTTATCTTTTTCTTTCCTGCTTTCTTGTTTTCTTTCTCCCTTTCCTTTTCTCCCTTTTCCTTTCTTTCTCTCCCTCCTCTCTGTTCCAGCTGCATGCAATCCATACAAAGACCATTTGACTTTCCCACACCCGTTAATCATTTGCCATCTTGCTCTTTGAGCAGTGTGGGCACACGAGCACAGCAGCACCACAGGGCTGGTGGAGGGGTAACACAGGGCTGAACCCCTGGTGGGGTGGGAGGACCCATGGCTGGGAAATGCCAGCAGATGAGTAAAAACTCTCCCAATAATGCTCCTGCAGATTGTATGACAATGGGCTGAATGGAACTGCCTTCTCCAAATGTTCCTGCTGGGAGCAGGGCCACCAGCAGCCAATGCCTTAGCAAAGCAGCCAAAACAACATCCAGTGGGCAGCTCTGCCCACCCTGACCTGCCTGGGGCCAGGAACCAGCATCTAATGGGCAGCTCTACCCATCTTGCCCCAGCACGGCCTCAGCTTGCTGCTGAAAACCATCCAACCCCTGGGGATAAAATATCAGAGAAGAAGAGGCACCTGGGCAAGGTGTGGCCTCAGCTTCAGGGAGAGGGAAAAGGGGTGAAAGTAAATTGAGCTCCTGGGTGCCACATGACATGAGGTTGAGGGTTCTCCCTGCCCAGCTTATCCTAGAGCAGGAAGGGGGCCCCAGGGATGGGCAGAAGAGGAATTCTTCTGACAGCAAATGTTGAACAAGAAAGTAGCATAGCAATGGCCAACCAATATTTTCTAGAGTGTTTCTGGATACAGGCTCTGGGGCTCCTAGATACAGGCTCTGGATACAGGCTCTAGTAGAAAATGGCATCCAGGTGGCTGTGCAGGGCACATCCCAAGTCCCATGGCAAAGCAGCTCCAGTGGCCACAGGGTTTGCACCCAGGAGCTCAATCAACCACTCAGGTGCCTTTCTCCCCATCTTCATCAAGCCCTGGTCTTTGCCCAGATCTCACTAGCACACCCCTCCTGGTCAGGAGGCCCTGAGCTGATGTGAAGCCACCATTCCAGCTGTAAGAAACAAGATGCACAGGGACAAAATGCCCTGAGTTCCCCAGGCTGCTCACAGCAGGCTGAGGACTGTATCTCCCAGGCATAAGCATGGATTTCTTGGCCATCCTCCATGTCCCTGGAGGCCTCACACAGCCTGGGGGCATTAAACTGGCTTCAGTCCCCCAGGAAAATGAAGAGTCAGCATGGGATAGGATCTGGGAGCAGGGAACCATGGGAGCCAGCTCACATATGAACTTCCCAGACACCTGAGCCACTGTGTAGCAGGATGGCCGTATGGGAGCTGACAGCTCTCCAGCCACTGCAGCTGATATCAGCTGGGGTGAAGCAACACCTCATGGAGCCATGGGGTCAATGTAGCCTCTGGCTGTCCCTGACCACACTCATGGGGACACAGCCAAGAGACAACCTGACACCCTGGGAAATGTCCCCCATGCATGGACCATGGCACTCCTGGTGTGACCACAGGGATGGGCACAACACTGTCCGTTCCCCTGGGCCCCTGACCCTCCCTGACTTCTACAGCTCCCAGCTCTTTCTCTTCTGGCAAAAGGAGCCCTCAGAAAGGATCCTGGGCATCCAGTTTGGAGGGGAGCTAGAGCCAAGTGCCTGAGGCAGGCCATGAGGAAGCTGAAGTATTTCAGAGCATGGGGGCAGGCCAGCAGGACCTGGCAGGCGATGAGACAGGAGGACAATACAACGGCCCATTTGTGCTCCTCGCTCCCGGGCCCCCTGCCCTGCCCCATGCCATAGTTAGGCTGGTATTCAGGAATTAATTGATGTAATTAAAGTGTGGCATGACTTTGCCACAGCATCTGAAAGCAGTGGAGGCCAGCCAGGGTCTGCGGGTGGAGGAGGAGCCCCTCACATTCTATTCTCCCCATAGGAAAAGGGCAGATCTTGGATAGATCTGTGGCATGAAATTGGTATAAAGAGATTGTCAGGGAAGTGTAACCATGCTGGTCTTGCTGTCATCAGCAGCTGCAGGGTGAGAATTCATCACAGGAGGCTGCTGCATCCCATCCCACCACAGCAGCACCTCTGGCAGGAGGTTGCCAGACCCAGCACCAAGAGGTGTTCTGGGCATGCCCAACCCAGCTGTGCTCCATGGTTGCTCTTCCCTGGTTCTTCACTGCAGCTCTTGAGCATGGACAGAACTTGGTCATGGGGCTGGGGGCTGCACTGGCAGGTTGGGGACATCTTGCCTCACCATGGACCATGCACCAAAGGACAGGAATGTCTCCAGCCTCCACCTTTCCCTGTCTCAGCTCTCAAAGAAGGCAGAATTCAAGCAGTGACTGTAAAAATATCCCAACAATGGGCACAGAGGGCAAGGGAACGGAGCCTGGCCCTGATTTGTGACTGCTTGCCTGTGTGGGATTAATTTTCCCACTGGGGTTCCTGTGTCAGGGAGCAGCTGAGCCTGGGGCTAGCCATGGCATGCCAGCTGGAGCCCTCCCAGTTCACTGCCAGCCTGGCAAGTAACAGTAAGCAACCCCCTGTGCTTCCAACAGCTGGAAGAGAATGAACTGGTGCAGCCTAGAGAAAACAGGATTCCACATGGGGGATGCCTTAGAGATGCAAAAGAGGACACAGACATCCAGCCCGCACCTCCCCAAGGGTGCTGGCTCCACAGCCATCCCAGCAGCTTTCTCTAGGTACAGAAGCAGCAGCAGGCACCACATCTCCCCATCTGAGTACTGAACACATCCATGTCTGCTGGAGGGAGCTGGGGGGCCAGCTGGGGTGCTCCACCACAAGCAACCAGTCAGACTCTGCTAGCACCATGGTCTGGTTACTGCAGGGTGAAGGAGTCCACCCCTGTCCCTATAGCACAGTGACAGCATCAGGACAGATCTTTCTTCCCTTCTTGGAGCTCCATAGCTCCTCACACTGCAGCATCTCCTGCATCTACCCTCCTCAGCATGGTCCAGGCAACAACCCAACCAGGCCAGGAGGAGGTACAGAGCAGTCAGCTGGGAGATGAACAGCTCAGTGTCAGCATCTCCCCAGAGCCTGCACCCCGGCAGCCTCAGGCAATGAGCTATGCTTTGTTTTTCTGGGGAAAGGGACAAATGAGCATGTGCCAGCTTATTTCAGGCAGTCATAGAGAGGTGATGGGTTAGGGTTAGAGCCAGAGTGACATCACCAGCCAGCTGCTCCATCCCATGTGGGCTCTGGAATGGTAGAGCAGGCAGGACATCTACACAGCTCCAGCCACTGGGCTTACTGGGCTGGGGACAAGGCAGAAGAGTGGCCACTGTGGGGAATCCCCTAGCTCCAGAGCTAGAGGAGCCACTGGGCTCCCACCACTGCTCTGCCAGTTTGAAGCAGGACAGAGAGCAAACATGAGCTGAACCTCCAGAGCAGCTGCTGAAAACCCAAACAAGCCATCCAGCTGCACCACAGAGAGCTGGGACATCCCTCCTTTCCAAACCCAGGGGCTGCTTCTTTTTAAGACACTGCCAAAGCTGTGCACCAGCTCCTTTGCCTGGAGGAACCGCAGCTGCCACACCTTGCACGCTCCATCTTCTCTCAGCTGCTCGTCAGACGCTGTGGCTTGGCCCATGCTCCACAGACTTGGGCAAGCATGCCCATAGCCCTGGGTAAATAAATAGCCCTTCCTCCAGGGCTGATGCCTCTGGCCACCACAGCCACCTTTAGCTGGGCTGGCTGTACCACCACATGCCTCAGAGCTTCAGCAAGGTCCAGCCCTGTGGAGGCTGTGGGCTTGGCTGCCAGCCACTGCCTTCCACCACAG
Source organism: Poecile atricapillus (assembly GCF_030490865.1). Classification (NCBI taxonomy): domain Eukaryota; kingdom Metazoa; phylum Chordata; class Aves; order Passeriformes; family Paridae; genus Poecile; species Poecile atricapillus. The sequence continues at coordinate 1,308,205 of NC_081262.1, read as the reverse complement.
CTGGCACAGAGCAGGGCTGAAACAACTCACAAACAAGAAACATGCACAGCTTGGCCTGGCCTGCACATTGGAAATAGAGATAAGCTGCTCCAAAAGCTGAATCCCAGGGAGGCAGTGGAGCAGGAGGAAGGGGACAGTGGACCTGCCATGTGCTGCTGGCAAGGAGACAGCCCTAGCAGATGGCTGATCCCACCTCTGGGTGCTAGGGAGGGGAAGAGAAGTGCCCAACTCCAGTCACAGGATGCAAGGGAGGTCTGCTGGGGTGAAGAGTGCTGTGCCATCTCCTGGTGTCACAGCCAGCCCTGCCAGAGGCCACACGGCCAATCACACCCAGTGATGGTGGCATACATCAGGCAGTAAATCATTAAACTGCTCTGACTGCTCAGTTAGACCCTGCACTGGAACATCTGAGTACCTCATGCTGCCTGTGGCTGCATAAAGGCTGGAGTCGGGCTCTGAGTCTCACCACCCTCTCCCCTGTGCAGATCCTTGTGCTTTGCCCCAGGGAGAGAGCCCTTCAGCTCATTATCATTTTCTAAGCAACCAGTCTTGCAAGTGCAGCTTGGAGCAGAGCATCTGCTGGGTTATGTCTGCAGCCCTGATTCTTTGGAAACTGCTGAAGCAGGCAAAGTCCCCTTGAATGCATCCCCAGAGAAGCTGGCTGAGTGAGTGGTTTGAGCAAAAGACTTTTGCTTTATTCCACTGACTCACTGGGTGGCTTTGAATCACTTCCCTCCTCCTGTGCTTCCATGTGGGAAGTGCCAGCCAGGGCTGCTGCTCCCTGGGTACCAGGTGGATGTACCTGGCTGGATGCAGGACAGGCAGCATGTTGGAAAGGGGCTCTCAGCTCCCTCAGGACCCTGAGGACCAGGACATCCCTGCTAGCAGGCCCAGGGTAAAGCAGCCTGACCCTCCAGCAGTACCCAGCCAGCCACTGCAGGCACAGAATGGACAACACCTCATGTGCCACCAAAGAGGTTTACTCCCTCTCTCCCTTGTGTCCCCTTCTGCCATCCCTACATCCTTGGAGCCCATCTTGGCCTTGGACAACCTCATGCTCCATCAGGCCAGGTCAGACAGGGTTCCTTCGCCCACCTTCCCAGTGCCAGCTGAAAAGGCCCAAATCAAACACAGGATTTCAGATCCTTTGTGAAAACAGAGTCTTGATACTAGAAATAAAGCTATAAATGTTCTGGAGTATCATGATGACTCAATGCTGCCAATGGTGCACAAGCTCTGCATCTTGTGGGCTTGCACTAATACAGATGCACAGCACCCAAGGAGCTGCACCTACAGACCTGCAGGGCGTTGTTCCCACTGTGCTGGGCAATTGCATCCATCAGGGATTTGTGGTAGGGATCACCAGGTTTCTGGAAGAACTTCCAGAAGAGTGGCCTCTGGGATATTATGAGGGAATAAAGTGAAGGTAAGGAATGCAGGAACTGGTCAGGAATGTGGACAGGTGCCCCAGGCCAGGGCAGGTTGAGAAGTGCAATGGGCAGCACTGCGGTTGTTGGGAGAGCAAGGGTCAGTCCATGAGCACAAATTCTGCCTTTGCTTGAAGAGAAAATTGTGACAGGAAGAGGCAAGTCAGGTATGGAGATCAGCAAGAGTGTGAACATAAAGAGCAAGCTTGGAGCACCCTGGCCAGCACCTCCACCATGTATAGCCTTTCCACGAGGGCACTGTTCCCCTCTGCAGGGTATTGAGGTGCCTCAGGTGCACAGCCAAGTGCCAGACCCCCAGAGTGCACAACAAAGAGCCACAGAGACAGAGAGAGGAAAAAATACATGCACCAGAACATGGGTATCTTCTACAGAAAATGCACCTACAGGGGTCCCAGGGGGGAAACACAATGGAGAGGGACCTGCCAAAGGTAGCACACAGTGGTCTCGGCTCTGTCCAGCTCTGTCTCCAGAGCTGCAGAGGGATCACCTCTCCTCTGCCCCAGACTCTGCTGCGGCCCTGGACATATCAGCCCCATTGCCAGTGAGGACATTCTGCAGGCCATGGCAGCCAGGCTCTCTGCCAGGCAGCTCCTGGTGCAGCCATGTCATGGCAGAGCCCAGTGAAGGCACAGGGGCTCTTCCTGGGGCTCCACAGGAGCCACCTCCAGCCAACCCACTCCCACCTGTTCCCTTCCATTCCCAGCTGGCTCCAGGCAAGGTGGAGTTGAGTGTGCAATGGGTGGGCAGCTTTGCCCTCCTGCCTGAGTGGGCAGGGTCAGAGCGCTCTGTTTCTGCTCCTGATCCAGCATCCAGCTCCCACACCAGAAATGGAGAGAAAGTCCAAGGCCCTGGCTTGTCACGTGTTTAATAGGCACAGCAAAAGGAAATTTATAAATCCAGTTCACTTGTTATGAATAAAAACTCTCTCAAGAAATCCAGCCTAGTTAAAATACTGTAGCTGTTCTATAGTGTACAGTTAATGTTCTTGTCCCATTTGTAAATTGTTCCAAATGGTTGCCGACCATGGCTCATATGACCTTGTTCGTTGTACCCCTTTTTTACCCTGATAGTTGTTAGTAATGCTAATTACTTATCTGTTGTTGAAGTGTTTTAAGAGTTCTCTTATAAGATGTATCTCTACCCCCTTTCCCTTTCTTCCCTGTTACCATGGAACAACCCTGCTCCCAGCACTCCTACCTCCCTTCCTGTCGGGAATCGCTGCTGCTGCTCCCAGGGAGCCCCAAGGCATACGCAACCTAAGGCACGCCGGACACCAAAACAACGAGCTAACAAAGGAATAAAAGGCCAAAGAGACATATCCTAGCAAGCTAGGAAGGAAGATTGTCTTCCTCCATCACCTGAGCCTGTTTAATGGTGTTGCCATGACCACAGAGGACTGGAAAAGACTGGCCCCCCTGGACAATAAGCCAGAACAACAGGCCTCCTGGTTATTCCCATGAGGATGGAGGTCCCAGCTCTGCAGTGTGTGCTGCAAAGCTGAATTGTGTCTCCTCCTTGGAGCTGCCAGTGGGGGAGCAGCAGCAGTGCGAGCGACCCCTCGGGCCCCCACCCCACGGCTGAATTCTAATAAAGGCATAAAACAGGAGTCCATCTCCTGGTCCATTTGTTTTACACTTATCTAAATGGATTTACATTTGGCGTCCCTTTCAATATGGGCAATGAAAACAGACTTTTTAATATCATATGCTATAATTTTACTAATAAAAACAGACCACAGTTGCCAAATACATCTGACCATCTTAAAAGTGCTCTGTGAATTAAAGTGACACTGCCAAATTTGAAGGGAAGTTCTTAGTTTAGAAGCTAGCCTGCATCAGTTAGACACAGGACAGCAGCAGAGATGAGAGACACAGGCCGAGTACCCCAGTGTGCTTCTGCACACAGCTCTGCTTGCACACAGCTGCTTGCACACATGTCTGGCCTCTCCACTGCTTCTCCAGCAGCAGCAGCAGCACCCCTGGCTGCCGAGCAGTGTCCTGGGCCTACTCCCACAGCACATCTGCCTGGGAGAGCCAGGCTCCCACAGGAGCCGGGAATGGAGCTGCAGGAAGCCGCAGCAGCACTGCAGGCTGCAGCTGGCCATGCAGGGAGCAGCACTCCTCACCAGCAGCCAGCGCCTTGCTGCGCTCTCCCACGGCTGCACAGCCCCTGGGACAATCCCACCTGTGCAAAAACCCAGAGGGTGAGAGCACCTCGGGGATCAGCCAGATGCTGAGGTGAGTTCACAGCACAGAGCTGGGAGCCCTCAAGTTGAATCAGAGTGACCTGCACTCAGGTGGCAGCCAGCAACTCTCCAGCTCCAAGCACCTCCAACGTGGCTGCCTGCAGCGAGACACCCGCAAAGGAGAGCAACCCTCAGGCTGCTCCTGCCATCACCAGCTGCTCCAGAGCTTGGCCCACAGGGGTGTGGATCAGGGTATCAGGACCTTGCTTTTGGGAGAGAAAGAGGACCCAGCAGTTGGGACAGTTACAAAGCCTGTCCCTGCTGAGTCATTGGCTGATGCTGACTAACAATACAGGCAGTTATCAAAAAAAGCATTTGTTGAAAGGGATAAGTCTGATTGTTCTTGTCACCATCTGCCTAAACCTGTCTGCATACCTTCACGCCATGTCAACACAGTCCCCAAGGCTTGGAAAGGCTCCCACTTCCCTAAAGTCAGCAGTTTGGAGGGCTGCTTTGAGGAGTCCCAGCTTCCACTCAGCATGCAGGAATATGCAGGAGACCAGCCATCACTGCTGCTGGCCTTGTCCCGGGGAGTGGGGATCTCTGTGCTGGCTAGAGATGCCGAACTCTCTGCATTCCAGGGCTCCCTGTCTCAGCTTCTCACAAAGAGGTCTGAAATTGGGAGAGGTGAATCATCCTCTTCTTCGCCCTTAGGGCAAAGCTGGCCAAGAGTTTTCTGTCATTGTAATTTTCCTAAAGGAAAATCCACTTGTGCCCAGCCACGCTTCTCAGCTCTGTGACCTTTAAGACTGTCTGCTGGGAAAGCAGGAAACAAACAGATTTGTTTGGGTCAGTTTGATCCAACTTGAAATATTTTTGATTGTTGTCTTGATCCAAAGTATTTCATCTCAGATCAGTTCCACATTAATCTGTAATTCCCTGGCAGGCTCCACTGCCAGCAGCAGAGTGGCTGGGATGCTGCTCCCTCCTGAGGCTCTGCTCCTATGCCAGGGTGGATCTCTGTGGCTGTCCTGACCAGCCCTGGCCAGGAGTGCTGTGAGGGTCTCAGAGAGCTCAGCAGGAGCATTTTTCAGGAGGTGCAGGTCCCCAGCTGTGGGTGCAGGTTTGTGACAGCCACCTCATGTGCACTTCAGTGCCTGCATCTGTGCACTGGCTGAGGACTTGGCCTATGGAGCATCAGGCTTCAGAGCTCAGCAGAAGGCTTCTCTGAAGCAGCTCCTCACTGTCCTCTCTGTACCTTTTTTTTTGCTTCTCTCCATTTCTCCCTAGGAAATTCCATTTATTCCTAGATCTTTGTCTTTTGACACTGTACCCCTGCCCTGCTCATAATGCTGTGTGTGAGCACAGGGCAACCTGAGCCCTGCATGACCAGACAAAAAACTTTTGCTGTCTCTTGCTGCCTGGCTGTCTCATTGGTGTATGGCAGTCAATTCATAACACAAAGCCATAGTGGGGGAGGAAAAGCAAGGGCACCATGTCAGGATGGATAGCAAACAGAGGCTGCAGACAACTCCTGCCTTGTCCCACGCCAGCTCCCCTGGGCAAGCCCAGCTCCAGGCAGATGTACCCCCAGTGCAGGAGGTGTTGATGGAACCACAGGCCTGTGTGGAGCCTGCCCACAGGCAGCTGCATCTCAGACAGAGCAGAGCTGCTGTGACCAAGGGAAACCTCTGCCTGCAGGCAAAGACTCCAGGCAGGGTCAGGTCCTGATGTAACACGAACATGGAGTGCCAGATGGCACAATTGTGCTGTACCTCTCTTTCAATCCTGGGTGTCCTCAGCCACAAGCAGAAAGGGTTTGTAAAGCATAAGGACCCTGTCCTTCCCCTTGTGGGCATGCACCTTCAGGTGTGCACACTCAGAGCCCTGGCCTGCAGCAGGCTCAGCCCCAAGGGTGCCTCTGTTGGATGGGAATTCTGCCCTGAAATCACAAAGGAGGCTTCCAGCATCACTCATCTCACTGCCATTTGCTGCAGAAGTTTGTCCATGCATCAAAACTTGGTGTAAACTCATTCTGTGCCTTTGGAACCAGCTGACAGATCTTGATATGCAACAACTGGCCTGAAATGGCAGGTCCTGCTGCCAGTCTCAGTGGCATTATCTGGAGGGTGGGAAGGAGCGGTCCAATGAACCTCTATACTACTATTACACTCTTTCCCTACCTATTTCAGAGCAACTCAGGGGATATAGGAGCCAGCTCACGCACGTCCTCAGGGAAGGGAAGCAGGAGGCATGCTGAAGCTGGGGTCAAGTTACAATAGTGGACTTGGGTGGAGGGAAGGTGTGCAAGGATCCTGATGAATACCATGAACCTCTGTGGTCCAGCACAGCATGGAATCCACAGCCAGGACAGTGCTTTCAGAGGGAGAACCTGCAACTTACCTCAGCATCTCTGTTTCCAACTGTCCTGAAAAATGGTTTCATCCACCGATAGTTTTTGCTATGGCAGACTGGTGTACACACAGCCTCCAAGAAAGATTTTCAGGTTGGTTCTGCAGCTTTTAGTGTTTCAGCCTGCATGACAGAAATAAGACACACACTATCACCTCAGGTAGCCAAGCATCTCAGCAGCAGCATTAGGAAAGCAACATCTGGTTGCTTGAGATTGTGCTCCATGGACCTTAGGCATATCTTTGCTGTCTTGTTTCTAAAGTGCTCCTGGTCTCCAGGCCAGGTCCCACACAGGGCTACAGGACACACATCTCACACACCAACAATTTATCACTTGAGTACCCAGCTCCCTGAACTCACCTCCTGGTGAAAGATTCTCTGCACTTCTCCTCTTTAAGTCTGAATACAAGACTACCTGCCCCAGCAGCAGAGCATCACCCCTCACCTACAGACCACAGGTGCCATGCCACCCCAGTACCGAAAGATCCTCCTCTGCAGGGGGGAATTCTTACTGCATAGCATGCTTGAGGGTGGAAGGGACCTCCAGAGGTCTCCTTGTACAACCCACTCAGGGAGGAGGGAGACCCACGTGGAAAACACAAGTCTCCACGGCCAGGCTATTCTGAAGTGGCCAGGGGCAACCACCACAAAAAGTGCTGACATGCTCATGTGTTGTTGCTGCTTGGCACATTGCTGCCAGCTGCCATCCATGACTGCATGGGTGCTGCTATCAGTGGGAAATGTATGGAATACTGCAGCCATGAGTTGGCTTCCCAAACAGCTGCATGACTGCAATGCATGGAGCTGATGTGCAGAGACTCATGCCAAGAACTGCACAAGGAGCCAGACAGCTCACAGACAGCACTGGCATGACAGGAACTATCTCCATCTACCACTGGAAGCACATCTGCTCTCATGGTGTCACAGCACCAGGGAGGCTGCAGGAGGGAAATGAAGGATGGGGCAGAAAGGCAATGGATGGTTACAGAGGGGTGGAAAAATCAGAACCATTGAATATCATTAATTGGAAAGGGAGCCACGAAGATCATCAAGTCCAACTCTTGGCCCTGCACAGGACAACCTAAAGAATCTCACTACGTGCCATGAGAAGAACTGGGAAAGGGAGACTGGCAGTGTAATTTGCCATGATTGAAAACAAGAAGCCAGAAAGAGCATTTCTGGTAATGTAAAAATAAGGTCTTTCAGTTCTTCATCTTTGCTACTTCCAAGGGCTTCTGTGATGAGGATTCAGAAGTACAAGACAGACCAAAGAAACAGCAGCTGTATCCAAACTTCAGGTCCCAGAAACACATTTCAGCACCAGTATTTTGTGGGAATCAAATCACATCACAGCTCCACAGCAGAATAATAGTAATCTGTCCCACTTGATGCCAAAGTCAGTCAGTCCAGGCACCAGGAGCTCAGCTGTCAGGCATTGTCCTGGACTTACAGTGCTACACTATTGCCTTTGACAAGACCTCAAGGTTCTGGACAGATGTTTGCAGAGCATCAGATATGTGGAGATGATGAGCCTGGGAGCTCTGCCAGGCTCCTCCTTCAGGTTCAGAGGAGGTCACAGCCTACCCAGTTGTTCATGGTCTCTTTATTCTGGCTCCCTTTTAAAATGTTTGCAGTTCTTTGTCTAGAAACACCTTTGTTGCTCTCAGCAATTGTTCTTTCTAACTCAACAGTAACTCATTTTGTACTGTTCTGTTTATCTTTGCAAGGATACTTTGCCTGGTTCTCCTTATCTCTTCTGTTCTTCTTAAAGAGTCTTGTATTGCACCAGAGCAGCAACTTCACTCCTCATTTTTGTGGTTCACAATATGTTGTCTGTGCTAAATCATCACTTACACCAGCTGCAGACTCTTTGACCTGCCCTCTCCCTTGCTGAGTTTTGTGGGAAGGAAAGCTGAACATAGAGCCTGGAAGGAAACTGTGACATGCTCTAATCCTTCTGATTACACATAATTTGTTGACACGTGGTAAAGAATCAAAGCATGAAGCTTTGTCAGAGGAGGTTTAGATCAAGTATTAAGAAAAGGTTCTTCACCCACACAGTGGTCAGGCACTGGAACAGGCTCCCCAGGTGGTGATTACATACCCAGGCTTCTCAGAGTTCAATAATTGTTTGGACAAGGCTCTCAGGCACATGGTGGGATTCTTGAGGTTGTCCTGTGCAGGGCCAGGAGTTGATGATCCTTGTAGGTCCCTTCCAACTCAGGAGTTCATAAGCTTCTATGATTCTGATGTGCTGCAGAGGGAGATTGGCCCCCAACTTTTATGTTTGTACCACAAACAGAAGTCCCAAGTTGTGAGTAAAATCAGACCAAAAACTACTTGGGTCACCTCTTCCAACATCTTCATCTTCCTGCTTGTTTAAGTCCAGTGGGAAGGACATGTCTGGAGCAAGCCCACTCTACCAGGGCCAGCATCCTCACTTTGAAAGGCCCTAGCACCTGAGAACATGACTGATCTTACTTCTGTGTCCCCACTGTGTCAGCAAGTCTTGTTCTCTGTCAGCAGAAGTCCAAGATCAAGCATTTCTTCACTCAGTTTTCTCCTCTGGTTGCCTGTTCCTTGAAACCCTGGTGCAGCAGGATCTGCCATTTCAGGCCAGTTGTTGCATATCAAGATCTGTCAGCTGGATCCAAAGGCACAGAATGAGTTTACACCAATAGAAGATCCCATGCAGGTACCAGGAAGCATGACCTTCACAATATTTTTAGTCACAAGCAATCCCATAGGGAATAGTGGAGCTGGCTCCTTCAGCCTGGTTTCCAATGGAAATAAAACTTAAGCAATCATGCTGTTTGTGTTTGTTCATCTATCTCCAACAGCTCAGAACCCATCAGCAAATTTCACCCAAATCAGACTGAGCCGTCAAGAAGCCAATGGTCTGACTTGACCTGTGACATGGGATTCCACTCTTTACCATAGGAGGAGCCCATACAGGAAGCTGCTGTGAGAGCTCAACTTCTATCAGACACCAGAAAAGAGTACACAGAGTTTTCCCAAACACCTCCTCATGCAGAAACTTCAGGCAGAACTCACACTTTCCAGGATGCCAGAGGACCCACCAGAGAACAGAGAGTCCTGGGAGGTGAGGTTTCCTTGAATAGGCTGCCCAGGCTTGCTGCCTCTGGTTTTGCACTGAGGATGTCACCACCATAAAACAGCAAATTTAACATTGATAAACAGAATGACCAAGAAAACCCATATCTGATAGGCAGAAGCAGCCCCCTACCTTGTGAGACCAGCACCCCAAAATGTCAGGCAGCATCAACTGTGGTTAGGCCCCAGAACAGCATTAAGCTCATGATTTTCTCACCCTTCCAGATGAGTTTCAAAGATAATGGTTTTTCTCCAGGCTTCACCAAACACTCAGAACACAATCCAGGGGAAACAATTGTCAGTGACCGATGTGCCCACTACAGTGGTCATAGGAAGAAGCACAAAAATAATACAATTTCACTGTTTATCTAACACCAGCTAAAGGCAAAATCAACAGTCTTCGTATCTCTCAGGAGGCACAAAGCTGACAGCCCCAGCCTACCCTCAACAGATACGGGACACATCAACTTTGGCAGCACTGACTGCTGCATGCTGTCATGTCAGTAAACATACCCATACAGATATCCAGGGGAGGTGAAGAATCATGGACTATGGAGAGGAGCAGTGTTTGCTACAAAAAGACAAGGGAGAGCGAAAAATCAGTCTTATTAAAAATAAGACTTCACTTTATGATATGTCCATGGATAAGGAAAGGTAGGAAACACTGATGGGGGAGGCTGTCCCAGATGCACTCCAGAAGATACAGTATTGCCTATACTGCTGTACAGCTGGGCCCAGCTAAGGAGGTGGTGATGCTGCTTCCTGTGTGCTTCCAGAAACGCCTTTACCTCACCATACATGGTGAACCACTCAGGCTCTGCTCCTCTCTGAGAACACAGCCCCCATGATGTGCCAGTTTGAATGAAGAGGGAAGCAGCTCTGTGCCAGGCTGTGCCTGGAGAACTAACGTGGAGCAGGGTTCCTTCAAGCTCACACCTCCTCTCATATCCAGGTCCTTTCCCACCTCATTGCCCAGAGGCAAGCCCTTTGTAAAAGTGCATTAGGCTTATGCAGTAATTCACATGTGACAATGGTGTGATTACATCCTGGTGCATAAAACTATGGCTCACGGTGCAGATTTAACTCACTGAGGTCTGACTAGTCTAACACAATCCCTTCAGCTGCTTACTTAGAGAAGGAACATTTGTTTCCACCTTCTTCAAGGAAAGAGGGCTGCCTGAAATGGAAGCAAGAAACAAACATGCAGTGCAGGTGGCAGAAAATGGCAGGCCATCAGCCCTGAAATGTACATCACAGCACAGGATAGAGGACAGTTTGTGAAGTGCCCTTTGACTACCAGCTGTGCCCTCAGGGGTATCAACTGGCTGTCCCTAATCTCGCTGAGAGTGTGCTCTAAGACATTATAAAGGGCATTAAATATTATGGGTCAAAAAAGTATTGAATATCTGCCTTTTTCATGCCCTGTGTTTCTAAGTCCTCTGCCCCCCAGCAAGCCCACACTTTTCCATAGCCTTCATTTTGCATCTGACATAGTTGAAAGAGGCCCCTCTTGGTGTCTTTCATACCTGCTGGCCCCAGCACTTTGGCTTTGCTCATTCCATTCCTGAAAGTTCAGGCAATACCTCAATGCCCACTGCAGGTAACCTGTCCCTCTGTACACTCTTGGATTCTCCATCAAATATTACTCTTGTATCAAGGAAGCTGCTACTTGTACAAGATGCTGCTATTTCAGTGGGTCTAGATGAAAAGGAAGGTAAAGTTTCAGTCTAGTCTATCCATGAGGAATCAAAAGTGAAAATCCACTTTCCATAACATCTAAACTGTGCATACAGTATAGGTCCATTTTAAGAGCAACAATGCCCCCTGCCTGTCTCTACTCCTGCACTCTCTTCCCATTCTTTGAATATTCCACCTACAAATCAGTTGATTTAGATCTGTCCTTTCTGTCATAACACAGCTACAACTGTGATACTACTCCAGGTTTAGGGGAAATGGATCTTTCTGGACTGAATTCTGTTTCAATATGGTGTAGAGTAAGTGTGGTTTCACTGAAGTCTCTGCTCTTCAGCCTGAACCAGTTCTTGGTCAAGGATGAGACATCTGTAGAAGCACCCAGAAACTCAACTCCTTTTATTTTCATCTTCATATTCCATACTAGTAACTTCATCCTGCCCTCTCCTTTCAACTCCATCACCTTTTCCAAGTTCCCACTGTGCCAGAGAGAAGATACTGCCAAGATCTCACCACTGACCTCACTGGAGTGCTCCACATCTTGCTGCCTAAAGGTAGAGCCATTTCTGGACTGTCTGCTTTCTCCAAGTGCGAAACAAAAGTAAAGATGGAGGAGAGGCAGCTCTTGGTGCCCAAGGAGGCCTGCTGGGCTGGAAAGGGTTTGTGGAGTGAGGGGATACACTCTGAGCCATGTCCTAGGCTCCTACAGGGAGCTGGCTGGATGAGTAACCTCAGAAGACAACTAGGAGAGCCTGAACCTGGAGCAGATCATTGAGACTCCACAAAGCAGAGCAGGAGAGTTGCCAGAACTGCTCTCTGGACAGACATAGGGCTGTGGTAGGATGACAGACATCCCTGACGCAGAGGAAACCAGGCACTGGGAACCTGGAACAATGGACTGAGAAGCACAGCAAGGGAAGAGTTGGGGATGATGAGTCAGAGGCTGAGCGCAAACACAGGAACCGGCTATCACGCGGCAACCAGTTACTGCGTGTCAGCATTACAGTCCATGTGCATTTGCTTAGTCCGTGCAAAGAAGGTCACTTCAGCCAGCTTAGTGCGGTTCTGTCGCATTGGCTAAGTTGAACTGACTTGCATGTGCCATGGATTAGGCATGTGCTCACACAGCTGCCCCCCACTGCCAGCTGAGATACAGCAGTGAATTCCTCTGTGACAAGTTGTCCAGTCTGTCCACACCTCCAGCTTCAGAACAGCTCCATTGGTGGGACAGGGGAAGCTCAAGAAAAAGCACCCATAATGTAGAAAGATAGCTAAGAAGGTCACACAAACAAGGTGGTGAGTGGGGTTATGCTGAAGCACAGTGAGGACACATCCCATGCCATTTCAGCTTTCCATCTTGGGTTTGCCTTCTCCAGGACCACAGCCTCCCATGTTCCTCTCCTAGGCTGGAGCCTACTGGGCTTGGATGGCTGCTTGACAGAACTGCCTCGTTAGGAGGTTTCGCAATCAGCTCCGTGTGACTGTATTAAGCAGCCTGCATCATCTGTTTTGACTTTGCTGGATTTGTCTGTGTTCAATATATTTCTCGCAAGGGTCCCAGTTCAGCCCTCATTGACGTCAATGGGAGTTGGTCCATTCCCTTCAGTGAGAGCAAGAGCTGTCCCTTGGTGCTTGTATCCTGGCTGTTCCATTTCGGTGCCCAGCTCCACATACCCTCCTACCTTTCCCATCCGTTCCACATGGCTGGCAGCTCTACCCTGTCCCTTCTGGCTGAACAGCAGATCTAGTCCCAAACTCTCTCCTGTTCCCTGAAACTGTTTTCCACCACAAATCTTGATTTTCAGAGCACCTTCAGGATCATATTTCCTCAGCTGGACCCTCAGCAATGTTTCCATTTCCTAATCCTTGACAAAGCAGGTTTTGTTGGTCGGCCTTTCCACCTGGCGATGTCCTCCTTCTACAGTACAGTTATCCAGCTGGACAGTAAGGAAGGCTTTCCCTTCAGTTAGGTTTATTTCTGCATTAGCTGGAGGGTAAGTTCCAATCCTAACTTAGATCTCTGTGTGGGTGATTATCAAAGAGGAAAGCTGAACAGTCACAGGAGTCTGAGAATCTGGTTTCAACACCACACTCTGTTAAGTATTCCCACTGAAATTTCAGATAAGTCATTTAAATTCTTCACTCCCTCCTGTAAAACTGGGAATCATGCTCCCCTCTCTACCGTGTTTTTTGATGCTGAGATGTCCTCACAGTACTTTTGAGACCGCTACTAAAACTCATGCAGAGAACTTTACGTCCCCAAGCCTTTCTGACTTAGCACCATCTAAGACACTTCAAAAATGGACAAAGAAAGATACAAAATATTTGTTGATCACCCACTAGATAAACCTTTCACCACATCCACGGACTGTCAGAGAAGAGGCAAGAGAACACATGCTATGCATGCATTGTTTCCAGCCCTTTCCTACACCACTCACTCCAATGATGCTGTGGAGAAGATCCTGTACTCAACAGCTCCATGGCATGACCCACTCCAGCCTTGCCTACGTTTGTATGTTTGTCCTGGAGCCAAACTGTCTGTCTGATTTACGTTATCCTAAGGAAGATCTTGAGTTAATGGCAATAAATTTCTTTAGAGAAGACCCGTCTCATGGCAAAGGGAAAAAGACAAGGAAAGAGGGAACCACGGGAATTCTCCTTTCACATCCCAGCTGGGCTTGGCTGAAGCTGGCTCCAATTATGCTGGTGGAGCCAAGCACAGAATGCACTTCTGAGGCTGCCACAATGACTCCCAGCGCCAGAGATGTGCTCTCAGGCAAAGTGGGAAGCAGATGGGCCAAACACAACACCCCCAGCTTGTGTGGCAGGCACAGCTTGAGAGAAGGAGATTGTTTTTATCAATCAAGAGATTCTGCTGGAAGGAGAAGGCTTCCTGTGAGCTTCAGCAGCAAGGAGGGAATGGCAAAGCACACAAAGAGCAGTCAGCCACAGTTCCAGGGAAACGCTTTCAAGATGTGGTCTGCCACACTGATATGCAATCCCAGAGAATTCAGCCTCAGGAGCAACCCTATATCCCGCCAGATATAGAGATGAGAAGGAGGAAAGACAACTCTTCAAGGGTGATGGTGTCCAGGGTACTCCTGAGCATCATCTCCCTGAAGATCTGCTGAGGCCTGTCAACCCTGTCATAGGGAAAGCCACTCAGACTGAGGTGATCACTCCCAGCTCCCATCTCACAGAAAAATCCTGGGAAATGAACTGCCAAAGACAAGGCCATCTAGCTCTGCATTCCCTTAGAACTTCACCTGCACAGCACCTGTACCAGAAAACCGGCAGGGAATGGGGACATGCAGTGACATTGCTGGCCGACTAAGAAGGAGCCAGGGATGTGAGGAAGGTGAAGGAGGAGGGATGAAAAAGGTGAACATGAGCTGCCAGAGCCTTGCTCAGGTGGGAGCTGAGCAGAAATGGCAGTGAAGCCACTATTTATGAGGAGTAAAGTGCTACATAGCACAGCTGGGCCTGGACTACCTTCACCAACACCGCAGCCTGCCAAGCTCCCAATAAAACCCAGCACAGGTTGACTTGGGTTCTCATGCTGCTCCAGAGCAGCAGCTTCCCCCTCCCCACCTGGGGCCCACATGCACTGTGAAGAAAGTGCTTCCCAAGCATCTCACCACATCCAGGGTCCCCAGGGATTCCCCACACACCTCTGCAGCTAAGCAGAGCAGCCCAGGAGCAGTGGGTCCATGCCCTCACTGCTTAACTCACCCTCTGCAGCCCCACCTTGCCACACAAGCCTCCCCACTCCAAGCAGGGATGGAGTACAGCCACAGTCTGTTGTTGTTGGTTTTGGCTCAGCAGTAGCAGGCTGCTTCCAGCAAGAGTGGTATGAATAATTGCCCAATTAACTGGAGGAACTTCCAGATGTGTGTTTGCTTTCATACCCATCCAGCCCCCCTCAATCCCACGTGCCTAACGCTGTGAAGAGTGGTGGGGGTGGGAGAGCCATGGCTGTGCTAACTTGTGCAGCAGTGTGGGCAGGGCTTGCCTGCTGCCTGGCTCAGCTCCCCTTTCCATCCCCACCTCCCTCTCACTTTTTAAATGGGGAAATGGTCTTTTTTAATCACCCCAGGGAGAAGGAAATTCGCCCTGCCTGCCAGAGCTTGGTTACGTATGCCAAAAGACAAGAAAGCAGAGAAGAAAGCTGATCATGTTATGATTTTTATCAGGTGCACATACAGTGAGCTCTCTTAAGACAGGTTGACATTTTTTGCCATTTCCCCCCTCCTTTTCCCATTGAATAATCTCACACCCAGCAGAGGCTTTATTGTCAGCTAAACTGCTTTCATCCTGCAGAACAATGGGAAACCTTTCAAGATTGTGGTTCTTCCCTGTTTTCAGCAGGATCCAGCACCACACATCTGCTTCTCACCATCTGAGAAAGGGGGACTCTTTCTGGAATCCAGGTAGATATTTGACCTGGGCATGGGATGTCTGGAACTCAGTCAACAGAACAAGGCTTAAAGGTGGCTCAGACCCCACAGATGATGTGAGCTTCCCACCAGCTCTCCCTCACACAAAAAGTGAAGGGAGGGGTTTTCATCTCCGATTTTAGCACCCAGTTTGGCACCTAGATATCTGAGCTCCAGTGAGAAGAAGCAGAATCAGCTCCAGAGCAACCTGCTTCACCCAATAATGTTTAAGACGAAATGAGCTGATTCAGTCACGGGAGGCTTCTGTCTCTCCCCACTGCACAGGACAGATGGAGCTCAGAGGACAAAATTACACCAGATGGCAAACTTCTACATAGCTGCTGTTTGGGGAAATAAATGCCATCCAAAACACACATTCTGTCCAACCACAGCAGGAATTAAGTAACTCCAGCTCAAGGCATTCTCCCAGACCAAACCCTCAGCCTTGAGACCCTTTGGGCATGTCCAGAAATAACAGCAGCTAGAAATGATGACTCTGGAAGCAGCATTAGCTTGGTATTGTGGACTTCACACATCTCCTTATGTCATCCAGCTCCCAAAGCTTTATCTTGAAAACCTTCAGACAGAAAGTAGCAGAGAGCATCCAGGACTTAACCCCAGAGAGAACAGCTCTAGCACATGGATGCACACATGGCACTGCTGTAGCACAAAGCTGCAGAGACCTACTTCTCACCGAGTAGCTGTCAAAGCCTGAACCAAAGAAAGAGGACAAACTGCCATGTGATCCTTCCCCACAGTGTACAGAGACTGCCTCACTGCAGGCCAAGCAAATAATCCTTCTAACTGAGCAGCTTCAGGGAAAGTGTGCTCCTGAAGCTGGGAAATGGTTTGAATGACCTCTGCTCCCATCCTTTGAATCACAACAAGTGGACAGGGCAGACAGCCAAGCTCCAAATATCTCTGAAAGATGAATGATGGTGTTTTCCTGAGAGGAGCTCAATGGTCAACATTAACTTTTCAGTAATCAGCGAATAGCCCAGTGTAAAAAACTCTTTCCCATGGCAAATTTCCATACCGCTCATCTCAAGGCTGGGATGTAAAGTCCCATTTCTCACAAATATCTCTTCAATCACTGAAAAAGTCACTGCTGCCAGGACTTTCCCTTGCCCCTTAGATTGCTATTCAAATCTAGCCCACCTACAGCAATGACAATTCATTTGCCCCCTTCTCTCCACATCACATTTCCAGGTCACATCCAGACATAGAGAACTAAACAATCAGGTTGTTTCAGACAGAGCATGAACCTGGTTGCTGGAGGGCGGCTGTCCTGCTGTAATGCCTGCCTTTCACAGCTCCTGTGCTTGACCTGCTGCACATGGGGCAGCTGCTGCAGACCCTCCCATGAGAGAACAGGGACTTGAACCAGGGGAGGAAAGAGGAGGAGACACCTGTATGAGGAACATGAGAAAGGCAGTTTTGAGATCCTGCCTGAGGGGTAAGATTTTACAGGACTAAAAGCAATAAAGATAGGGAATTTAGTAAATTTCCAAAGGGAAAAACTGTGTTTCCTAAGGACAGAAAAACCTTGCAGCTGTTCTGGGCATTGGTGTCTTAACCTACCCTGACATCAGCAGAGCAGGGCACTGAGCCTACTGCCCACAGCGCTGCTGTCAGAAGGTAGAGGAAGCCTTTGGACTGTGCTGTATTTTACAAGGGTGGAATAAGCAGCTTCCCCTCCACAGCCATTGCTCTCTCCACCACCCCACAAGACTCGAAGAGGGCCATAAATGTTTTCAGCATGGCACTTTACCAAGCATATGTCATAAATTACAGTCCCGTGCCGATAATAAGTCAGGTAATAGCGACACTTTTGTGTCCTGCCAACTGCAGAAAAGGTGGTAAAAGGGAGGGAGGAAGGTGGTGGGAGACGCCTATTAGCACCAAGCTGGATTTTACACGCGATGGAAAGTGTTTGTTCAGCTGGAAGTGAGAAGGGTCCTTAACCAAAGAGCACACACTAAAGAAAACAGAGCATGCAGAGGGGTGAGGGGCACTAGCACAGAGCAGCAATTCATGCTCTGGCACAGGTGCGAAGGCTGCAAGGACCAGGCCTGGGCCAGAGCACCACTGAGCCTGCTTTTGCTCCAGCTCCATTTCACACCTTCTCAAAACACCAATTGCAGGTCATGTTTTGCCTTAGAGGAGAACACAGGCAGGCCTAAGAGCACCCAGTGCCATGGATTTTGGTGTAAAGCCCTCTTGAGAGCTAAGCCTGCCCTGTCCAGCTGTTTGGCTGGGACAGACAGGGTCCCTCTCCAGACAAAGGCTGTCGGGGCACCATACCCTCTTTTCCTTCACCCACGGAGGTTCAGGTTCATTTTTAGAGACCTATTCTCAGGTCTCTAAGAAACAGATCCCTGGGATCACAGCATGATTTTGAACTTACTTGTCTAGCCACCTTTGCTGTGAACTCTGCAGGTCCCTCACTGCTCCCACTCAATCACACTATGAGGTAAATGCACTAGAGACCCTGAAGACCCAGAGCAAGCAGCCTAGACAGAGACATAATACCATGAGGGACCTCAATTCTCAAAAACACTGTTCCTGCTTTGCCTGATGAAACCAATGAGCCTGCTGAGCAAAGGCAGTACTGTGTTTGAGCTGGCACAGTAGAGTGCAGGGGGAAGAAAGGGATCAAGCCAACATCAAAGACAGTGCAGGACATAAATTAAGCAACATTTAGTTATATATCCATGTCTGTAGCATATGACTGACCAACAGGCCCTGGAGCTTATAGGACACAGCTGCATTTGGAATAAACCAAACTCCTTCAGAATCAGCTTCCTAAGAAAAGCCCTTGGACTATGAGTCATTCCCTAAGAGCCCACAGGTCATCAGGCAGGCACCCCATGGGGGGAGGCAAATTGTCTGCAAGATCCTTCTGCAATGAACTCTCCTCCTCCAGAGTCAGGAATTGGTAAGAGTGCCCCAAAGATGCCAAATAGCCAGAGGAATCTCTGTGGACTGGACTGTATCAGGCATGGAATACCACAGAAGGACCTGTAGCCAAAGCTGGATCCTAACTAGCAACATCACACTCTGGAATACCTGGTGCAATCTGCTGGGAATGTACCACACACACCACTACAGTCTCCTCATGGAGGGGGACCAAAGTCATCCTAAAGGGAAACTGCTAATTCCCTTCTCACAAATCCCCTCTCCACACCAAGAGCACCAGGAAGAATACCCAGTACCAGAAGACAACCTTTCATCTTCAAGGTGCAATGTGACTGCTTACCCCTAAAAGTCAGGAGCTGCCATAGCTGGGGCAAGGGAAGTGACAAAGAAACAGGAAAAGCTGGTTGCAACCCATCCAACCAAATGGAAAACACAGTGTCCCACAGAGTACTTCTTGAAGTCACAGAGAAATGCTTGGCTGCCTTCATGACTGCATTCCTTTTGCATCATTAAAACATCCACCAGCACTCTCCAGTTTTGGGACTATCTGCCTCACCCTCATTGCCAGAAGTAGCATCAGCAGCTCACCTAGAACAGAACCATGTCTGGCTGCTGCAAGTGGAAGAGAAGCAATCCTTCTGAGCAGCACTGAGCAAACCTCTCATTACTATGCTGGCACGTGATAGGAAAAAATTTGCTCAATTGTCCCCTAGTAATTCCCAGTTTTACCCACAGGAGGTCAGACTTGGCCGAGGCTTATCAGCTTTCCATGCAAGCAGCCCAGGGCAAGTCCCATTGCTGTGGGACCAGCAAAGCCACTGTTTTACTAGCCCGGTTTAGGTTTTGGCCTAAGACCCTCCTGTGCTTCCTGGCATTCTCTGATGATCCTCCAGCTGCTCCTCTTCCCACCTTATCAATGCAAATCTCCCCTCCAAGGCCAATGGACACACATGAGGATAGGTCTCATGTGATGGATTCCATCCTCTTAGCCATTCCTCACTTGCTTTGCTTTTCTTGCTTGCATGTGTTTTCCCAATCCAGCTTTCCAGTCCCTCCACTGCCCCTGTCAAAAAGCCTCCGTTACATCCAGTGCCTAGTCCATAACTCCAGCTCAGTTTCACAAGAAAATGTGAGATATACAACTGTACACACAAGAGAAATTTCTGTTCCTGTAGGTTCTGGAAAATGTATACTCAGGGAGAAGAGCATTCCCACACAAAGGAAAGGTTCATTATGAGCTCACTTGTTCTTCAGAGAACAAAGAGGGAAGCCATCATCAAGGCACAAATGTCACAGGCTTCACTCAACACTGCACTTGTGGAACTACTTTATTTCATGCTACATGAAAGTGTTTCAAAACTCTGGGAACTGAAGTCTTGGTTTGGAAAACAGTTGTCTGGTAGGGAGGGCAGAAGCCTTTCTTGGAATGAAAATGTAGACCCCCCTCCCTCCGAATTATTATAATTTTGAAATTAAGGGACTCTCAGGAAGAGATCTGGGGATAGGAATAACAGTTCTTTATTAGTATGTATAACAAGGCAAACAAACAACAATAACTACAGCATTAGAAACAAAACAGAATCAGGGACCCCGTGACAGCCTTCTTGGCTGAGATGGGAAGGATGGAGGAGAGGCTTTGCTTCACAAACCCCCTCGGGCGGGCAGTCCCGGTGCTCCTGCAGGGCTCTGAGGAACACTCAGCTGGAACAGCAGGGATGAGCTGAGATCCCGGGCTGGTGGCTGAGGTGGATCAGCAGGGATGAGCTGAGATCCTGGGCTGGTGGCTGAGGTGGATCAGCAGCTCCACGGCGGTGCCTGGCACTGCCACACGTCCCGGCAGGACAGGGGGTGCGAGGTCACCAACGCAGAAGAAAGAAGGAGAAGTAGCAGCTCCATCTGGATGATGGCGAATTCCCTTCTCCAAGCCACAACAGCTCTGAGAGTGGCTGGCTCTCTAGCTCAAGAAGACAGCCAGCCCCAGCTGCCCCTTCCCTCTCCCCTCCCCAGGCCCAGCCGAACTCTCTGTGTTTTCCAAGCACTTAACAAGTACCAGCAATCAGGTTTCCCTGCAACTAATGGGCAAAAAATTCCATAGGTGAGATGGAACAAAAGGAAGGACACCCAACCCCCGGGATTTTCTACCCTGAATTTTTTCATATACCGACATACCAAAACAGTACATCAAATTTTAAACATTTAAATTATATACAAACATATATTACCTTAATTATATACAAATGTACATGCAGATAGAGATACAAGCACAGTGTCATGGGTAGTTCACCCTAAAACAAGGTCCCCTTGGGGTATGCACCAGGTCTCTTTATCTTTTTGCATTACCCACCAGGTGCAACTTGGTCCCTGAGCAAAGACAATCCCACGGATTGGATTGTCTTTGCTGGAGGCAGAATTAACCCAAACAGTTTTTCCCAGCATACCTCTCATATGTACCACTGGAACCTTATCTCCATCTGTCGTTCTAAAGGGCTCAGATTGGGCAGGGCCTGCTCAGTTAGTGGAACCTCGGGTGTTCACCAACCATGTGGCTTTTGCTAAATTAATCTCCCAGTTCTTGAAGGTTCCCCCACCCAGTGCCTTCGAGCTGGTTTTAAGCAGGCCATTGCACCATTCAACTTTCCCAGCTGCTGGTGCATGATAAGGGGTATGGTACACCCACTCAATGCTGTGTTCCTTAGTCCAGCTGTTTATAAAGCTATTCTTGAAATGAGTCCTGTTGTTTGATTCAATCTTCTCAGGGGTATCATGCCTCCAAAGGACCTGCTTTTCAAGGCCCAGGATGGCGTTCTGGGCAGCCATGTGAGGCACAGGGTAGGTTTCCAACCATCCAGTGGTGGCTTCTACCACTGTGAGCACGTAGCGCTTGGCTTGGCAGGTTTGAGGCAGTGTGATGTAGTCAATCTGCTAGGCTTTCCTATACTTATATTTGGAATACTGCCTACCATACTGTCCTGGGTTGATTATGATGTTAAATTGTATCCCCATTCGTCCACCTAACCCAGAGACAGGTTTTATATTCTTAAAATTCCATCTAAGACTAAAAGTGAGTGGAAAAGAAGCACCGAGTCTGTTATCAGAGACTGTACTTGCTCCCCCCCCACATCGGGAGTTTTGACTACAGCACAGACAGACAACAAGACACAGATCGCCTTGGCTTTCCAACTAGCCGGAGCAGAGAGGTCTTCCTGGACTGTTCTCTTTCCCTTTTCTGAAACAAATCGAACCTGCTTTGGACTGGGGACTCGGGGGAGCACCGGGAGCTTGCACCCGTGGACTACCGGGAGCCCAGCCTGGGCAGCGGCATTTTCCAGCGCCGAAGGGACTGATAACAGAGCAAACACCCACAGGAAAGAGACCCTCTGAAGTTTGTCATCTCTTCTGAACGGCAAGAGGTTTTGTAATTTGATATCATTCATTTTTGTGCTGGGTGGTGCTGTGCCTGTGAAATAAACAGGTTTTTTCCACTTCTCTCAGAGAAATCTCTTCCCAAACCGGTTGGGGGGTGGGGGAAAAGACCCACGTGAGTTTCCTTCCCGGGGAGGGGGGGAAGCCCCACTGGAGGTTTTCTCCCAAATTTGCCCTAAACCAGGACACATACCATAGGGGTTTGACTTGCTTGACCTTCTTGATCGTGGCACACATCTCATAGTCATGGATAACCTGAGAAATATTGTCCATGATTAAATGTACTCTTAGGTCTCATGCCCACTTATAGGTGACATCTCTGCCCTGATGACCTGAGGCATCATGGGCATCATTGAGCTAGGAATAACTGTCTCTTGTGTTGCTAATTTAGGTCTATCTTTGACACCTCTATGTTTGCAGCCTGATCTATCTGTTCATTGTTTTGGTACTCTTCGTTAGCTCGACTCTTGGAGACATGGGCATCTACGTGATGGATTTTTACAGGTAGTTTCTCTACCCGAGTGGCAATGTCTTTCCAATCATCAGCAGCCCAGATTGGTTTTCCCCTTTGCTGCCAATTGGCTCTTTTCCATCTTTCCGGCCAACCCCACAGAGCATTGGCTACCATCCATGAATCAGTGTAGAGGTAGAGCTTTGGCCACCTCTCTCTTTCAGCAATGTCCAGGGCCAGTTGAACAGCTTTGAGTTCAGCAAGTTGGCTTGATCCACCTTCTCCTTCAGTGGCCTCTGCGACCTGTCGTGTGGGGCTCCATACGGCTGCTTTCCACTTCCGGTTCATCTCTACGATGCGACAGGAACCATCAGTGAACAGAGCGTAGCATGTTTCTTCTGCTGGCAGCTGGTTATACGGTGGAGCTTCTTCAGCTCGTGTCACTTGTTCCTGCTCCTCTTCATCAGTGAGACCAAAGTTTTCACCTTCTGGCCAGTTTGTAATTATCTCCAAAATCCCAGGGCAATTTGGGTTTCTCATACAGGTGCACTGTGTGATGAGGACAATCCATTTGCTTCATGTAGCATCAGTGGCATGGTGGGTAGCAGGATCTTTTCTCTTAAATATCTACCTCAGTACTGGTAGTCAGGGTGCCAGGAGGAGTTGTCCTTCCCTGCCAATCACCTCTGAGGCGGCTTGAACTCCTTCATAGGTGGCCAAGATTTTCTTCTCTGTGGGAGTGTAGTTGGCTTCGGACCCTTTGTAGCTTCGGCTCCAGAATCCCAATGGTCGGCCACGAGTCTCCCCAGGCACTTTCTGCCAAAGGCTCCAGGACAGACCCTGGCTCCCGGCTGCAGAGTAGAGCACGTTCTTCACATCTGGTCCTGTCCTGACTGGGCCAGGGGCTACTGATCTCCTGCTTGGTCTGGGCAAAGGCTTGTTGCTGTTCAGGGCCCCAGAGGAAATTGTTTTTCTTGCGAGTAACCATGTAGAGAGGGCTCACGATCTGGCAGTACTCAGGAATGTGCATCCTCCAAAAACCTATGGTGCCTAGGAAAGCTTGCGTTTCCTTCTTGCTGGTGGGTGGAGACATTGCAGTGATCTTATTGACAACCTCAGTGGGAATCTGACACCGTCCATCTTGCCACTTCACCCCCAGGAACTGGATCTCTCGAGCAGGTCCTTTGACTTTGTTTTTCTTGATGGCAAAGTTGGTTTCCAGCAGAATCTGGATGATCCTCTCTCCTTTCTCAAATACTTCCACTGCTGTGTTCCCCCACACAATGATGTCATCAATGTACTGCAGATGTTCTGGAGCCTCACCCTTTTCCAGTGCAGCCTGGATCAGTCCATGGCAGATGGTGGGGCTGTGCTTCCACCCCTGGGGCAGTCTGTTCCAGGTGTACTGCACTCCCCTCCACGTGAAGGCAAACTGAGGCCTGCATTCTGCTGCCAGGGGAATGGAGAAAAATGCACTGGCAATGTCAACAGTGGCACCACTTCACTGCCTTGGACTCCAGCTCATACTGGAGCTCCAGCATGTCCGGCACGGCAGCGCTCAGCGGTGGAGTCACTTCATTCAATGCACAGTAGTCCACAGTCAATCTCCATTCTCTGTCAGACTTGCTCACAGGCCAGATGGGGCTGTTGAAGGGTGAGTGTGTTTTGCTGACCATCCCTTGGCTCTCCAGCTCTCGGATCATCTTGTGGATGCAGATCACAGCACCTTGATTCGCCTGATACTGTCAGCGATACACTGTCGAGGTGGCAATTGGTACTCGTTGCTCGTCCATCTTCAGGAATCTTACTACAGATGGGTTATTTGATATTTCAGGAAAGGTGTTCAATTGTTTAATGTCCTCTGCCTCCACAGCAGCTATTCCAAAAGCCCACCTGAGTCCCTTTGGGTCTTTGTAATAGCCATTCCAAAGGAAGTCCATGCCCA
This sequence comes from Poecile atricapillus, assembly GCF_030490865.1. NCBI lineage: Eukaryota > Metazoa > Chordata > Aves > Passeriformes > Paridae > Poecile > Poecile atricapillus. The sequence continues at coordinate 1,284,180 of NC_081262.1, read as the reverse complement.
GAATACACAGGGCCTCTGGGCCAGTCACAATGGGATGTTTCTGCCACTCCTTCCCAGTCAGGCTCACCTCAGCTTCCAACAGAGTCAACTGCTGCGATCCCCCCCATCACCCCAGCAATGGAAACAGGTTCTGCCCCCACATGTCCTGATGGCATTAGGGTACACTGTGCACCAGTATCAACTAAAGCTTCGTATTTTTGTGGTTCTGATGTGCCAGGCCATCGGATCCACACCATGCAAAAGACCCGGTTTTCCCGTGCCTCTTCCTGGCTAGAGGCAGAGCCCCTCTAGCACTGGTCATCCTCTCCTCCCTGGGCATACATGCTAGAGGTTCCTTCAAGGGGATCATCCTCTTTTCTGTAATATCTGGCAGTTTGGTCACGGGAGGTTGAGGCTACCTTCACTTTAGTGGAACCTTTCTGGTTAATGGTTCCCTCCCTGAGTTGACACACTCGTGCTGCCAGGGCAGAAGTGGGTTTCCCATCCCACTTTCCCATGTCTTCCCCATGGTCACGCAGAAAGAACCACAGCTCAGCTTGTGGTGTGTACTCTCTCTCTAGCTGAGGGATGTTGGGCATGGAGTTTGGGGCCTGTGACTCACACTGGTACTATATGGGAGTTGTTCCTCTTCACCTCCTCCTTTATCTCCCTCACCTGCTCTTTGAGTTCCTTAATTACAGCAGAGACCTGAGCCTACAGCAGGCCATGGATCATACTCTCGTAATTTCTAAGCTTGTTGGTGACAGAACCCACTGTCTCTCTGTTGTTATTGGCATTAATCGTCGCAATGAAGATGGTGTATTCACGTGGCCCTAGATTTGCCAGATTTCACAACATCTGCCCAATGCACCTGACTTTGTTGGGGTCATTATCATGTTGTCCATCCCTCCCAAAAAGGACTCCTAATACTGCCACTTCTCTCAGCTGTTCCCTTCCTCAAGGGTTTTCCAGTGCATTTTATCATGGTGCTCCTCCATTCTCTCTCTGTGGACAAACCTCTCTCTTACACTCATTAAGAGCCGCTCACAGAGGGAAAGAGGCCCTGGCTCCATTACAAATACATGATTTACACTTGAGTCTTGGGTCAAGGGTCCCACATTCCTTGCCTCACCATCATCCAGTTGCATGCCTGTACCCATAAGGTCCCAGACTTGAAGTAACCAGGTTGCATAAGCCTCACACTCCTGTCTCACAATGTCTTTTTGCAGATTACGGAGCCAGTCATACATCAGGGACTTGGTGATGATCTCAACCTCTGTCTCCCCACCCTGTGGGTTGTGCCCTCCTTTCTTATCCTCTGATTTCATCTTAGGCTTTCTCGTTTCCACAGGGGCAACTGCTGCTGGATGTGACTGTCCTTGTGGTTCAGCTGGAACCTGGACAGTTGTAACGTCTGTGGGTTCCACTGCAGCACTGTCAGACTCTTCCTCTTTGAGGCAGGGGGAGGGTTTCCCAGCAGATGAGGAAATGCACTCCTTTAGCATCTGGCCCATCTCATGCATCTCCTTCACCAGAACCCCCACCCACTCTGGGTGGTTTATTTCTGAGGTGGGCTGTGAGGCAGGGTCAGGTTCTGGGGCAGCATCTCTATCCTCTGGGGTAGGTGTCATAGTGGTTATCTAAGTCAATCTCCCCTTATCTCTGAATGCTAAATAGAACAGGCCTATCAGCAACACCAGCCACTGTATGATACCATTAGATTTAGAGAAGATTTGAACCCTTCAAAAACTGGTGGAGTAGACCCAAAGAGCTGGGTAAAGGGTTGGGGGAAAGTTTCTCCTGGCGTCATTTTCTCCCAGTAGGTACAATTATTAAAGTAACCCCAAAAACATGCAGTTAGTGTGTGATAGGTCTGAATCCATGTGCCCACCTTCCAGAGTGTGAGATGTTACATTGTGATTCGTGTCATTATGGAAGCACCATGGGATCAGTATAATCAGGAATACTGATCTTAAAGTAAAACATGGACATGAGACAAGGAAGATATAATGATTTAATTATTTTTGTTTAAATCCCTTTTCTGTGAATTGCTAGCTTTTGCTGTTATGTATTTTTGCCACTATGTAATTGCTTTAATTATGAATTGTACCCACTCCTTATGTATAGAGAAACAGAAGGCTTGTGCAAACATGTAAAAATTTGTCACTGCTGTTTCCTGCTTGCTAGGAGTGTAACCTGGCCACATGTTGGAGTTTTGTCCAGACCTGGTGGGGGCTTGCAGCCACTGCTGCTGGGGAGATCGCCAGCATGTTTGGGCTTTCTGAGACTTGTACCCCAGCATAGAAGGCACAGCCCAACAAGAAACTACCTAAGGGTTAAGGGGTAAGGGGACGTGTTGGTGGGATGGACACTCCCGGTGTCCCCAGCACTGCTTGCTCATCCCTTATCAACAAATTAATAAATTGCCTTATTGATTGACCAACCCGATTGTGGTGAGCTACTTACAACACAGAAAAAGTTAAAAATTCATTAATTTCTCATCTTATTAACCCATAAAACAAACTGAATAAGAGCCTTAGTTATAGGACCTATGTTTAGATAAGGGCCTGCAAATGGGAGAAGTATGGCCGTGACCACGTGCTACTCAAACCTGAGTAAGCTAGACCACATGATGTCACTTAATAAGGTATATTCAGAACAAAAAAAAATTAGGTTATTTAAGAACTGTTACTTCTTTTGCACCTTTTTTCTCTCAGTGCTCTTGGGCCTCACATTGGGTACCAAAATCTGTCTTGGTTTGGAAAACAGGTGTCTGGTAGGGAGGGCAGAAGCCTTTCTTGGAATGAAAACGTAGACCCCCCTCCCTCCGAATTATTATAATTTTGAAATTAAGGGACTCTCAGGAAGAGATCTGGGGATAGGAATAACAGTTCTTTATTAGTATGTATAACAAGGCAAACAAACAACAATAACTACAGCATTAGAAACAAAACAGAATCAGGGACCCCGTGACAGCCTTCTTGGCTGAGATGGGAAGGATGGAGGAGAGGCTTTGCTTCACAAACCCCCTCGGGCGGGCAGTCCCGGTGCTCCTGCAGGGCTCTGAGGAACACTCAGCTGGAACAGCAGGGATGAGCTGAGATCCCGGGCTGGTGGCTGAGGTGGATCAGCAGGGATGAGCTGAGATCCCGGGCTGGTGGCTGAGGTGGATCAGCAGGGATGAGCTGAGATCCTGGGCTGGTGGCTGAGGTGGATCAGCAGCTCCACGGCGGTGCCTGGCACTGCCACACGTCCCGGCAGGACAGGGGGTGCGAGGTCACCAACGCAGAAGAAAGAAGGAGAAGTAGCAGCTCCATCTGGATGATGGCGAATTCCCTTCTCCAAGCCACAACAGCTCTGAGAGTGGCTGGCTCTCTAGCTCAAGAAGACAGCCAGCCCCAGCTGCCCCTTCCCTCTCCCCTCCCCAGGCCCAGCCGAACTCTCTGTGTTTTCCAAGCACTTAACAAGTACCAGCAATCAGGTTTCCCTGCAACTAATGGGCAAAAAATTCCATAGGTGAGATGGAACAAAAGGAAGGACACCCAACCCCCAACACCTAGTTAGATATAAACAAACATCCTTCTTTCATCCCTAGAAAGCCTCTGTAGACTCACTGCCCACCATGCCCGAAAGCTTACTGGGTCCTGCTCTTTATTTGAACCACTGCAGAGTTTAGGATTTAGAGCCTTGGCATTCCTTGGTTTCTGTATAGCACCAGCAATGAACATCTTCCTCCAGGAAGAGGAGTAGATGTATTCAAACATGTTTTCCACCAGCCATCAGCCAGATACTTAAGCAAGGTCTTCACCTTCTCTCTCGCAGTCACAGGCAGTCCAACAGCCTGAACATAGGTTAGTGGACACTACTCATATAGCCATTCAGGCTCCAAGGCTTTACAGCACCGAGCATCCACTCTGCCCCTGTCATCTGCCATTTTCACCACCAAGTACACACACTGTTGTCTCCTTTTATCCTGCATTCACACAGGCCCATCTCCCGAAAGATTTCCCCACGCTGATCTTATCTCTGTGCCCTTTATCTTAGCTCTGCGTCCTTGAATTCTATCCCTCTAGGGCACACAGGGTACTGGAATTAGGTAAAACAATCAGGCTTTAGTCACCATTATACTCCTAAAATATCCCTCAATAAGGGGCCACTGAGCATCGGGACAGAAGTTTGGAGAGAGCCTTCAATTATTCCTACTTTCAGACCACTGAGAACAACTGTCTGGCTAAACAGTATGTTCAGCTCCAATCATGGTCCACATTTCAGTAGACAAACTCTGCGAGTCTGGTCCGTCTCCCCGTGCCTGCTCTCGCTTTTCCAAAGCCTGTCAATCACAGCTTTTTTTCCCCATGTGAACACACTGTCTCTGCTGCAGTTTCCTGGGAGGGACATGAGAATACCAGCACTGCTTTGCCTCAGAGGGACACCATGAGCCCAAGTTTGCAAAATACATGGGTCTCACATACTACAGTGAAAGGATCTATAAATGCTGAAGACAGATGAAAGTTTTTCATCCTCCTACAAAATCTTAGCAAATGCTGCCCACACTTATTTCTGTCCTCACACCTCTCCATCTACTTTCATCCTCTTTTAAACCTGCTTTCCTTGCTAGCTCAGCTTCATTTAGCCTAAAGAACATAATGCTTTACATGTGTGGAAGCAGAATCAAACACAAGTGAATATAAAATAATGTATTATATTTCCAATTTTTCCAAAGGATAAACAAATGATTTGTCATCACAACTTCTGGAAATGATTCTCATGCTCCATGACATGAGTTCCCTGCTGTCCACAGTAGTATTAGCCAGTCACAAGGAAGCCTTAAAGAAAGCATATTACAAGGACTGCTTACTGCTTCCCCCCAGATTGGAGTTTAGATGTGCTTTGGAGCAGTGGGATTGCCCTGCCCGGCCAATGCCAAAGGCAGGGACACAGCATTGCCTGAGACCCCACTAACCATTTGTCACAGCACAGTGGCTGTTGTGTCTGTCTGCAGGACTTAACAGGGGTCTGTAAGAAAGGTGAGCACAGGCTTTTCAGTAG